>NC_013489.2:0-1118 GCF_000004555.2 Caenorhabditis briggsae
CACAGACTTTTCTGGATATGAACATACAGTAGAAAAAGAATTGAACAACTATCCCATCACCCTAGCTGAATGTAGAGAAATGATTAATAGTAAGAAATGTGGATACGGAACTTTATCAAAAGGTAGTTCTAACGTATGGAGTACAAATAATAAAATCGAAGTTGATTACCCAAATAGATTTACAAGCTTCTTCTCACCTAAAAGATTCCACAAAGAAAATTGTATAGTTATTGAGACGAAAGTTTATTCCCATTTTAATCAATCTAAGCCAACCAATATTTTAGCTGATATGAACAATTGCAAGTATCAAGACGGTTTCTGCGAGATCAAGAAAAATGAAATTATAACATGGGATGTCAACAGAGATCAGAAATGTCAATTTATCTCTATTGGAATACTTGATGGGATGTACAATAACAAACTCTGGGTTAACAATAAGAACCAAATTGCGTTAAATTTTGAAACACAGAAGATTGTGAATGATTGTAACATAGACCTAATGATTAGTGATGAGGGTTTTGCTGTAAAAAGAATTGAAAGATCTCAATATTCTCCAAGACACATTCCTATTCCAATCCCATCATATTCTCAACAAGATATTCAACGTCAAAGACAACAACAGGAGGACGACAGAAGAAAACGTGAACAAGAGGAACAACAGAGAAAGCGGGAGCAAGAAGATAGTAGGAGACGGGATCAAGAAGATATCAGAAAACGGGATCAAGAAGATGCTAGAAGACGTGATCAAGAAAGACAAAAACAGAATGAAGCTGATTTTGAAAAGAGGAAACAAGAAAAGCTGAAGAAGGAAGAAGAACTTGAGAAAAAGAAACAGGAGAAAACTAAGAAAGCTCAGGAAGAGGCTGAAAGAAAAGAAATCGAAGCATTGAGGAAGCTACGGAAAGATGAAGACTGGACAGTTCATGATGAGAAATCGAAAGGTGTAGACAAAAAATCCAACAGAACTAAAAGAGAAATCTTTCAACCATTACCATTACCAAATTATGATGAATATTTAAAGATCAAACAAGACTGTGATAACTTACCTAGTTATGAAGCATTCAAGAATAGTAGAGAAGGATGTGATTCACTTACAACTTATACAGATTTTATAAACA
>NC_013489.2:1936-3324 GCF_000004555.2 Caenorhabditis briggsae
GTCTTATAAGAGAAAATCCAAGAAGATACATCCAAAAACAATTGAATCATTCAGCCATCAAAGTGAGATTCATAGATTCTCAGGATCCAATAGTACAAGTTACATTTTGTAAAGAAATTGATGAAGAAGAGATTGACTTTATAGACGTTACTCATTTTGATGGATACAAGTTAAGTATTGCTCTCACACTCGGACAAATACCAATCAAGATAAAAAGTCTAGGAGATAAAATTTGGTATTACAAGAATGATAATTTTGGAGGAGTGATATCAAGTAAACCTCAGCTTCATCCTATGATCGATTATAGAACTAACATTACTAATATGAAAAGTTTCAAAGAGTTTGATTTAAAATTCTTAGATGACAAAGTAGTATTCCATGAGCACATTCTATTAGATTTGAAGACAAATATTGAAGAAGAACTCATTGAAGAAATGAGAGAAAAGTCTGATGTTTCAATTGAAGCTCATGCTAGTAATCAAGATTCTACTTTACCTCATGAAATATTAGACGATGTAGAAGGATTCTTTGGAAAGTGGTGGCTTAGAATTTGGAGAGTTGGTGTTACTTTGCCAGCAATGTTCGTATACCTATTTATAGCTAGATCATTTTGGATGATACTTTCTCCAAAAACTTTTATTGATAGAAAAAATAGAAAAAGGAAAAGGGAGTATGAGGCTGTAGAACTAAGAGAAATGCCGTCTATTCAATCTCTTACTGTTGATTAATTTTTAACTAAATAAATGAGATTCTTTAATGCTGGAAATGCTTCTAGTTATTTAATTATGGGTTCAGAAGAAAAACCTAAAGTAGAACTTGTAGAAAATTGTAGAAAGCCTGATATGAACCTATAGATAGTCTTAATAAGTCAATTAGAGAGTTGGTATTTGATGGTATGAAAGAAATAGAACTTCCTGATGTTGAAGATGTAGTTGGGGTCTTAGCTACAAAATATTTAGACTTTATGAACGCCCATTTATCACTGGAATCTGCATTATATCTTTTGGATTCTTTATCAAAACCTTGGTACAGAGCATTGGAGCATAATAATATTTTTTGGTAATTTGAAGAATCTTCAGTTGTAACCTTGTTTAGATCAGGAGACTTTTTGAGTAGTAATTCCATCAGACCCTCAGTTGCTGTGTATTCTTCATTATTAACTTTGATAATATTCTGATCGAATGTAATGTCTTTGTTACCAATAGCATACTTCTTTTCTGCTTTGTTGAACTTGATTGAGTATCCAGCATTACTTCTATCTGAATTATCTTGAAGATAACTTACAATTAGATTACTTACAACTTGAGGTGGAGAAGAACTAGGTAGAGAGGGAGGTAGGATTACTGAGGGTTGCTTAATGAGACTTTTACGATTTGTCTTTGGTGTCG
>NC_013489.2:3456-9945 GCF_000004555.2 Caenorhabditis briggsae
GAAGGAGATTTAAAGTTGTTGAGAGTTTCTACTATTTTATTCTTTTCATCAATTATTTCTTCTTGTAGTTTTTTGTGGATTCTAAAATAGGTTTAAATACTTCAATTCTATAATCTTCTACATGTTCTAAATCTGATCGCTCTTGTAAATTCTTGATTTTATGCTCTTTCCGATTTTTCAAAAAGTCTTGAACAATGAAATTTCGCTTTTTAGGGTCATATATCTCAACTACAGAATGCATTTATTACAGGAAATATCATCGATTTTAGGTTGATTTATTCAATATTTCTGAAAATTTATTATAGGTTTTAAATGATACTTTTCGTGCTTTATAAATGGAACAAGTTGATTACAAAAAATTGGATAGGGATCAACTACGAAAACTTGTAAGAAACAGAACTAACACAAGTAGAGATGATGTTAGAAATATGAGCGTGCCTGAAATGCGTAAAATACTCAAACAGCTGGATATAGATGAACTTAGCGAAAAGTCAAATCTTCAAATGATGAATCTATTTCCCTTCGATGAAACTGTCTTTAGTGATTACAAAGAAGTTGGTGATACGTTGAGAGATACTTTTCACAGTGGAAATTCTAAAACATTAGAATCCTTTTTAGATAAGAAAGGGCCTGATATTGTGAAAAAAATTTATGAAAATAGTGTGAAAATATATGTATCCTTAGAATGTGAAATGATAAAAGAAGGTACAGAAGATACCCAAGTAGCTCATTTGACTACAAAAAGTGTATTATTGAATCCAGGTGATAGTAGAATTGACTTCATGAAAAATATTAAATCTGATTTAGTAAATAGATTAGAACATTATCAAAGCAGAGGATCAGGATTTAGATTGAATAGAATTATTGGCTTGAGAATGTCTCAAACTAAGATTATGCCATTATCAGGATCAAAATATATTGAATTACCAGATTGGATAAAAAATAAAAAAGCAGTAGTCAATGTTCAAAACAAAGATGAAAAATGTTTTATGTGGTGTATTCTAGCACACTTATATCCAGTTGAAGAACATCCTGAACGAATAAGCAAATATAAAGAGCATGCTTCTAAAATTAATTTCGAAGGTTTCGAATTTCCTTTCCAAGTTAAAGATGTAGATAAGTTTGAGAAGAGAAATAACTTGGCTGTTAATATTGTAACTCATGATGTCTCAGGACCAGCAATAATTGAGTCATATAAAGTATCTAAAAACATCAACGTAGATTTAAGTAGAGTGATAAACCTTTTGTTAGTAACTGATGAATCTGGAGAAGGTCATTACTGTTTGATTAAAAATATTGATAGATTGATGAACACCCAAAATAGTAGAAGCAATAAATTTTGTATTAGATGTCATAATAACTTTTACAATGCAGAGAAGTTTGAAAATCATTTAGGTGACTGTATGAGTAATGCTCCAATGCAAATGATTAAACCTTCCAATGATTATATTGAATTTTCTAATATTCAGAAAACACAGAAACATAGATTTGTATGTTACGCCGATTTTGAATCTGTTATCTATAAAATTGATTCTGTTAACAATTCTCCTAACAAATCTTGGAGTGAGAATGTTGGTAACATAAGGCCTCTGCTTCTGTGTGATGTTGGTTGATTCTTTCACTCAGAGCATTTACGAAATGAAGAGCTATGTTGGATATAATACTATTTTAAAAGTCAATGAGTATATCTTAGATGTATGTGCAAGACTATTGAATAAAGGTGATGAGAAAATGAAAAATTTAACCAATGAAGAGTTAGAATGTTATAATAACTGTAATTCATGTCCTCAGTGTGAGAATGTGTTTGATGGGGATAAAGTTAGAGATCACGATCATTGGACTGGATTATACAGAGGGCCTCTATGTAATGCATGTAACCTATTGAAATGTAGAAATAATTTTATACCAGTATTTTTCCATAATCTTAAAGGCTATGACTCACATCATATAATTTGTGATGAGGAATCAAGCAAACTATTGAAGAAAAAAGGTGTTGAAATTAAAAGCATCTCAGCAAATATAGAAAAGTTTATTAGTTTCAGTTATATATACAAAAATCCTAAACGATGTGAAATAAGATTTTTAGATAGTTTTGGTTTTATGCCTTCCAGTCTGGACTATCTCAGCAGTAACCTACAAGATGAAGAATGTGTGATTACTAATAAGTATCACAAGAATGAAAAGATGTTTAATCTATTAAGACGCAAAGGTGTGATCCATATATTTTATGGATTCCTTCAAAAAGTATTCTAACGAAGAACTTCCTCCAATTGAAAACTTCTACAATGCTCTATCTGGTGAAAATATTAGTGAAGAGAGTTATAAATATGCTCAGAAAGTATGGAAGGAAACAAATTGTAAAACTTTAGAAGACTACACTAGAATTTATATGATTAATGATGTGCTACTATTAGCTGATGTTTTTGAAACTTTCAGAAATGTGTCTCTCAAAGAATATAAGTTAGATCCATGTTGGTACTATACATCTCCCGGATTAGCTTGGGATGCTATGTTAAAGAAAACTGGAGTTAAGCTACAGACAATCAAGGATATTGAAATGTATAATTTTATTGAAAAAGGTATTCGAGGAGGTATGTGTAATACCATGCTAAGATATTCGAAAGCTAATAACAAGTACATGTCTAATTATAATCCCGAAGAGGAATCAAAATACTTATTATATCTAGATGCAAATAACTTATATGGATGGGCAATGAGTCAGAAATTACCATATGATGAATTCGAATTCGTTGAAGACTTTACCTTAGAAATGATAGATGATCTTGTTTCAAAAGAAAAAGGTTGCATACTAGAAGTAGATTTAGATTATCCAGAAGAATTACATGATAAACATAATGATTTACCTTTCTGTCCAGAGAATAAACGAGTTGGATCTACCAATAAACTAATAAATGATTTTAGTCCAAAGAGAAATTATGTAATACATTATAAAGCCCTTTTGCAAGTTTTAGATCATGGATTAATTTTGAAGAAAATTCATAGAGTTATTACTTTTAAAGAAAGCAATTGGTTATCTTCTTACATAGAACTGAATACTAACTTGAGAAAAAATGCCAAGAATGATTTTGAGAAAGACTTTTTCAAGCTCATGAACAATTCTGTCTTTGGTAAAACTATGGAGAACGTTAGAAATAGAGTGGATGTCAAAGTGGTGTCAAATATGGATAAAGTTATGAAACTAGCTGCTAGCAATAATTTTAAACAGAGACATATTATAAATGAGAATATGATTTTGTAGAGATGACTCAGAAGAATATTAAATTAGATAAGCCAATTTATGTGGGGATGTCTATTTTAGATTTGAGCAAGTATCTAATGTATGAGTTCCACTATGATGTGATGCTTCCAAAATATTCTTCGAATTTGAGACTGTGCTATCAAGATACTGATTCTTATATTTATGAAATTAAAACAGACGATGTTTATGAAGATATGTTAGCTATGAAAGAACACTTTGATTTTTCGGATTATCCAAAAGAAAATAAACTTCATAGCATTGAGAACAAAAAAGTTATTGGTAAATTTAAAGATGAGTTGAATGGTAAAATAATGACTGAGATTGTAGCCTTTAGACCAAAACAATATGCTTTTAAAACTGATGAGGGAATGGAGTCTAAAAGAAATAAAGGTGTGAAGAAATCTGTTGTTAAAAAGGAAATGACTTTTAATGACTATAAGAACTGCTTATTAAATCATACTATTGAAAGAAGACAACAAATGTTAATTAACTCTAGCAGACATAATCTCCACAGTGTAAAACAAAATAAAGTTGTGTTAAATAATCTAGTTGGTAAAGATAAAGAATCAAAAAGGTATACAGTAGATAATATAGACACTCTAGCTTTCGAGCATTATAGAATTCCTAAATCAGAGTTAGAATAGAATTTTTATAATCATGTTTTTCTAATAATTTTAATAAGAGTAGACAGTAGTATCCACAATGATGAGTATCAAATTTTTGTATTTGAAACGTTGAAGTAATTATTTCGTTTGAAGTATTATGTTTAAGATATTTTATTATTTCTTGAGGTGGGTCCAAACCAAAAGAGTCAAAATAATAATATTCACTTTTATTTACTTTATAACAGACCCAATGAGTACCTTTATTATCTGAACTATCAAGATTAATGATGCCTACTTCTACTTCTTTACGTTTTTCTGGTAAAGTATCCTTCATAAATACACCTCTGAAATCTTTGATTTGTAACTCTTTTGCTATTTCTAATAAATCTACATTTGTTAATGGTTTCAAATCTTTATTCAGCATTTAATAAAACGTAATAATGGTAAAGAATTGAATGAAAAGAGTGTTGGTTAACACTTGATTTTTTTGTCGTTTCTTCATGGTTCTGACGGTTGATTTTTTTCATGTTTGCTCGACGAGAATTTTTGGCTGATTTTTCTGATTTTTTCAGTTTTTTTCATGATTTTTTTTCGTTTTTTTTCGATTTTTTTTCAATTTTTCTTGCATATTTTTCGGATCTCATTAAGTGGATAATCCTGAGCTTTTGAGTGGGGTTCGAACTTTCTACCATTCAAACACAAGACAGACGCTTTACCATTCTGACATGAGAACAAATTGATAAGAGAGTTGAAAACGCATTTAAGTGTAGAGAATTTCTTATCAGTTGGGGTGAAAAGTGACTGTTTTGAGAGGTTGAAAAAAGTGGGACAAAAGTGGGAAAGTGAGTGGGGGTGAACTCAGTTCACCAAAATCTGAGAGTGTGAAAATCGTGGATTTTGCTAAGAATATTATATGAAAAAAATAATTAGGGCAAAAAACTTGAAAAAACAGCAAAATAAAAATTTGAAAAAAGTGGGACAAAAGCTGTCCCAGAAAGGACAATTCCCTACTACTCAAACCTCATTTGACAACTCCTGATTGAAGTACAAACGAAGCTGAGCGATGGTGTCGCTGAATGAGGTTGGTGGAAAAGATGGAACCGATTCGCCTTGAGCGACGGTGCCGATTGGATCAACGGGCAACATCTGAAAGAAATTTTTGAATCTCATCTAATCTGACTTCAAGTCAGATATGCAAATCTCATTTGACAACTCCTGATTGAAGTACAAACGAAGCTGAGCGATGGTGTCGCTGAATGAGGTTGGTGGAAAAGATGGAACCGATTCGCCTTGAGCGACTGTGCCGATTGGATCAACGGGCAGCATCTGAAAGAAATTTTTGAATCTCATCTAATCTGACTTCAAGTCAGATATGCAAACCTCTTCTGCTATCTCCTCAGTTATGGACGACCGAGATGCCTCTTGCTCATTCGGTAGGGTCAATTGAATCGATTCGTCTGGATCGATTGGACTGATTGAAACTCCCGACATTTTCTGAAAAAAAAATTGGTGATTAGACAATGAAATGTGATGGGGATGGTGAGATCCAAATCTGACTTCAGGTCAGATCCAAATCTGACTTCAAGTCAGATTCTGAAGAATTGACTTGAAGCCAATTCATTGAAATCTGACTTCAAGTCAAACCTCTTAATATATACAAACCTCATCTGACATGTCAGTCTTCGATGAATGCGAGATTTCTTGAGCGGACTGGTCGATGGAATCATCCGACAACTTTTCTTCATCGAAGGGGGTGATCGATGTGATCGTTTCCTCGTGATGGGAGGTCTCTTGAGAGAGTTGAACGGTGGGAGTATCCGCCATTTGCTGAAAAAAAATTTTTGATTAGACAATGAAATGGGACTGCATGAAACGTAAAGAAATAGGATGTGAAGAGGATAGCGTGGAGGAGAATCTGACTTCAAGTCAGATTTTGAAGATATGAATGGTGTGAAGGTGAATGAATGGTGCGGAGGAGCAAAAAAAAAGAAACGACCTCCTCCCACCAAGACAAATGGCACGAATGACTGGAAGGTAGCAGAAATGACGAGACTCCGCCCCTTTACCGTATGATGGGTCTCACCACGAAAATGCGTATCTAACTTTTAAAATATTACATGTTTCGAATTGAAAGGCATCCAAATCTGACTTCAAGTCAGATTTCCGATATTTGACTTGAAGCCAATTCTTTTAAAAAATTTGAATTCAAGTTAGTTAGGCACAAGTTATTACTCTCGTCCGAAATCAATGCACGTTGCGGCCGAAAATTTACTCAAAATCGCAGATTTCTCAGCCGCCACGTGCATTGACTTCGGACAAGAGTAATAGTTAGGGCAAGTGAAATAAGTGACCTCTTGTTCCGCTGTTTCTTGATGATTTCTGGCGGAAAGACGATGCAATGTGAGTAGCGCTTCCCGTTCTTCTACTTTGGTAATGTCCACAACTTCCAGCTCCGTTTCTTCGTTGAAGAAGGTCACGTGATAACAGGAGAGCAGCTTCACATCCGACTTCCACAACACTATTTCATCGGCGTTTTTGAGTCTTCTCTCAGCAATCAACATTTTCTTTCCGTTCAGTACAATCTGAAAACATCACAATTAAATACCAATTCGGGGATCCTCTAGA
>NC_013489.2:9972-14211 GCF_000004555.2 Caenorhabditis briggsae
AATGACTGAAGCAGAGCAGAAATGGCAAGTCTCCGCCCCTTTACCGTATGATGGGTCTCACCACGAAAACGCGTATCTAACTAATAACTGACGTGGCGCCTAAAATCAGATTCAAACTACAAATTTTGAGTTGAGCTGAAATTTCGAGTTGAACTGAAATATCGAGTTGACTTGTTATATTCATTGAAAAGCAATCATAGCCGTTGCTAGCGCCTCTTGAAATCTGACTTCAAGTCAGAATTGAAAACTTAAAATCATATCCTCATCTGGCAAATCATCAGTCGTCGACGAACGCGAGTTCTTTTTTTCATAAACAGGTTGAGAACAGAACACAAGAATTAAAAAATATAATTTATTGAAATGGGGTTAGTAAAGTTCTACAATTAAGTTGAAAAACAAAAACAAAAACAGTTCCATACAGAAAAGTTGGGTTAGAAAAAACGATAAAGAAGAAACTGAAATTCGTGGTTGTTTTCTTGCGTGGTTGTTTTCCTAAGCTCATCGCTCATCAATTTCCGCTGGATTTTCGGTCCTTGTAGAGGATGTAGGCTTCGATGGCGGATTTCAGAAGATGACGTGGCTTGATGGGGTGTTTGATGGTTGTTATGCGGGATTCCTGAAAATGAGAAATTTGAGATTTAAGGATTACTGTAAATGTCTTTATTTCAAAGGTTACTGTATTTTTTTTTGAATCAAAAGAAAAAATCAATATTTTTTCATGAAAAATGATCAATGATGATGATTTAAAAACTTTCATGAGAAAAATTAAAGATTTTTTTTCCAATTTTTTTTCAGAATTTTCAATTATTTATGAATCTTCTTACCATGATCCATTTGACACACTTTTTGTTTTTGAGAAAGTTCTTTGTTAAATCACTCGCCAATGGATTTGCCAACTCGAATTCCAGAACGGCTTCGTATCGTTTTTTGTCTGGAATTTTTTTTTGGAAAAAAAACAGCTACGCTTAGGCTCAGGCGCAGGCGTAGCCTGCGCTATTTGGGCTGAGGTCGGAGGGGTGAAATTGGAATTTTCAAGTTTTTTTTTCACCATTGGATAGAGCATCGAAAAAAAAAGGGACATACTATCCTTAGTTTTTCACCTAAGGGCACCGTTGCCGCGCTATGACGGTCCAAAGTCAAAATTTCAAAATTTTCTTTTTAATATAACTTTTGAACGGATTAATTTTATGAATTCGGAGTTTGACCATTCGATGCGTCTTTGGAAGGCGCATTTTTTTAACAAGACAAAATTTTTTTTTTGGACCCCCCGACCCCCGAAAAGTCGATTTTAAACTTTCAAATTGACCGTTTAGCTACACCTTCTATACGAATTTCCTAATTTTTTTACTGAAGGTCCGCCTTGGGCTTGCGCGTTTTTTAAGTATAGTATGTGAACACATATAATTGTGGGAAAGTCCCCAAATTTTGAAAAAACCGGTTTTTGGTTTCTTTTCTCACTCTTCTATAATTTCTATGAAAGTTAACATACTCCACTTCTATTTTAGTCAGATTTTTCGGACTTAGTTTCATTACTGAAACTAAAACATGATTTGGGCTGCTGGATCGACCTATGAAAGTTAATAGACCGCTCGCTTCGCTCGCAAGATAATCCTATGAAACCACCTGTTATTAAGTAATAAGCAACAATTTAGAAAATGGTCGTTAAAAAAATTTTCAAAAAAAAAATTTTCAAAAAAAAAAATTTTCAAAAAAAAAATTTTCAATAAAAAATTTTTTTTTCAAAATTTCAAAAACCCTAAAAATACTTAAAAACACTTAATTTACACTCAGGGACCCCTACAGTACTCGAAAAAATGGAAAAAAAAATTAGTGCCACAGGCGGGTTCCTCGGACCGAAGGTGAAATTTTGGACACACTTCCCAACATTTCCTATCCATGATGCAAAAATCAGAACATGTTTATCTCTTTTCTCAACTGAGTTATTACACGTCAAACAGTGGTGCGCGCTCGTCAAACAGTGCAAAGCCACAGTACATTAAAACTTAAAACGACCGTAACTTGCGTCAAAATGGTTGTAGAGGGATGGTAAAAAAACGAATCGATCAATGAACTCTACATTTTTGTTCCCCTTCATCTATACCCTATCTTTACGTTTAAGACCTCAAAATTGCCAAAAACCTCGAAAAAATGACGTTTTTTGTGTTTGACCGACTGTAGCTCGAAAACGAACCGTTTAACATATTGTTTTAAAACCTTAAATCGAGCTATTTTTCAATTTCCAATCGATTAAAAGTGGTCCGAAAAGGATTCTATAGACAGTTTTTTAGCAGTTTTTTTCAAACGGCCATATCACACCCGGGTGGTCACAAAAGTGAAAATTTTTTTTGCCCATGATTTAAACCTCATTATGTACTACAACTTTCCTTCTGTCGGTACCATGCCGCCTCTGACCGTTAACGAGATATGGACCCCAAAAACCGGTTTTTTCAAAATTTGGGGACTTTCCCACAATTATATGTGTTCACATACTATACTTAAAAAACGCGCAAGCCCAAGGCGGACCTTCAGTAAAAAAATTAGGAAATTCGTATAGAAGGTGTAGCTAAACGGTCAATTTGAAAGTTTAAAATCGACTTTTCGGGGGTCGGGGGGTCCAAAAAAAAAATTTTGTCTTGTTAAAAAAATGCGCCTTCCAAAGACGCATCGAATGGTCAAACTCCGAATTCATAAAATTAATCCGTTCAAAAGTTATATTAAAAAGAAAATTTTGAAATTTTGACTTTGGACCGTCATAGCGACGGTGCCCTTAGGTGAAAAACTAAGGATAGTATGTCCCTTTTTTTCGATGCTCTATCCAATGGTGAAAAAAAAACTTGAAAATTCCAATTTCACCCCTCCGACCTCAGCCCAAATAGCGCAGGCTACGCCTGCGCCTGAGCCTAAGCGTAGCTGTTTTTTTTTCCAAAAAAAAATTCCAGACAAAAATCGATACGAAGCCGTTCTGGAATTCGAGTTGGCAAATCCATTGGCGAGTGATTTAACAAAGAACTTTCTCAAAAACAAAAAGTGTGTCAAATGGATCATGGTAAGAAGATTCATAAATAATTGAAAATTCTGAAAAAAAATTGAAAAATAATCTTTAATTTTTCTCATGAAAGTTTTTAAATCATCATCATTGATCATTTTTCATGAAAAAATATTGATTTTTTCTTTTGATTCAAAAAAAAATACAGTAACCTTTGAAATAAAGACATTTACAGTAATCCTTAAATCTCAAATTTCTCATTTTCAGGAATCCCGCATAACAACCATCAAACACCCCATCAAGCCACGTCATCTTCTGAAATCCGCCATCGAAGCCTACATCCTCTACAAGGACCGAAAATCCAGCGGAAATTTCAAATTTCCCGCCAAACTCCACCCGCTCATCGCCACCACGCCTTCAGGCATCATTCAGGAGACGTTATCAAAAATTTTGGATCCAGAAAATTCTGAATATTTATCACTGAAGAAGGCAAAAAAGAGAGTGGAAAACGCGTCGGGAATGAAGATTCTAGTGGAATTGACGTCGAATCAGAAGGCGATTCAGATGAAGGATTCTGAAGACGTGGAGGATTCAGAAGACGAAGAAGACGTTGACATCGAACGTCTTCTAAAATATTCTAGAAAAATTTCACGTGAAATAGACGAAAAGAGGAAAATAGAAATGGATGAGATACTGGAAAAAGCAGATCCCGAGAAAATTTGGTTAAAAATGTCTGAAAATTCGGAAAACTTGGAGATGAACGAAGACATGATGAAGAAGAAGACGTCGCTGAAGAAAATCGCCAAAAAGCAGAAGAAAAATGTGAGAAATCGATCGAAAAAATTGGTGGAGGCGTCAGATGATTCAGATCAAGATGGCGTGATCTGTTTAGAAGACACTTCAGAAGACGTGAAGAATAAAGATCCCGCGAAGTCCAAAAATAAAAAAAGGAAGGATCCAGAAGAGTTCCCAGAAGACATTTCAAATTCTGAATCCAAAAAATCTGAAAAAAGAAAACGTCGAAGTACAAAAGACGTGACGGATTCTGAATCCAAATTTACTAAAACGAAGAAGAAGAAGAAGACTTCTGATGACGTGCCAACTTCGGAAGACTTAACCGGGAGACGTGGCGGATTCTGAATGTGAAAAGTGGATAAAAGAGGAGTCAGTTGACGTGGCGGATTCTGAATGGACGAAAGTGACAAAAAAGAAGAAGGAGAATTCTGAAGACGTGCCAACTTCAGGAGACTTTC
>NC_013489.2:14311-16775 GCF_000004555.2 Caenorhabditis briggsae
GTCATTTATCTAGTAATGAACACCTTTCGTATAATAGTATTTATAGTGCAATGGCCTATGATTCCAAAAATGAAGACCTAGGATCAGACAAATTGGAATCCTACAACTGGAAAACGTGGCGCTATGTATCCGACAAATCCGGTATATTAGAGTTATACTGTGTGACGGCCTAGAGTCCAAAACCGATGGCCTAGGATTCAAGACCTCACTTTCTAAACTGAAATTCATCAGGGTACTGTACCCGAAATTCAGAGACAGAGAGTTTTAATTGAATTGTTCCGAAAAAAATGTCCGAATTTCCCATGCTGGGACACTTCAAATTTCCTTTTCAGCAGAGGGGGGCTCTGGAGAACTTGGGTGAAATTGGGGAAAAAATATTAAAAATAGGTCCCCAAATTCCCATTTTGAAGGGGAAGCGAAAATTGGGAAATTCCGCTTTTGAAAGAGGGAAACTTGCAATTCCAAAAAAAAATTTTTAGACTAAAAAACATTTATTACCATTTCAGATGATTTGAGCTCAATTTGTGGTCCGTTTTGAAAAAGGAATTTCAGATTTTTTTTTGGAAATTTTTGATATTCCTGGAATTTGAAACAACTTAAAAAACCGAAAATTCAAAAAAAAATTAAAAACTCGAAACATATAGTTTGTAGTCTTTGTAGTCCCTTCAAAAATCTTATAGTTAGTCTAAAAAAAATACAAATTTCCTTCTTTTTGGTCCCATTTTCGGCCCCTAAATTTATCCATTTTCCACCCAATTTTACGACCTTCGGAAGTCAATTCTCAACCATTTTCTCTTCTATTTCACAACCTTTTATTTTCGATTTTTCGCTTTTTTTTTTGTTTTTTGAAAATTGTTCACATGGACAATTTTGCTTTTTTCCCCCATTTTTTCCCAATAAAAATTTCCATTTTAAGTACATAATTTGAGTGAAAAATTGAGATTTTTCAGGATTTTAGAATTTTAGGAATTTCTGAATTTCAGAAAAAAATGCTGAAAAAGAAATGTAGAGTTTTCAAGAATCCTCAAAAAGTCTCAAATCCTAGGCCATCTCTTTTGGGCTTCTAGGCCATCATAATAATAGGCCATCATAATTAACAAAGTAAATCTAGACTTCCGGTTTTATGGATCCTAGGCCACGTTTTCCAATTTTAGGTCTCTTGGATTCTAGGTCATGTACATCCCAGTACCAATCCTAGGCCATTGCTTTTAAGATTCTAGACCATTGTCGGATCCGAGGCCATGACGATTGAACTGAAATATAAAACTCTTTCTAGGATTAGAAATTACCGTAATCCATAACCGGAACTAAAATTTTTTGAAAATCCGTGGTTTTCGAAAAATTCCAATTTCTCAGAAAAGTCATAAAGTTCTATGGGTAATAAATCTTTATTTTCTTGGGGCAATTTTTGAGGTAAACATAGTAATTAAGTAATAAATGTGGGTGAAAGATTACGGTAGATCTCCAATTAGAGGATTACGGTAGACCGGAGTTCTATAGAAACCCTGTAAAACCAGCAATTCTTCAAATCAATTTATTTTGGTTCTTGTGAAAGATATCAAAATGTGACCAACTAATAAAATATTGCGTTTTTTATGATGAACATTTTATTAGTTGATTACTTTTTTATAACTTTTACATTAACCGAGATAAATCCTGTTGAAGTTTACGCTATGAGGACCCTTGGAGACCGCCATTGGAACCGTTTACTTCAAGCCAATATATCTCGCTTCCTGTAAGAGATATCAAAAAGTGGTCAACTATCAAAATATTGATCCGTTCTTGATAAACATTTTGTCAGTTATTAACTTTTTGATTTCTCTTACAGTAACCGAGATAAATTTAGTTAAAGTTGACGCAATATAGGACTTTTCTATCGCAGCTTTTACCATGAAATTTTTTCTACCCTCATGACAATATTTCAATCCCATTTGAATGCATATAATATTACTTTTTGTCCCTTTTCTTTATTTGGACCAAAAAAATTTTGTCTGATGAGACCACAAGAAAAATAACAAGAATCATCATTTTCAGACAATTCAAGTTCTGAAAATTATTTTTTCACTAAAAATTTCAAAATTTTCGATGACGTGCATTCCAGAATTTTTTTTCTAGAATTCACAGTAATTAGATCCTGCTGACTTTCCCATCGAACCAACGTCAATCAGGCCTTCTGACATTTTCAGAAGGAATAATTTTCGGATTTCAAAAAATTTGTTTTTTTATTTTTATTTTTGTTCTCTTGTACCCTAAATAAAAACTATTGTAATCCCTTTGAAAATTTGAATTTTTAAGTACCGAAACCCATTTTTCTAATTTTTTAGAACATTTCCTATTACCCCGAAATTCTCCAAATTTTCCCCCAGTGACCTCTCCTCCTCCTCGACTCCCACCGTGCCCCCTTTCCTGTACGACCTCCCTCCCTTTCTCCTTCGGGGCCTCCTTAGCTCAACAGAAAACGAAA
>NC_013489.2:16785-18058 GCF_000004555.2 Caenorhabditis briggsae
GAAGGTGGTACATAACTTGTTGCATTGTTTGCAAATCCTCATCTGATCTTATCAAATTTTTTCATAATCTCTTCCTAAAACCTTTTTGCTAATATTGGTATTTTTTGCTCTTATTAATATTTTTCCTTTTTTTTCGATATATCAAATGTCGTTGATTGACGTCATCTGAATGACATAGGTTGACCCATTTTTTGGTTCATGTAAACTACTTTTCCAAAAAAGGCTTAAACCATCGAAAAACTCCCTGAAAACTAATGAAAACTAATGAAAACACAAAAACAAAACTTAAAAAAAATCAAGCCACCTAGGGGACTCGAACCCCTGACCTTAAGATTAAAAGTCTCACGCTCTACCAACTGAGCTAAGGAGGACACGTAGCACAATGTGGGAGTGCGTACAAGAGGGCGCGCCCTCTCGTTACTTTTAAGTTCCCCGTGAAGGTATTTGGGTGGATTCAAAAATCAAAAAAATCCAATCAAAATAAAAAAAGGAATTGTCTCATTCAAAAGAGAGAAAATTGGTTTTTCCAGGGAAATATATGATGAAAATGTATCAGAATTTGAAATGTATCAGAACGGAGAAAATGTATCAGAATGGAGAATTGTGTAGCGTTTAGTACCCAGACAGAGGTATAAAAATTTATATTCTAGACATTTCTTTTTTGTTGAAATTCGCAGAAAATTGGATTTTTCAGAATGGAGAAGAAACCACTTTGAGGTTTGAAAATTAAAATTTTCAAAAATTTAGAAATTTCAAAAATTTAGAATTTTCGAGAACTCTAAATTTCGAGAAATTTCTGAAATTCAGAAATTCAGAAATTCAGAAATTCAGAAATTCAGAAATTCAGAAATTCAGAAATTCAGTAATTCAGAAATTCAGAAATTCAGAAATTCAGAAATTCAGAAATTCAGAAATTCAGAAATTCAGAAATTCAGAAATTCAGAAATTCAGAAATTCAGAAATTCAGAAATTCAGAAATTCAGAAATTCAGAAATTCAGAAATTCAGAAATTCAGAAATTCAGAAATTCAGAAATTCAGAAATTCAGAAATTAAGAAATTCAGAAATTCAGAAATTCATAAATTCAGAAATTCGGAAATTCAGAAGTTCAGAAATTCAGAAATTCAGAAATTCAGAAATTCAGAAATTCAGAAATTCAGAAATTCAGAAATTCAGAAATTCAGAAATTCAGCCATTCAGAAATGCGGAAATCCAGAAATTCAGAAATTCAGAAATTCGGAAATTCAGAAATCCAGAATTCCAGAAATTCAGAA
>NC_013489.2:18316-22988 GCF_000004555.2 Caenorhabditis briggsae
TTCAGAAATTCGGAAATTCAAAAATTCAGAAACTCTAAAACTCCTAGGTCAAAAAGTCCAACTAAATCAAATTTTTGGAATCTTCTAGAAACTCCAAAAAAATTTTGTACCCAAAAACATTTTTTCTTCTGATTTCCTTGTATTCTAGAATCTCTGTCTAGAATTCCAAATTCTCATTTTTCCCACGTTTCGTCTCTGATTGCTCATTACTCATTACTCATTCACAGTTCTCAGATTTCTTAGCTCCGCCCACTTTTCTCTCTCTCTCTCTCTCTCTCTCTCTCTCTGTCTCTCTCTCTCTCTCTCTCTCTCTCTCTCTCTCTCTCTCTCTCTCTCTCTCTCTCTCTCTCTCTCTCTCTCTCTCTCTCTCTCTCTCTCTCTCTCTCTCTCTCTCTCTCTCTCTCTCTCTCTCTCTCTCTCTCTCTCTCTCTCTCTCTGTCTCTCTCTCTCTCTCTCTCACACAATCAATCTCTCTCACTCTGCGTCTCCCTCTCTCTAACTTTGATTTATAGACTCCTTCCAAGTCTCTTAAGACTCCGCCCACTTCGCCGCGAAACTTTTCGGCTCCGCCCACTTTCGAGAGCAGCTCCACTTCTTCGACGGCGAGCTCTCATTCCATTTCTCCTCCACACAGAGTCTTGACGTTCTTCCCAAGTACTCTGAAAGCAGCAAATATGCTTCACCGAACTGTCTATTTGGCTCTTTTGGCCCTCATCGTCGTCTCGGCCACGGCCTCGGCCATCAGTCTTGAGCAAGCCGGTCAGTTTTGAAAAGTTTTGTTATGAGAAGGCTATTTAATCTAGAAGGGCATTTTCTCAAAATACCGTTGTGTTCAATAGAGCGCTCTTGCCGAAATTCGCTGTATTGTCAGCAGGGCGCGGTTGCGCGCGGCGCCAATAGTATTGCTTGGAAAAATCAGGTTTTTATCGATTTTTTTTGCCATTTTGACATGATTTTCTTGTCTAGAAAATGATTTAAAGGCCAAAACACACATTTTGAGTACAAAAGACTGAAAAATTACAGAAAAATCGAATTTTTGAATTTTTTGAAAACAATTTTTTATTTGAAAATTTCGATTTTTTGCCATTTCGACATGATTTCCTCATATATTTTGATTGCTAACACATCCATGACATGAAAGCTGAAAACTTTGAATTTTTTGAAAAAAAATTTTTTGAAATTTTAAAATTTTTTAATTTAATATTTTTAAGATTTCCCAAATATTTCGAATTTCAGGATTTTTGTAGTCTCTAGGAACCTGGAATTTTCACTGAAATTTTTAAGCTCCGTGAGAAAAAAAAATCACAACTTTTCAAAAAAAATAATTATTTAATTAAAACAAAGGGCTTTCAAAAAGGTTGTGGGAGTCGTTTTCATTTTGCCCTTTTTGACGAAAACTCCTATACTGAATTATGTGTTAATTGCCTCCATTCTAGAGGAAAAAAATTTCAATGGGTACATAATCCATTTGAGATAAATTCAAAATGTTGAGTTCAAAGGGAGTTATGGAGCTTGAAGTGAGCTAAGCGCTAATCTACCAACATGGAATTATACCTAGATTGTGTTTTGATTCGCCTGCAAGCTAGCATTGATCAAAATTAATAATGTATAATATTAATCTGTAGCTCTTGTCCAGGGCTACATTTAACATTTTGATTCATCAAAAAATATTAGGTTCGACGACATATATGAGCAAAAAACCAAAAGTAGCAGCGATCTAGACTTTCGCACCTTCTGCTTGAAATAGGGCTAGATTCACATAGTTAATGCTTAGTATTATTTTACAGCTCTATCCAAGAGCTACAAGATACAAGTTAAATCAATAAAAACTATTGAGTTTGAAACGAGTTATAATCAAAAAACCTAGGGTGTAGTGGTGGTGGTAGTATAGCGAGCTAGAGATCTTGTAGTTTGTACCCTCCTGCTTAGTACAAGAACGGAAATTTTGTAAATAATATTTGATGGTTCTGTAGAACTTTTCAAGCGCTACACGACACACTTTGAATTTTTCAAAAATTCTAATTTTGAAGCGAGTTATAAGCATAAATGCTAGAGTGTAGTGGTGGGGTAGTCTAGCTAGCTAGAGAACTTGTAGTTTTGACTGTCCTGCTGGGCATTAGGGATGAGTTGGCATAGTTGATATTTATACCAATTTGTAGCTCTTTTTAAGGGCTACAAGATACAAATTGAGCTACTGCCAAAATCTGATTGCGAAGCTAGTTTTAAGCAATTCACTAAGCCAGCCCCTCAATATCAGGCATCCCACTGACTGCGGCATCATAGCTCCCAGACTTCGCTGTTGACATAGTTGATATTAATATCAATTTGTAGCTCTTTTTAAGGGCTACAAGATACATTTTGAATTGTTTCAAAATTATATTTTTGAAGCAAGTTATAAGAGATTTTCTGAGCTTAACCTTCTTTTTTTAAATTCAAATTTCCCGCCAAATCCTCTTCTTCCCATATTTCCTCCAAGTCAACAAGGAATTCATATGAATAGTATAGATCCATGCTTCTCAGAACTTTCTAGAGACAAAAAGAAAAGTTTTATGGCTCTTCCCATGGCTCCGAACCAATAAAAACAAGACTCTCCGACTTTTTGATGACGTGGCGAAGGGCGAAAAAAAGAGACAAGGAACCCAAAAATATGTGGAAAAAAATAAGCATGAGCGATCTGGAAATTTGAGAAAAAACGGCCTAGGAATGATGTCATATAAGGAATTATAAGAAAATGTTTTTCTTTAAAAAAAATAGAAAGTTCCAGAAAAATGGGGAAAAATGGCAAAAGGGAGGCGCTCAGGCTCTTTCGTGTCCCAAAAAATTAAAAATTCTGAACAAAATAAAAGTTCCCATAGCAACTATTGTGCTCTTCTAAGAGCCAGAAGAAACACACAAGAAAGGAAAAACCTGAAAAATTAATATTTTCAGACGGCCGAATGAAGATGTGCCCTCCCGGGGGCTCTACCTTCACCATGGCCTGGAGCATGTCGTGCTCGATGCGCCGGAAACGCGACGTCTCCGCCGATGACTACTACGGAGGCATTGGTGAGTATAATTTTGCATTTTTAATATGCTCAGGAGATCAGGCATAGTCGAAAACCCATTGTCACAAAAAAAACCAGAGAGAAAAACCTATCGTACCGCCCAGGGGAGTCGAACCAAGAACCCTCTTCGGCTCCAAAGTCACCACCACTAGCCACTACACCACACTAGTGTGGGCGTCCAACCACTGTTGCGTGGCGCCTCGCCACCCACCGCGCCCTTATAAACCAAACCAATTGTCGGCATAGCCCGCCCCCCATAGCCTAGTGGTTAGTGACGCCGCCCTTGAAGCAGGGACTTGTTGGTTCGACTCCCCTGGGCGACCCGTTGATTTTTAATTTTTTGCTTTATTCTACAAGGTGAATCAAGATCGCTTTATTCGATAGAAGCAATATAATTTGTGATTTTTTTTCAGCCAAACGCGCCCTGATCGCTCCATCGATCCGTCAGCTCCAAACAATCTGCTGCCAGGTCGGCTGTAATGTGGAGGACCTCCTCGCCTACTGTGCACCAATCTAGTAGGCCACGCCCCCTTGTTTCCATCTTCACTTCTTCAATTCCACTGTATTTGTACTTTTCCACACCAACATGAGCCATCATCCCACCCCCAGACACCGTCAATTTCCAAAAAAAAAACCAAACATCTTCATCTTCCCTTTCTTCGTAATTTATCTTTTTGTCCTGTCGTCATCAATTGTTTCCACGAAAATTCCACCTGAATGAATCAAGCTGTTAAAGAAAGTATTTTTTAGAATTTTCAGTTTTTCAGGGAGACCAGAAAAATGATTTCAAAAATATTTAGGATTAATTTTTAAAAAAAATATATATTACAGAAAAACGCACAAATAGGGGAAAAATGCAAATGCGCTCTATTGGACACGAAGTTCAAAATGGAGCGCATTTTCAACGAAATTTCCAAAAATAACGTAAAGAGAGATATCTAGAAGAAAATGAGAATTTTCGGAAACTTTTTTGAAAAATTAAAAAAATTTTTTTTGGGAATTTCGAAAAATTAAAGGGACACACATATTATGCAGATTTGTGAGCAGATGAGATTCGGGGTGGTGGTCAGAAAATTGTACAAAAAGAGGAAGGTTAGGCGGGAAATTCGAATTTTGGGGATAGTAAATTTAGAGAAAAAAAAGAAAACATCAAGTTTTTGGATAAAAAAATTTCGAATAAAAAGGCGGGAAATGCAAATTTCTGAAAATTTGAAAATTAATAAAAAATTAGTAAAAAAACGGAGAAATTTAGAGTAGAAGCGAAGCGTCGTCACGGGGCAGCAGCTTGAATGGGTCGCCGTCGAACCACTGAAAATAAAAATGTTTATTGAGAGAATCTGGATAAACAGACACACAGCTGGATTTATTTTTTGTGGGAACAAATTTGAGAATTTGTTTTCTAGCGAAGTGGTGGCCTAGAAAAGCAACATTGCAAAAGTTAGGCCACCACTTCAAAATGGCCTAAAAATGACCTGACATGACCCTGGTGTGTTTTCTAGGCCATTTTGAAGTGGTGGCCTAACTTTTGCAATGTTGCTTTTCTAGGCCACCACTTCGCTAGAAAACAAATTCTCAAATTTGTTCCCACAAAAAATAAATCCAGCTGTGTGTCTGTTTATCCAGATTCT
>NC_013489.2:23429-24717 GCF_000004555.2 Caenorhabditis briggsae
GTACGAGAAATAGGCGTGAAGGAGCTTGACGTTGCTCTTCAGCATCTGTGAGCATCCCGCGATTTTTGGGGCTGTTAGTCTGAAGAAAAGAGAGAATTTAGAAAGTTTTTCGGCTAATTAAATTTTCCTCACCTCTCAGCGACTTCATAATAATCCGCCATTTTCAACTGATTCAAATACGTCCATGCCAAATTCAAATTGATGAAAGCAATCTTATTATGCGACATGGTGTCGTCTGGATTAATGAAATTCAGCGCCGAGACGAAATGCTTCTCCGCGTAGTCGTATTGATGGAAATAACAACATTGGAGACCCTGGAAATTTGAAATTTTTACAGTTAAATTGAAAAAAAAATTAGGTAAAAGTTAGCTTGAAAAAGTGCCATTGAAATATACCCTTTTTTAACGGACGGAAGTTTCCTAGTCCACGGCCACCATAGTCTTCTTCAGCTCCAATATTTTGGAACCAACTGAATTGAGTATGGTAGAAAAACTCAAGAGCTCCAAAATGATACTATTTGGATTACTGTACCTTGTCAATGAACAAAGTCAGCAAGCCAATAAGCAGTGATCGCTTAGCTCGTTTGGTTTTTGATTTGTAACTTCGTTCATAGACAAGATATAGTATCCATAAATAGCTTCGTTATGTAGCTCATGAGTGGAAAATTGTCAAAAAATTATTGAAAAATGTCCATAATTCATAGGAAAATGATCCAAAATTCATGAAAAATGGTCCAAAATTTACGGAAAATGGCTCAAAATTCATGAGAATGGCTTAAAATTTGTGAAAAATGGTCAAAAATTGATATATAGTCCAAAAGTCATCAAAAACTGCCAAAATTTATGAAAAATGACTCAAAATCCATCAAAATTGTCCAAAATTCATGAAAAATGGTCCAAATTTCTTGGAAAACGGTAAAAAATACATTTTTTAAAAACCCACCAAAATATACTGAATATGTGGTGCATAGAATCGATACAACAGCGGTCCACTGGATCGATTACACATCTCCAGCATATCCCGAACATTCGACAGTGTCTGTTCTGGTCGACACGCCATCACATTACAGCAAGCCATCATCTCCAACGTCGTCATTTTGATCATATTGATACATCGAACGACACCCGGCTCCTGNGGTGTTCGTGTGTACTTGTAGATGGCGTCATCCGCATGTTTCACGACTAAATTGAAATATTTCTCCAGTCGACCCGGATTCGATTGAACCAACGCTGAGGTGATGTTCATTACGCATGCGAACAGGGTCATCGACGCTTCGCCCAGCCATCTG
>NC_013489.2:24871-31786 GCF_000004555.2 Caenorhabditis briggsae
ATTACGCCAGCTGGCGAAAGGGGGATGTGCTGCAAGGCGATTAAGTTGGGTAACGCCAGGGTTTTCCCAGTCACGACGTTGTAAAACGACGGCCAGTGCCAAGCTTGCATGCCTGCAGGTCGACTCTAGAGGATCCCCTCAAATCCGTCAAAAAATCTTGTTCTGAAGCCGAGTTATCTGCCGGCCCGCCATCTGCCCGGGTCGGCCCGTTTGCAAATATGGTCTAAAATAATTATAAAGGGTCAAAAACTATCCGAGAATGGTCAAAAAGTGATCAAAAATCCATCGAAAATTGTGAAAAGGAACTCAAAAATGGACGAAAAGTGCTCAAAATCAGTCAAAAATAGGCCCAAAATGATCCAAAAATTTT
This sequence comes from Caenorhabditis briggsae, assembly GCF_000004555.2. Lineage (NCBI taxonomy): Eukaryota > Metazoa > Nematoda > Chromadorea > Rhabditida > Rhabditidae > Caenorhabditis > Caenorhabditis briggsae. The sequence continues at coordinate 25,242 of NC_013489.2, forward strand.
TCAAAAACGGGTAAAAAATAGGTTTTTTGGCTGATTTTTGACCATTTTTGATTGCTTTTCGAGCATTTCTCACAATTTCAGACTATTTTGTCTGATTTTTTGCAATTTTGACAACTTTTAAAACTGATTTTAGACCATTTTGACTGATTTTTAACCGTTTTTCATACCATTTTTGACTGAATTTTCGTCGTTTTATGACCGATTTTTTTTCGTTTTTCAGCTGATTTTTGATCATTTTTGACTGATTTTAGACTAATTCTAAGTCAAAAAGGGCCGAAAAATGGTCCGAAATAAGTCAAATTGACCCAAAGTGGGTCACAAATTAGTCTAAAATGGTCTAGAAATGGCCGAAAATCCATCAAATATCGTGTAAAAGGAGGTCAAAAATGGACGAAAAGTGCTCAAAATCAGTCAAAAATAGGTTCAAAATGATCCAAAAATGTTTCGCAAAAGGGTAAAAACTAGTTTTTTGGCTGATTTTTGACCATTTTTGATTGATTTTGGAGCATTTTTCTCAATTTCCGACTATTTTGTCTGATTTTTTGCAATTTTGACGGACTTTTTAACATTACTAGGACCAATTTCGGCTGATTTTAGACAGTTTTTAAGCCAAAAAGGGTCCGAAAGTGGTCCAAAATCAGTCAAATTAACCCAAAATTCGTCAAAAATTAGTCAAAAATGGTCCAAAATTGGTCGAATTTGGCCGCGAATAGCTTTAAAAATTAGTCAGAATATTCGGGTTAAAATGGTCAAAAATTCATTGAAATTGATTTTTTAATGGGTCTAAAATGACTCAACAGTGGTCAAAAATAGGTCAGAAATTGTCTAAAATCACTATTGGACCAAATTTTGCGCCTTATTTTGGACCAATTTCAATCAATTTTGACGGAATTTTGACCACTTTTTAACCAATTTCTCACAATTCCACCCTACCTGATCCCCTGAATTGTCGTCTCTCCACTCGTCTGTTGCTTTTGAATTTGTCTCAAAAGTTGTCTGGACGTTCGCGATTTGCCTTGATAAAACATGTAGGCCAGCTTTGTACAAACGAAAAAATCTTTGATCACTTCCAGATGAGCCTTGTCTGCTGGATCCGCTTCCAGTGCTAAAAACTGGTGATTTAGATGGATTTTAGTGACGAAAAAGGTCAATTTTAGGCCAAAATTAGCTCATTTTTCGTCGGATTTTCGACCATTTTCACCAATTTCGGATCATTTTGACTGTTTTCTGACTCGTTTTAGACCCAGTAATGAATTTTTGACCATTTTAACCCGAATTCAGACTATTTTTTAAAGCTATACGCGACCAAATTCAACTAGTTTTGGTGTATTTTTTGACCTATTTTTACGATTTCCAACCATTTTTGCGCAAAATTAGCACTATTTTTGAAACTTTTCGACTAATTTTTTGGTTCATGTTGGGCTAGTTTCTGACTCATTTTCAGCCATTTTCAATTTTCAGCCATTTTTTAAGGATTAATTTCAGCAGTTGATTTTCTGTCAAAATTCATCGATTCTGGAGATTTTTAAACTCAATTTTCAGCATGTTGAAGCCATTTTCCCGTATTTTCAGCCAATTTTCAGCCATTTCACGGTATTTTTTTGCTATTTCAAATGTCGTTTTGGCCGTTTTTAGATTGATTTTAACCAATTTCAGCTTCATTTCCTATCAGTTAGCTTAGCTTAAAACTGACTGATTCCGGTGATTTTTAGCACTTTTTAGCTCAATTTCTAGCGTTTTTCAGCTATTTCGAGCCCATTTTCAATGATTTTCCTGCTCACCCTTAATCAATTGTCCAATTTTGAGCACATCCTCGTTGGGCGGCTCCTCGTGCATCAATTGATATGTCACCAACGTTTTCGTGATTCGAAAGTATAATTCCATTTTGGCGTTGTTCGCAGCGGCGCTTTGTGCGATGCCATAGTGACACATATCGAATGCGCCGTCCGAGTCGTTGTCGATTTTGTTGATTTCCTGGAAGAGAGAAATTGGGAGTTTTCTAGGCCAGCAAGAGTTATGGCCTAGTTTTGAAGGTTTTTAGGCCATTGGGGAGACTTGTGGCCTAACTTTTTTCTAGGCCATCTTATAGGACCCTACCTGGAAGAGGTATGCCTAGGTTGAAGGTTTCTAGGCCAGCTAAGAACTGTGGCCCAACTTTTGCAATCATCATTTTCTAGGCCATTTTTGAGGAATTTCGATTTTCTAAGTCAGCTAAGTTTTCATGAGAACCATTTTGAAGTGGTGGCCTAGAAAACCAAATTGTCGAAAGTTAGGCCACCACTTGAAAATGACTTAGGAAACACACCAGGGTCATGAGCATTGTGGATTAATTAAGATCTCTAGGCCAACTTCTTGTGTGGCCTAACTTTTCCATTTTGCTATTTTCTAGGCCACCCCTTTTCTAAATGGCCTAAATTTTGAGATTTCTGAATTTCTAGGCCATTTCCGACATTTCTAGGCCATCAGGTATCTTTCGGAGGCCATTTTTGAGGTTTCCATGCCAGAAATTTTGGTGGCCTAACTTTCTTATTTTTCGATTTTCTAGGCCATCTCCATTTTACTGGAAGAGGGTTTCTAGGCCAATTTTTTTGGATGACCTAACTTTTGAGATTTATGAGTTTCTAGGCCATTTAAGACATTTCTAGGCCATCAGGCTTCTTTCTAAGGCAATTTTTATGTGGTTTCTATATCAAAACTTCACGTGGCCTAACTGTTTTATTTGCGATTTTCTAGGCCACACCATTTCTGTGGCCTAACTTTTGAGATTTATGGATTTCTAGGCAGTTTCTCGATTTTCTAAGCCACCCTTACAATCAATTGAAACAGGAGCTTATTGGTGAGCGTCTGGAATCCACGTGTATGCAGAATCTCGTGTTTTAGCGCGTCTTTAATCGGTCGAGCCGGCCAGTTTTGGTCTGAAAATTGAAATTTTTGTAAATCTGTGCATCCGGATGTCCTTACAGTGAATATAAAGATCGGCAATCATCGAAATAGCGTGCATTCGCTCCCGAGCAGCGAAATCGCCCATTTGTGTCATTTTGTCGTACTGGAAATTGAAAATTTTGAATATTATGGTGTTCTGGACCAATTTTAGACCATTTTTAAACCGTTTTAAACCTATTTAACTCACCGCCAACTGCAAATGATTGCGGGCTAGGTCGAAATTCTCTGTATAGAAAAAGAGCAATTTTCCGAGCTGCAAATTGCATCGAGCCCTCGTTTCGTCGTTTGTGTCCAGTTTTACAGCGCTCTGGAATTTTTTTCCGGGTCATTTTTGTGTATTTTTGGAATTTTTTGACCGATTTTGACATTTTTTGAGCAAAATCGGAAAAAAAATTTTTTCCGAATTTTCAAAATTTTCCAGATTTTCAGCTCTCTTTTCTCATTTTTCTTTAATTTTCGACAATTTTTCATTTCAATTTCAGCTCACTCTTGCACATTTAATAGCCATTTTGAGTTTTGGCGGGTCCTGAGTTCTCAGCGCTTCCGCCATGCCCAACAGCGCCTTCGCCACTTCATCCTGGTTCATTTTCCTGAAATTTTTGATACAAAATTTTAATTTTTTCAAGTTTTTAGCGGAAATTGCACTCAAAACAGACTAAATTTCAAATCTGGCGGTGGCTGAATCGACTTGGAAACCGCGGTGGAAATGTCAGCGATGCAAGCGCGCTCCGTTGAGAAAGCGAAATTATTTTATTGGAAAACAGGGAAAAGATAGATTTTCTTCGGTAATTTGTGATTTATGCGATTCGAAAGGTTGAAAATCGTGTTTAGCAAAAAAATCCAAACCAAATGACATGTAAAACTTTGCAAAATAATCAACTAGGCGCTGAGAAATTGAAAAAATTGCATTTGAAAAATGATCTTTTTCGGATTTTCTTTTATTTGTATAGGATTTCAGCTATGAAAATTGGAAATTTTCAATTTTCAGGATACACATAAACACTAAAATATCGATTTTCCTGCTGAAAAGTTAACAAAATAAGTTTCCCATCACATTGGAAATCACATAAATCTTGCTTAAACTTTACTTTCGCACTAGCGAAAAAATTGAGGAAAAAAAGATGGAAAATTGTCTATTTTTCACTGCATTTCCGCTTTTTTAATCTTCTCGATCCCATGGATTTTTTCGTCCTTTTTTCCTTTTTTGAGCTTGTGTCCCAAGCCTTGGGGATGGGAGAAAAGGGGAATAAAATAGGTTTTTTTGATGAAAAAAAAAACAAAAACAGTGATTAATTTTACAATGTTTGAATTTATTAATATGGAATAAAAGTTTTCCAATAAGATTCAAAGCATGTTTCCAGCAAAGAAACGAAAAAAAGCAAGTTATACTCAAAAACAGGCCTTCAAACTTCGACCCAATTTATCTCGGTTCCTGTGAAAGGAAGCAGAAAGTGGTAAACTAACAAAATGTTTTTGATAATATGATAAACATTTTATTAGTTGACCACTTTTTTGTGCCTCTTACAGGGACCGAGAAAAGTCGGCTCAAAGTTGAGGGTAAGGTTTTTCAGTGTTTCGGCTGAACATCCTTTGTTATGTAAATAAAGCTCTTTAGAACAATTGCCTTTGAAGATGTTTTATTTTTCAAAAAACTAGAAAAATTGATTAGAATACAAGATGAGAAGACAGTAGAAATTCAACATTCTTATAGTTTGAGCACTTCCATTTTCAGTGACCATTGATTTCTGTTAATAGATTGATGGAATATTGGATCACCATAGGAGACGAATAGTATGGAGGATGGACCAATTGACAGTTTGATAGATCTGAAAATATCGGTTGTTGGAAAACTGGCAATATCAAACGCGCTCTAATGGAAGAAGCATATCTCGCCTCAAACTTGGAATTTCTCAGCGAATCAAAATTTGAACTGTACCTACGATCCGATTCGATAACTTGAGCATTTCCTCTTAGAATATCTATATACCGCAACGGTTCCTCTCCTTGAAAGGGAAGCCCTTGAACTTCAAACGACCAACTCGTCCCAACTGGTCTTCCGTTTTCCAGCCAAAGGCTCATTAAGCGAGCAAAGCGGTTTTCAGGAATCCGAAACATGCGAACTTTTAAATTTGAAACTCTCATAAGTTGATCTATATGACAAATATACCCTCCCGAATATAGATGCAGTTTTTCAGTATTCACCACAATTTCGTGATCCAAATTTCTGAGATTTACTGCACAGCAGAGGCTTTTCAAGGGGAAACTGGTTGGATGACATATCGATCGAAGACCATCCAAATTGACAGAATCATAACCCATCACTTGTAAATTTCGAGCTAATGGCTTTACTCCGGACGCAATCCAACGAAGGTTGCCAGCCGATATAAACATGGATTCTACATTCCAAATCACTGATCGATTTCCAAATATCACACCAATCAGCATTTTCATTCCTTCATAAATTTTAATGATTTTTGAACTTTTGTAAATCCTTGGCTCTCCATTTTCAGGTTTGATTGTCAATTTCAAAGTGTGCCTGGATTCAGGACGCTTGTTCTCTTTCATCGTCTCCATCAGGCCCAACTTCTCATGTCTCAAACGAATTCTTCTTACTGCTTCTACCTCATCATCACTGTCATTTTCCATACGAACATCTCCATTCATCATTATACCGTTTGTGTTTCTTCTGAATCCAAACTCATCGACATCATGAAACACGGACATGCTGATTTCATATTGTCGATCGATGCTGATTGTGAGTGCATATCTAGTTTTATTGACAGAGATTCGGGCGTCTGTGAGAGCCAGTTCGTTAATTTTCAGATGAGTTCCTTTCTCGATGGAACGGATCGAAGGCAGGTGTAGGGAGTGATGGAATCTGAGAAAATATGTTTAAGAATTTTTTAAATCCAAAAAATGTCTGTTAACTCACCGAAAGTTAGAATCCATGTATTCAAAAACAGTCTGGCTCAGTTCATACAGTAGTTGTTTGCTCGGCATTTGTTCTGAAATGGGAAAGTTAAAACAAATGAGACACGAAAAAGATGTACTACTCGACGATTTTTTCCATCTCCATAAATCTGTTATGAATAGCGGCATTTTGAGAGGAAATTCCAAGGGGGACTCCGACCAAAAATTTCTATTGCATTAAACTGTTCGAAAAGTAGTCTATTTTCCCAATATGGTAGCGAAAAAATTCCAATAACATCCGAAATCCCCGAAAAATGCCGCACAAAGCGAAAAATTCTCAAAAAAAAAGTTGTTGGGAAGGACGAAGATCTGAATCCCTAAGGATGATGAATGTCTGGTTAATTCTTCTTTTGAAAATTTTTGTAATCCATGGCTTTTTTCTTGGTTTTTCTTTTCTGAAAATGCTTTGAACCTTTCAGAAAAACCTTTAGTTGAAATGAATGAATTTTTCGTAAAGATGCTTCGCTCTCACATAGTGCAATAAATGATCGTAGTTTGCTTGAAAAAAGCCTTCAAACCTTGCGTAGCTGATTGCTGAATTACTCAGAAGGACAACCAGGAATCTTTTTTAAGAAATTTGATTCATTTTTAATCGAGCTGTAGCTCCGCCGCCAACACATACCATATCCCAG
>NC_013489.2:31796-48591 GCF_000004555.2 Caenorhabditis briggsae
ATCCGCAAAAATTACCATGTAAGAAAGGCGCTACGATGCCGTGGCCTAGGTTTCTCACTGCGCGGGAATTCAAATTCTATTTTTTTTTCAACGCCGTTTTTCGGGGTTTTAGGATTTTTTTTTTGAATTTTTTCGCAATAATATTCGGAAAATAGATAACTTTAAAGGTGGGTGGACATGAAAAAAATAATGCTCTCGAAATTCCGTTCAAAGATGCCCCTCGAGGAGTTGAACTTGTGAGGACGATGATTGAAAGTGCGGTGCCGCAACCGACTGAGCTACGCGGGCAAAGAGAAAGCGCACGCCCGATTGCATACATAAAGGCGAGGACGACAGCTGTACGCAGCGTGACATTAAGCGTTGTACACCGTGACGGTAGAATGCATACTCTAGCTACAAAAAAACTACGAAAAATCTCCTGTCCCCCCACCTTTAAACACTTTTTAATGCAATAAAAATTTTTGGTCTGAGTCCCCCTTTAATTGAAAGAAATAACTTTTGACTCAACGTATGTCGTTTCCTGTTAGTCTATTAAAATAAGGAAAATTAACACACCGAATGTATCGATTGGTTGGACCTCATCTGTGTGTGACCTGTTTGTATACCATCTGTCAATGTGTTAGTGCGAGACAGTGGGACCACCAGAGACGAGATGTGCAAATATAAGAATGGTCCGTATCAGGCATGAGCCGAATTCCTTATTCCGTATTCTCGATTCTCAAAATTTTTATTCCGCTTTTGTCTGGTCCGTATAGATCACATAGGTTCTGCTTAAAATTTATTTTTTATCGCTTGAAAAAAATTGGGAAACATTTTTTAGCGATGGGGAATGGAAAAAAAGGGGGAATAAATTCGATTTTTATACTGAAAAACAAAACAAGGGATTGGTTTTTTTTTAAATCAGTTGTGTTGAATTCAAATGAAGCATTTTTCAAACAAAGAAACAAAAAACTTAATGAAAGAGCCTGACAACTTTAATCCAACATATCTCGTTTTCTGTGAGAGGTAACAAATACTTGTCAACTAATAAGAGTAGTCCGTATAGATCATATTGGTGCCTGACACAATTTGAGGACTGGGATATGGTATGTGTTGGCGGCGGAGCTACAGCTCGATTAAAAATGAATCAAATTTCTTAAAAAAGATTCCTGGTTGTCCTTCTGAGTAATTCAGCAATCAGCTACGCAAGGTTTGAAGGCTTTTTTCAAGCAAACTACGATCATTTATTGCACTATGTGAGAGCGAAGCATCTTTACGAAAAATTCATTCATTTCAACTAAAGGTTTTTCTGAAAGGTTCAAAGCATTTTCAGAAAAGAAAAACCAAGAAAAAAACCATGGATTACAAAAATTTTCAAAAAAAAAATTAACCAGACATTCATCATCCTTATCGGCGGAGCACTTCCATTTTCACAATCCAAATCTCTCGTCGGCTACCAGCATCATGGAGTATTGAATTGCCATAGGAGACGGATAGAATAGATGATTGACCCATTGAAATTTTGATGGATCTGAAAACATGAGTTGTTGGGGGAAGGATAATTGGAAACGCGCTCAAAGTACAATGAGAAACTTCATTTACCTACGATCCGACTCGATTACTTGAGCATTCCTCCTTAGAAATTTTATATATCGAGACGGTTTCTCTCTTCCAAATTTTCGAATTTCGAATAGCCAACTCGTCCCAACTGGCCTTCCATGTTCCAACCAAAATTCTATTAAACCAGCGACAGTATTCAAAGAAACCCTATTGATTAGAACTTTTTGGTTTGAAATCTTCATTAGATTCAAAGAGTCCATATCTTGTCTGATGATTTCCGAGCGAACAATCAAATATTCCGCAGTTGCCAGAGTTTGGTGATCCAACATTTGATGACTCATTTCGAAATTTAGAAGCTTCAAGGGGAAACTTGTACTGTCACATATCAACTTGACACCATCCAAGTTGACGGAATTATAGCTTCCCAGTTTTACATTCCGAACAAATGGTTTCTCTCCAGGCTGAATCCAGCGAACGTTTCGACTTGATATACTCATCGAATTCACAGTCCAAATCATTTTTCGATTACTGAATCAACACTTTTATTCCTTCATAAATTGTTGTAATTGTTGAACTTGTGTAAATCCTTATCTCTCCATATCCAGTAATGTATGTCAATTTTAAAGTGGATTTGCATTCAGGTGGCTCCTTCTCTTTCACAGTCTCCATCAGTCTTTCATATGCTCTCGTTGACCTGCTATTTTCGTTTTCCATACAAACATCTCCATTCATCATTATACAGTTTGTGTTTGCTGGAAATCCAAATTCATTTTCATCATGAATCTTGTTGATTCTGAACGGGCGATCTTCAATTGCATATTTTCGATCAATTTTGAGCTCATATTTCGTTTTGTTCTCGATGAACAATTGATTGTCTTCAAAAACTAGTTGGTTGATATTTAGACGAGCTTCTTTTTCGACTGAACGGAGAGCAGGCAGGTGTAAGGAGAGATGGAATCTGGAAAAATACTTATTGAAAAGTTATCTGGAAAGTCCAGAAGGCGTAAAACCTGTAATAGTAGTACATCTCGGTTCCTGTCAAAGATATCAAAAATTTGTAAACTGATAAACTGTTCCTGATTTCATGATAAACGATGGAGCTAAAAAAAATAAGCTCGCACTTTACGGACCTGCTTTTACAGGTTTTACGGTATTTTCAGATTTAGTTTTATTTTTTAATTCTAAGGACACCAGAAACATCTGAAAACAACCAACTGAATAGCAATTTTGCCGTTTCCGAATTCATACTCACCGAAAACTAGGGTTTTATGTACTTCAACAATTATTTAAAGGCACATTCTCCTACAGCAAAATTCAAATTTAAAAGTTCCAAGGTTTTCGGAAATAGTTGGTGATTCATTTTCGAATTAAAGGTGGGGGACATGAAAAAAATAATGTTCTCGAAATTTCGTTCAAAGATGCCCCTCGAGGAGTTGAACTTGTGAGGGCGATGATTTAGGGTGCGGCACCGCTACCGACTGAGCCACGCGGGCAAAGAGAAAGCGGACGCCCGATTGCATACATAAAGGCGAGGACGACAGCTGTACGCAGAGTGACATTAAGCGTTGTACACCGTGACGGTAGAATGCATACTCTAGCTACAAAAAAACTACGAAAAATCTCCTGTCCCCCCACCTTTAAACTCACCGAAAACTAGGGTCCATGTATTCGAAGACATTCCGGCTCAACTCCTTTTGATGTTCTGAGAGCATTTTTTATCTGAAATAGAGATAATAGGACAGATGGGATATGGGAACACGAGCAATAAAACTAATACTAAGTGTAAGCCAGGCGCATTTTCCCTGCGTCTCAACTTATTTTTTTCTGACAGCACGGTGTTCCGATCGGCGAAACCGGTTTAGTACACGTGGCATCGCAGTGGAGCGCAGAAGCCCAAGCGAAAATTCAGTTTTTTGTTAGTTTTTCAGGTTTAATGAAGGGCCCGGCCCCGGATAGGATTTTTACAATAAACAAGTTTTGCAGCAATTGAAATACCGTAAAATCTGTATTTGAAGGGCCCCCTTTAATAGAAGGGCCCTCCAAGAGGGGTTTGGAAAAATAGAAGGGCCGGCCCTTCTTAATACAGGTTTTACAGTATGTTTTTTTAAAAAAAATGTTTGAACACATAGAAAAATTATAACAGACGAACGAACGAGAGGGAAAAGTATACAAAAGAAAAATGAAAAGATCCCAAAGGAGGAACAAACTGAAACAACCATTCTGTTCGCCGCGAGTCTCTCTTTTATATGTTTCAGAAATGTGTGGGAACCGTATGCGGGAGAGTTGTATATGAGAAAAGCGAATAAAATATCAAAGGTGACAATTTAGAATATTACAAGAATTGAAAAGAAAGTCGTTCTTTTATAAAACAAGATGTTGAGGTTAATAAATGGACAAATGTGCAATGAACAATAAACTTTTATATCTTTCTCTTTCGCGTTCTTCTGTATCGAAATGATGTTCGACCACATCTACTGTGACAGTCAAAACGCATTTCCGAAGAATTTTTCAGATTTTGAGATTTTCTGGAAGGTTCTCGGAACATTTTTGATTTCTGGAGTTTATCCAATACTAATTTTTCTAACGCAAAGATTTATTGAAAAAAAAAACATGACTTTCAGCAAAGTTATTGGTCAGTTACAATGCAAAGGTAATTTTTCAAGCAAAACGTTTTCAAAAAGAAAAAAAAACAATGAAAAAGACAAATTAGAGAACATATATCCAGAAACTCAACATCGTTATCGTTGGAGCACTTCCATTTTCACTGTCCAGATCATCTCTTGTCTGTTAATAGCACCATGGAGTATCGGATCATCATAGGAGACGGATAGTATGGAGGATGGACTCATTGGCATTTTGATGAATCTGAAAATATCGTTTTTAGAGAACAGGTAATTGCAAACACGCTCTAATCACAATGAGAAACTTCACTTACCTACGATCTGACTCTATCGCTTGAGCAATCTCTCTTAGAGTAGATATGTATTCAGATAGTTCTGATCCTTTAACTCGAAAAGACCAATTCGTCCCAACTGGCCTTCCATGTTCCAGCCAAAGATCCATTAAATGAGCAAAAGTGTTTAGAGAAATCGGAGGGAGTCGAACTTTTAAGTTTGAAATCTTCATGAGTAGATCCATGGAGTCATAATTATAAAGTTGCGAGCCGACAACGAGATACTCCGCGTTTACAAGAATTTCGTGACCCAAGATTATATCGCTCGCTTCGAAACATAGCCAATTTAAGGGAAAACTTGTTTCGTGACATATCGATCGAAGACCATCCAAATTGGCAAAACGATAGCAGCCAAGCTTCATTTTTCGAACAAACGGCTTCACTCCAGACACAATCCAACGAAGGTTCTTAGTTGATATAATCATGAAATCCACATCCCAAATAACAGTTCGATTCCCGAACATCGTGGCTATTAGCATTTTCATTCCCTCATAAATTTTTGTAATTTTTGAGCATGTATAAATCCATGGCTCGCCATTTCCAGAGGTGATTGTCAATTTTAAGGTAGACTTGGATTTAGGTATCCCCTTCTTTTCCAACGTCTTCATCGGAACCGATTCCTCATCTCTCAAACTCATTCTTCTTAATGTATTTACATCGTAATTACCGTGATTTTCCATACGAACATCTCCATTCATTATTATATCCTTTGTAAATGTTTTAAATCCGAATTCATCCACATCATGATCTACGGGACCATTTCTTCTCAACGGAGGTTTCTCGATTTCATATTTTCGATCGATGCTGAGTTTATATGTAGTCTTGTTGACGGTGATTTCGTTATCATTCAAAATCAGTTTGTTGATTTTCAGATGAGCTCTTTTTTCGACAGAACGGAGAGAAGGCAGGTGTAGGGAGAGGTGGAATCTGGAAAAAATTAAATAATTTCTATTCAGATTTTCAAGAGATTTTCGGAAATCTGAGAACCCCAGAAACTTATAAGTTCCAAGGTTTTCGGAAATAGTTGGTGACTCATTTTCGAATTGATTTATCTCGCTTTCTCTAAAAGATATAAAAAACTTGAAAACAAGTAAAATATTGGTGATAATATGATAAACATTCTTGCAGTTGACAATTTTTTGATATCTCTCACAGGAGCCGAGATAATTAAACTCAAAATGCAAGCGTTTTTAGAGTGTAAATGCTGTGTTGGAACACTACTTCTATGAGCCCAATTATCTCGGTTACTGTAAGAGATATCAAACAGCTGTCAATTGACAAAATATTGGTGATAATATAACCAACATTTTATCAGTTAGCCCATTGTCAACATCTCTTTCAAGAACCGAGATAAATTTGGTCAAAAATCGGAAAATTTCTAACATTTGAGTGAAATTTAAAGATTTTATGTACTTCAACAATTATTTAAAGGCACATTCTCCTATAGCAAAATTCAAATTTAAAAGTTCCAATCAAAAAGTTGTTAATTAGTAAAATATTGGTGATAATATGATAAGCATTTTTGTAGTTAATAACTTTTTGATATCTCTTACAGTAACCGAGATAACCAAGCTCAACGTACTTGCTCTTTCTAGAGTGTAAGTCACCGTAAATGCTTTAACGGAACACCACTTTTATGAGCTCAATTAACTCGGTTTCTGTAAGAGATATCAAAAAGCTGTCAACTGACAAAATATTGGTGATAATATAACAAAAATTTTATCAGTTGGCTATTTTTTTGATATCTCTTCCAAGAACCGAGATAAATTTGGTCAAAAATCGAGAAATTGCTAACATTTGAGTGAAAATTGAAGATTTTATGTACTTCAACAATTATTTGAAGGCACATTCTCCTAAAGCAAAATTCAAATTTAAAAGTTCCAAGGTTTTCGGAAATAGTTGGTGATTCATTTTCGAATTAAACTCACCGAAAACTAGGGTCCATGTATTCGAAGACAGTCTCCCTCAATTCCTTTAGTAGTAGTGGTTGTGACATTTATCTGAAATGAAAATAATAAAATATGATGAGACATAGAAGAAGAGAAACTAAGAATCGGAAGCTCAACATTCACGAAAACTACTCAAAAGTGAAACAGTTAAAACTTGACAGAACTCACATCGATCACAGAATCTTCAGTTAAAAAATGGCGAAACCCATGAAATTGACATTGAGCCAATTGATCGGTGTTCCTGTGAAAGGTATCAAGAACTTGTCATTTGGTCAAATGTTTTTGCTATCATGATGAACAATTTATCAGTTGAGCACTTTTCGACACCTTTCACAAGTGCCGAGATAAATTGGCTCAAAGTCCTGGGTCCCAACAGATTTCCCAGTTTTTTCTCCTTCTTTGTCCCTAGCCAAAAGGTGATGACTGATAAGAAATAATTTTTTATCATCAGCCGTTTTTGTTTCTCTGATGGACATTGTTATACGTGTCACCTTGTGATGCTCATGAAGGTGTCAATTTAGAGAGCCTTGCAAAACTTGTGACTGAAAATGAAACTGGATGAGCACCTTCATTTTCTGATTTTCTTTTCTCTAGTGACTTCAACCTTTAATATCTCGGCTCCTGTGAGAGATATCAAAACATTGTCAACTGATAAAATGTTAATCACAATATCAGAAATATTTTATCAGTTGACAAATTGTTGATATCTCTCATAGGAACTGAGATAATTCAGATCAAAGTGCAAGAATATCCTTAAATGTGCAAGGCTCGCCTACAAGAAGAAATACAGTATCTTTGACCCTAATTATCTCGCTTCTTGAAAGAGTGACAAAAAAGTTATCAACTAATAAAATGTGAGTTATAAAAATGCGCACATTTTATTAGTTGATTACTTTTTGATATTTTTGCTAGAAACAGAAAACAATAGAATTGAAGGAAGAGTTAGTTAGAGGGTTCCTACACCCTGTTAAATTTAAGCCAATTTTTCTCATTTTCTGTAAAAGATATCAAAAAGTTGTAAATTAGTAAAATATTGGTGATAATATGATAAACATTTTTGTAGTTGACAACTTTTTGATATCTCTTACAGTAACCGAGATAACCAAGCTCAACGTACTTGCGCTTTCTAGAGTGTAAGTCACCGTAAATGCTTTAACGGAACACCACTTTTACGAGCTCAATTAAGTCGGTTTCTGTAAGAGATATCAAAAATCTTAAAAAAAAATCAAAAATCGGAAAATTTCTAACATTTGAGTGAAAATTAAAAGATTTTATAAACTTCAAAAAATAATTAAAGGCATATTCTCCTACAGCAAAATTCTTAAAATTCCATGCGCCTTTAAAGTTCCTTAAAAGCCAATTTTTCCATTTTTTTGCAGCTTCATTAAAAAAAAAGATTTTTATAGAATCTACGAATCGAGAAAAATGGGCTTCAAGAAACTTTAAAGGCTCATGGAACAGGAGGAGAAAAACAATATTAAAACTTCAATGAATATCTCTCTCGCCTAAACATTCAATTCGAAATTCCCGCGCTTTTCTGTCCCCGTCTATCCATCCCTCCCCACGAAAAATGTGTCAATATAGAGGGAAGAGACGCAGACACAGTGCCTAGTGTCTAACATAAATGATCGATAGAGAAAAGGCTATGTACGCGTTCTCATCGCTTTCGAATCGCGACACTCTTTCCCTCTCACGCCTGCGTCCCTCACTCCGCCACACTCTCTCTCCCTTTCTCTACTATAGAAAAGGAAGACGTGCCCGGCCCGTCGTTTGCATCGCGGAGCCTTTAGCTCCACGGGGTCTTCTCCTTCCGTTCTTTTCCTCCTCTCTATTCCCTACACTCTCTCGCTCTCTCACTCTCTCTCTCTTTTCAATTCTTTCCCATCGTCATCATCAATTTTTCGTTCGCTACTCCATTTTTGGCGGATGAAAATGAGCCCATTTATTTTAAATTGCTCCGAGAGCCTGAACTGCATCGTTTTCATTTAATTACGGTTGTGATGTTTGATTGGCCCGAGATGGCTTAATTTTTGCGCGGGAGATTTGAAAAAAGAAAACGTTCTAATATGTAGGGTTTTTAGTGTCTAATGTTTCAAAATATTGGTTGAATTTTTGAATTTTTAAAATAATTTCTAAATTCTCAAATCTCTGTGAAATAATATTTTAGAAAATTGAAATTTCGGCAATTTTTAAAAACATAATTCAAAATAAAAACTTTGAGAAAATTTGGAATCTCGAGGTTCTGAACTTCTTGAAACCTTAAATTCTTGGATTCTTAGTTTTTTGAATGTTTGGATTTTTAAAATTCTGAAATTCCCAGTTTCTCAAATTCTTAGACTTGAAGATTCTGAGACTCTAGGATTCTAAAATTTTGAAATTCTGAAATCTTTAGATTAGGAATTTTTCGAATTTTGCGGGTTTTGGATACTTGGATTTTGAGATTCTGACACTTTCGAATTCCGAAATTCTGAAGTCCTGGGAATCGGAAATTATGAGATTCTGAACTCCCTGAAGCCAATTTTCATTAGCTTTGTCCTGTTTAGCTTAAAAACAGATTTCAAAAATAGATTTTTATCAAAAATTCTTAATTTAGAAAACCACAAAAATGGAACCAGATTTTCTACGAATTAAGCCCTCTCTCTCTCTCTCTCTCTCTCTCTCTCTCTCTCTCTCTTTCCAATTAAACTATTTAGAAAAGGTCCTCTTTTGATCCTAGAAGACATCTCACGTCATCTCATCTCTCTCTCTCTCTCATCTGTTATGTATTGGATAAGCGAGAGAGAGAGAGAGAGAGAGAGAGAGAGAGAGAGGAAGGTCAAATCGATAAGAGAAGATAAGAAAAAAGGAGGCAGGAAGATTTATGTATGCATAATAGGACCTTTTCGTTATCAGCATTTTTATATTATTACTTAATTAGTGTAATTAAGCTAGCATTATCTATAGAGAAAACGTATACTAATTTCTTCATGTGGCCTAGTTTTCCGTCAGCTGGCCTAACTTTGAAATTTCTCGGTCATCCAAACAAATTCGTTAAAATCCGTTTCAGCTAAATAATTCCTTATCTCTTTTTAATCTTCCCTCAACATGACTCATCTTGTTTTCCCTTTTTTAAAGCATTTTCCCATTTTTAGTATTACTTCTTTTTTCTGTTTCGTCTGAATCATCGGAAAAAATTTACTGGCAAAAAATCCCTAAATTTTTATCACTTTATTCTTTAAGCTTAATTATCTTGATTCCCCTAAGAGATATCGAGCATCTGTCAACAGATAAAATATAGGAAATATTATCACAAACTTTTTATCAGTTGACTGAATTTTGATATCTCTCATAAGAACTGTGATAACTGAGCTCAAGGTGGAAGCGTTTTTAAGTTACCTTAATTGCTCATATCGTTTGTGCTTTAAGCCTAATTATCTCGGTTCCTGTAATAGATATCAAAAAGTTGTCAACTGATAAAATGTTCAGGAACCGAGATATCTGGGATTCAAGAAGCGAGTACTAATTAAAAGTTCCAAAATTCAGAAAAATCTAAACATCAAAACTCCCTTAAATCCATTTTGCTAGTGTGTGTCCTCCTGAATAAATGATATCCTTTCCCTGCCCCTTTCTGTGAGGGGGGTCGGTTTCATTTTCTTTCATATTCTTCCCCTTTTGCTTACCCTTATTCACAATCTCCATCTCTCCTATTCCTATTTCTTGATGTTCTTGTTTTATATATTCCGTTTCCCATTGAATGCTCCTCTCTCCCTCTCTCTCTTTTCGTTTTCTACGTCCCTTCTCTTACTCTTGATACTGACACCAACTAGTAGAAGACTTCTGATTCATGGACACACACACATACCCAAAGACATTCGGGTGTTCCCACGGGAACACCCGGGACCGAATACTTTTGGCTTCTGGAGGGTCTTGACTTATTTTTTCCCTCGTTTTGTTCTTTTAAAGGCGCATAGTATTCTTAGATTCTTATATTCTTAGATTCTTAGATTCTTAGATTCTTAGATTCTTAGATTCTTAGATTCTTAGATTCTTAAATTCTTAGATTCTTAGATTCTTAGATTCTTAGATTCTTAGATTCTTAGATTCTTAGATTCTTAGATTCTTAGATTCTTAGATTCTTAGATTCTTAGATTCTTAGATTCTTAGATCCTTAGATTCTTAGATTCTTAGATTCTTAGATTCTTAGATTCTTAGATTCTTAGATTCTTAGATTCTTAGATTCTTAGATTCTTAGATTCTTAGATTCTTAGATTCTTAGATTCTTAGATTCTTAGATTCTTAGATTCTTAGATTCTTAGATTCTTAGATTCTTAGATTCTTAGATTCTTAGATTCTTAGATTCTTTTTCTTGTCTCATTATTACACAAGAAATATTTAGTGCTGAGCAATCATCTTCTTAATTTCCCTCCCCCTGAACTACACGAAAATCCATTCATCACTTTGCGCTACTCAACAGCACCACACATTTCTTATTACACAATTAAAATTGTTTTCTCTGTTTCTCTAATTCTCTCACTCTCTCTCTATCTTTCTTATTAGCTTCATATATCCGCTTTTCGTTATCCTAGGCTCATGATGCCGCCGGCCGACTAGATTTGGTTACCTAGGCCGCTTGGTTTTTTGGCTATAACTTTGTTCAAAACTGGTCTACGAAGATGGTTAATATATCTATCGATAGGAAATCAAATTTTACACCGATTCAATAGAAGGTATATAGATTTGAATGATTTCTAATTGAGTTATGTTCCATTATCCTAAAATCCTTTCTAGACGCTTCTAGAGCCTAGAAGCACAAGTTTTGTGCCGTCTTTTTAATTTTGGCCTGTCTAGACAATTAAAAAAAACTTCAAATAACTCATAGTCAGTTTTCTTTTCTTTTCCCAATTCCCAGAACAAATCAATTTTTGCCCCTAAGCGAAACGCTAGGCAAACATGATTTATGGTAGTTTGTCTCTACTTTCTACCTGTCAACCAATCTCACTTCCCTCTCTAGGTTTTACCCTTTTACGTTTCTTTTTGAGATCTAAAAGCAACCTTATATGTTCCCACCTAGAAAAATTCAATCCAATTTTTAAATGAAAAAGCTAAAAAAAATGCGGTCGGCGGCACTGTTATCATTGTCCTCTGTAGCGAAGAAGAGTGTGCGGCAGCGTGACCGAGGGGTTAACTCTCCTGTTTTTGGATCTGTCACTGTCAAGTTCGATTCCACCGAGCGCCGAACTCTTTCCTTCCTTTTTTGAATTATTTCTTGAAGTAGTGTATTGATTCTAAAGTCATTTTTAAGCTTGGAAAATTCCATTCCTTCTGTTTTTGTCTCTAAAATCTCATGAATTTTAGAAATTTCTATATTTCCCTCCCAGGCTGGGAGTCCCATCCCGAAATTTCGCCCCCTCTGAAAGCATATACTATTGACATTTTTGCAAAAACGACGGGAAATATATAGATGAGGGGGTCCAAAAACGCATAAAAATCTTAATATTGGCCTGAGTACGCCCATTTACGAGCAGCCTTCTCTCAAGATATGGGTGGGGTAGGCATTTCCATTTTTTTTGGGACCTCCTTTCCCTTTATTATATATGCCTCTACCCCCCGAAAATATATGAATATTTAGAAAATTGCAGAAAATATTTTTTGAATTTTGAAATTTTTAAGTTTTTTCAAAAGTTTATTTTCATTAGCGCGCCCTTTCAGTTTCAAAACCCCTTCCCTCCTGTACGCCTTTCATTCCCTTCTCTCTATGCGACCACGTGGCCTAGTGGCTAACACTGGGACACAGGTGATTCGCGAACAATCCGTTACGGATTCTCCGCCATTCGCGCGCGGATGAAATAGGAATCGTATACGGACCGTACGCGAATCCGTAACGGATCCGTTTGCAACTTATTTCTTGAAAACCCTCGCCGTTCCTTTTTTCAGTTTCTATTATTTTTTGCTGAGTTTTCATGATAGTTGTAGACTTAGTATTCGGAACTTTATTAAGAAAACATGTAAAAGAAAGAAAAAACATCAGAAGTACAACATTAAGTTCGAAAATTTATCAAAATCCTGCTTTTTTGGGTTGTTGAACGATCATCCAAAACGAAAAGAGACCTGCAAAAAATTTGGGAATCTGTCAGAACATGTTGCATACTGATCACCTATTACTATCCTTTTTTGCTTTTGGGTTCCAATGTTTTTCTCGTTTTTAACGTTGGAGTCGGCTTGCTCTATAGATGTCCATTGCTGAAAAGTGTAAAAGTCATTGTTTCGAAAATTAGCGTATTTTATACTTACATTCGTCAAGCATCTTTCCTGGAGCAAACGCGAGCTTCGAATCAATCATTTTCGGTCATTTTGCTCACGAAAAGGTTAAGTGATACCTATAACAAACCCTATGTTTCGAAGAATTACCTTTGTGTTACAAACCTTTTTTCCTTGTAGAATCGTCTTTCGAAAAAAATCATTGTCAAAAATCAACATATTTGCCAGGAAAAGTGAGAGAAAACGGCAAAAAATAGGTTTAAAATGCAAATAAATGATGCAAAAATATGATGGAAGAGGTAAGAGAAAGCTAGTCCCTCACAACTCGGCCATCCGGAACGGATCCGTTCGCGAATGGGCATGGGAGCTATCTCTCGACCTCCAGCTGCATCCGTATCCGGTCCGTTCGCGAACTCCGTATCCTGTCCGATTGCGAATGTTGAAAAAACGGATCCGTTCGCGAACTCAGATTCGCGAAACTGCCCGTAACGGACCCGTTACGGATAGAAAACCTAGTGGACACCGAAACGGATCCGTTCGCATTTTACCTGTGGAGTTTTTGATCCGACCCTCACGAGTTCGACTCCTTGTTGCTCAAAATCTTCTTTTTTCCTTTTTTGATTCTTTATCCCCAAAAGGGCGCATTTGGTCCCTTCCCTAATTTATAGCCTTGCACTTTTTGGGATTTTAATTGAATTTTTCTGGAGAGAACTCATCTAGTGAAAGTGCTCGCGCTGATGAAGTAATCAGTGAAATGCGATAGGAAAACAGGGGCTTCTCAAAAAACGTTCTTGTGTAGGTTTACGAGCCGCTCGTAAATCTACTAGAGATTTTGTAAAGGTAAAGGGAATCATTCTGAGGAACAAGATATACCTTATGAGGTCCACCGTATACATGAAGTTTGAGCTCAATTATCTCGGTTCTTTTGAAAGATATCATAAAGTAACTAACTGATAAAATGTTTATCAGTTTATCACCAATATTTTATCAGTTGGTCACTTTTTTATATCTTTTACTGGAGCCGAGATAATTGAGTTCAAAGTGAACTCAGCAGAACAATGGGTTCTCTGCGTCTCTCACTGATCCATCTCTCTACTCGAAATCCTACTAGTTTTGTATTATAATGTGTCCAGTCGTCCGTTTCAAATCCATTCCGCTGACACCCATTTGTTTCCCTTTTGGTCACACATTTTGTCCTTTTTCGGATAGACAGACATACAGACAGACATAGAACTTTCCAGAAAACACCACAATTAGCATAGCTAAGGGACCATGGTTTTCCCCTTTTATGTAGATTCTCACACATTTCCTAGTCTTAATAATAATAAGCTCAGTCTCTCGCCTAGGAGCTTCCTCTCTCTCTCTCTCTCTCTCTCTCTCTCTCTCTCTCTCTCTCTCTCTCTCTCTCTCTCACTTTCTCCCTGGAGAAAAGAGAGCTTATTATTATTTTTTCGTCGCTTCTTCCATCATTTATTTTCTTATTTTCATTTACGCTTATTACTCCTCTCATTTTATTTTTACTGGAGAAATTTATGTGAAAGGATCTAGAACTTGAAAAAAACTGAAAAATCGTTAGTGGCACTTAAGGGACAAATGGGACAGTCTCATTATTTTTAAATGTTATAGTCTATTTTGTCTTGAAATTTCCAACATTCTGAGCCCCATATCGACTACATTCTGGCAGTTTTGATTTTCGACCATAATTAGGCCGCGGCCCGGCCGGCTGGCCCAAAATCAAATTTTAAGGATTATAGCCAATATTATACTCAAAATTTCACAAATTTCATAAGAAAAAATATAACGATATTTGTTTTCTCTGAACTAGGCCACTTTTCAAAATCACAGAATTTTAGAATTCTAAAAATTCGGATTTTTTGATTTTTGATTTTTTTTTTCTCCAAAAAGATTAATATTTTTCTTCTCTCTTGTCTAACACAAAAAGTGAAAAAATTTCTTCGAATGATATTGTTTTTTCTGCCTGGGATTAGTGTCTTTACTTCTTTTTCCCCTGCCGTTTGACAAGAAGAAACATGACAAATGAATTGGCATTCAGAAGAAGACGTGCGACAAGAAGATTCTAGTAGTAGAAGCATAAGAATTTGTTTCATTTGTAGAGTTTTGAGAAGACTAGGCTCTTGGTAAACTTCTCAAGCGCGCCCTATTGACAAAAGACACTTAGGGGACACATGGGACAGTCTAAAGATTTTTGAGAGCTACATTCTATTTTTTCATAAAATTTCCAACATGTTGAGCCCCATATCGACTATATTCCAATCAATTTGAATTTTCAGAAAATTTTGGTGCAAATGCGCTCCAATGCGAAAAGTGAAAATTTTTGAAACCCAGCCATGATTATACTTATTTTGTCAGCCTTAATTAGCTAAATTCAAATCTTCTAATTTTATTGCTCTAGGGGCAAAATAAATCGAGTTATGACAGTTTTAGTGGTGCTTAATTTTTGCTAAAAACCGTCGCTGACACTTAGGGGACAAATGGGACAGCGTAAAATTGTTCGAGAACTATAATCCAATTTGACCTTAAATTTCCAACATTTTGAGCCCCATATTGAATATATTCCGGATATTTTTAATTTTCAGGTGCAAATGCGCCCTAATGATAAAAAAATCAAACTTTAAGGAATATAATACTAAAATATAATACTCAAAATTTCAGAAATTTTGTGAGAAAAACAAATCTGTTGTTTGCTTTTTCAGATAACTCGCTCTATTGCACTTTTTTTCTCAATTTCCGTTTTAATCTAACTAACGTTTCCCTGCCTTATTCATTCGACACACATCAAGTTGGATGGAGCAAGTAAATTAATTCTCTCCCTCCCTTCGCTTTCCCACGTTTCCCTATTTCTCTAAGTCTCGCTTCTCTTTCTATACTCTCTCGATGTCTCTGCGTCTCTCCTCCCTCTTTCTCTCTCTCTCTTCCTAATTAATTCGACACGAGACACGAAGCACCCAATAATCCATGTCCTTTTTCCGTCCCGTTTCTATTGGTCCCCTCCCCATTTTCATCATTGAACAGGCAGAATTTTCAGGATGTCATCTGAAGCGGCTCCAGAAGTCGTCTCGGCCACGGCCTCCACAACGCCGGCGGCCACGCCCCCTTTGAAAGGGGGCGGAGTTCCGGGTGGTGGTGGGACAACTACCGCCGAGCAACAACAAGTCCCATTTCGTATGTTTCATTTCTTTCTTTTTTTAAAACAAAATTTTCAATAGTTTATCGATAAAATGGACGGTTTCACTTCAAGCGCGCTCCAATTGCAAATTTTGAGAAAAATGAAAATTTTTGAAACCTAGTCATGATTATACTCATTTTATCTGTCTTATTTTGCAGATTCCGAAACTAAAACTTTCATTGTTCCAAGTGCAAAATTAACCGAGTTATTGTAATTTTAATGAATTTAGTCAAATGCGCCACATTGCTAAAAATTAACATTTTTGGAACTAAACCATGTTTATACTCATTTTATCTGACTTGTTTTGCTGATGACACAACTGTTTTCATTGCTCTAGCTGCAAAATGAACCGAGTTATAACAGTTTTAATAAATATGACCAAGTGCGCCCCATTGAGAAAAACTAGAATACCAGAACCCAGTCTTGATTATACTCTTTTTATCTGGCTTGTTTTGATTATTCCAAAACTAACAAGTAAAATTTTCTAGGTGTAAAATGAACCGAGTTATGGCAGTTTTAAGAAACTTGACAATATGCGCTCCATTGACAACAGACACTTAGGGGACAAATGGGACAATTTCTGATAACATATTCAACTTTGTCATGAAATTTCCGGAAATTTGAGCTCCATATCGACCTTATTCCGATTATTTTGATTTTCGATCAAATTTACCAGTAGGCCGCGGCCTCGGCTGCGGTCGAAATTCAAATTTCAAGGAATATAGGCAATATTATACTCAAAATTTCACAAATTTTATGGAGAATCCGAATCTAGCACTTATTTTTGATAGATATGCGTCTATAGAAAAAAAAATTGCGGGGTTTTCCAAAAATCCGCAAAAAAATTTCGTGACTGTAAACAAGAGATACATATTTTCAGGAGGCTTCTCACTGGAATATTAAAAATTCCTCGTTTTTGGTCTGTAAAAA
>NC_013489.2:49094-68866 GCF_000004555.2 Caenorhabditis briggsae
TCTCTCTCTTTCCAATTAAACTATTTAGAAAAGGTCCTCTTTTGATCCTAGAAGACATCTCACGTCATCTCATCTCTCTCTCTCTCTCATCTGTTATGTATTGGATAAGCGAGAGAGAGAGAGAGAGAGAGAGAGAGAGAGAGAGAGAAGGTCAAATCGATAAGAGAAGATAAGAAAAAAGGAGGCAGGAAGATTTATGTATGCATAATAGGACCTTTTCGTTATCAGCATTTTTATATTATTACTTAATTAGTGTAATTAAGCTAGCATTATCTATAGAGAAAACGTATACTAATTTCTTCATGTGGCCTAGTTTTCCGTCAGCTGGCCTAACTTTGAAATTTCTCGGTCATCCAAACAAATTCGTTAAAATCCGTTTCAGCTAAATAATTCCTTATCTCTTTTTAATCTTCCCTCAACATGACTCATCTTGTTTTCCCTTTTTTAAAGCATTTTCCCATTTTTAGTATTACTTCTTTTTTCTGTTTCGTCTGAATCATCGGAAAAAATTTACTGGCAAAAAATCCCTAAATTTTTATCACTTTATTCTTTAAGCTTAATTATCTTGATTCCCCTAAGAGATATCGAGCATCTGTCAACAGATAAAATATAGGAAATATTATCACAAACTTTTTATCAGTTGACTGAATTTTGATATCTCTCATAAGAACTGTGATAACTGAGCTCAAGGTGGAAGCGTTTTTAAGTTACCTTAATTGCTCATATCGTTTGTGCTTTAAGCCTAATTATCTCGGTTCCTGTAATAGATATCAAAAAGTTGTCAACTGATAAAATGTTCAGGAACCGAGATATCTGGGATTCAAGAAGCGAGTACTAATTAAAAGTTCCAAAATTCAGAAAAATCTAAACATCAAAACTCCCTTAAATCCATTTTGCTAGTGTGTGTCCTCCTGAATAAATGATATCCTTTCCCTGCCCCTTTCTGTGAGGGGGGTCGGTTTCATTTTCTTTCATATTCTTCCCCTTTTGCTTACCCTTATTCACAATCTCCATCTCTCCTATTCCTATTTCTTGATGTTTTGTTTTATATATTCCGTTTCCGATTGAATGCTCCTCTCTCCCTCTCTCTCTTTTCGTTTTCTACGTCCCTTCTCTTACTCTTGATACTGACACCAACTAGTAGAAGACTTCTGATTCATGGACACACACACATACCCAAAGACATTCGGGTGTTCCCACGGGAACACCCGGGACCGAATACTTTTGGCTTCTGGAGGGTCTTGACTTATTTTTTCCCTCGTTTTGTTCTTTTAAAGGCGCATAGTATTCTTAGATTCTTAGATTCTTAGATTCTTAGATTCTTAGATTCTTAGATTCTTAGATTCTTAGATTCTTAGATTCTTAGATTCTTAGATTCTTAGATTCTTAGATTCTTAGATTCTTAGATTCTTAGATTCTTAGATTCTTAGATTCTTAGATTCTTAGATTCTTAGATTCTTAGATTCTTAGATTCTTAGATTCTTAGATTCTTAGATTCTTAGATTCTTAGATTCTTAGATTCGTAGATTCTTAGATTCTTAGATTCTTAGATTCTTAGATTCTTAGATTCTTAGATTCTTAGATTCTTTTTCTTGTCTCATTATTACACAAGAAGTATTTGGTGCTGAGCAATCATCTTCTTAATTTCCCTCCCCCTGAACTACACGAAAATCCATTCATCACTTTGCGCTACTCAACAGCACCACACATTTCTTATTACACAATTAAAATTGTTTTCTCTGTTTCTCTAATTCTCTCACTCTCTCTCTATCTTTCTTATTAGCTTCATATATCCGCTTTTCGTTATCCTAGGCTCATGATGCCGCCGGCCGACTAGATTTGGTTACCTAGGCCGCTTGGTTTTTTGGCTATAACTTTGTTCAAAACTGGTCTACGAAGATGGTTAATATATCTATCGATAGGAAATCAAATTTTACACCGATTCAATAGAAGGTATATAGATTTGAATGATTTCTAATTGAGTTATGTTCCATTATCCTAAAATCCTTTCTAGACGCTTCTAGAGCCTAGAAGCACAAGTTTTGTGCCGTCTTTTTAATTTTGGCCTGTCTAGACAATTAAAAAAAACTTCAAATAACTCATAGTCAGTTTTCTTTTCTTTTCCCAATTCCCAGAACAAATCAATTTTTGCCCCTAAGCGAAACGCTAGGCAAACATGATTTATGGTAGTTTGTCTCTACTTTCTACCTGTCAACCAATCTCACTTCCCTCTCTAGGTTTTACCCTTTTACGTTTCTTTTTGAGATCTAAAAGCAACCTTATATGTTCCCACCTAGAAAAATTCAATCCAATTTTTAAATGAAAAAGCTAAAAAAAATGCGGTCGGCGGCACTGTTATCATTGTCCTCTGTAGCGAAGAAGAGTGTGCGGCAGCGTGACCGAGGGGTTAACTCTCCTGTTTTTGGATCTGTCACTGTCAAGTTCGATTCCACCGAGCGCCGAACTCTTTCCTTCCTTTTTTGAATTATTTCTTGAAGTAGTGTATTGATTCTAAAGTCATTTTTAAGCTTGGAAAATTCCATTCCTTCTGTTTTTGTCTCTAAAATCTCATGAATTTTAGAAATTTCTATATTTCCCTCCCAGGCTGGGAGTCCCATCCCGAAATTTCGCCCCCTCTGAAAGCATATACTATTGACATTTTTGCAAAAACGACGGGAAATATATAGATGAGGGGGTCCAAAAACGCATAAAAATCTTAATATTGGCCTGAGTACGCCCATTTACGAGCAGCCTTCTCTCAAGATATGGGTGGGGTAGGCATTTCCATTTTTTTTGGGACCTCCTTTCCCTTTATTATATATGCCTCTACCCCCCGAAAATATATGAATATTTAGAAAATTGCAGAAAATATTTTTTGAATTTTGAAATTTTTAAGTTTTTTCAAAAGTTTATTTTCATTAGCGCGCCCTTTCAGTTTCAAAACCCCTTCCCTCCTGTACGCCTTTCATTCCCTTCTCTCTATGCGACCACGTGGCCTAGTGGCTAACACTGGGACACAGGTGATTCGCGAACAATCCGTTACGGATTCTCCGCCATTCGCGCGCGGATGAAATAGGAATCGTATACGGACCGTACGCGAATCCGTAACGGATCCGTTTGCAACTTATTTCTTGAAAACCCTCGCCGTTCCTTTTTTCAGTTTCTATTATTTTTTGCTGAGTTTTCATGATAGTTGTAGACTTAGTATTCGGAACTTTATTAAGAAAACATGTAAAAGAAAGAAAAAACATCAGAAGTACAACATTAAGTTCGAAAATTTATCAAAATCCTGCTTTTTTGGGTTGTTGAACGATCATCCAAAACGAAAAGAGACCTGCAAAAAATTTGGGAATCTGTCAGAACATGTTGCATACTGATCACCTATTACTATCCTTTTTTGCTTTTGGGTTCCAATGTTTTTCTCGTTTTTAACGTTGGAGTCGGCTTGCTCTATAGATGTCCATTGCTGAAAAGTGTAAAAGTCATTGTTTCGAAAATTAGCGTATTTTATACTTACATTCGTCAAGCATCTTTCCTGGAGCAAACGCGAGCTTCGAATCAATCATTTTCGGTCATTTTGCTCACGAAAAGGTTAAGTGATACCTATAACAAACCCTATGTTTCGAAGAATTACCTTTGTGTTACAAACCTTTTTTCCTTGTAGAATCGTCTTTCGAAAAAAATCATTGTCAAAAATCAACATATTTGCCAGGAAAAGTGAGAGAAAACGGCAAAAAATAGGTTTAAAATGCAAATAAATGATGCAAAAATATGATGGAAGAGGTAAGAGAAAGCTAGTCCCTCACAACTCGGCCATCCGGAACGGATCCGTTCGCGAATGGGCATGGGAGCTATCTCTCGACCTCCAGCTGCATCCGTATCCGGTCCGTTCGCGAACTCCGTATCCTGTCCGATTGCGAATGTTGAAAAAACGGATCCGTTCGCGAACTCAGATTCGCGAAACTGCCCGTAACGGACCCGTTACGGATAGAAAACCTAGTGGACACCGAAACGGATCCGTTCGCATTTTACCTGTGGAGTTTTTGATCCGACCCTCACGAGTTCGACTCCTTGTTGCTCAAAATCTTCTTTTTTCCTTTTTTGATTCTTTATCCCCAAAAGGGCGCATTTGGTCCCTTCCCTAATTTATAGCCTTGCACTTTTTGGGATTTTAATTGAATTTTTCTGGAGAGAACTCATCTAGTGAAAGTGCTCGCGCTGATGAAGTAATCAGTGAAATGCGATAGGAAAACAGGGGCTTCTCAAAAAACGTTCTTGTGTAGGTTTACGAGCCGCTCGTAAATCTACTAGAGATTTTGTAAAGGTAAAGGGAATCATTCTGAGGAACAAGATATACCTTATGAGGTCCACCGTATACATGAAGTTTGAGCTCAATTATCTCGGTTCTTTTGAAAGATATCATAAAGTAACTAACTGATAAAATGTTTATCAGTTTATCACCAATATTTTATCAGTTGGTCACTTTTTTATATCTTTTACTGGAGCCGAGATAATTGAGTTCAAAGTGAACTCAGCAGAACAATGGGTTCTCTGCGTCTCTCACTGATCCATCTCTCTACTCGAAATCCTACTAGTTTTGTATTATAATGTGTCCAGTCGTCCGTTTCAAATCCATTCCGCTGACACCCATTTGTTTCCCTTTTGGTCACACATTTTGTCCTTTTTCGGATAGACAGACATACAGACAGACATAGAACTTTCCAGAAAACACCACAATTAGCATAGCTAAGGGACCATGGTTTTCCCCTTTTATGTAGATTCTCACACATTTCCTAGTCTTAATAATAATAAGCTCAGTCTCTCGCCTAGGAGCTTCCTCTCTCTCTCTCTCTCTCTCTCTCTCTCTCTCTCTCTCTCTCTCTCTCTCTCTCTCTCACTTTCTCCCTGGAGAAAAGAGAGCTTATTATTATTTTTTCGTCGCTTCTTCCATCATTTATTTTCTTATTTTCATTTACGCTTATTACTCCTCTCATTTTATTTTTACTGGAGAAATTTATGTGAAAGGATCTAGAACTTGAAAAAAACTGAAAAATCGTTAGTGGCACTTAAGGGACAAATGGGACAGTCTCATTATTTTTAAATGTTATAGTCTATTTTGTCTTGAAATTTCCAACATTCTGAGCCCCATATCGACTACATTCTGGCAGTTTTGATTTTCGACCATAATTAGGCCGCGGCCCGGCCGGCTGGCCCAAAATCAAATTTTAAGGATTATAGCCAATATTATACTCAAAATTTCACAAATTTCATAAGAAAAAATATAACGATATTTGTTTTCTCTGAACTAGGCCACTTTTCAAAATCACAGAATTTTAGAATTCTAAAAATTCGGATTTTTTGATTTTTGATTTTTTTTTTCTCCAAAAAGATTAATATTTTTCTTCTCTCTTGTCTAACACAAAAAGTGAAAAAATTTCTTCGAATGATATTGTTTTTTCTGCCTGGGATTAGTGTCTTTACTTCTTTTTCCCCTGCCGTTTGACAAGAAGAAACATGACAAATGAATTGGCATTCAGAAGAAGACGTGCGACAAGAAGATTCTAGTAGTAGAAGCATAAGAATTTGTTTCATTTGTAGAGTTTTGAGAAGACTAGGCTCTTGGTAAACTTCTCAAGCGCGCCCTATTGACAAAAGACACTTAGGGGACACATGGGACAGTCTAAAGATTTTTGAGAGCTACATTCTATTTTTTCATAAAATTTCCAACATGTTGAGCCCCATATCGACTATATTCCAATCAATTTGAATTTTCAGAAAATTTTGGTGCAAATGCGCTCCAATGCGAAAAGTGAAAATTTTTGAAACCCAGCCATGATTATACTTATTTTGTCAGCCTTAATTAGCTAAATTCAAATCTTCTAATTTTATTGCTCTAGGGGCAAAATAAATCGAGTTATGACAGTTTTAGTGGTGCTTAATTTTTGCTAAAAACCGTCGCTGACACTTAGGGGACAAATGGGACAGCGTAAAATTGTTCGAGAACTATAATCCAATTTGACCTTAAATTTCCAACATTTTGAGCCCCATATTGAATATATTCCGGATATTTTTAATTTTCAGGTGCAAATGCGCCCTAATGATAAAAAAATCAAACTTTAAGGAATATAATACTAAAATATAATACTCAAAATTTCAGAAATTTTGTGAGAAAAACAAATCTGTTGTTTGCTTTTTCAGATAACTCGCTCTATTGCACTTTTTTTCTCAATTTCCGTTTTAATCTAACTAACGTTTCCCTGCCTTATTCATTCGACACACATCAAGTTGGATGGAGCAAGTAAATTAATTCTCTCCCTCCCTTCGCTTTCCCACGTTTCCCTATTTCTCTAAGTCTCGCTTCTCTTTCTATACTCTCTCGATGTCTCTGCGTCTCTCCTCCCTCTTTCTCTCTCTCTCTTCCTAATTAATTCGACACGAGACACGAAGCACCCAATAATCCATGTCCTTTTTCCGTCCCGTTTCTATTGGTCCCCTCCCCATTTTCATCATTGAACAGGCAGAATTTTCAGGATGTCATCTGAAGCGGCTCCAGAAGTCGTCTCGGCCACGGCCTCCACAACGCCGGCGGCCACGCCCCCTTTGAAAGGGGGCGGAGTTCCGGGTGGTGGTGGGACAACTACCGCCGAGCAACAACAAGTCCCATTTCGTATGTTTCATTTCTTTCTTTTTTTAAAACAAAATTTTCAATAGTTTATCGATAAAATGGACGGTTTCACTTCAAGCGCGCTCCAATTGCAAATTTTGAGAAAAATGAAAATTTTTGAAACCTAGTCATGATTATACTCATTTTATCTGTCTTATTTTGCAGATTCCGAAACTAAAACTTTCATTGTTCCAAGTGCAAAATTAACCGAGTTATTGTAATTTTAATGAATTTAGTCAAATGCGCCACATTGCTAAAAATTAACATTTTTGGAACTAAACCATGTTTATACTCATTTTATCTGACTTGTTTTGCTGATGACACAACTGTTTTCATTGCTCTAGCTGCAAAATGAACCGAGTTATAACAGTTTTAATAAATATGACCAAGTGCGCCCCATTGAGAAAAACTAGAATACCAGAACCCAGTCTTGATTATACTCTTTTTATCTGGCTTGTTTTGATTATTCCAAAACTAACAAGTAAAATTTTCTAGGTGTAAAATGAACCGAGTTATGGCAGTTTTAAGAAACTTGACAATATGCGCTCCATTGACAACAGACACTTAGGGGACAAATGGGACAATTTCTGATAACATATTCAACTTTGTCATGAAATTTCCGGAAATTTGAGCTCCATATCGACCTTATTCCGATTATTTTGATTTTCGATCAAATTTACCAGTAGGCCGCGGCCTCGGCTGCGGTCGAAATTCAAATTTCAAGGAATATAGGCAATATTATACTCAAAATTTCACAAATTTTATGGAGAATCCGAATCTAGCACTTATTTTTGATAGATATGCGTCTATAGAAAAAAAAATTGCGGGGTTTTCCAAAAATCCGCAAAAAAATTTCGTGACTGTAAACAAGAGATACATATTTTCAGGAGGCTTCTCACTGGAATATTAAAAATTCCTCGTTTTTGGTCTGTAAAAAAGCCAAGAAAGACGATGTCCTCTATTATTTTCTTGTCTTGTTTTCTCCTCCCATCGTCCCCAACAACAAAGAAATAGGCTATTATTTATGTCGCCTAACCTAGTCGCCTCCTGTCACCACGGAAGAGAAAATAGACATTTTTGTTTTTCAGGGGAAAAATTATGGAATCTTCTGAGTCATCAATTTTTTCTCTGTTTTGAAATTGTAATTGCCTATTTTCTTGATTAAATACAATAATTTTCTATAAATTTTGTGAAATTTAGAGTATAATCTTGCCTATATTCCTCGAAATTCGATTTTAGGCCTGGCAGGCCAAAAATCCGCGGCTTAAAGAGACAAAAAGTGCAATAGAGCGAGTTTCGGCTAGCTCCGGGAAAAACAAACACCAGATTCGTTTTTCTCACAAAATTTCTGAAGTTTTGAGTATAATAATGTCCATATTCCTTGAACTTTGATGTTTTCATCATTAGGGCGCATTTGCACCTGAAAATTCAAACTAATCGGAATATAGTCAATATGGGGCTCAAAATGTGGGGAATTTTATGACAAATTGGCTTATAGAATTCAAACAATTTCACGCTGTCCCATTTGTCCCCTAAGTGTCAGCGACGATTTTTACCAAAAATTAATCGCCATTAAAACTGTCATAACTCGATTTATTTTGCCCCTAGAGCAATAAAATTTGAAGATTTGAATTCAGCTAATCAAGACTGACAGAATAGATATAATCATAGCTGGGTTTCAAAAAACTTTCATTTTTCGCATTGGAGCGCATTTGCACCAAAATTTTCTGCAAATTCAAACTGATCGGAATATAGGCAATATGGAGCTAAAAACTTTGAAAATTCCATGACAAAGTTGAATATGGTATCAGTAACTGTCCCATTGTCCCCGAAGTGTCTGTTGTCAATGGGGCGCACTTGCTCATTTTTATTAAAACTGTCGTAACTTGGTTCATTTGGCAGCTAAAGCAATAAATCTTTCAGTTTTGGAATTAGCAAAACAAGCCAGTTAGAATAAATATAATCATGACTGGGTTCTAGGGATTTTAGTTTTTCGCAATGGGGCGCACTTGTTAATATTTAGTAAAATAACTCGGTTCATTTTTCACCTAGAGCCATAAAATTTGCAGTTTGGAAATCAGCAGAACAATTCAATTCAGATGAATTTAATTATGACAAGCCATTGAAAAGTTTAGTTTTTATCAGTAGAGCGCACTTACTCAAAATTTTTTTAACTTAACTCGGTTTATTTTGCATCTAGATCAATGAAATTGTCAGTCTTGAAATCAGCAAACTAAGCCGGTTAAAATGATCATAATAATGACTAGGTTGCAAACGTTGAGATTTTCGCAATGGGGCGCACTTGCTCAATTTTATTAAAACTGTCATAACTCGGTTCATTTTGCACCTAGAGCATTAAAATTTGCAGTTTTGGAATCAGTAAAACAAGCCAATGCATAATATGCTCAATAGAGGTTTTTCACTACTTCAACTTCAATTTTTTCAGAAATGATTCCACCCGGTCACTTCTTCGCGAATCCATTCATGAATCCATATGTGCCATCAGGTGTCCCACAGCAACAAGAAACAGGAGGAGAACCAAGTGGCGTGCCTCAACCGAATCAAATGGTTTTCTCGCCGGCACAATATCAAGAAGTCATGCATCACTATTTTCAACAAATGATGGCCGCCAGTGGAGCGCAGTTTCCCATTCCCTTCCCTATGCAATTTCAACCGGCGTTCCAACAGCCGCGACCTAGTTCTCAGGTTTGTAGCGCAAACGTTAGAGGAGCTATGAAAATTTTGTAAATTGTAAACTGTGTAAAATTTTATGCTCTTTAATTTGTTAGTTGACAAAAATTTGATTGGAGCTTTAGTTTTTGAGATGCAAGCTTTTGAAGAGGACTAGCTACAAGCTCTTGTAGGAAACATTTCTTTGAACACCGATATCTCAATAACGAAAACAGTTACCAAGATTTTGTAAATTCAAGAAATGTGTTAAATTTTAAAAGCTATATTTTACTAGTTTAAATTTTTGCCTAGCTCTATTGGTTTTTGATATAAACTCGTTTAAAGTCAAGTGACATTATGGTGCCTTGGTTGAGCCACCTGAACGGCGCTCTACTTTCAAACGCCTTTATCTCAAAAACCAACATAGTTAGGTAAAATTTACTAACTAAAAAAATGTGTAAAATGTTGTCCTCTCCATTTTATTAGTTGACAAATTTTTGCTAGAAATTTTAGTTTTTGAGATACAAGCTTTTGAAGAGTATTAGTTCCAAAAATTGGTGTATTTGCGGTGAAGCTTCTTTGAACACCGATATCTCAATAACAAAAACAGTTACCAAAATTTTGTAAATTAAAAAAATGTATGAAATTTTATAAGCTATATTTTACTAGTTTAAATTTTTGCCTAGCTCTATTGGTTTTTGATATAAACTCGTTTAAAGTCAAGTGACATTATGGTGCCTTGGTTGAGCCACCTGAACGGCGCTCTACTTTCAAACGCCTTTATCTCAAAAACCAACATAGTTAGGTAAAATTTACTAACCAAGAAAATGTGTAAAATGTTGTCCTCTCCATTTTATCAGTTGACAAATCTTTGCTAGAAATTTTAGTTTTTGAGATACATGCTTTTGAAGAGCACTAGTGTTACAAAATTTGATGTCTAGAATTATTTGGTTCCTCTTAGTCATCCTTTTTCGCAGTTTCAACATGATCTATTTCGAAATGTCTATTTCTTACGACGTGCAACAAAAAAAGGGACATAAAACATTTCGCAACATGCTCCAAGAGTCCTTGCTCCCAGACATCAGGACAAACCGACAAACAGGCAGAAGAGTATACGAAACCACTTGATGATCTCAAGAGACATGTGTCCCTGTCCCATTTTCTATTTTGTCAGTCATCCCCTCAAATGACATTCATCTGTGCTCTCCTCTTTTCATAAATACATATAAGTATCCTCCTATTCTTCAGGCATCATCATCTCATCGCTCAGAAGACGATAATGGAAGGCAGACAGCTGGCAGTATGGGTTGTGTCTCGTCGAATGTATCACCAAATCATCGAGAGGTTCGTTTAGAAACACTTGAGAATGAATAAAAAAGAAGAAAAAACAATATTGCCTCTAGTGGGGTTCGAACCCCAGTGGGCTAAATTGAGGGCGGCAGCGTTAGCCAGTAAGCCACGAAGGCGCGCAGGAATTATAGGTGTGCCGGGCGATTAGAAGGGAGCGGGTCGCCAAACTTTTTGAGGAGCGTCGGGGGGCCATCGTGAGGTGTAAGATAGTTCGCTCCAATGAGAACAACTGATTTTTAAGGGAATTTAGTGTCTTAAACCGTTCAAAGACGAATTTAAATCGAAATTAAGTTATTTTCAGACGAAACCAGAGGGATCTAAGGAAGCATCAACGTCGCCAGAAACTCAGGAGCCTGTTGTTTCAAATTCCGCTGGTGAGTATTTTTTCTAGTTTTTGATATATGTTCCCCCTTCTCTAGTACTCCTCTAGTGTCCCAAAAGAAGGCATCCTGAAACACAAGATCATCTCCCTCTCTCGCCTTTTGGGCGGCTCAACGAGAGATTTTCTCTGCGTCTCTTGTCATTTCACTCTCTCTCTCTCGCACATCTCGTTTGTCGATTCTCCACTAATTGTTCGATGTGTGTATGTATTTGTGGAACGAGAGAAGATGTTGAGTTGTATCTGAGCAGTCAGACTACTTTTTGAGGGACCTGAAAAGCCAACTTTAGAGCTAATTTGCACTAAAAAAGTATTAAAATTTGAGAAAAATGAGATAAAAACCCGAAATTCCTTCATAAACCACTATGAAAAAAAAACGAAGACAAAAAACCGCCGGTGGGTGTCGAACCCGAGACTTCAAAACTAAAGAGCAGCAGTTTTAGCCACTAGGCTACGCGCGCACAGTTTAACTGTGAGAGCGAAGGTAATTAGGAAGGTGGTGGTCGGCGCAACTTTTCAAAGGAAAGCGAGCGGCCAAATTTTTTTTGTAATGTAAAATTAGGAAATATGAAAACGCGCTCTGCTGACAATTACTAAAAATCAAGCGCTAAATTAGAAATTTTTCAGAAGACACCCTGGTTCCAACCTCCTCTGACGTTGCCGTTGGCGACGTCATTTCGGGAGAAGCGTCTCCAGAATCCACGTCATCTGGAGAAGAGAAATCGGAGGAGAAGAGAAAGAATTCCGGCGATCGAACGGATTCGTTGATTCGGAAACAGATGAGCGAAATGGAAAAGGAGATTACAAGGAGGTCGCAAAACAAGAATATTAAGAAGGTAAGTGTAGAATTAGTGTGAGGAAGAGGGGCTCTACAACTTAAAATAGATGTACCTCAAAAACTAGAGGAGCTAGCAAAATTTTGCTAACAAACAAAATAAAAAGCGTAAAATTTTATACATTTTTGCAGTTGAACACTTTTTTCTATCTATTTTAGTTTTTCAGATACAAGCGTTTGAAGTTAAAAGATGGTGTCTTAACTTTAAGCGGATGTATCTCAAAAACTGTAATTGCGAGCAAATTTTTGTCAACTAACAAAATAAAGAGCGTAAAATTTTACACATTTTCTTAGTTGACAACTTTTTTTTAAAAGTTTTAGTTTTTGAGATACGCCGCTTGGAAGTTTAAGCGCTCACTTTCCACTCTCAATACGCCAAAAAGCGAGACACTCTAGCTTCTCTGCGTCTCTTTTTCCTGGAAGCTGAGCTAGAGATTTCAAGAACAATCCACTATTTCCTCCCCTAACCCCGTCCCCTTTCTCTCCCATAATCTAATAACGGTCCCATTGCTCATTTTCTCTGGTCCCTCTTCAAAAATTCTGCTCTCTCTCTCTTCTTCAGATGGTCCCTTTCCATTCCCAAATCCACAAAAAAAAGCACACACTTTTTCACTCACTTCTTTTTTTTTCCCCCGATTTTCTCCTATTTTTTCACTACTTTTTCAAAAAAAAATGGGAATTAAAAAAAAATTTTTGAGTTCAATTTTTAGCTATTAGCACTAACCATCACTTTAGAGGACTAATTGAGGAAGGTTTAAAAGTACCATAACTTGGATAAACTCAGTCGGAAACTCATCATACTTATATTTTTCAATTCAGCAAGTCAATAGCTTCAAAATGAGTATAAACAAGCCTTTGTTTAGAAAAGTGGGTCCCACCACGAAAACTACAGTAGCCCTGAAACTCTTCCGAAACTAGCCGTGTTTATACTCATTTTGAAGCGTATGAACAAGCCAATTCAAAAAATTTAAATTCATTCGAATTGAGCCAAAACCAACGGAGATATTGAACAAATTTGAATGTTCGCTGATTTTCAAAATTCAAATGACCATAACTCGCTTGGTTTTGACTCAATTTGAGTGAAACTTATTTTGTTTGATTTGGCTGATTGTGAGCTTCAAAATGAGTATAAACACGCCTATGTTTAGAAAAATGGGTCCCACCGCGAAAACTACAGTAACCCGCTAACTCTTTCAAAGCTAGCTTTGTTTATACTCATTTTGAAGCGCTTGACAAGACAAATTTAAAAATATCAGTTTCAAGCGAAAACGATCAAAATGGTTTGAGTTATGGACATTAAAAAATGTTTAAGGTCTAACAAATCGCTTATGGGTTTTTCGGGAAAATTTTCGGTTTCTTAACCCCTTCTACACTACCCCTATCTATGCAGATCGACGACGACAGTTTGGCGGAGCTCATCGGAGCATCGAAACCCATCACTCAACTAACCGCCGACGATTTTTCACCGTTCTCCGAGAAGGTACCACATCTCGTTGTGATTGTCTCAATTGTGCTCCATCGCGAATGTTTATCAATGGAGCACAAGTTCCCGCATGTACTAACCCGTTGTGCACCTTTTAACTTATTATCTATGAAGCGAGTTTTCCTATTCTATTGCTGTTGTTGTGCGATTTTCGAAACAAAAATTGAATTCCCGCCTGATCAACACTTTTCCAGAGCGGTCTACCGTATACCGCACCTGCTGTGGTTGAGAAGCCAGCTCCAAAGGAGTCTCTAAACCAACTACGCTCATCTTTCAATCTTCCCGAAGATTCTCCGACGGTTGGACCCGTCGGACCCGCTCAGAATACGGTACCTGCGGCCCAATTCGCTAATAACTCGATGTTCGCCGGGAATTTTGCGCAGAACGCAGCATTTGTACAGGTATTTAAAAATATCGATTTTTGAAGAATTGGCGAGAAATTTGAATTTTTCAGATGACTCCACAAGCTCCATTCGGCACCACGCCAGGCTTCCAAATGATGCAACCACACCAACATACTCTTTTCATGCAACAACCTAATCGTAAGTGATTTTTCAAATGCGCTCTATTGCGAATTTGTCAAGTGGAGCGCGGTTGCTCGAAGTGTTTTTGTGAAATTCTTACTAAAATCGATTTTTGTCGATTTTCGCTTATTTTTGCTGATAAAAGTAGTTCTTTTCATGCTGAAATACACATTTTAAGTGGAAAAAAAAATCAAAAAATCGATAATTTTTTGAAAATTTCCGATTTTCTCTCTCATTTTTCTACCGAACAAACTGTTTTTGCACTCAAAATGTTTGTCTTAGCCTGATGAACACCAGTTTGTAGCAAAAAGTTCGAAAAAACGACGAAAATTTCTGAAAATTGGCTGAAAACCAAGTTTCCAAACAAAAAAATTTTGTCGCCGCCGCAACCGCGCTCCACTGAACTGGCGAGAGTGAGTGGTGTTCTATACGCCTTGTAGACATAGTTCCTTCGTGTGCGTCGTGGTGTAGTGGTTAGCGGCATTGCTTTAGGAACAGTGGCTCGCGGGTTCGAATCCAACCAGGGAAAAAATGTTTTTTTTGCTCTTTTTGAAGGCGTTAGGAAAGTTTAAAGCATTCAGAAATGTTTTTTTTTTCAAAATTCTAAGGTCTCGAGAAAATTTTGTCAGGGGACCAAAACAAATGCTTTTATTCATTAAATAAAAGTTTATTTTCAGCTACCTTCGTGAACAACGGGACCAATCCATTCCTCCAACAACAACCACCCCTTCCCAACTTCGCCAACGGCACCACTCCACTTGTACCTACAGTAACCGCTCAGCAATTCACTCCTGAGCAACTGGCCGCCGCATTTGCTCAACAACAAATTGCTCAGCAGCACATGCAAGCAGCCCCAACACCATTCGATGCTCCGCCCCCTTCGACGTCATCTGGAACCACCACGTCATCAACTGGTCTGGCACCACCTCCACCTCCATCTCATCCGATTCATCGAAAGAACTCGGGTTCTGGATGGCCTGAAGAGAATAAGGAGAACGGGACGTCGAATACTAGCACGACGTCTAACGGAACACCTAATGGAGCACCATCCACGTCATCTGGAACCGAGGATCCAGTATGGGTTCTTCGGGATTCGTACCTCAAAAAGATGCAGAGGGAGCAAAGGACTTCCGAGGAGGAGGTATGTTGTATATGCCTTGCGGCATAGGGAGAAAGTGTGTAGCGCGTGGTGTGGTGACTAGCGACTTTGGTTTTGAAGCCATGGCTCGCGGGTTCGAACCCCATCGAGGACCATAAGGTCCAAACTTTTTTTTTGCTTCTTTTTAGAATAGTTATCCATAGTAGAGTTCTTTCTACAAACCAAATCTCAAGTTTTTACAATTTTTCGAGTTTGGAACTCTTTTTAAAAAAGTTCCAAACTTATGATAATGCGATATAAAAATGAGTGTAGTATATAAAGAAAAGCAGAAAAAGGAAATAATGACACCCTTGAGAAAAAGATGTATAGCTGGAGAAAAATCTGAGGAAAGCCGGAGAAATATTTCCGGAACTTTTTTCCTTTTTTGGATTTTTTGAAAATTTGGAATCTTTATTTTTAAAGGTTCTCAATTTCAGATTTCAGATTTTCTAGAGAAATATTGATCTTTTTTTTTAATAGAAATAATGACTTTTCAACATTTTTGGATTTTTTAGTTTCCCAGCAGATGGCCCGCCAATTTTCACAAACTCACATAAACCTAAATAATCTTTATTTCCCTAAAATTGATTAAAACCTTATTCCCATGTCCTGAAAAAGAAGAAAAAAGAAAAAAGCTCGGATGGGTTCGAACCCTTGGCCTCTACCTCAAAACGCAAGCGCGCTACCACTGCGCCACACCACCACCAACGAGGAAAGAGAGTGGAAAGCATAGAGAAAGGCGTGCCGTTTTGCCGCTTTTCAAGATAGATTGATGCGCTTGAGCATTTTCTCCTTCCAAAAAAGTAATGAAATTCTCTTAATTTCCGGTCCCCAATTTATCTTTTAAAACGGATTTTTCCATTAAAACGGTTTTCTCTGCAGGAAATGAATTGGCATGAAGCGGCGACAGCTGCACAGGAAGCCGCAGAAAATGGGGCTGGTGATGAGCAAGAAGAGCAAGAAACCGATAGGCTATTGAATGGAGCCGGTGGGGGACCATCAAGCGGAATTAAAGGCGCACCGGGTACGGAGAATCGGCGAGGAAGTATGGATAAGAAGAAGAATAGCAAAGAGAGTGAGTTTTTTTTCAATACCGTTAACACAAACCCCCTTAACTGTCAACTTTGAGCCAAGTTATCTCGGTTCCTGTGAGAGATATCAAAAAGTGATCAAAATGTTGCTGATATTATGATAAACATTTTGTCAGTTGACCGTTTTTTGATACCTTTCACAGCAAATGAGATATTTGAGCTCAAAGTTGAAGGGTTTACGGTACGTTTAAAAAAAGTTGAAAAGTTGGAACTGACTAAAACTGTGTTTAATAAGTATTAGTGTGGTTTTCTAAAACTTTCAATGCAGTGGATTTTCAGTTTCAAACGAAAAATTCAAAAAAAAAGTCAAAAAATTCAAATTGACCAAGCGGACCTTCTGCACTTGTGTTGTCATCTCCTATTTTCTCTTACACACACCTCTAGTTATTATTTAGTTTTATTAGAAAATTATTTTCAAAAAAAAAGATTCTTGAAACTCAAAAAACCCCCTATTACATCGGCACCCACATACATACGTCCTATGTCTACACACAGTAGTTGTTTAAAATAATTTGGTGAGTTATCGTGATCTACAGTACTCCCTGCTAGGAGTACAGTAATCCTTCAAAACTATGGAATGCGCTGCAAAGTCCCTCTCCCTTGATGCACTGTGGCTTTTTCTGGCAATTCCTAAGTATTCAATATATGCCTTTTTAGTTGGTTTTCTTTCATTTTTTCTGCATGCCAAATATCACTATTTGTTTATAGTTTCCGCAGCAAAACGAGATTCCATACTTTAAAAGAGGATATCTCAAGAACCATCAGAGCTAGACAAAAGTTTTCAATTAACAAAATAAAGAGCATAAAAAATGACATACTTTATCAGTTGAGCTCTTCTTTCTATCTTTTCTATTTTTTAAGATATAACCGTTCCAAGCAAGCGCGCTCCACTGCAAGAGAGATCTTACCGTAAACAAGGTATATCTCGATAACTATTAACGCTAAACAAAACAATTCAACAACAAAAATATAGCTCATCAAATTTTACATATTTTGTTAGTTAATACTTTTGTTCTATCTTTTTTAGTTTTTGAGATACGACCATTCCAAGCAAGCGCGCTCCGCTGCAAGAGAAATTACGCGCCTCACTTTAAACAACGTATATCTAAAGAGCTATTAAAGATAGACAGAAATTGTCAACTACAGGAATAAAGCTCATTAAATTTTACATATTTCAGCAATTGATACTTTTTTTTCTAGCTTTTTTAGTTTTTGAGATAGAACTGCTCTAAAGAGGCATAAAACGCGCTCCACTGGTTTTATGCGTCTTACCTTTAACCGGGTATAAATCAAAAACCAAAACAGTTAACAAAATATTATGCATCACAAAAATATAGCTCATAAATTGTTATACATTTTGTTAGTTGAAACTTTTTTTCTATCGTTTTTGGTTTTTGAGATACGACCATTCCAAGCAAGCGCGCTCCGCTGCAAGAGAAATTATGCGCC
Source organism: Caenorhabditis briggsae (assembly GCF_000004555.2). Classification (NCBI taxonomy): domain Eukaryota; kingdom Metazoa; phylum Nematoda; class Chromadorea; order Rhabditida; family Rhabditidae; genus Caenorhabditis; species Caenorhabditis briggsae. Next base: position 66,678 of record NC_013489.2, read on the forward strand.
TCACCTTAAACATGGAATATCTCAAAAACTATCAACGCTATACAAAAATTGCGAACTACAAAAAAATAGCTCATAAAATTTTACAAATTTTGTTAGTTAGCACCTTTCTTCTAGCTTTCTTGGTTTCAGTGATATTACCTTTTAAAATATCATCAAATATTCAAATTTTAGTTTTTGAGATATAAATCACTCTAACACTGTGTGTTTCTTACACCTCTATCCTATTTGGCTCTATTGGCCCCGCCCCTTTTCAAAACTCGGCTTATTGATCGATTTTATAATTTCTCTTTCTATGGTGGTGGCTTATTTTTTTGACGAGTGAACCGGACCCTCTTCCCCCCTCTCAGCTTATAAGGCATCCAAAAAATTCAAAGGTTTCGGCGCCAAATTCAAATTTTTGTTAAAATTTCAGCAATGGTTCATGAACCTGCAGTTCTCATCGAGGGTGTCCTGTTCCGTGCTCGATACTTGGGCTCAACTCAAATGCTCTGCGAATCGCGTGGCTCGAAAGCGGCTCGAATGGCTCAGGCGCAGGAGGCGGTGGCGAGAGTCAAGGCGCCAGATGGAGATGTGCAACCGTCGACGGAAATCGATTTGTTCATTTCGACCGAGAAGATTATGGTGTTGAATACGGACCTGCAGGTTGGTCGGGAATTTTTGGTTTTCTAGCTTTTGATCTATAATGCCATAAAAACTATGCAAAATACCTCCCTCAGAACCGTCAACTTTGAACCCATTTATCTCGATTTCTGTGAAAGATATCAAAGAATTGTCAACTGATAAAATATGTATCACATTATAATACACATTTTGTCAATTAACCGTTTTTTGGTATCTTTGACTAGAGCCGAGATAAACTTAATCAAAGTTAAGGGTACCTTTTATTGGTATAGACATTTGATGTTGGGCCAACTTTGGGTGGTTATATCTATAAAACGAATTTAGCTAGCTAAACTTTGTAAACTACAAAAATGTAGCTCATGAAATTTTGCATATTTTTAGTGTTGACAAAGTTTTTATAGCTTTTTTAGTTTTTGAGATACAGTCCTTCAAAGCACAGCGCTATACTGCAAGCGCACCAAGATGCCTTACCTTTTGCGGAGCTTATCTCAAAAACTGAATTAGCTAACAAAATTTTGTTAACTGACAAAATAAAAAACACTAATTTTTGCATATTTTATTGGTTATTAACACTTTTGTCTTAACTTTTTCATTTTTTGAGATACAAATGTTCAAAATTTCAGAGAATATCCGACACCGATGTTCGACAGGACATTCTAATGGACCACGCTCTACGGACAATCAGCTATATTGCCGATATCGGCGATTTGGTAGTTCTGATGGCGAGGAGAATGTCCACAAGTCATTCGGATGAAAGTTGTTCGGATGGGTAAGGATTACTGTGTGTTATCATTGTGACCATAACAACCCAATTTTCAGCGACAGCAGCAGTGGAGGTGTCCGGAAGACGCCGAAAGTCATTTGCCACGTATTCGAATCCGACGAAGCCTCATTCATTGCTCAATCAATTGGACAAGCGTTCCAAGTAGCGTATGTGGAGTTTTTAAGAGCCAATGGCATCGATGATCCGAGTTATTTGAGGCAGATTGATTATCAGGTAAGCCCAGTTGAAAATCGAAAACTTTGAAGCCCTACAAAAGTGTTTCACAATTTTTGAACTTGTTTAAAAATTTCATTGTACACTAAACAAAAATAGAGCTTCATTTTTGTAGTTGGCAAGTTTTTCGTAAAATTTGACCTAGAAAAGATATGCCACGTGGAAGAGAAGATCCTCAGAAGGCGCGTCAGCGCACTAGCGGTGGTGGCGCCCGAAGGCACCCACACTTCCACGTGGCATATCTCTTACAGGTCAAATTTTACAAAAAAGTTGTCAACTACTAAATTGAAGCTCTATCTTTGTTTAGTGTGCTCTAAAACTTTTGGATTGATCTGACAATTATTAGTTTTACTAGCACAGGTAAAACGCGAACGGGTCCGTTACGGCCGCTTCGCGTTCGCGCGCGGTTGAAATAGGAACCGCATACGGACGGCACGCGAACCGTTTTCAGTAAATAGCAGTACATTATTCGGATTGATCCGTATTCTGTCCGTTCGCGAGCTCCGTATCCGATCCGATTGCGAATCATGACCAAACAGATCCGTTTGCGAACTCAATAAAACATTTGATT
>NC_013489.2:69395-81730 GCF_000004555.2 Caenorhabditis briggsae
GATTCGCAAACGGATCCGTTTGGTCATGATTCGCAATCGGATCGGATACGGAGCTCGCGAACGGACAGAATACGGATCAATCCGAATAATGTACTGCTATTTACTAAAAACGGTTCGCGCAACCGCGCGCGAACGCGGAGCGACCGTACCGGATTGTTCGCGAATCACCTGTGAGGAAACGTTTGAAAATTATAGCTGTTTTCTTCAAAAAATAAAGATGTGGTTATTTTTCGACGGCTTCAAAAAGCGGCTCGCATTTGATAGATTGATAAAAAAATTTCAGAGTATACTAACCAAAAACAGAGCTTTAATTTTGTAGTTGACACTTTTTTTGTGAAATTTAAGACTGAAGAGATATGCCACGTGGAAGAAGGGGATCCTCAGAAGGCGCGTCGGCGCACTAGCGGTGGTGGGCCCGAAGGAACTCACACTTCCACGTTTCATATCTCTTTTAGGTCAAATTTCACAAAAAAGTTGTCAACTACAAAATTGAAGCTCTATCTTTGTTTAGTAGACTCTGAAATTTTCAGACAAATTCAAAGAAATTGGACCACTTTTGTAGGGCTTCAAAGTTGGCGATTTTCAGCTAAAAATAGTTAAAATCAAAAAGATACTGTATCTCAAAAACGAGAATAGCTATCATAAAACGGTTAACTAGAAAAATGAAGCTCATAAAATTTTCTACAATTAACTCTTGTTTTTAAAGTTTTTTGACACAATTTTTTGTATTTTCAGGAAGTGCTAAACTCCCAAGAGCTACTTGGTGACGAGTTGGAAATGTTTGCCAAAAAGGAAACCCAAAAAGAAGTGGTGGTCCCGAAAAAAGCCGGTGAACCCCTGGGAATTGTTGTCGTGGAGTCTGGATGGGGGTCCATGCTACCTACCGTAGTCCTTGCACACATGAATCCCATCGGACCGGCCGCCCACTCGAATAAATTGAATATTGGAGATCAAATCATCAATATCAATGGAATCTCGCTCGTTGGATTGCCATTATCAGCTGCTCAGACGCAAATCAAGAATATGAAAACTGCGACGGCGGTCCGGATGACGGTAGTGTCTACGCCGCCCGTGGTGGAGGTTAGGATACGACGACCGGATACCAAATACCAGTTGGGATTCTCTGTGCAAAACGGTGTCATTTGCTCTTTATTGAGAGGTAAGGAAACTTTGAAATTTTTAAATTTGAATTTGGCGCGCTAAGAGCTTCAAAATAAGTATAAACACACCTAGACTTATAAAATTGGGTCCCACCGCGAAAACTACAATAATCCTCAAACTTTTTGGAAAGTAGCTATTTGAAAAATACTCATTTTGAAGCTCGTAACAAGCGAAATCTGAAAAAATTAATTTTCTTCAAACTGTGCCAAAAATTACTGAGATATTTTGAAAATTTGAATTTTTCACAAATTTCAAAATGAAATAGATCATAACTCGCTTGGTTTTGACTCAATTTGAGTAAAACTTTTTTTGTTCAATTTTGTTCATTGTGAACTTCAAAATGAGTATAAACACGCCTGAAATTACAAAATTGGGTCCCACCACGAAAACTACAGTAATCCTCAAAATCTTCTAAAACTAGTCGTGTTTATACTCATCTTGAAGCGCCTGGCAAGGCAAATTCAAAAATATATGTTTCAAACAACTCAGATCCAAATTTAATGAGTTGTGATCTTAGCAAAGTTAAGAAAACGTTGCCTTTAACTTACGGATTACTGTAATTAATTACTGTACAAAGTCTTAATCAAACATTTTAGGCGGTATCGCTGAACGCGGAGGAATTCGCGTCGGACACCGAATCATCGAAATCAACGGCACGTCGGTGGTAGCGGTGGCACATGATAGGTGAGGCTAAAAAATCGATAATTCTGAAAAATCGATAATTTTTCAGAATTGTGAATATGCTCGCCACGGCGGTTGGAGAAATTCATATGAAGACGATGCCGACGTCAATGTTCCGATTGTTAACGGGTCAAGAACAACCACAGTACATTTGAGAAAATCGATTATCGATTTTTTTTCTTTTTTTCTTTTTTTCTCTCTTCCCTCTCCCAACACCGCACTTTCTCTGTGATAATCATGTTTTCTTTCTTTCTTCTTTTTCTCTTTTTTTTAAAGTGAAAATGCGCTCTATTGAGGGTTTTGAAATTCTCAAAAGAGCGCATTTTCTTCTTGAATTTCAGTTTCTAGGTGATTCTCTGCGAGTCCACATTGCCATGTTTTTTTGCTCTTTTTTTCGAAATTTTCAGTTTTTCCAAAAAAAATTCATTCATTTTTTTTCAATTGGTCACAATCGGGATTTCTCTTTCTTTTTTCGTCTTTTTCTCAATTTTTTTTGAATCTTCGGTAATTTAATAAAATAGATTTTTTTTTCAAAAAATTGGTTTAAACATTTTCAAAATTTAAGAATCCTGAGAATCCTATGAATCCAAAGAATCCAAAGAATACTGAGAATCCTAGTAATAGTGGGATCCCTAACTTTGATCCAGTTTATCTCGGGTCCTCTGAAAGATATCAAAAAGTGGTTAACTGATAAAATGTTTATCATAATATCAGCAATATTTCATCAGTTGATCACTTTTTGATATATTGTACAGTAACCGAGATAATTAGGTTCAGAAGAAGCAATCTTCTTAAGGAGATTCGCACCTTTCAAAAGTGAAAATTCAATAATTATTCAAAGTTGATTTTAAAAAATTCGAAAAATTAAGAATATCGAATTTCAACAAAACGAAAACGACTACGTGATTTTTTTTTTCAGAAACCCACGACCCTAGATGCCCCATTGACCTCAGGAGGAATACTATAAAAAAAGAGGAAAGTGTAGGGAAGAATCAGTTCTCCCTGCTCTGGGCTCCAGAGGAGGTGACCCGCGGGATCCGGGAACCAGACCCAAGGGGTCCTGGGGTCAGTCGGCGGCTACAATCTTCTGGCTAGACTATGTAAAATCTAGGTCGTGACCCAAAAAATCTAGGTCATGTTCCGAAAAATCTAGGTCACGACCCAAAAAATCTAGGTCACGACCCAAAAAAATCTAGATCAGGACCCAAAAAAATCTAGGTTACACCCAGGACCCAGGTCCCGGTTCCCGGCCACAAGACCCCAGCATCCCCCGGCTCCCCCTCTCTGGATCCCAAAAAAGGGAGAACTGATTGTTTTCCCCGCTTCCCTCTTCCTTTATAGCACTCTTTCCAAGGTCAATGGCCTAGGGTCAAGGATTTTTGAATTCTTTTGAAAATTGGTTTTTGATCACGTTTAAAAAATTATTGAATTTCCACTTTTGAAATCTGTGAAACTCCTTCCAAAAGGTCGCTCCTTTGAGCCCAATTATCTTGATTCCTGTGAGAGATATCGAAAATTTGTCAACTAATAAAATGTTGGTGATATTATGTTAAACGTTTTATCAGTTGACAGGTTTTTGATATGTTTTGAATGAGCCGAGATAATCAAGCTCAAAGCGCATACATTCTTTTAGAGTATAAGTTACCGTAACTTCTCTAATGGAATTTCGTGCCCAATTATCTCGATTCCTGTTAGAGATACCACAAAGTAGTGAACTGATAAAAGGTATTTCATAGTATCGCCAACATTTTATCAGTTGCCAGATGTTTGATTTCGTTTCTCGAAACTGAGATATTCAAGCTCAAAATGGAGGCTGCAAGGTGTGAAGCTCCTTTAAAAGATTGCTTCTTTTGAACCTAATTATCTCGGTTACTGTAAAAGATATCAAAAAGTAGTCAACTGATAAAATGATGTTTATTATGATAAACATTTTATTAGTTTACTACTTTTTGATATTTTTCACAGGAGCCGAGATAAACTGGCTCAAAGTTAGGAACCCTAATATGACGGGTTTTCTTAAAATTTGGTATCATCTGAAAATGGCAATTTTTTGATGTAAAAAAAATCAAAATTTCAAAAAAAAATGACATTTTTCTTAAAATCAGAACCTCAGAATTCCAGAATTTTCAAAAATTAGATTTTTCAGATTTTCGATTTTTTTTTTAGAATTTCAGAATTCTCTATAAAATTGAAATTTTCGATTTTGCGAACAATTTTTGAATTATTCGGCATTATTTTTCTAGATTTTTGGGGTTCGGAGACTTTTTAGAATTTCTCAGAAATCTTAAAATCTCAGAATTTTTAATTTTCGATCGATTTTCTTAAATACCAATTATCAATTAAACGAATTTCATTTTGATGAGCACACAGCGAGAGAAAAGAGCAAGAGACGAAAATATTTAGAAAAGAGACACAGAGGGGGGGGGGGGGAATTTTCCGGGAATTGGGAATTTAATAGTTAAGAATAAAAATCGATAAAAAGAGAGGAAAACATGACATATTACTACTTTACAAACACACACATATTTGATGGACGGGGGGCGGAGCTTATTGGGGGGATGTTACAGTAAGAAAAGTGGGGCGGAGCGGAAATTCTAAAAAACCCGTTGTAATAGAAAAAAGTATGAAAAATTATAGGGTAATTAAGGGATTATTTTAATTATAAACGAAAAAAAGAGAAAAATAAAATTTGAAAAAAAATGAAAATGAGAGATTCAGGGTCAAAATTACGATTTTCAGATGATTTTTCAGAGCATTTTCATCACGAAATCTCTCATTTTCGCCACACAAAAAAGGGGGAGACCCGAAGACACACATATGATAAAATGGAATAATCAATCACAATATTAAAATCATTCGAAAAAGAGAATTTAAACCGCCACGACGGTGGTTCTTGGCGGCATAATGCCCATGCTCAAAAACGAGATCGTCTCCTCGGCATTCGGCTCATTGAGGTGCTCAACAGTCATGTGAAATGCCAGCTGGGAGCCTTCGTGCGAGACGTATTCACACAATGGGCACTTGATGATGGAGCCAGATCGTTTGACAATCTCCTCGGGCGTTGGAGCCGCATCGGCGTTCTGAAATTCAAAAAAAAGTTAGGAAATGCTTAGGCTCCGCCCACTATTCCCTGAATTTTTTTGGGCAATTTCAAAGGCTTTTTAGGTTTAAAAAAATGCATTTTTTTCTGCTGAAAATTGCTGAAAATTTATTCTGAAATCTAAAAAAATATAAGCGTTTAGGCTCCGCCCACTTTTACCAAAACTTTTTCGGGCAATTGTAAAGGCGTTTTTAGTTCAAAAAATGCATTTTTTCGGCTGAAAATTGTCACCTCGCGGGTTCAAAATTAGCAAAAAGAGTCTCTAATTTTCACTGTCAAAAATATTCTGAAAAGCAACAAAATGAATTTCTGAGCATTTAGGCTCCGCCCACTTTCAGATTCTCGACACATAATTTAAGAGATTTTAAACTATATATCACGGAATCGCACAGTGTGCAAGTGCGCTCCACTGATAGCCAAGAAAAATTCCGCATTTTTAAATTTTTCAGCAGAGCGTATTCGCTTTTTTGAAGGCAATTTTAAGGCTTTTTTCGTCGGAAAAATCTTAAATTTCAGACAATTTCTATGAGTTGAAAATTCTCAATTTCCACAGGCGCCAAAAAGTTCACCTTTTCAAGCCTTCAGACGTTTATTGTCTGTGTGTCCTACCTCCGGATTCTGAATGTGTCCGTGCTCGATGCGAATCTTCGTCGCTTGAATAATGCCGCGAAGCGTTTGATCCTTGACCGAGTGATGGTGCATTTGGTGGAAGTCGACGACCGACTTGCACGCGTCCGAATAGTCGCAAATCTTGCATTTGTACAGTTGATTCCATCCGTGACGATCCAAATGCTCGATGAAGACGCTCTGAGTGACACACTTGAACGTGCACTTTTTGCAGTGCTTCGCATTCTTCGCCACCATCAAATGCTTCATTTTCGGCCGTTGATACTCGGCTTTCGGCGGTTGTCGCTTCATCGAGACGCGAATTCGATTGATCAAATGAACGCGATGAATCGCCGTGTGCTCTTTCAGCTTGTGCTCCGTGGTCGTCTTGAACGAGCAACTCGTACAGCTGTACCCTTTCACACCGTGCGGAATAGTGTCTCCCTTCCGTTGATGCTTCTGAAGACGTGGATTCTTCGCGTGCCGCATGTCCTCGTCATTTCCGTCGTTGTGCACTTTCAAGTGTTGAATTAGAGCCGTTGGCGTGATCGTGTTAAATGTGCACTCCGAGCAAACGAATGGGCGTGTCGGTCCGTTCGGCGAGTGGAAGAATCGGTGGTTTTCGAGAATCTTCGCGTCCGGCGATTCGAATGGACAGTCGGGGCATTTGATTGGTGCTGAAAATGAGAATTCGGGGTTATTTTTCATGTTTGACTCCGCCCCTTTTAGCAACTATGGAGCATAGTTTCATCTATTCTACAATTTCAGAGTGTACTAAAATTAATCTAAAAAAGGCCTTAGAAGTCATTTGGCCTAAAAATTAGACTAAACCGCCAAAAACTGATCAGGTACAGCCAAAATTGGACCGAACATCGGTCTAGATCGGGCCAGAATGTCTTAAGCTTGGCCTAAAATAGCCTGACATGGCTAAAAATTCTAGGCCGTTACTAGGCCCTCTCTGAAGTCATCAAAAATCCATTCAGGTAAGCCCAGGATGGCTTTAAATAGGCCTAAAATATCCTAAATTTGGCCCGAAATTCCTCTAAATCGGCTCGAAATGTCTTGGAATTGGCCTTAAAATTTAGTTTATTTCTAGGCCCGAAATTCGGTTTCGTTTCCAAAGTCCAAAATCAGTCTAGAAAAGCCTTGACTAGGTTAATAGTAGGCTTTAAACGGTCTAGAATTGGCCTAAAATTTACGCTGTTTTAGAATCTCAATTTGGTCTCCTAAGCCCAAAATCAATCCATATAGGCCCAAAATGTTTTAAAATAGGCTTAAAACGACTTAAATTTGGCCCAAAATAGCCGAAAAAACTCACCATCAACACCAAATTCGTCTCTGAGCAAATTGCGAATCTTCCAGTGTCCAATATCCATCGGATCCTCGTCCTCCTCCATCGGCTTCACAACGTTCGTCGCTTCTCCATCCTCCTTTCCCTCGTCATCCTCCTCCATCTCAGCCAACCTCATCAGATTCGACGAGCTCGACGACGGCGTCGCCTTTCCAGACCCGTTCTTTGAGAGCAGCGAATAGTTGATCTTATTCCTGGAGACTCGTTCTGAGAGCTGCCGCGTCGGCTCGGGATCCGGCGATGGTTCAACCGACGTACGACGTCTTTTTTGAGCTGGAGAGTTGTAGATTCTGAACTCCTTATCCTCATTCTTAACCTTGTTATATCTTGATGGTCGTTTGGAGGAGGATCTTGGCACTTCATCCTCGTCATCCTCTTCATCTTCATCTTCCAACGATTCTGGATCCTCTTCTGGAACCTTCACCTCTTGCTTCTCTTGCTTCTCCGCCTTCTCCAACTTCCTCTTCTGCACCTTTCTCTCCCCAGCCTTGTTATCCGGCCCCCCGTTCAAATCAGTTAGCGACGATACCGGCCGCCCATGATGGTCCACTCGCTTCACAAATGGAATCTGTTCCGTTGAGCCACCCATAGCCAGATGGACCAGAATGTGCTCCTCGATTTTCTTGGTATCCAGCGAGCTATACGTGCAGTTCGAGCAGATGCTGTGCTTCGGCACACGACGATGATAGCGAGCATGACGCCAGAGGCATCCAATGGATACTGTGGTGTAAGGGCAACGAGAGCAGTTGTAGATGCGGTCCTTGCCGAATCCACGACGCGTTCCAATTGGGATTCCTTGATTGACAACGATAGGATGGGTTGCTCCTGATCCATTAGCCAACGAGTTGTTAACCACTAGATGCTGTTTCATATGATCCTTAAGACTAACAGGACGGTTGGTGGTGTATGTGCATTGAACACATCTAAACGATTGCTCTATATCGTGTCGCTTCTTATGACTTCTCATATCACCACGATACTTCGATGTGTACGGACAATCAGTGCACGCGAATCCTTTAATCGAGTCAATCATTTTGCGAGTGAACGGCTCGCCGAGCTCCGGTCGCTTCGCCTTCTCCGCCAGACACCATTTATGAATGGATTTGAAGAGATCCGTCTGCTTGAACTCTTCATGTTCCACATGCTTCGCCTTCTCTTCGTCTGTCTTCATCGCGTGCTGCTCGGCCGCCAACTTTGCCGCTTTTTCAGCCAAATCCACGCGATGCATCTCTTCATGCGCCTTCATCACCTCCTCTCCTCGCGCCGTCCATGAGCACATTTTGCATTTGATCGGGTCGTTGGTGAAGTGCTTCGCGTAGTGTCGCTGGCAACGGTTCATCGATGGTGCACGGTAGGGGCAAACGTTGCAGCAGAATTCCACCATTTTCAGTGCGGCAAACTCTTCTGGGGTTAGATTTGCTAGGGCTTCGGGGCGGAAACTGGAAAATTAAGGCTTGTTTAGGCTTGGTTTTTAGGCTGTTTCAGGCCACAATTCTAAACTATTTTAGGCCGTTTTTAGACCATTTTATACTTACTTTCTGACCATTCTAGTCAATTATTGAACTATTTTAGATCATTTCTAGACCATTTTAGACCATTTTCCGAATATTTAGATCATTTCTGGATCATTCTAGATTTTTTTAAAGCCATTCGAGTCTAATCTAGTCCATTTTTGGATCATTCTAGACTATTTTAAGACCATTCTAGATCATTTTTGGGCTATTTCCGACCATTTTCCGAATATTCTAGACTATTTTGAGCCTTTCTAGACTGATCTAAACCATTTTCTGCCTATTTTGGACCATTTTAGATCTTTTTTCTGACCACACTAGACTATTTTTCAATCATTCCAGACCATTTTCGGGTCATTCTAGACCATTTTTCAATCATTCTAGACCATTTTTAGACCATTCTAGTCTAATTTTAGACCATTTTTCAATCATTTCAGACTATTTTCAACCATTTTAGATCATTTTTCGACCATTAGATTGCCTCCAGCTTTATATTTTTTCTAGTCTAGTTTTCAATGATTTTCGACTATTTTAGACCTTTTTTAGCGAGTTCTGAACCATTTTTAGCAGTTTCTAGACCTATTCTCGATCATTTTAGACACTTTTTGGACCATTCTAGCCCATTTTAGAAAACTCTGGACTATTCTAGACCATTTTTGGCTCATTTCGGACCATTTTTGAGCCATTCGAGTCTAATCTAGTCCATTATAGCCCATTCTAGACCATTTTCGAGCATTTTTCGACCATTCTAGATAACTTTTAGCCCATCGAAAAATGACCTTAAGTTTAGGGCCTATTCTAGACCCCTTTTCAACCATTCTACGCCTCTTTTCGACGATTTCTAAACTCACATCGAATCAAACGGCTCATCGTCGACGTCTTCGTCCTGCTGAGCGAAGAACAGCATCTGGCGCATCGTCGGTGCCACGACTGGCACTGAAAATCTCTTTTTTGGTTGTGCTGTGAATTCAGAGGCACTCTTACCGTGAGGAAATTTCATTGGCGCTGTCACAGCCACAGCGTTTGACGATGACGGTTGGGAGTCGTCGAGAACAAGCAACGGAGGAGGAGGTGGAGTCGCACCGATTCCCGTGAAATACTTGATGTAGAACTTATCGCCAATGGCTTCTTTGAGATAGAACGTTCGATGGAATCGATTTGGAGCCGTGAGGTGGTTGGTCATTTTGTGAGCACGAAGAGCACCGAAATTGGTGGTACGGTAGCCGCAAGTGGAGCAAAGGAAACGATGGAATGGGAAGGCCTTTTTCTGAAATGCTGTCGTCTAGAGAAAAGGCCTAAAAAGCCTAAAAGCCTATAACTTACCGCTCCATGCTTATTGGTCTTATGGAAAATCAACTGAGTGATCGACGTCGTCAAAAAATCGCATTCTCCAATGTTGCACTGCTTGTGTGGGACACCGTCAATGATCCGGGTCTTGTGAGATTTGATTTGAGCCTGGAAATAAGGAATTTAAGGATGAGCAATCCTAAAGGTGCTCCTGGAGCTCTAGAATCTTCGTCTAGGCCAAAAGCGGTCTCTAGAGCCCTAAAGAATATAAGGATGAGCAATTCTAGCTGATACTTGTGCTCTAGAATCCAAGTCTTGGCCTGAAAATGCTCTACTAGAGCTCTGGAGCCATCCTGTAGCTGAGAAACTCCTAGACCTTCTTCTAGAGCTCCAGTAGAGCATTTTCAGTTCATTTTCAGACTCGGTCATTCCTCTTACCTTAGCGATCAACCCAACTCTCGCTTTCGACGTCAGTGGAATCAAAGGCATCTTCTCTTCCGGCACGTCTTCTGATTCCTCCTCAACCTTCTCGATTTGAAGCTCCGGCATCTTCTCCGACGCCTTCATCTTATTCAACTTCTTCAACTCCTTCTGCTCCTTCTTCTCCTTCTCCAGACGCTTCTGCTCCGGTGACTTCTTCTCGTACTTCCTCTTCTTTGGCTTCTCCTCCACCTCGAGCTTCGGTGGCGCCTCTTCCTCCTCCATCGTCACGTCTTCAACCGATGTGTCCAGATCCTCCGGCTCTTCACCAGTACTCGGATGATTTGGATCCTCCACCTCTTCAATCGTCACCTTTCCATTCTTTTTATTGATTACTTTCCGACAGAACTTCGGTTGTCCTAGCAAAGGTTTCGAGTGAAGAATGTAGTGCTTAGCAATGAATCCCCTCTTTCGACACATGAAATGACATTCGGGCTCTGGACAAATGTATCCCTCATCTAGAGTGTGTCCACGGAAGTGTCTCTGAAGACGTGTGACCGATGAGCAAGTGTACGGGCATTTGGAGCATGGGACGCCGCGCTTCGATGTCTCCTTCTGAACGACCGGAGGTGTCTGCTTCTGAACTACTGGTGGTGGTGTCACCGACGATGGTGCAGATGTCGTTGGAAGAGATCCACGTGGTGATGGTGTGTCTTCTTGAAGCCTTCCGGAAGCTGTGGTGTCATCCAAAACCGGCGGCAACGCATCCAGAATCGGCAACGTCTTCTGCTGCTGCTTCGTATACTTGCGTGGCTTCTTCTCCTCCAGCTTCTTTTGTGTTGGCTTTGAGGTTCTTCCCGATTTGCGAACTGCAAGATGGTCTGGAGACTCGGAGACCTCTCTCTCCTGATCCACTTCCCTCTGCTCATCTTCCCGCTCCAAAACCGGCGGCCCATCGTCTTCATCCTCCTCGTCTTCTGGATTCTCAGCATCCAGAAGTGGTGCTGCCTCATCACCATCATCATCGTGACCTTCAGGTGCTTCCGGCAGTGGCTCCACAGACAAATCTGGAGCCACCAGAGACGCTGTGGACGTTGACGAGTCCATCGAGGTGTTCTGGGCCTCAGGTGCTGGCGCCGAATCCGAAGAATCTGAAGCCGGAGAGCCGGCAGACGCAGCGTCAGGGGCCGGAATTGCTCCAGCAGTCGTCACTGGTGAAATCTGGGGACTCAGCACACCGAACTGCTTATGAACGTTGTTGTGCCACGTCAGCGATTTCAGTGTTGCGACGAGAAGCAGCACAGCTCACACTTAAACTCCTTCCGCTCTTTGGTGTGCATCTTGGCGTGGTTGGCTAGGCTGGACTTGGATTCGTAGCGCGATGGACACTTGTGACACGCGAATGGACCGCTCATCTGGAATTTCTTTTTTCGGGGTTTTAGACTCCGCCCATTTTTGATGATTTTTGGGTTTCTAGGCCGATCAATCTTGTGGCCTACGAATTCGAAATTTTGGGATTTTTACCGCGTCACAAGCTCAAGCCTTTTCCGGTCTCATGTGGCCTAGAAACCCAAGATTTCTAGGCCACCACAATATAGCCGAAGCTTCAATTTCCTGTGGCCTAGAACTTTGGATTTCTAGGCGGCCTAGAAACCCAGGACTTCTAGGCCGTGAAAAAGGAATCTTGTGGCCTAGAATCACTAAATTTCTAGGCCACCAGAATAACCAGCTTAGAGACGTTGTGGCCTAGAAACCCAATTTTTCCTACAGTAATCTCACCTCCACCCAATTATCATAAGTATCCTGTTGATATCCGTGAAACACGGCCGTACTCCTTCTGCTACGCCGTCTACCATCCGATCCTGCTCCTCCACCAGTTTCCACATTCAACTGCTCCGCATATGCTCCGCCTCCCGCTTCTGAATCATCCAAATCGTCGTAGGCATCGTCGTCGGAATCTGCGACTTCGCCGTAGTCGCGCTTCCGACGCTTCTGATTGTTTCCATGGGCGGCGGCGACGACGTCAAGTGTGAACTTTCGACGTTTCGATCGTCGGAGGCTATCGTCAGCCGATGCTGCTGCTGCTGGAGCTGAAGGCGTCACTGGAGCCGATGAAGTCGTCGGAACAGATGACATCGATTCTGAAAGAAGGGGGCGGAGTTTGGTGTGCTGTAGGAGAGGAGAGAGAAAAGCGATGAAAAAAGAGAAAAAATTCGGT
>NC_013489.2:81740-84951 GCF_000004555.2 Caenorhabditis briggsae
CGAGTAGTAGGATAAGGGTTACGGTACTTCCAATCCTAACAAGAATTCCATTGTCTACAGTAATCCTTTTAGCATTTGATGACCTAGAATTCCACCTAGGGGGATTTCTAGGCCCCGCCCATATTTAGAAGACAAAGGGACTGAAAAAAAACAGAAACAGAAGAAAAATAGGGGAAATGGCTAGAAGGAGAAGGCGAAAACCGATAAAAACGAGTAGAAGAGAGATACGGCAGTGTCTGCGTCTCTTCGTCTCGCACACACTCTCGCTCTCTCTACACACGCGGCGCGCAAAGCGTGTGCGTTGCGTGCGCGTTTTTTTCACTCTCTCTGTGTTCTTTTTTTCTCTGCGCTCTCTCACACTCTCTCACTGTCTCTTCTGCCCAAAAAAAAGTTTTCTAGAAGAAGAAGAGGAATATATAAATTTGATTTATTGATACTTAATTAGAAAATGATAAAGGCAGAGAGAGAGAGAGAGAGAGGGTGAGAGAGTGTGGGGAGATGAGAGAGCGCAGAGAAAATGAAGCCTACAGTAGGACCGAAAGAAGGGGCGGAGCCTAAACTTTCCAAAGGAAATTGAGCAGAAGCAGAAAAAGCGAGGAGCCAAAATTATGGGTTGTTCTGTGTTTGTATGTGTGTGTGTGTGTGTCAAAATAGGCTCCGCCCTTTTTGTGGGGTACGGTAGAAAAATGCATGACCGGGATGACCTAGTTTTTCTAGCTCCCGGATTCTAGGCCACTGTATCATTGCGACCTGGCCGTGGGAATTCTAGGCCATCGGCTTGTGGCCTAGGTTTTCGCCTGAGCAAAATTTAGCTAGCTAAAGCTAGATCAGCTAAAAGGCGGTGGCCTAGTTTGGGATTCTGGGCCAGCAGCAACTTTCACAGCCTCAAGACCATGGCATAAAACTACCGTAGTCGTCGTCTCGCTCCTCCAGCGGAGAGAAAGAAGAAAGTGAGAGATTTAGAGAAAAATTTAGGTTAGAGGGAAAAATGTGTGCCTTCTTGGCTCCTTCCTTTGCAAATGAGACCCCAGAAAATTTCCGAGAAGAAGAAGAAGGAAAAAGGGGGCGGGGCCAAAAAAAAAGAACGACGGAGAGTGCAAAAAGGCACAGAGGAAAGGAGGTTCATCTAGGGAAAGTGGGTCCCAGACTTTCAGATTTTCAAATTTTCCTAAAATCCGAAAATCGCAAAAGTTGTGAAATTCCGCAGAGTTTCCTAGGAATCCAGAATCTTCAAATTCCAAAATTCAGGATCCTAAAAATCCAGGATCCCCAGGTTCTAGAATGCTGGAAATCCTGAAACTCAAGGTTCTAGAATCCAAGGATCTAGAGATCCAGAATCCAGGTTTTCAGAATTTCAGAGATCAAGAGTCCAAGAATCCAGGAAGCCGCAGTTCTAGGTTCCAGAATCTCGAAAGCCCAGAAATCCAGAATCTAGAAGCTCCGCCCACTAAACCCAAAAAATGGCCTCTTCTCGAAGACTTTCCTAGACCTAAGGCCTAAGACCTCCCAGAACATCCTACCCGGGTGGTCCGGCCCACCCAGCACCAAAGGTCTAAAACCCCAAACTGAACCAAGAATTCTAACTAAAAAAGACAGAGAAGAGAAAAATGCGAGAGTACGTTCTGGGGCGCGGAGGGTGCGAGTGAATCAATAGAAGAACCCAGGACCGCCCCGGCGAACAACGAATGTGGCGAGTGATCATATGAGACGAAGAGACGCAGGGAGGCGGGAGAGAGACGTAGTGGAGATGCGATGCGCCCGTCCGCACCGACCGCTCGCCGCTCTCTCAGGTTTTCGTGTTGAATGGGAGGAAGATTGGAGAAAAGGGAAGAAGAAGATGAAGAGGGGCAGATGATATTGGCTCCTGGAATCAGGTCAACCTGTCAGAATCTCTTCGAACGCCTTCTGCTCTTGGAGACCTTCAGATTCTTTGGGTCTAGAACTCGGAGCAGTTTAGCCAGCTCCAGCCTCTGATCTGGACATTTGAAGCTTCCTTGCCAGATTCTGACAAGCTAGGAGAGAAACGCACGTCTTCTGATCTCCAGTCTGAGCTGAGATAAGCAGGTCCCAGTAAAACAAACGATCTAGCTAGGTCTCAGAAGCAACTGGAAGCTTCTGGAAACTTGAGGAACGATCTTACGCCTTCCAGAACCATTTTGGCTCATCTAGTCGCGTCCATTGACCATTTAAAGACAACCGAAACCTACTGTAGAGTCCGTGCCAAGACTTCTGACAAGCTAGGAAAGCGTCGCATACCTTCCTATCAGCTCTCAGAGTTCTGAGATCCAGATTTAGGCTTGGATAAGCCATTCTCTTGGTAAACTTGGTCATCGAATCATTTGGTAGCTTCTGGAAGATTTTGGGAGCTCAAGACACCTTCCAGAACCCATTTTGACCAATTTCGGCTCGTCTAGAAGACTATGGGCGAAATTAATGACAACAGAAACTTCTTGTAGATATACAGTAGACCCAGAATTTACAGCTACGTCTAGAACCTTTAAATCCAGAGAATTGATCTTTCGCCTTCGTACACCATTCCTAGGTTCTCGATTTTCTGCCCAAGTCGACAGTTCATCGATAACATCTTCATTTTTTTCTCCATGACGTCTTCATACCGATCTCTACTTCTTACTTTACACAGCTACTGTCATCCTCGAAAAAAAACGACTTCTCGAAGAATTCTTGAGAAGAAGAAATATTGTCGACAAAGATACCTTTTTTTCTAGAAAAAAAAATGAGAAAGCGAACTGGCTTGGAGGCCCATATAAGACACTTTCTATATAGTGCCTTCAGGAAGTACATCTCCTAAACCATTAATCAATCGCGGGTGCCAGGTGCGCGACCTTTTCGGAGTGATTGAAAGGCCAAGATCGGTGCATTCGACATTATTTACCTCTGGACCATAGATATCATCGTTGCAAACGGGCCGGCAGATAACTCGGCTTCAGAACAAGATGTTTTGACGGATTTGATATCAAAAGATAGATCTCGACGGGAGNNAGNGAGTNCATCTATTCCAGGTGTAGGGCCGCCCGGAGAGGTGGAACCGTAGAGGTGGTTGGAGCTAGATTTCTCATTCTCTTC
The DNA here is from genome assembly GCF_000004555.2 of Caenorhabditis briggsae. Lineage (NCBI taxonomy): Eukaryota > Metazoa > Nematoda > Chromadorea > Rhabditida > Rhabditidae > Caenorhabditis > Caenorhabditis briggsae. The sequence goes on from NC_013489.2 coordinate 84,825, forward strand.
TTCAAGGTTCGTACCTTGGGCACAGCCGAAAGTTTTTAGATTTTCCGACTCCCAGAATCTCAGGAAGCTTTAGAAGCCCAAATCCTTCTGAAGTTCCCTCAAAAACCCTAGTTTTAGATGAGTTTGG
>NC_013489.2:85171-130670 GCF_000004555.2 Caenorhabditis briggsae
ATGAAGTATTTTTGTAGAATTCCAAACTTGACTTTATTCAAACCTGTCATAGTAGACTTCATAAGTGCCATATAAGCTTAATTATCTCGGTTTCCATTAAAGATATGAAAATTTTGTGAACTGATAAAATGTTGGTGATAATGTGTTAAGCAGTTTATCAGTCCCCAATTTTTTGGTTTATTTAAGTGGAGCTGAGATAATTTGACTCAAATTCAAAAGTTAAGGGACTGTTATATTATAGATAGACCGGAATTTTTCCATATCTGCCATTCTAGACAGGCCATAGGCATGTTAACGGACCAGAAACCGGCCCGTGTGGCATGTTAACGGACCCGAAACCGGCCCGTGGGCTAAGATGGACCTCGTCGAGATCTATCATTTGATAAAATATCTCGTTCTGAAGCCGAGTTATCCACAACTATCTCGAGTTAGCCCGTTTGTAACTATGATAGTAATATCCTATGGTCAGGAAGGACCATCCCTTGGAGGATAAAAAGTCAGTTAAAGGCGCAGCGGCCAACAAACAGAGACCAGGCGCCTTTAAACGATTTTCGGCGATTTTTTCAATCAGAATTTTGAGAAAAACATGGTTTTTAAAGGCACATGTTCTCAAGATCAGAATCGCAATATTAGTCTCATGGCATTTGAAATTCGGCATCGAGTCAAGTTCAGACGCGCCGCGTGTCGGCGAGGCGGTCGCCAGATGAGCAGTTCAGCTCAACACCCCATTAAGATGCTTTAAACTTCAAAATTTCAGGTTTCCTACCGGAATACACCTAACCTCAAACTGGGTAAAATTTGCCATGGCAATTACGGTCAACTTGAAGCGGCCAAACGCCACGTGGCGTCTTCTGGGTCGGCCGAAAAGACTCGGAAACTACAAGAATTTTCGGAAACTCCGATGACCGTAGGCGTTGGTCTCGACACGAAAGCGTTGAATTGAACTTTCGAATCTTACTGTTTTGTGAAAACTCGAAAATTTCTAAAAAATCCGAGAATTTTCAGAAAAAACGGAGCAATTTCGAACATCGATCTGAAAAATTCCAAAAATCGAAATTCGAATAAGCCGGAAAAACGAGAAAAATGCGGCTCGTTCCATGCCACGTGGCAAGCGCCGGCTGAAATTCCGAAAATTACCGCATTTTTGGCTGAAATTACAGTCCTGCTGATTTCCTGAACCTTCTGCTCTGAACCTAGTCGCCACGTGGCAAAATTTCCAGGCCCACCGCCGTTCCAACAGGCGAATTTCAGTCAGACCGGAATTTCTGAGACTTCCGATGAGATTTTGACGGTTATCAACCATTTTTCGATGAAAAAACCCAAAAATTGAGTCGCCACGTGTCCCGGAAAAGGTCGGAAAAGGTGGGAAAATCGGAAAGCCTGTAAGTATCCAGTGGTCCCGCCGAGCCATCGGAAATTGGAAAAAAGGCTGTTCTTAAGGTCGGAAATAGGCGATTCAGAGCGATTTTGGCGGAGAAAAAAGTCGAGATTGGATGGAAGATTTCATGGCAGCTGAAAATCTTGGTATGCCAAACTCATCTAAAACTAGGGTTTTTGAGGGAACTTCAGAAGGATTTGGGCTTCTAAAGCTTCCTGAGATTCTGGGAGTCGGAAAATCTAAAAACTTTCGGCTGTGCCCAAGGTACGAACCTTGAAGAAGAGAATGAGAAATCTAGCTCCAACCACCTCTACGGTTCCACCTCTCCGGGCGGCCCTACACCTGGAATAGATGAACTCACTTACTCCACCAATCCAGAAGACGTTACGATTTCCAGAAGGGGGCTTATCAGAAGGGGTGGGGAAAGAAGAATGAGAAGACTATCCCATTCTCCTAGATTCTTCGATGACATACTCTTCTTCGTTTTCTCTAACACATAGGAAGAAGATAGAGAGAGAGAGACAGAAAGACACCACGACCGCCGCTACACACATTTCTCTAAATCTCATACACTCTTACACTATTTCCCAGCTGTCTATCTCCTCTCTTGCTTCCATTCGGGTTGTTCTTTTCTGCGTCTCTAGCCGCAGAGCGCCAGAGTGTGGTGTAGAGAGTGTGGGAGAAAAGGAGGGCAGAGACGACGAGACAAAGATAGGAGAAGAAAAAGGGGCGGAGTCTGAGGTGGAAAGGTTTGCATGGTACGAGAAACTGAAAATGGGATGAAATTGGGATAATTGAGGGATCAGGGGGTATTCTGGAACAATTGAGAAGGACCAGAGGATCGGGAAACATCGGTGGACTCTTTTTTTAGATTTCCGAGACCCAGAAAGATTCCAAACTGCTTCAACGTCGATTTTTCCAGACTTTTCTAGGTTTCTTCTGGATCTTTCACTGATTTCTACTGATTTCCATCGATTCTTATCAATTTCTCACGAAAATTCTCGAGAAACCCAGCGAAAAAACTCCGAGAATCAAGTTCGCCGGAAATGAAAACTTTATCCGATTTTTGTCGGGGTTTTTTGGAGAAATTGAAATTTTAGCTAGTTTCCAGCAATTTCTTCAACTTTTTCGCTGAATTCTGACCTAGAATTCTTGAAAAAGTGAGGCGAAAACTCGAATTTCGAAGCCAGCGGCGGTGCTGAGCAATGGCGACGGATTCAGATGAAATTCTAGGTTTTTCTAAGCGGTTAGTCGGTTTTTCAGAACTTCTGGTAATTTTAACTAGAAAATATTCCGAAAAAATCGAAAGAATCAAAGAAAACCCAACAGTGACGTCATACATTGTGCAAGCGAGCTTCTGAAGCTCGCCACGTGGATTCGGGGTGTTTTTTGGTGGAAATTTGTGAAAACCGAATACTTCTGTTGATTTTCAGAATAGTTTAGCAGAAAATTCAAGAAAATTTGGTGATAGAAATTTTAGCGAATTTCATCCAAATCGCTGTCGCAAGTGCAGAAAAATTGGGCGATTTTTCTAGGGGGAGTATTCAGCGAAAAATCCAGATAATCGACTCAATTATCAATGATTATATGTTTAAAAGTGACGAAACAACTGAAAATCCGAATGAAAATCTCGAAGCGGAGGGGGCGCGAAAAAATCCAAGGAAGATCAATTTTGGCCAATTTGGTATGGAAAACGTCTATCGGAGTCAGAAAAAGAGACGAAAACAAAGAAAATTCATATGAATTTCAGCAAAATCAGCATTTTCAGCAAGAAACACCGGAGAAAATAGTGGAAAAAACGAGAAAAATGGCTCAAAAACCATAGGAAAGCCGAGGAGTCGTCGCCACGTGGATTACGGTTTTTCGGGAGAGATTCAGGCGAATTTGTTGATTTTCAGCGTTTTTCGCTGAAATTTTTCTTAAATTTCACTTAAAAAACCACGAAATTCGTCTGGATTAATGCATAAGCGCCATTTAAAGCAACAATTTTCGCAAAACAAAAAAAGAACTATCGGAATTCCAATTTTCGAGTTTTTGAAGCGTTTTTGACCTACAAATTGGTAGAAGCAGAAAAGCATGAAAACTAGAAATACGGCTTAGTTAAGCCTAAATTTACTCTCGTCCGCGAAATCGTGAGCGGGCCAGGCCGGCCAGCCAAGCTTGGTGTCAAACGAAGCTTGGCGGCTACCGCATTGGAATTCTGCAAATTCGAAAACTGGAAATTTCCAAAACTTCCAGCAAAAAAAATCCACAGAATTTAAAATTCAAAGGTCTCTGACAAGGGTCTCACCGCGAAAGCCAACTTTTTCGAAAGCTAATTTTCGTGGTGAGACCTGTTGGATAGAGTTTCTACCGTAGAAGCTTCCAGAAGCTTCGATGCCTTTATTCGTCTCTCCGAGTTCTTTCTCTTATCAAGTAGTATTTAGTGGTAGTAGTACAAAATAATAGATATTTCATCAAGTCATTCTTCTTCTTCTTCTGTTTACTCTTTTTTGTTTTCTCTGCGTCTCTCATCACTAGGCGATTCTTTCAAAAATCTATTCAGATACTGGACGATGAAAAAATTAATTAAAGCTTCTGAAAAGTGCATAGAGTGGAAGCTGGAAACGGCGAAAAGCGGGAGATTGATGAAAAAACAAGTGAAACAGAGGGGAAGAATTCTCGGCGGAAACGATCCATTGGGATAAAATGGATGGAAGCAAAAAAGAAAAGGGCGGGAAATTTAAATTCTCCAAAAAAATTATGTTTTGACACGATTTTTCCCGGGATTCCTGTATTACTCTAGTGCTGTTTTTTTGTAAAAAGTTGGCTTTCGTGGTGAGACCCTTATCTGATACCTGTGAATTTAAACGACTTAATTCTTTGGATTTTTGCCAGAATTTAGCGGAAATATCAAGTTTTCGAATGTGCAGAATCCCAATGCGATAGCCGCCAAGCTTCATTTGACACCAAGATTGGTGGCCAAGGATGGCCGGCCTGGCCCGCTCACGATTTCGCGGACGAGAGTAAATTTAGGCTTAACTAAGCCGTATTTCTAGTTTTCATGCTTTTCTGCTTCTACCAATTTGTAGGTCAAAAACGCTTCAAAAACTCAAAAATTGGAATTCCGATAGTTCTTTTTTTGTTTTGCGGAAATTGTTTCTTTAAATGGCGCTTATGCATTAACCAGACGAATTTCTTGGTTTTTTTAATGTGAAATTTCAGTAAAATTTCAGCGAAAAACGCTGAAAATCAACAAATTCGCCTGAATCTCTCCCGAAAAACCGTAATCCACGTGGCGACGACGCCTCGGCTTTCCTATGGTTTTTGAGCCGGTTTTTCTTGCTGAAAATGCTGAATTTGCTGAAATTCATACAAATTTTCTTTGTTTTCGTCTCTTTTTCTGACTCCGATAGACGTTTTCCATACCAAATTGGCCAAAATTGATCTTTCTTGGATTTTTTCGCGCCGTCGCTTCGAGTTTTTTATCCGAATTTTCAGCGGTTTCGTTACATTTTTGAAGATATTATCATTTATAATTGAGTCGATTATTTGAATTTTTCGCTGAATACTCCCCCTAAACGCGAGAAAAATCGCCCAATTTTTCTGCACTTGCGACAGCGATTTGGCTGCTCACTTGCACGGCGAGTGACGTCACTGTCGGGTTTTCTTAGATTCTTTCGATTTTTTCGGAATTTTTCCAGTTAAAGTTTTAGGTCCTAGTCTAATTTCAATGCGCATTGCGGTCGAGAATTCGGAATGAGCGGAGCTTAGGTCCGGTCGCGAAAACTTTAAATTCGCATTTAAAGGAGCATGTGTTTTTTTTCTATTTCCCGACATATTTGATGGATTTTGAACTTTTTTTGAGGACAAAAATTCAGACAATCGCAAGAAATTGCATAAAAACTTTTTTCGACGAACTTTTGAAATTCGTCATGCATGCGCCTTTAAAGCTGTCGCTACGGTAAAATAGCGAAAGTTTGAGTTACAGTAATCAATTCTGCCTTGAAAAATCATGCGGACATTCCTAACCCATCATTAAATTTGCTCATTCGAAACCCCACCCGTCTAGGAGCAGGTGCAGATGGAGGTTCTGAGCGGCACCGAGACACCAAAGAGGGGGATCAAGTCTGGTTCATGAGCCAGCAATTAGTCAGGCTCGGAAGAAATGGTTGACAAATTGAGGTGGGCGGGGGGACCATGTGAAAAGGTGTAAAAATTAAAGAAGACTTTGAGCTCAGTTATCTCGGTTACAGTAACCGAGATAATTGAGATTAAAATGGAAGGTATCGATTTTTCAAAATTTGTAGTGTTAACAGTCATAAAAATGAAATTCGTTTAATAAAAAAAGAAAATTCAAACAACGATAACAATGATAACAAATTCAACAAAAAATCAGTAAAAATCCTAGTCTTCATCATTGAATAAAATGCGCTTTCCAGCTGGTTTCGCCGCCGCCAACTCCTTCTTTTTGGCTTGAGAAGCGAGCCACGATGGATGCATTTGGCCTTCTGAAGACGTCGAATTCTTCGATGTGCCCTTCTTCTTGTTTTCGGTGGTAGTAGCTGGGGGTTGGAAATCTGGAAAATTGGGGAATTTAGGTTTGAAAAAATCTGATTACTTGGAATCCTAAAATTTCAAAGAACCAGAATTGTAGAATCTTTGAATTTCAGGATCTCAGAATTTCAGAATTCCGGAGTTTCAAAGATTCAGAAATTCAGAATCTTAGAATTTCTGAATTTCTGAATTCCGGAGTTTCAGAGATTCAGATTTTCAGAAATTCGAAAATTCAGAAATTCAGAAACTCAGAATTTTAGAAATTCAGAATTCTAGAATCTGAGAATTTCAGAATTCTAGAATCTTGGAATATTAGAATTTCGAAAATTCAGAATTTCAGAAATTTCAGAATTCGGATGAATCCCATAATTCCCGAATCCCGGAGTTTCAGAGAATCAGAGATTCAGATCTTCAGAAAATTCAGAAATTCAGAAACTTAGAATATTAAAATTTCCGAATTTCAGAACCTAGAATTCAGAATCTCAATTTTCGGGGAAATTAAGAATCCCAGCATTTCAGAATTTCAGAATCTCCCAATTTTCAAAACTTTCAGAATTCAAAATTTCTGAATTTTGGGAAATTTTAGAATCCAATATGCTTCCAGAATACAAATTTCAGAATTCTCAAAATTCCAGAAATCAAGGCTTCAGAATCCGAATTTTCAGATTTCTCTGATTTTCAGAATTCAGAATCTTTGGAATTTCAAAAATTCGAATTCCCTCCAAAAAACGCACTCTTCTTTCCCACTGGTCCCTTCTTCTTCGTATTCTTATTCTTCTTCATCTTCAGATCCTCCTCAACTCCCAATTTCTCCATTTTCTTCGCGATTCCTCCAGATTCCGGCACTGCTTTCGATTTAGAAGCTGAAGACGTTCCTTTAGAGGACGCTGGAAGGAAGAATCCAGAGCTCTCGTCTTCAGAATTCTCCTCCTCCACGTCTTCTGAAGCCTTCTTTGGAGCATGAGCAGCCATCGTCGATTTCGGAGCCGCCGTCGATTTGGCTATTTTTCCACCTTGTGATAGGTCGATTTTCATGACCAGAGTTTGCTGGAAGAATTAGAAAATTTCTGAAAGTTCTGAAAAAAAATCAAAATTTTGAAAAAAAAAATCGAAATTTCGAAAAAATCAAAAATTCAAAATTTTGCAAAAATCGAAATTCTGAAAAATTCAAATTTTTTGAAAAATCCGAAAAATTCAAAATTTCAAGTCTTTGAAAATTAATAATTTTCAAAGTCTGAAAAATTCGAAAAATCGATATTTTGCAAAATTCAACATTTTTTGACTAAAAATGTTTTTTTCAAAATTTTCTTTTCCAGAATTTTCTGGAATTTTCAGACAAACCTGATTTGGATCCTCTTCCTCCTCGACGTCATCTGCTTCTTCTTCCACGTCTTCAGATTCTACTTCAGAAGACACTTCCACCTTCTTTGGAACCATTTTTTTCGGCTTTTCCACCTGCAAAAATGTCCAATTTTCCAGGATTTTCGTCCTCCGTCCATCTGTGTATCCAGATGTCCTCTCTTCATACCTTTTCAGCCTTCAACGCCTTCTCCAACACTGCCTTCATCGCTTCTTTCGTTTTCTGCTTCTTCGATGGTTCAGATGACGTCGTCTCCGTGACGTCTTGTGAATCGTCGTCAACGATTTTTCGCTTTTTTGGATTGAGAGCCGGACGGGACGCGTCTTCCTTGACACCGATTAGATTGAGGAGCTGGAAATTTAAATTTAAGAATCTGTGAACTTCAGAATCCCAGAAATTCAAATTTTCAGATTTTCATAACTTCAGAATCCTAGAATCTGAACATCCCAAAATCTCAAAATTTCGAAATTTCAGAATCCTAGAATCCCAGATTTTCGGATTTTCAGAAATTCGGAATCCCTGAATCCTGGAATCTCAAAATCTCAGAATCCTTTTTTTTTTTGAAAAATCCGAAAAATTCAAAATTTCAAGTCTTTGAAAATAAATAATTTTCAAAGTCTGAATCCCAGAATTTCAGAAGCCTCAGGAGTTCAGAATCTTAAATTTTCAGAATCTAAGAATCTAAGAATTGCAGATTTCTGAACTTCAGGGTCTCAAGGACTTCAGGATCCTGGCGTTCCAGATTCTCAGAATTTCGGAATTCAAGAATTTCAAATTTTCAGAATTCCATGAATCTAGAATGCCAGAATCGTAGAATCCTGACATTTCAGAATCTGAGAATTCCAGAATCTGTGAATTTCAGAATCCCAGAAACTCAGATTTTCAGATTCTCGGAATTTCGAAATTTCAGAATTCTAGAATACTGGAATCTGAGAATCGTAGAATCTGCGAATTCAAGGATTTCAGGTTTTCCGAATTTCCGAAATTCAGAATCTAAGAATTCTAGAATCTCAGAATCGATTTTAGAATTTCGGAATACTAGAACTTCAGAATCCCAGAATTTCGAAATTTCAGAATCCTAGAGCTCTAGAATCCTGGAATCTTAGAGTATCAGATTTCCAGAATCCTCCAAATTCAGAAGTTCAGATTTCCAAAGTTTCCGAACTCCAGATTCTCAATATTTCAGATTTTGAGAATCTCGGAATTTCAAAAATCCAGAATCTGAGAATCCGAGAATCGTAAGAACTGAAAATCTCAAAACTTCAAAATTTCAGAAATGCAGAATCTTAGAATCTGAAACTTTCAGAATCCCAGAATCTCAAAATCCCCTTCTCACCATATTTCTCCTCTTCTTCGCCGCCTCCACCCCGACGTCTTCATCATCACTATCCACCATTTCGACGTCCGACTGATCGTAGTCATCTGGAGCGTCCTCCCCCTCTTCTTCTTCTTTTTCCACGTCTTCTGAATCATCCAACGCATCTTCCTCCACATCGCTCTCTTCTCCAGAATCCACGACGTTTTCTGAATCCGTTTTCGCCTTCTGAATTCCCTTCGTTTCATCAGAATGCTTCGCTTTTTTCTCCTTTTTCTCTGGTTTCGTGGAGTATTGCCTTCCGAGCCGTTGCATGAAAAACGCCGCCGTCTTGTTCCATTCGATATACTTTTGTCTGAAAATTTCAGAATTTTCAGTCATTTTTCAGCTATTTTCAGCCATTTTCAGTTATTTTCCGCTATTCTGTTTTTTTTCAGCCAAAAAAAACCTCGAATTTTCGGATTTTGGATTATTTTCAGTCAATTTTCAGCCGATTTTCAGCTATTTTCAGCCATTTTCAGTCAATTTTTAGCCGGTTTTTAGCTTCAAATAGCCAGAAAACCCTAAAAATTCCCTAAAAATTGAATTTTCAGCTTTGAAAATGTCATTTTTCAAGCCATTTTTCACCAATTTTTCAGTTACCAATTTTTCCAATTTTTCAGCCGAAAATGTCGAATTTTTGAATTTTTCAGCCAATTGTTAGCCGATTTTCAGTTACTTTCAACCAATTCTCAGGCAAAAAACGCCGAATTTTTGTATTTTTCTGACAATTTTCAGATATATTTCCAGCCAATTTTCAACTTCAAATAGCTTTTTTGAGACACTATAAATTGGATTTTTAGCTTCGAAAATGTCATTTTTCAGACTTTTTTTCAGCCAAAAAACGTCGAATTTTCGAATTTTTGCATTTCGGATGATTTTCAGCCAATCTCAGCTATTTTCAGCATTTGCAGTCATTCTGAACCTATTTTCAGCCAATTTTCAGTTATTTTCAGCTATTTTAAGTCCAATTTCAGCCGTTTTTCAACCAAAAATGTCGAATTTTTGAATTTTTCAGCCTATTTTCAGCCATTTTTCAGCGATTTTCAGCCAATTTTTATCTATTTTCAGCTATTTTCAGCCAATTTTCTCCCATTTTTCAGCCAAAAAAACTTTAAAGTTTTACTTGATCGCCTGAATTCTGGAAACGACGACTTCATGGCACGCCAACTTGTACATGACTTGCTCGGCCATCGGCGTGGATCCATCGATTTTCAGTTCATTCAACGTTTTGGTGTTCAGCGAAGCGAATTTGGCGATGGTGTCCCGATCGATTGTCTGGAAAAAAAATTTCAGTGAAAATTTTCGAAATTCTCGAATTTTCTAGATTTTTCTATGGCTAAAAACCCCGATTTTCTAGTTAATTTTAGTGAGAAAAAACTGATTTTTCGGTGATTTTCAGGGGTTTTAACTTTAAAATTTGGATTTTTCGCCTTTTTTTGGCTGAAAATCTCAGCATTTTTTCAGAAAATTTTTGGGGTCCAAAAAACTTTTTGGAGCTCAAAGAAGGCTAAAAATCGCTGAAATGCCTGCTGGAAAAATTCGAAAATTCGAAAAAAAAATGTTGTTTCAAACCAAACTTTCAGCCAGAAAAATCGAAGTTTTAGAGCCAAAAATCCAATTTCTAGAGTCATTTTTAAGCCATTTTTAGCGATTTTCAGCGATTTTCAGCTATTTTTAGTGAATTTTTAGTCAATTTCCGCTTATTTTCAACTATTTTCTTACAATTTCCATTTTTCAGCTACTTTCAGCCTTTTATTCAGCCAATTTTAGCCAATTTTCAGCTATTTCCAGCCATTTTTCAGTTATTTTCCACTATTTTCGGCCAATTTCCCGCTAATTTACAGCCATTTTTTCAGCCAATTTTAGCCAATTTACAGTCGTTATTCCCGCTTTCATTTTCAGCCATTTTCAGCGATTTTCAAGACATTTTCAAGCCGATTTTCAAGCCAATTTCAGCTACTTTCAGCCTTTTATTCAGCCAATTTTAGCCAATTTCCAGCTATTTTCAGTTATTTTTCAGTTATTTTCAGCTATTTTCAGCCCTTATTTCGATTTTTAACCCCCAAAAATGCTTTAATTTCTCACCTTTAACGCCAAAATCTCCTCCATCATCCTGTTCAATTTCGCATCCACCACCTCCTCTTTTCCACCTTTTCCCTCCTTTCTCTTCTTTTCCAATTCCTTTTTCTTCCTGATCACTTTGCTGATCCATTGATCTTTAGCCTTCGTTACCGTCGCGCGAAGTCCCACCAGCTCATTGTTCAATTTTTCTGCTGTGAGCTGGATTCGGCCAGTTTCAGCATCTTTTTCAGCCAATTTTTGAGCTTCTGGAGCCTTTTTCGCTTCTTTTCTGAGTGATTTTTGAGCATTTTCCGGTCTTCTAGCGTCTGAACCTTCCTCCCCTTCAGAATCCGATTTTTGAGCTTCTGGAGCAATTTTCACTGATTTTTTCGGTTTTTTCATCGATTTTCGATCATTTTCAGCCTTTTCCATGGTTTTTGGCGCATTTTTCGCTACCAAATTCGGCAACTCGAATTCGATGACCGGCGCGGCGATGTTGGACATATCGAACACTTCATAGTCCTCTGCCACGTCATCAGCATCGTCGATTTGGGCCATTGGCATTTCGATCGAGGCAGAATCGTCGATTTTCTTGACTTTTTTGACCATCTGAAGCTTATTTTCGTAAAAAATGGGGAAAATGGAAAAGAAACGGAAATTTGCCCCAAAAGTAGGAGGAAAACTGAAGAAATTCAATGAAAAATATGTCGAAAAACCGGAAAATTTGCACCGAAAAATGGAATTGAATTTTTTGGAAAAATTGGCGAAAAGTGAAATTTCGGAGAAATTTCGCCCAGTGAAATCTATGAGAATTATGTTGAAAACCCGGAAATTTCGCTCAAAAAATAGGGAAAAAATATCAAAATTTGGAAAAAAAATTTAGTTGTTTTGGATCATAAAACCCTTTGAAAAATCGATAAAAGCACAAATTTTTACAAAAGTTTTCTAACACATTCGATTTTTCTCACTTTTCCTTCAATTTTTGTTCTTTTTCGTGTAGAAAAACATCAAAAATCTCAATTTTCTACCCGTGGCCTAGAAAACAGAGGAACTTTGGGAAAAAGCTAGGCCACCGGCGAAATTCGAATTTTCTGCCTCATTTTTTGGTCATTTTTCATCCAAAAATGCGTTTTTCGTGCTCAAAATCGAGAATTTTGGGATTTTTTTTGTAATTAGTCAATTTTAAATAGAAAAATCAAAGAAATTTTCGAGATTTTTCAGACCAATTTTCGAAAAATTTCCTGAAAAACCTAAAAAATCAGAAAGCAATAATTTATATATAAATATCGTATAAGCTCAGCGATATTCTATATATTTTTCAACTGGGAAAATGGAGGGGATGGGCGGAGGGGCAAATTTTTGAAAATTTACAAAAATTAAAAATTTAGGAAAAATTCAGAAAATTGAGGGGAAATTAAGCACCAAATTGATAAACAAACAAAGAAAAAGCGGGCAAAAATTCAGAATTTTCAAATTTTCAAAAATTAGAAAATTAGAAAAAAAATCACGGGATTCTGGAGGGAAAAAAGTAGGTGTGGCGCTGGGAAGTTTTAAGAAATTCTAGAGAGAATTATCACATTTTTCTGTTGATTTCGGGATGAAACAAAGGCACTTAACTGGGAATAATTATGGTATATAAATTAGGGAAAAATCAATAAAAATGAATATTGGAAGGATAGGAGAAGAATACAAAAATGTACAAAATTTGAGAGAGAAAAAAGGGCATTTTAAGAGAAATTTGAGCGCAGATTGCTCAGCTTTAATTAAAGTGGCGGCTGGAACGAGTCGCCGGCCGCGTCGTGATGCATTGGCGGTGGTTGATTGCTCATTGGTGGCGGGTTGAACATTCCTTCGGTCAGATAACCAGCGACTCCCGTTGGGGCGCCTGGAAATAGTGATTTTTGGTTGAAATTCCAGGTTTTTAGATTATGTTTTTTTTCTTCGAATTTCAGATATTCAGAATCTCAGAAATCGTAGAAAATTCAACTAACCAGTAACCGCCAGCGTCCTCGCCGCGGGCAAGAACAAATCGTGTCGTTGATCCTTGAATTGTGCCCAAATGGGGCTCTTCTCAAGTATCTCCTGAATCTTCGTTCCCACTTTCAAATCCAAAATCGCACTTTTCAGTGCATCAACTATCTCGGCACGGGCGGCTGCGCCATTCGAGACGCCATTCATCGAACTGTCCAGCACCTCCAAAAGGTACGGTACCATTCCACAATTGAGCATTTGTTGAGCCAATTCCCCAGTGTTTCGCTTCATTAGACACTTCAACGCGTGCGCGGATTCTCGCATCAACGACGGCTGATTTTTCATCGATTTCATGATTCCGTCGATGCAGGGCAGTTGGGACAGGGCGTCACAACAGAACTGGTCTCGCTGAGCTCCTGGAAAAATGACAATTTTTTTGAAAATTTCCATTTTTTGGAGAATTCGCTGAAACACTAAACTCATAGATTTCAAGCCATAATTTGTTACTTTGGGCCAGATTTTTTTTGAAATTTCGAAGCAAATTTTAATTTTTAACCAGTTTCCAGCTATTTTCAGCCATATATAAGCTATTTTCAGCTATTTTCAGCTAATTGTTAGCTATTCTCAGCTAATTTTAACCATTTTCAGTCTTTTTTAATTTATTTTCAGCCAATTTTTAGTCATTTTCAGGCAGTTTCCAACTATTTCAGCCATTTTTAGCCAATTTCCAGCCATTTAAGCCAATTTTCGGCTAAGATTTAGCTATTTTCAGCCTATTTCGATCTATTTTCAGCCAATTTTCAGCCAATGTTCAGTCAATTTTCAGCTGCTTTCCGCCAATTTCAGTCGTATTTCAGCCTAATTAGAGCCATTTTCAGCCAATTTTTAGCTTTTTTCAGCCGATATCCAGCTTCAAATAGACTTTTTGAGACTCTAAAATTGGATTTTTTAGCTTTTCTTTGCCCATTTTCTGTCGAAAATGCCGTTTTTTTGTCAGACAATTCTGATTTTCTCGTTTTTTAAATTTTTTCATCTTTTCTAGACCATAAACATGAATTTTTAGCTTTAAAAATTGCATTTTCCAGCTATTTTCAATCATTTTGAGCCAATTTTCAGTTATTTTTAGCTAATTTCCAGCCAATTTTAAGCTATTTTCAGCCAATTTTCAGTTATTTTCAACTATTTTCAGCCAATTTCCCGCTCATTTTCAGCTAATTCAAGCCAATTTCGAGCCATTTTCAAGCCAATTTTCAGTTATTTTCAGCCATTTTCAAGCCAATTTTAAGCCAGATTTCAGCCAATTGTCAGCCAAATTTTTGTATTTTCAGACAATCTCAAGCCATTTTTTTTTCAAATTTAAGGCTAAAAAGCCTCACCTGAAGGATCAAAATGGCCACTTTGGACGCTTCTGGCTTCTGACTGCCCATATTCGTACAGAACTGTGGCAGATATCCTTGAGCCGGTAGCTGATCAGCAGTGTTCGGATGATTACGGACCAGTGCCACGAAAGGCGGTGGTGACCATTTCGATTTGAGGTGGCGGGCGGGCCATTAGTTCGAGGACCCTGGAAAAATGGGAATTGGGTTATTGGTTAGGAAATGGCGGGAAATTCGAATTTTAAATTTTCAATTTTTAGAATTTAAAGGAATTTTAAAGGTAATTAGGGCGCTAATTAGAGAATCTCAATTTTTCAGAATCTCACAATCCCAGTATAGAATTTCGGATTCCAAAGGAAATTAGGTACTGAGAACCTCAGAATTCCAGAATCTGTGGATTTCAAAATCATAGAGCTACAGTATTTCGGATTTTCAGAATCACGGAATCTAAGAAGCCTACTAATCTTAGAATCCTCGAATTTCAAAATTTCTGAATTCCAGAGTCAGAAAACCTCAGAATCTCAGAATTTCCAGACTCAGAATCTCAGAATTTCCAGAAGGAGAATCTCAGAATTTCCAGAATTTCAGATATTCGTAATCTCATTTTTCAGAATCTCAGAATCCCAGAATACCAGATTCTCAGAATCTCAGAATTTCAGAATCTCAGAATACCAGAACACCAGATTCTCAGAATCTCAGAATACCAGAATTTCAGAATCTCAGTTTTTCAAAATTTCAAAATTCGTGAATTTCAGAATCTTAAAAATTTCAGGTTTTCAGATTTTTAGATTTTCATGATCGAGAATCTTAGAATTCCAGTTTCTCAGAATTCCGTAAATTCAGATTCTCAGAATCTCGAAATTTCAGAATTTAAGAATTTCAGTACACCAGATTGTCAGAATTCCAGTTTCTCAGAATCTTAGAATTTCAGAATCCCTGAATTTCAAATTTTCAAAAAGTTTGATTTTCAGAATCTCAGAATTTCAGAATCTGCGAGTTTCAGAAGTTCTAAACCTCAAAAATTCAAATTCTCAGAATCTCAATACTCCAGAAATCCAGAATTCCAGAATTCCATATATTCAGATTCTTTGAATCTAAAAATTCCAGAATTTCCGAATTCCAGAGACACGAAATTTAAGAATCTGCGAATCTCGGAACTTCCAAATTTCAGATTCCCAGAATTTCAAAACTCCAGAATTTCAGAATACCAGATTCTCAAAATTCCAGATTCGCAGAATCTCAAAATTTAGGAATCCCATAATTTCAGAATTTCAGATTCTCAGAATATCAGAATCTTCGAATTTCAAAATTTCTGATTTCCCTCTCAAACTCACTTCTCAATCAACTCCCTGGCAAACTCCTTGGGATGTCTGACAGGCCATCCGGGATTCTCGACAAACAGCCGAATGAAGACGCCTCCAACGACGAGTTCTCCACTGATACTATCACCATAAGCACAGTAATCGTCTGATAACGTTGTGGTATTCCATTTGGCCGTCGGGTCCTTGATATGCTTCTGATACAGCGTTTCCACCTCTTTATCAATGATTTCTTTCACTTTTTTCCGGGTGTTTTCGTTCCAAATCAACTCGGGATGCTCGTTTGATGAATCGAACATTTGTAGTCTACAAAAGGTTGGACTACGGTCATTCAGATTTGGCTCCGCCCATTTTTGAAAAACTATTGCTAGTTTCCGTAGCTTTTGTCTCATGCTTCCCAGAAAATTCAGTTCCAAAGTGGGCGGAGCTACAGACCTTCAGTACATTTTTAAGTTTCTCATCAAAATGGGCGGGGCCTAATATACCTTTGCTCCGCCCCTTTCCATTTTAGATGTCATTTCGAGCTCCTCCCAAAAAATTTTAAAAGTGGGCGGAGCTACAGATCCTTAATCTGTTTTTTCATGAAAATGGGCGGAGCTTGAAATTTCTATGAGCATTAATGACTTATATTTGCCGATTGTTTTGATTTTCAGAATTTTAAGCTCCGCCCACTTTCGACAGCAATAGCTGTTAAAAATTTGGTCGAAAAGTGGGCGGGGCTAGATATACTTATATTACAAATTTCAGTTTTTCATGAAAATGGGCGGAGCCAATTTCAGAATTTTTTAGAAATTGGGTTCAAAAGTGGGCGGAGCTGAAGATCCTTAGTATATTTTTTTTCCGATTTTTCGTGAAAATGGGAGGAGCCTGAAATACGGAAGCAAAAAATGAAAGAAAATTCGTTCAAAAGTGGGCGGAGCCTGTCACCTAATCGAGATTTTTCAATCTTTTGAAAAATGTGGGCGGAGCCTAAAATCCGAAGTTTTAGATTTTTCTAAAAGTGGGCGGAGTCTGAACCCTAATCGAGAAATTTTGATCTCTTGAAAAAGTGGGCGGAGCCTAAAATCCGAATTTCGGATTGGTCTAAAAGTGGGCGGAGCTTGAAATCCGAAATTTTGGATTTGTCTAAACGTGGTCGGAGCTTAAAATCCGAAATTTTGGATTTGTCTAAACGTGGTAGGAGCTTAGGATCACTAGCACTAGCACTAAATTTCACCCAAATATTTAGGACCAAAATTAAACTGTTTCGATTTTTCTCAAAAGTGGGCGGAGCCTAAAAACCAACTCACGCTGTATTCGGCGAGTCCCTCAACGCATCAGCAAAGATCGCCGGCAGGAATTTGTTGATAAATCGTGTCCACCGTGGTCCCGTCAGCTTATCAGCCTGCAGTTTCGCCAGAAGCTCCGCCGATTGAAGACGTTGTCCCTGATCGGAATTCGTGAGGCAGAGGATGGATAGAATGTACATCAGCCCTCCGTGCTCTAGCATCTCCTTGACTATTTGACCGTTCGAAGAGAGAGCGATAAGGACATCCAGGACGCGGGCAACGATTTTAGGATGGTCTTTGAGCAGTGTGAAGAGGGTCGTTGTGATATTACACGTGGCAAGATCAGTGACACACTCCTTATTGGCTGCGGCGAGGAGGATGACTTGGAGAGCGGCGATTTGAAGTTGAGGGTGTTTTCGGCCGCGGAGATAGGTGATGAGCAATGGGAAGTTGCCGATGAGCAGGATTTCGACGCCTGGAATATGCATATTATTGCTCATTTTTTGGGCATTTTGGCCATAAGGTCTGATAAGGGGGAGGAGAGAAGCATGTGGAAAGGTTTGGGGGTGTTTTTAAGTGGAAATTCGAAGCTAAACGAAGGAATCGGGGGTCAAGACAGTCAAGGAATCAGGCGCAAAAACTACAAATTTTTTGATAGATTCACCAAAAACCTTACAACATTTATTCTCACCCTTATTGTTGGCAAATACGGCACCTGGAATGGTATTCTTGTAATTTTGATAATTAGAACAGTACCTTAGCGTCTGTACTAGAAGGCGGCCCCCTCTAATAGAAGGACCCCATCGAAAAGATCATGAAGAAATAAGAGGACCCTCTTCAATAGTTTAAGCATCTACGACATATCAGAACTGTCTCATTTTAGAACTGTGACATTTCAAAACTGTGACATTTCAGAACTGTGATATCTTAGAACTGACTTTTTAGAACTGCGACATATCAGAACTGCGACATTTCAGAACTGTGACATTTTAGAACTGCGACATTTCAGAACTGTGACATATTAGAACTGCGACACTTCAAAACTGTGACATTTCAGAACTATAACATTTTTAAACTGTGACGTTTCAGAACTGTGATATCTTAGAACTGACTTTTTAGAACTGCGACATATCAGAACTGCGACATTTTAGAACTGTGACATTTCAAAACTGTGACATTTCAGAACTATGACATTTTTTAACTGTGACATTTCAGAACTGTGATATCTTAGAACTATGACATTTTAGAACTGCGACATTTCAGAACTGTGACATTTCAAAATTGTGACATTTTTAAACTGTGACATTTTAGAACTGACTTTTTAGAACTGCGACATATCAGAACTGCGATATTTCAGAACTTTGACATATTAGAACTGCGACATTTCAAAACTATGATATTCTAGAACTGTGACATTTTAGAACTATCACATTTCAAAACTGCGACATTTCAGAACTCTGACATTTTAGAACTGCGACATTTCAGAACTGAGACATTTTAGTAGGGCGCTCTAAAGGTCCCGCCCTTCTGATACAGGTTTTACGGTATATTTGGCTCAATTTCAGACGGTTTTCAGCCATCCCATGCTCACCAGGATTCGCGGAAACCAGATTCGACAACGCTGTCATCACCATCAACACCTTGGTCTCTGTGTTCAATGTGTTTCCATTCTCCTGTGATGACGATGGTCCATTTCCCCAATCGATTTCAATCAAATCGTCTGGATTCTTTTTGATTGGCTTCGGCACACCGTTCAGCTCATCCGAGCTCTTTCGGATATAGTCCAACAGATCGACGGCCACTTTTTTCGGTTCCTGGAAAATTCGGGGTGAAAATCGTAGTTTTGGAGTCGTTTGGGCTCAAAAATCTAGTATTTTCGAGCCGAATTTCGCAAATTTCGCCTCTGAAACGTGATTTTGAGCTCAAAATCGAGATTTTTGGGTACAAAAATCGTCAAAATTAGGCAAAAATCCACCTTTTGGGGTTTTTTCTTGCAATTTTTTGCAGATTTCGCCTCTGAAAATCGTAATTTTGAGCTCAAAAATCGAGATTTTCAGCTTCAAATAAGTAAAAATTAGGGGCCAGAAATGATGTTATGTTGTTCTAAATCAAAATTTGGGTGTTTTCCAGCCATATTTCGCAAATTTCTCCACGAAAGCTCGAGATTTCGAGCTCAAAATCTAGAGTTTTGGCTTAAAATTCATCAAAATTAGACAAAAATCCAACTTTTGGGGTTTTTCCTACAATATTTTGCAAATTTCGCCTCTGAAAATCGCAATTTTGAGCTCAAAATCGAGATTTTTGGATTCAAATCAGTCCAAATTAGGCAAAAATCCAACTTTTGGGGGTTTTCCTGTAATTTTTTGCAAATTTAGCCTCTGAAAATCGTGATTTTGAGCTTCAAATTCGTCAAAATCCGGGCAAATTTTTGAAGTTTCCGGATCTGAATTGATCAGAAATAGGGGTCAAAATTCAATGTTTCGTTCAAAATCGACTCACATGAAGCGCAAACGTCGGCTGCTCGTTGTATATCCGAATGAAGACGTCGCCAACAATCAGCTCGTTCTTGTGCACGGACAACTCGAACTCCGCTCCCATCAGTGTGCTCTGAAGCGGAATTTGAGATGAGCAATAGGTCAGAAATAGCCAATTTTGTTCAAAAATGCTCAAACTTTGTGCGGCTCAAATTAAGCCGAAAATTCTAATTTTCCAGTCTAAATTTCAAGATATTTTAGTCTGAATTTTAAAATTTTAAGTTGAGCAATGAGTCAAAAATCGGCTCGGCTCAAAATTCGAGAAAAAATGCATTTTCCAAACTCTAAACACCTACCGATGGCTCATTCGACGTTCGATGTTTCTCCACAAACTCCAGCACCTCAGCTCTCGTCCCGTTATCCCAAATCATATACGGATTCTCCAGATTACTATTCAACGTCTTCAGCACCATATCGTTCGTCTCCACACGCATACATCTACAGATATATGGTGTGAGCAACGCGCGAAGGCTCTTCTGGACGCCTTCATTATCCGGCGTGTTCTCACGATAGCCGGCGAGTGCCGCAAGGGCTTCGGAGGAGGACCGAGCCAGGGAATTCGCCAGCGATTGCTTGTTGGAGTCTTCTGAATGCTGAACGCCGCCTTCGTCGAGGGTGTAGTCGTAGTGGAAGAGGTGGGGGACTAGTTGCCAGAGAACGCCAGTTTGGAATAGTTGGAATTGGAGGAGCTCGTCGACGGACATTGCACAAATGCATTGGGCAGCGGCTGTGGACAGGCGGGGGAGGTGCTGGAAATTCAAGATTTTCAGACCTAAATTTTAAGATATAGGATTCTGGGGCCTGTAATTTACAGGCTGTAAATTCCAGAATCCGGGCCAGAAATCGTGTAATTTTAGGTTCAAAATTGAAGTTTTCAGCATCAGAAACTTCCCATTTTTACAGTCAAAAATCTATAATTTTCAGGGCAAATTTTGGAATTTTAGACCGATTTCCGGGCCCAATGCAGACATTTTTTGAAGCTGAAAATCGATAATTTTCAGACCAAAAATTGCAATTTTTAAGCGGAATTTTAAAGCCAAAAATCTATAACTTTCAGAACTAATTTTCTCGATTTTTCAGGGTTTTTTTTCATGAAAAATCTATAATTTTCAGAACTAATTTTCGACATTTTTAGACAGGATTTTTTTCGATTTTTCAGGGTTTTTTTTCACGAAAAATCTATAATTTTCAGACCAGAATTTGGAATTTTTAGACGGTATTTTCTTGGTTTTAAAAGCCAAAATTTCGTATTTTTCAAATCGAAAAAAATGCTCACCGAGAACTGCAAAAGTCTTGTGAGTGCACCGAAAATCGAAACCATCTCAGCCAACTTCTGTCGACACATCTCGAATGTTGACGCCGTCGCGAAGCAGTCGCAAACGTGGATACAAACTTGGACAGGCATGTCGTCTGGCGTCGAACTCATCGTCACCATAGGGACGCAACGATCGAATGCGGTGACCAGGGCCTGTGGAAATTAGAGATTTGAGATTTTTAACTATTCCTGACTATTTTTTTGGGTGTTCGAGATTACTGCACAACCTGCATTAGAAGGCGCTTTCATTGTTCCAAGGTACCTCTGGAGTGAGAGCCCTTCTAATACATGCTTTACGGTATTTCCATTTTAGCCGATTTTTAGCCGTTTATGACGAGATTTTTTGGATTATTTTCAGATTTATTTCAGGCCAATTTTAGGCGTTTTGAGGCTATTTCAGTTTGATTTTTTGAGTAGAAATTCATGCGTTTATCATTTTTCAGCATCGAAAGGCTAAATTTCTCGAATATTAGCTATTCCAAATTTCCTCTCCTAAGATTTTCTAGGTCAAATACCTCCAATCCACCATCTCGTCTCAATTGCTCGGCATTCAGTGCACTGCTAATCAGTGTGTAGTTGGCCAACTCGATCGCAGCTGACAGCAAATCTCCGCCTCCTTTGATGAACAACGCGTCGTCCTTGGCCTCCAGGTTGATGGTTTTGATGAGTTGCGAGTAGCCGGCGTACTTGTATTCAGAGAGTTCTGGAAATTGGGTTACTGTAGGCCAGATATTAGCCAATTTCGGTCAATTTTTAGGGGCATCATTCAAAAGTTTCATCCTATTTCCTCAGAAAACCTCAAATTTCAATTTTTCAGCTCACAGCTCAGAAAGCAAAAAATGAAAAACCTGTTCGAACCCGGATCGTGAGATTGGTAATAATGCATCGCACAGAGCCATTTGAGCAGATGGCTCAAAAATGGTCGAAATTCGGTTTTTTTTTTGGAAATTAGTCACTATATGGTTACTGTAGACTATTTTTGGCCCCGCAGAGCTCTATTTTGGGCTCCTACCTTGACTATACCGACTGTATATGATGGACTGTGCTTGTAGACACAACACAATCCTATGCGAATCAGGCATCGTCGAGTTGTTGGCACTCTCACTGCTGAGCAATTCATAAGCCGCATTGATCCTCTCGAACATCTCTCTGCCCTCTGGATTCTTATCCGGATGGTATTTGGCAGCCAGCTTGTAGTACTGACGACGTATGAATGCCGGTTTCCGATGCTCCTCATTGCTCAGATCCACTGATAGAATCTCGCGTGCCAAGTCGGCAGACATCGTCGATGGCTTCTTCTCCAACTCGTTGTACCATGTAGCCAGACAGGAGCGGAGGAAAGGGATCGGATCTCGAATCGGCCAATCTGGGAACCTCTGTCGATTACACAGATGCCTCAAATAGTAGACGTGACAGAAGAGCTCCTGAGTCAATTCTGGATAATCAATCAGTGGAATCGGACAGAATTGATACAACGCTCGGACGTTGGAAGTGAGTCGATGTGAGAAATCTGCCACGTGCACAGCGATCCTCTCAATCAGATGACGTCGCATCGCAGTGTTCCAAATGATTTCCGGATTATCAAACTCTCCGAGGAACACCTCCGCATACTTCTCCGGTCCATACTGCTCCAAATAGAACGTGGCGGCTTCGGGAAGCAACGTGGCGAGAATCGATTGTCGTGTGCTCTCCAGATGAGGTAACGTCGAGCGATAGGCCTGCTTCATGTGGGTGTAATGAAGGAAACGGGCGATCGGGAGCACGTTGGATCCATTGTACATTAGAATGAAATAGAAGACTCCAGAGAGGTAGAGACGGGGGAGGAATGGGTTGTCTTGCATGACTAGGTAGAGCAGGGAAGCCACTCTTTGAACGATTTGAGGTTCGTAGGTGAGAAGAAGTTGGACGAGTTGGTAGAGGAGGACGGGCTCCGTGAGCTGCTTCTTGACGGATGGCATCGGGCGGACGACACAGTCGTACGAGTCCCTGGAACGATATGGAATTGTAAGATTCAAAGATTAAGGATCTAAGGATATACGGATCTAGGGATCTAGGGATCTAGGGATCTAAGGATCTAAGGATCTAAGAATCGGAGGATCAAAGGATCGGAGGATTTTCAGAGCTAATGATCTAGAGATTTAAGGATTGATCTAGGGTTCAAAGAATCTGAGGATCTAGGGATCTGGAGATCTAGGGATCTATGAATCTGAAGATCTGAAGATCTAGGGATCTAATGATCTAGGGATCTAATGATCTAGGGATCTGGGGATCTGGGAATCTGGGAATCTGGGGATCTAGGCCGACATATCAAAATGAACTAGAAATGACCAAATATTCGCCTAGTGTGCCTAGCCGAGAAATCCCGAGTTGAGAAAGTTAGGCCACCATGTTGATATGGCTTAGAAATGGTCTAATATTCATCTAGTGTGTTTCTAGGTCATTTCAACATGGTGGCCTAGAAAACTCATGTTGAGAAAGTTAGGCCATCATGCTAAAATGGCCTAGAATTGGTCTACATTTCCCCTAGTGGGTTATCTAGGTCATTTCAACTTGATGGCCTAGAAAACCCAAGTTAGGCCATTATGTCATTTTTCAAACAGTTGTCTCTGAAAAATTTGAAATTCAAGGATCTAAAGGATCTAAGAATTCAGGGATCTAGGGGTCTATTCGAGAATCCATAATCCTAGGGCTTCAGAATCTCCAGAATCTTGAATTCAAGAATCTAAGGATTTGAGGATTCTGGAAATCTAGGATTCTGAGATTCGAGAAGCCAGAATCCTTGGTCTTCAGAATCTCCATTCTCACCTCGATGGAAAGAACTCGCACATCTGCAGAATCGTATCCAAACAAAGCACACTCAAATCCGTGAAATTCATCTGTGTCGCTTGGAATGGTCCCTTCCCAACGTTGATCTCCTGCGGGATGTCTTTTGCCATCTGACACACCGTCCATCGGAACTGTGGCACCGCCGCGAGACTCATCCATTTATCCATTCCAGCTGCCCAGATCTGGGTCTTCTCAAACACCGTCTTCTCCACGAACAACGTCTTCATCTTCTCAAATGACAATGGTCCCACTTGTTTAGCCTCCTTATCATGATAATACCA
Organism: Caenorhabditis briggsae; assembly: GCF_000004555.2. Classification (NCBI taxonomy): domain Eukaryota; kingdom Metazoa; phylum Nematoda; class Chromadorea; order Rhabditida; family Rhabditidae; genus Caenorhabditis; species Caenorhabditis briggsae. The sequence goes on from NC_013489.2 coordinate 108,754, forward strand.
CTCCTCGGATCCTCCTTCAGCCATTTGCTCAGCGCTCGCCTCGATCACATTCGTCTGATTTTGAACTTTGGCTCTTTGAACGTGCAAGTGTGCTAAAACGCATAAATCCACTAGGAGGGGCAGGACATTGGCAATGATCAGCTCTCGAACGTTATCCTTGTTTAGAGCCAACTTGGAGAGCAGCAGGACTAGATGGTCTCGTTCCAAGGGGTTGGCGCATTTTTGGAGCATCTCCACGAAATATTTGGCGTCCTGGAATGGTCCGATTGTCATGTGATGGCGGGAATAGGTGATGGACATCGCACGAAGGCACAGGCACTTCATATCGGTTTTTGTGGAGAGCAGGAAGCGGTGATAGACGTTGTTGAAGAATTCCAGGCTGGAAATGATAGGAGAATTGGGGATTTTTCGGAGAAAATTCTAGCATTTTCAGATTTAAGTCTCTGGAAAGAGTTGGAATTGTTGGGGTTAAGGATCTAAAAATCTGACGATTCTGGAACTCCTGGATCTCGAGAATTGCGAATCCATCTCCAAACCTCTGGGATCTGGGATCTAAGGATCTACGGATCTACGGATCTACGGATCTACGGATCTAGGGATCTACGGATCTACGGATCTACGGATCTAGGGATCTAGGGATCTAGGGATCTAGGGATCTAGGGATCTATGGTTCTATGGATCTAGGGATCTAAGGATCTAGAGATCTAGGGATATAGGGATCTAGAGATCTACGGATCTAGCGATCCAGACATTCGAGAACCTAGAATTTTGGGAATCCAGAATATGAAGACTCCAGGATCCAAGGATTCAAAGATCGGAGGATCGGAGGAAACAAGAATCCTGCGATCTACAGATTCAAAGATCCCGAAAAAAGCTGAAAATTTCAAAATATGGATCAAATCATACAATTTCTGGCTGAAAATACGCACTATTTTCAGCCGAAATTCACTATTTTCACAGTCGAAAATTCATAATTTTTTTGTCTCAATTTGACAAATTCTAGATCGAAACTCATGATTTTCAGATCTACATGTGGAATTTTCCGCGCTAAAAATTCACTATTTTTAGAGTCGATTCTGAGTCGAAAATTCATAATTTTGGGTCTGAACTCCTGATTTTTCTGGTCAAAATTAATGATTTTCCGATCGAAATGTGGGATTTTCAGCGCCGAAATTCGCTATTTTTAGGCTGAAAACTCATAATTTTCGGTCTTAATTTCACGAATTCGAGATCGAAACTCATGATTTTCAGATCAAAATTTGGCTTTTTGAGCGCCGTCATGTTAAGCCGAAATTCGCTATTTTCGGGACTGAAAACCGTCATTTTCAGTCCAAAAAGTGTTTAAAACGGTGAAAATTCGCACTTTTTTCAGCCAAAATTCACCATTTTTAAAGTCGAAAAAAACTCATATTTTTGGGTCTCAATTTCACAAATTCGAGATCGATTTTATGATTTTCAGAGCGAACTTTGGAATTTTCAGCGCCAAAAAGTGTTTTTGAAAAGGTGAAAATTCGCACTGTTTCCAGCCAAAATTGACTATTTCTAGGTTGAAAAATCATAGTTTTTAGTCTTAATTTCACAAATCAAGATCGGAATTCCTGACTGTTCAGGTCGAAATTAGGCATTTTCAGCGCCACAAATGCCATTTTCAGACAAAATTCACAATTTTAAAGTCGAAAATTCAATAATTTTGGTTCTTAATTCCTGATTTTTCAGATCAAAATTTCAAATTTTCAGGGCCAGAAAACTGTCAATTTTTATCCTGGTTTTAAGTATTTTCTGGATGAAAATTAGCCATTTTTTCTCAGCTAAAATCATTAGTTGCAGCTTTTTAGGACTAAAAACTCACGGATTATGAATAGGTGTCGCATTCTCATCGGCCTCAATCAACAACAGTCTCAAGTAGTAGTCTCCAATCTTAATCTCCTCCAACAGCGAAGGATATCGAATCTGGAATTCCGTATGATTCCAAGCGATCGGCAGTCCAGTAGGCGCTTGTTCCTTCTCACTAGCCAGAGTTCGCTCCTCGTTCTCCATCGAATGCCTAAACTCCTCTCGCGTCTTCTCATTCCAAATCAGATCCGCCTGCGAGTGATCTTTCGAGAACTGATAAGCGAAAAGCCTCCAATTAACATTAGGGCGCACTCGATTCCTTCGTTTCCGAAGGACCACCGGTTGCTGTCGTTGTTGTTGCTTCTCGTCGATAACTCGTTTCGGTAGGAAGTTCAGCTTCTGCTCCAGATCCCAGTGCTGCACAATCTCTCGAATCCCGCCTCCGCTGTCACTCTCAGGTGATCCAGTTTCTCTTTAACCGTGTTCTGCTTCGATTCATTGGTAGCGGCACTCAAGTTGTTCCTGGGGATCAGCAGATCCTTCTCACTAATCGGCACCTTCTCATCCGACTCCATAAAGTTTAGCAGGCCACGTGGCAAGCATCTAACCAGTAGATCATTGGCTTGTTGGTTATCAGCAATCCACAAACTTATCAAATGCCCTGACAATTGCTTATTCGTCATTCTCCGTAAATCCTTTCCTACTGTAAGCAGCGCCGTGTGTAGATGAGTCAGAAATGCTCCTTCTGACAGTGCCAACATCTGCATCGATTTGGAAGTCTCGACGTCCGCCTCCTCGATGATAGCTCTCATCACCATCCCTGCGCCTTTGACAATTGTCATACTGGGACACTGGAAGAGACGGAAGAAGCTACGACCACGTAACGCGACGAGCTTCAGGATATGATCAAAAGTGTCGCCAGAAGTGGTCTCCGAGTATGGGGAGCAGACGGAAAAGGTCAGGAAGTTGAGCATAGAGGCGATGACAAGCCAACCGGTGGAGCGATCCACGTGGAGGACGATAAGATCCAAAAGGTTCTCGACAAACTTCGGACTGCTCATCAGACTCTGCTTATTCAATTGCTCAATCCTCAATTCATATTGATCATGCATCGGATACATCAGTGCACACAGAGCCTCCACAGTAGAATGATCGATAGATTCGGATTTCCACGAGAGCACACGAACTACAAGACTTCCAAGCTTCTCGCGGACTCCCGTGACTTCTGTGAAAGCCTGAAATCCGCTTTTCGATGCAAACAGCCTTCTGAGACACTGTAGCTGTGCTTCTGTCTTATGCTTGTACTCCTTCTCCTCCTTTGTATAATTCTCGCCTAGCACTGCTTCAATAGCGTTGACAATCACTTTTCCCTTATTTTCCGAGAAGAATCCTTCGTGAGATTTCGAGAATCGAAGGCCTGAATACGGGACGTTGGCGTTGAAACGGCGGATGGTGTCGCAGCGACGAAGGCCTGGGGGCGGGGCGATGATGTGTTTCATGCATTGAGACTCGGCATCTTCGTCCAGTGTCGTTGAGAATGGAATCACTCGGAGATTCCTCTCGAAGCGGTGACCGCACACGAAGACTTCTTGATTTCCAGAAGCACGGATTCCGTCGAGAAGAGAGGCTAGGATGAGGTCTCGTTCAGCTGCCACGTACGCTCTTCCGTCGCCGTTCTCATATTCGACGATGAATTGTTGAGGGTCTTTCTCGCTTCGCACGAGGCAAACGATCTGGAAATATGGGTTTTAGGATTTTTAGAGTTTTTGGAATTTCATATTTTTAGAATCTTGGAATTTCAGAATCTCTGAATTTCAGATTCCTGGAATATCAGGACTTGAGAATACCAGAATTCAAGCATCTTAAATTCTCGGATTCTTAGAATTTACGTTTTCGAAATTTTCAGATTCTCGAAATTTCAAAATTTCCGATTCTTGTTTTTGAGCTTTTTGGAAATTTCAGATTTTCAAGTTTTTGAAATTTCAGAATTTCAGATTTTCAGATTTTTGGAATTTCAGAATTTAATAATTCCAGAACTCCAGAATCTTAGAATTTTAGATTCTCGGATTCTCTGATTCTAGAAATTTCAGATTTTCAGAATTTTTCGAATTTCAGATTTTGAGATGAAATTCTTAGAATTACGACATCGAAATTTTCAGAATTTTTGGAAGTTTAGAATTTCAGATTATTTAAAATTTCAGATTTTCAGATTCTCGGAATATCAGAACCTAAAATTTTCAGAATTACAGATTCTCAGAATTTCAGATTTTCAAATTCTTGGAATTTCAGATTTTCAGAATCTTGGTGTTTCAGCTTTTTCAAATTTCGGATTCTTGGAATTTTCTGAAATTCCACATTTTTTTTTCAAAAATCTGAAATTAGAAGCATCGGAATTTCTGAAATTCCGAGGATATGTAATTTTGAAAATGCTAGAAAAATATTTTCAAAAATCTAAAAATTCTAAAATTCTGAAAATTTGAAAACTCCAAAATTTCGTAATTACCGATTCTTGGTTTTTGAGGTTTTCGAAATTTCAGATTTTTAGATTCTCGGAATATTAGACTTTCAAATTCCTGGAATATCAGAATCTAACATTTTCAGAATTACAGATCCTCAGAATTTCAAATTCTTGGAATTTCAGGTTCTCTGAAATTCTATTTTTCAGGCGTTTTTCTAGAATTTTCAGCCCAAAACTAACATGTTTCAGCGGGGTAGCACAAATGACTGCATACGTCGCCAAGTCCCTCTCAATGATACACGTCTCACTCAAACACAACAGTCTCCGCACAGGCAATTCGGCTCGTCTCGTGATTTTTGACACTTTGAATTCTGAATACGACGTCAACTCTTCGTCACGACTACATAATCCGAGGCGGGTCTTGAGGAAATCGTCGAGTGAGATGAGTTCTTTGGCCATTGGAATCGTATAACCAATATTCTCAATTGCCAGACGTCGACATTCTTTGATTAGCTCTTCTTGATTCGACGAGGCGAACATGTGCTGAAAATAAGGGATTTTCAGACAAAAAATATAGCGAAAAATCCGATTTTCAGGGTCTAAAATTGCCAAAAAAAACCCTGATTTTTGGCGAATTTTTCGTCTAGAAAAGGTGATAGGTTTTTCAGCCATTTTTCAGATTTTAGGTTTTTCAGCCATTTTTCAGAATTTTTTGTCTGAAATTCTGATGGAACGGCGTTCTGGATTACTGCAGGTTACTGTAGAAAATCCCATATTTTGTAGTTTTTTTCTCCTGCAAACACAATCACGTCAAAGGTTTTCTACAGTAATCTACAGTAATCTTCAATATCATCTCCCGTCGATTTTCAGGCGAAAAATTCGGAAAAAAAAAGTCAGATTCGGGTCTAAAATGGGTCAAAAACCGCCGCAAATTTTGAGGAAATCTAGGTCATGACCTAGAAAAATTTAGGCCATGACCTAGAAAAATCTGGGTCATGACCTAGAAAAATCTGGGTCATGACCTAGAAAAATCTTGTTTTTTTCGGTTTTTTTTTTCATTTTTTTTTCAGAAAATCTTCAAAATTCTGTTTTCGGTTTCGTTTTAGCATTAAAACGTCAATTTATTCAAAGAATTTGTTTTAAAAATCTGATTTTTGGCTCCTTTTTTAGGTCATAAGTCAGTTAAAATGTGACATTTCAGGACGAGTTTTGACTCTAAAAATCATTTTTTCCAGCCAAAAATGCTCCTTACCCGTCTCCTATGCTCGCCGACATCGACCACAAACGCTCCGGGACAATCGGAAATCTTTCCGATACTTCGTATATTCTTATACGGATACATCTGCACGACGACACCGCGATTATCGATTTGTTCCAATCCGAAGGCGTTGGCACGGAGAGTGACTTGGATGCGACGATCACTCCAGCTCTGTTTGAATGCTGTCACTGTCTGAAATTTTGGGGAAAATATGAGGATTTCCATGTGTCCAGATGTCCGAAAAGCACAGAAAATATTACAGATTTTCAGCTATTTTCAGCTTTTACCGAACATTTTTTGAATTTTTAGGGACATCCAAACGGCGCCAAATTCAAATTTTGAGACGTCAAAAGATCTCAGGGCCTCCAAATTTATCGTTAAAAACAAAGCTCACCACTGGATCAAAGACCTTATCAGCGAATTTGGTATGAAATTGAAGACAGTGCGTCAGAATGTCGGGTGTGTACTCCGATGAGAACTTCATATCGTCCTTTTTGCCACGTTGTCGATACCAAATCTTGAAGCCAGTCTCCTCTTGACGAGTATCATTGGGTTGGAACGGTTTCACTGATATGAAGTCTTCGTAGAGCCACTGGAAACATGCGAATTCAGATTTTTAGAATTTTTGGAATTTCAGGTTTTTGAGATTCTAAGAATTCTAAAATCAAAATTTTTGGAATTTTTGGATTTTCAGATTTTCAGGGTCTTAGGAATTTCAGGTTTGCGAAATTTCAGAATCATCAGAATTTCAGAATTTCAGATTTTCAAGTTTTTTGAGCTTCAGATTCTCAGATTCTCGAAATTTCAGATTTTCAGATTGTTCTAATTCAGATTTTTGGAATTTCAGAATCTCAGAATTTCAGATTCCTGGAACATCAGATTCTCGGATCCTCAGAATTTCAGAATCTGAGATTTTCAGAATTACAGGTTCTCGAAATTTCAGATTTTCAGATTCTAAGAATTCCAAAATTAAAATTTTCAGAATTTTGGAATTTCAGATTTTCAATTTTTCGATTTTTTGCAAATTTTCTAGACCTTTTTTCCGGTTATTTTTGTCAATTCTTCTTCCATTTTCCCGATTTTTGTCTCTGAAAATCTTAAAAGATTACTGTAGAAAACCTGGTATTTTGGAGTTTTTTTAAATCTGCATTTCGACGTGATTGGGTTTGCAGAGAAAAACTACAAAACTTTGTACAGTAATCTACAGTAACCCAGGACACCGTTTCATCAGAATTTCAGACGAAAAAAACCAGAAAAATCGAAAAATATGTTTTGAAAATAGCTGAAAAACCTGGAAATGTCAAAAATTCTTGATTTTTGCCCATTTTCAGTGGAATTTCGGTCCGCATTTTGCCATTTTTGATGATTTTCCAGCTCATTTCACCGATTTTTCAGATTTCAAAATGAAAATTTAGTGATTTCTGACGATTTTCCAGCTAGTTTGAAGCCAAAAATCAGCATTTTGAGACATAAAATCTCAACTTTTGCCTATTTTCAGTGTAATTCAAGCCAGAGATTTCAAAATGAGAATTTAGATCAATTTAGACCAATTTTTACCAATTTTTATCAGCCTTCTCCCATATTTTCTTCAGATTTCAAAGTTTTCAGTCAAAAGTGCTACCTGGTTAGTGATTTCCAACGAGTTGGGATTATAGGTTGTGATGCCAGCGTTCCGATCGAGAAAACCCGTTTGTATCTGGAAATTTATCATTTCTACGGGTAGTTTTTTTTCAATTTTTTGTCATTTTTGCTCTTTTTTAAAACCTAAATTTGGCTAAAAATCGCGAAAATTCCCATTTTTGACTAAAAAATCTGACTTTTTTTTCGAATTTCTGCCAGAAAAAGCTCTTTTTTTCTGACATTTTCGAGCCCAAAAATCGCTATTTTCGGCCATCTTTTGCTCATTTCTGAGCCCAAAAAGTCGGAAAATAGACAATTTTCGACTTTTTTTTCGAAAATTTTGACATTTTTGACTGCGAAAACCGCAATTTTCAGCTATTTTTTGCTCATTTCTGACCCCAGAAAGTCGAAAAATAGGCAACTTTCTACTTTTTTGAACGTTTTAAATGCATTTGTTACATTTTTGACTGCAAAAACTGCTCTTTTCGGCTATTTTTTGCTCATTTCTGAGCCCAAAAAGTCGGAAAATAGGGGATTTTTGACACTTTTGACTGCAGAAATCGCTATTTTCGGTCATTTTTTGCTCATTTTTCCTCTATTTTCCTATTAAAATCCTCACTTTCCCTTCCATGAGTGTTTGGTGACCAAGTAGCACGCGACATCGCGATTCTCCGTACAAAACTGATTGGCCATTTCGTTCAGTTTGACATTTACACTGAAAAATAGCGAAAAATCCGGTGAAAAATCCCCAAAAAACGGCATAAATAACGGAAATTTCGCAAAAAAAATGCAATTTGGAACTAATTAACGGCGATAATTGCGGTGGGAAAATTGGCACAAAAAAGTTATCTCTCGAGAGAAAAATCGAGTGCGGCGGAGCGCGTTTTCCATTCCCACGACGTTGACTCATTTGAGTAAATAGACCGGTTTTTGTCATGTGAAACATGAAAATTGATAAAAATCCTGGTTTTTGAGCTGAAAAATCATGAAAATTGGGTGATTTTTAGAGGAAAATTATCGATTTTTTGGGGGTTTTTGTTTTGAATGAAATTGTATACAAAAAGTGTCGAAGGGGGACAGAGAGGAAGAGGAGAGACGGACCAGATTACGAAACGAAACACGTTATACAATTGATGGAGATCGCGAACGGAGAGGAGGAATTCTGAGAACTTTTTTTGCGGGAAATTTGAAATTTTTTGAAAAGTTTTGAGAGCGAAAATTTGAAAAATTGCGAGTCTACAATTGGTTTTTTGAATAAAAATTTTAATTTTAAATTTTTTTTTGGATTTTTTCGAGAATATTCAGTTATTGTTTTTTTTCTGTCCTGAAAAAAATTCAGCCGCTGGCTAAATTTTGAAGTGTGAAAATCTGAAAAAATTTGAATTTTTAATTTTTTTTTTCGAAAATTTTAAATTTGCTTGAAACTCGATTTTTTACCAGATTTTTATGACAAATTTGCGTATTTTAAAAATTTTTTCGATGTTTTGTTTCGGAAAATCGACCATCGCATCGGCACAACCTTACAGATTTCTCATTAGAAAAAAAGGGTGTTACAACCTAAGCCTCAAATTTCAAACAAAAAGGCAAAATAATCTGAAAACTCCAATCAAAAAGTCTTTAAATTCCCAAATATTAGCAAATTTTACACTTTTTTTAGCAAATTTTACACTTTTTATTAGCAAATTTTACACTTTTTTCACTGCAAAATTTTCAGAATATTCCGTTTTTTGTTCTATATTTTAGGCCTGAGGCTAAAACACCTTTTTTACGACAAGAAGTTTCATTCTAAGCCTTTGTATGAACAAAAAACACGGAACATCCTGATCATTTTCAGGGAAAAAAGTGAAAAAATAGAGGTGGGCGGGATTGCGCTCCACCGAAATGAGCAGTTTCGTTTGTGAAATTCCGTCGCTGTTCTGGAAAATTCGAATGGAAATTCGAAAAATACCCTTTCTCTTTTTTCGAGGTTTTTCTAAATTTTCAGATTTTTCTCGCACTTCTGTCGCTGAAAAAAAGCACTTTATAACGAAAAATCTGAAAAAAAGGAAAATCCGGGAATTTGAAAAACCTCAATTTTCAGATTTTCAGACGCATTATCTTTCACTTCAGACTTATTTTCAGAAAAATACTAAAATTATTAATTCACTCTATGAAGAAAAACCTGAAAATTCCATCTAAAATCTAGAATAACCCACTCAAATTGATGAGACACAATTCTCATTTTTTGAAAAAAAAAACGTTGCTCGTCAATTAAAGTGCAAAAAATTGCGAACACCACCACGCAAAATCACACACACCGGAGAGAAAAAATGGAGGGAGATTTGAATTTTTCAACTTTTTCAGAGAAAAGTGATTTTCAGGCAATAATTCCAAACAAAATGGACACCCGGACACACAAACAGACCTGAAAAAAACAAATTTTACACATCTAGAATTTCCAATTTTTGTGACCATTTCCTGTCATTTTCTGTCCTTATTTTCCAATTTCCTGCTTTCCCACACATTCCAAATTAGGCACATAGGCATATAATACGCCTCCTTTTCCCCCCTAGTTTATTCCAATTTTCCATGGCAACCAGAAGCAGACACCTGCAGAGGTGAAACTAGCGAGAGGGAGAAAGTGTGGGAGATGAAGAGACGCAGAGAAAGAGAGAGGGAGGAAATAGGGAGAACGTGCTCTCATTATGCGCTCTTTCAAGAGCCCAAGAAGCTGTTGTGCACTTAGATTTCTGCAAAATACCTTTATTTTCATTTTGCAAGAATTTTCTTAGATTTTTAACCTTTATAAAATTTAAATTCAAAATTTGATAAAATGTAAATTCGCTCTACTGTTAATCTAATTTTTTTTCAAACTTTCTTTTTTAAAAACGGATTAAACTTGCGTTTTTTTGTGAATGAAAAATAAGGCAAAAAGTAGTTTTTCCTTCAAAAAAATTTTTAACATAAAAAAAAGATTTTTAGCAAATGCGCTCTAATGAAAAAAGGTTTTTGAAAATTATCATTAGAGCGCATTTCCTCAGTGAATTTGTTTGTTTTTAAAAACTTCCCATTTCCCTATAATCGTAGAAACAAAATAAACAAAGCCTGAATATCAAATTTCCAATTTTCATATTCTAAATTTTCTAGAATTTTCCAGAAAAATACAAAATTTTGGGGACAATTTTTTTCAGAAAAATAACCATGGCATCTGAAAATAAGGACCAACGAAAATCGTATTTTCTCCGGGTGGCGTCTTATTTGCTCGGATTGAATATTGTTGAGGAAAAGTTGAAAAATACAGAGCCATTGGAGACTTTTCTAGACTCAAACACCAATTTATTGGTTTTCTCGCGGTCTGAACAGGTTGGTTTTGTTAGAATTGGATTCAGCTTGTTGAAAGCTTCAAAATGAGCCTAAACACGACTATATTCCTTTAAAAGTTGGGTCCCACCACGAAAGGTACAGTAATCCCCAAAAAAAACCGAAATTGACCTAGATATGTCGCGGTTAAGCTCATTTTGAAGCTCATACTGTGCTGAAAAATAATAAAAAAATTTCATGAAGAAATATCCAAAAATAAGCAAATTATAAGAAATTTAAGATTTCCTAAAATTTTCAAAAAATCAATTTGTGTCATAATTTTTGTATTTTTGATTTTCTTTGAACGAACTCATCGTATTTCAATTCAGTTTGATGAGCGCTTCAAAATGAGCCTAAACACGACTATATTCCTTTGAAAGTTGGGTACCACCACGAAAACTACAGTAATCTCGAAAATTTCCAAATTGACCTAGGTATGTCGAGTTTAGGCTCATTTTGAAGCTCTTGACACGCCTAAAACGATTTTAGTAATTTAATGTTTAAATTTAGAAACATAAGGGAGATATAAGAATTTTTAGATTTTCTTTAAAATTTTTTTGAAAATCAATTTTTCGCCACAATTCGGTTATTTTTGAACTTTTCAGACTGAAACCTATTTTTTCTAATTGGGCTCAATAAATGCTTCAAAATGAGCCTAAACACGACTATATTCCTTTGAAAGTTGGGTCCCACCACGAAAAGTACCGTAATCCCACGAAAAATCAAAATGCAGCTAGACTAGTCGTGTTTAAGCTCATTTTGAAGCTCTGAACAAGTTGAAAAGAAATAGACTATTGTTGAAGAGCAAATCTCAAAATTAAAGAAGTTTTCGAAGTTTGAAAATTTACGAAAAAAAAACTCCCAAAATTAAATGTTTTCAGAAACTGGAACTCTCCAACAAAATGAAGTCTTCTGCTCCATCGGCCAATGTCCTCCGAGTGGTTTTCTACAAAACGCAGTCTGTCCCTTTAAACAATGAGAACTTCAAAAGTGTGGTCAATGTGATATCAGCCAATGGAACCCTGAATCATGTCTTTTTGAAATCCGTTCAGAATGTAACAAACATTCTCATTAGAGCGAATTTTCATAATTTTGAAATTCTAGGTTTTCGGAAAAGAACTCACCGAGGGTAACAACATGCAACTGATTGCGGCGGTCAATGAACTTGAGGAGAGTTTGCTGGCTACTGTGGAAATGAGTGGAGGTAAGTGCGCTCTATTGATAAATTTGTATTCAGCTCGTTGAGAGCTTCAAAACGAGCTCCAACACGACATATCTAGGCCAATTTTGAATTTTTCGGGATTACTGTAGTTTTCGTGGTGGGATCCTATTCAACGGATTACGGTCGTGTTTGGGCTCATTTTGCAGCATTTTTTAACTTTAATGAAAACTTTTTAATTTCGTTAAGAGAAAATCCAAACTATCGAAATAATGACAGAAAAACGATAGTCAAAACTTTTTCAGAAAATCTGAAATTTCTTAAATTTCGCCTGTTTTTGAAATATTGATATAAAATTATTGTGTTCTGATTCAGCGTGTCAAGAGCTTCAAAATGAGCCCAAACACGACTAGTCTAGCTACATTTTGATATTTTGTAGGATTACTGTACTTTTCGTGCTGAGACCCTATTCAACGGAATATGGTAATGTTTAGGCTTATTTTGAAGGGTTTAAAACACCAAACTGGAATAAAAAACTTCGATTTAGAACATTCCAAAATAAAATAATTCAGGCGAAAAATTGATTTTCCAAAAATTTTCAGAAAATCATAAATGTCTTTAAATTTGCTTATTGCTTTTAAATTCAACCAAAAATTATTTTGATTTTTTCAGCTCGTTGAGAGCTTCAAAATGAGCCCAAACACGACTAGTCTAGCACACATTTGATATTTTGTAGGGTTACTGTACTTTTCGTGGTGGGACCCAATTTTCTTATATTCAAAAGGAATGTGGTCGTGTTTGGGCTCGTTTTGAAGTTTCAACTTCAAAATTTCAACATTTCACCTCAAATTTCAATTTTCTGACTTTAGGAGGTTCTCTACACGATGAGATTCGAAGTTGGAAAGGACAATCGGGACGGGCGGCCCAGGACTATAACGATGCGTTCAAACAACTACAATTACTTGTGGAGACGATGGAGGAAAGACGAATTGATGAGTTATCAGAACTTGTAGAAACATTTGAAGACACTTGTGATGAATTATGGAATTGCGGAGTACCGTATCCCCAGCCAAGGATGAAGATGCTGATCGAGTACGGATCGAGTTATTTGTGTGAGGCCATTACTTTCAAAGTATGTGCCTATTTTAAGATTTTGTTTTGGAATTTCTAGGAATATCCACTTAACAGAGCGTTAAGGCTCATTTTTGTATTTTTCAACTTTTTTCTAGCTTTTCTAGTTCTTGAGATATAATCATATGAAGGTTTTCACAGTCTGTTAAGGGTGTCTTAATTTTGACCTAATTTATCTCACTTCTTTTGAAAGATATCAAAAAGTGGTCAACTGATAAAATGTTTATCATAATATCAGCAACATTTTATCAATTGATTACTTTCCAATATCTTTCACGGGAAGCTAGATAAATTGAATCAAACTTTTAATATAAATGTTTGGTTATGAAAACCAATTTTCTGTCCAAACTCTGCTATTTCTGAACTTTCTGTTTTGAAATTGTAATATTCTAGTTTGTCTAGTTAAGCTCTTCAAAATGAATCTAAACACAACTATATCTCTTCTGAATTGAGGAAAATTGGGGTCCCAATACGAAAAGTACAGTAATCCCACAAAAACTCCATAATTTTTCTATACTAGGCGTGTTTAGGCTCATTTTGAAGCTCTTAATGTGATCAAGAATATGAAATTGGCTGAATGTCAGAATTTTGGGAATTAAGGCAATTATAAAGAGTTTATAAAAATTAGCTAGATGTTCTAGTGTTGGAGATATGTGTTTGCGCTCAAAGACGACATTCGAGTTAAAAGAAGGAGAATGTCATCTTTAAGCGCGTATATCTCAAAAACCAATAAATTTAGAAAAACGTTGTCAACTAGAGAAATGTACAAAATTTTATGGGCTACACTTTTGTAGTTTACAAAATGAAGCTAGCTATCTTAGTTTTTGAGATATTTACCTCCAAAGTTACAACACTCTTCTTTTGGAATTTGAAGTAGATAAACGCTATTTTTGAGCGCGTATATCTCAAAAACTAATGAATCTATAAAAAAGTTGTCAATTGACAAAATGTGTGAAATGTTATGTGCTATGTTTTTGTTGTTTGCCAAATTTAGCTAGTTATTTTGGTTTTTGAGATATAACCCTTCAAAACTAGAATACACTTTTATCCCGCGAGTCGAGTCATGAGTCAGAGATGCCTTAAAATTGAAAACCTATAACAAATTGCAGATCGATGACTCAGCGATCTGGCGAGACGAAAAAGTGTCGGATCAGTTGCGATCAGCAATCGATGTGTGTGATCAAATGCTGATCGTAATTCGTCTACTAACATCTCAAACCTGGAAACGAAACGTCGAGCACACATGGGAAGGCGATCCGATGGAAATGAAGTTTCTCAATGGTTTCAAAGAACGACTCGATGAAATTCTGTCGCTTCGAAGTCTGGGAGGCCAGTTGGAAGGACTTTTGGAAGAAAGGGGCATTCGAGAGGAGACCGAAAAAACGATAGAGACGGCAATGAGAGGAATGGCACCAATGGCATATAATCCGTTTACGGAACCCAATTGGAAGAGTCGACTGCTGGTGGCGGAGAGGGCGATTGAGGGGACAATTGATAGGACGCTGCCGATTTTAAAGCAGAGACTTGCACCGAGTAATGGAGATAGTCAGAGTGTAAGTAGCCTGGAATTTCACAAGGTCATCGGGGACCAATAAGGCGTTTTAAGCTCGGAAGACTCAAAAACCCCTAGAGTCACTCTCCGGCGCATAACTCGGTTCAAAATTGAAATTCGTGTTTGAATTAAAAAGTGAAACGTAGAGTTTGACAATATCTACAAAATAATATTGAATTCGACTACTTTGGGATGTCAAGTTCTGAAATAAAAAATTTTAAATAGCAAAGTCCGCCAGAACGCGGGCCCGGCTACTCTGCGGCCTCTGGTGAAACACTCGACATTTCAATATAGTAGGTTTGAATATCATTTTGTAGATCTTGTCAAGTGCTAAATTCTAAGTTTAGTTTTGTTCAAAAATTCCATTTTTGCGCCAAGTTATGAGCCTCTAAAGTTTGATCTCCCTTGAAGCGCGCGCTGTCGCTTCTCTGCGTCTCCCCTTTTCCTCTACTATCTCAAAAACTATTGTCGGAATAAAAAAAGTGAGACTCGGTGTTTGCGTACTTTGATTCCCGCCTCCCCCCACCGACGCTCCGCCCATCGCTTTGCAAGTGCGGCGTGGTGTTTTGGCGCTACTTGGGAGATCATCGGATTTAATGAGATTTTCATAGAAAATATGATCCCCAAGTGGCGCGCCAAAACACCACGCCGCACTTGCAAAGCGATGGGCGGAGCGTCGGTGGGGGGAGGCGGGAATCAAAGTACGCAAACACCGAGTCTCACTTTTTTTATTCCGACAATAAAATAGCTATGAAAAAGTTGTCAACTAGTAAAATGTGTAAAATTTTAAAATCTCTATTTTTCTAGCTTACAAAAGTTTTGTAGCGTGTTTAGTTTAAGAGATACTAGCCCCTGAAGTTGAGGCGCCATTCAAGTTGTACAGACAATATTGAAACTTTTGAATCTCATAGAATAATAGCGCTAAACTAAAATTTTAACAAAATGTAGATCAAAATGTTTTACATATTTTGCTAATTGGCAAAATTTAGTTAGCGTTTTTAGTTTTAGATGTAGACACTTTTAAATTGTTATCTACTTTGAAGCGCGTTGTTATCTACTTTGAAGCTCTGCCGCCTCTCTGCGCCAAAACGCATATCTCAACAACTAAAAACGCTATTAAAAAGTTGTCAACTAACAAAATATAGCCCACAAAATTTTACACATTTTACTAATTTTTAACTTTTTGCTAGTTATTTCATTTCTCGAGTTATAGGCGTTTAAAGTTTGACCTACTTTGTTGCGCGCCCTATCGCACCTCTGCGTCTTTCTTCGACTTCAAAAGCGCGTATCTCAAACACTAGAATAGCTAGTCAAATTTTAAAAACTACAAAAGTGTAGCCCATAAAATTATATACATTTTTCTAGTTTACAACTTTTTTCTAGCTATTTTAACTCTTGAGTTATAGGCTTTTAAATTTTGACCTACTTCACTGCGCGCGCTCTCACATCAGTTTTCTGCGTCTCTCTTTCCGTTTAAAGGCGCATATCTCAAAAACTAGAAAAGCTATCGAAATGTTGTCAACTACAAAAACTTTCAAAATTTTATCAGCTACTTTTTTATAGTTTACAAATTTCAGCTAGCTATTCTAGTTTTCAAGATAATCGTTTCCAGATCGTTCTAAGCCTGGAAAAGCTGAAAAGCTTCCTGTGCCGAGCCAACATCAAGGAGAAACTTCAACACGAGCGGGAAATGTTCCTGAATCGTTTGATATCAATGCTATCACAGAAAAATCAGGAATTCAGCGAGAAATCTCTTCAAGTCGACGCTAAAAATTTTCAATTTCTCACAGAAGTCGCCGCGAGAATCGTCTGGATTCGGCAGCAGACAAGTCAGGTAAAGGACATATGGACAAACAGACACACAGCTTTTTTTTTTAAATTTCTTTAGATGGAAAGTATCAGATCGCTGTCGAAAATGATGTTGAACGATATCTCGAACTACAATCAATTCGCACAAAAGCTGGATGAATTTATTGAAAAACTACAGTATGCCGAGAAGGAGTGTTTCGATGATTGGTGTCGAGAAACCGTCGGGTTGATTGATAATAAAAATGAGACGATAAATCTAGAAACGACTGGAAAGATTATGTATTTGGAAGCGTCGAATCGAGAGTTGAATGTGAACTATTCAGATCGTCTTTTGAGATTGTTGAAGGCATGGCCTAACTTTTTTTCTAGGCCATGTAATCTCTTTTTTCCAGGAAGTCCGCCAACTGAGCAGTTTGGGATTCAACATTCCATCGAAGATCCTGTCATGCGCTAACAATGGAGAGAAGTACTATCGATTTGGTGTTATCCTCAAACAGATTGCTCATTTTTATAATACCATCGATCAACAGATGATTCCGTCGCAACAGGTAAGCATGATTAGCTTTAGAAGCGCATTTCTCTAAAACTAAAATAGTTAACAAAAAGTTATCAGCTATTAAAATGTATAAAATTTTTATAGACTATATTGCATTTGCTAAAAAAATTCAGCTAACTATTTTAGTTCATGAAGTATTAGGCTTCGAAGTTAGGGCACATTTTTGTCCCGCGAGTCCGTTTAAGAAAAGTTTACCTTTTGGAAATTTTTGGATTTTCGGCTGTTTTTTTCAAAAATATGGAAAAATTGGATCATGACCTAAAAAAATCTAGGTCATGACCTGGGAAATTTAGGTCATGACCTGGGAAATCTAGGTCGTGACCTAGAAAAATTAGGTCATGACCTAAAAAAATCTAGGCTATGACCTAAAAAAATCTAGGCTATGACCTGTAAAATCTAGGTCATGACCTAAAAAAATTGAGCCATGATCTAGAAAAATTGGGTCAAGTTTTTAGTTTTTGAGTTATACGCTTTCAAAGTTTAAGCATCTCTGACTCAGGACAAACGTGCATCCTAGTTTCGGAAGTTTATATCTCAAAAACTACAATAGCTAGCAAAAATTTGTCAACTACAAAATTTTTTGAAATTTTAAGAGCTATATTTTAAGACTTAACACATTTTAACTAGTTATATTAGCTTCAGAGATATTCGAGTTAGAAAGCGCGCGCTCTGGATTCTCTTTGGTTCCAACTTTCTTTTACTTTGTAGACGCATATCTTAAAAACTAAGACAGCTATCAAAAAGTCGCTAACTAGTAAAATGTTTAAAATTTTATGGGCTTTATTTTTGTAGTTTACAAAATTTACCTAGCTATCCTAGTTTTTGAGATATTCATGTTGAAAGACAACCCACTTGAAAATTTTATATCTCAAAAACTAGAAAAGCTATTTCAATTTGATTTTCAGTCTCTCATGCTGGAAGAAGCAATTGCATTTGAAAAACTGGTTATTCCAAGGAAGGATGCCTCCAACTCGGCTTCGAAAGTAACATGGAACGATCCAAAACAACTGGAAGAGTTCATTGTCCAACTGCAAACCGCCGAACAAAAATTGTCGAATCGAAACCGTCGGTTGCGAAATGTTCATATGGAATTGATAGAAATGGTTGAGAAATTGATGGATTTGAATATTGTGAAACAGAATAATGAGTGGAAAGAGATTATTCTGAAGATTCGATCGAAAATGAAGGAGGAAGAAGTTGTACATGGAGCGGCGAGGAATAATATGAAGCCGTGGTTGATTCATTGGGATTTTCAATTGTATAAGGTGATTTGGCTCTACTGTAGAATTTGGGCCTCAAAAATAAATATGGTCCTTGAAGACAATTTTGGTCCGAGGTTTTTGAAAAATTCGGAACTTCAGAAATTCAGAAATTCAGAAATTCAGAAATTCAGAAATTCAGAAATTCAGAAATTCAGAAATTCAGAAATTCAGAAATTCAGAAATTCAGAAATTCAGAAATTCAGAAATTCAGAAATTCAGAAATTCAGAAATTCAGAAATTCAGAAATTCAGAAATTCAGAAATTCAGAAATTCAGAAATTCAGAAATTCAGAAATTCAGAAATTCAGAAATTCAGAAATTCAGAAACTCAGAAATTCAGGAAATCAGGAAATCAGAAATTCGGAAATTCGGAAATTCAGAATTTTAGAAGTTCAGAGAATCAGAATATTAGAAGTTCAGAAATTCAGAAATTCTAAAGTTCTAGAATTCTACAAATTCAAAATTTTGAAAATTCAAAGTTCCAGCAATTCAGAAAATTAAAAATTCGGGAATTCAAAAGTTTCCAGAATCTCAAAATCTTAGAAATCAAATATTCTGATATTTTTTTAAAAATTCCAGAAAAGTCTAAATGTACAGAAATTCTAAAATTCTAAGATTCTAAATTTCTAGAATTCTGAAAATTCAAAAATCCAGCAATTCGGAAATTCCTATTTTTCTTAGGGTTTTCAGAATTTCAAAAGTTCTTTAAAAATTTCAAATTGTTCAAATCTTCAGGCTCTTCTAATCCAATACGAATGGGGAATCGAAAGTATCCAATCTCAATTATCCACAATTTCCGTCAGTCTAGTTTTTGTGTAAGTGTCGATTTACGGGCTCTTTGATTCCTCGATTTTCGGTTTTTCAGCGATCAAAAAATCCAACTGCGTCCGGCAATCGAAGAAATCCGTTCCAAATATTACAAAGAGCTCTGTCGATTTTTAAGAATTCCAGACAAATTTCGAGGAGTTCAGGAGGATGAGACAGTAAGTGCGCTCCATTGATAATTTCTGTTTTTCTGAATTTCTAGAATTTCAAAATTTAGAATTTCTGAATTTCTGAATTTAGAAAAAATTGTGTTTTAGTCAACCAAATTCTACGCCCAAATGATCGAACGAAGTATGCATTTGTTGCCATCAGTCTACGAGAAAGCTGAGCAATTGATGCAAAAAGTGGAGACTTGTGATGCCATTTTCGTGGTATGCTTATCGGTTTGTCCGGATGTCCGCAATTGAAAAAATTTTCAGGATTGGCTAGTCATCTCCCAAGTGGACCTCGAGGAGCTTATTGAGGAAAATTTGAAAACCGCAGCGGATTGGGAATCGCAGTTTAAGATTTTGAAAGCCAAAGCAAGAGAGGCCGAACGTTTGCCACAGTAAGATTGGATTACTGTACTTTAGAAAATTCGAACTGCAAGTCATTAAGACTTTGGTTCAATTAGATTACCGTACATTTGTTCTAGCAAAGCATTTTGTTCATCACAGAGCGCACAGGGTTTGTTTTTCTATCTTTGCAAACTCGTTCTATTGATAAGGGGCGGGGCGAAGCTTTTTCTAATTTTCAAAAATGAAAAAATTCTCCCCTAAAACGAGAGATCTTGTTTCGGTGAAGAGACTCAGAACATTTCTGTGAAGAGACGAAATTTCGGTGAAGAGACGCAGACAACGAAACGAAACGTTTGATCCTCAGCCATCGATTTGGCTGCGTTCTCATTAAAGCGCATTCACAAAGATAGTAAAACAAACGCTGTGAGAGCGTTTGCGAGGCTTGCAGTTCGGTTTTGTTAGCTGCAGAGATTACTGTATATTTCTTTCAGTGAACTCAAATTCGAGTGCATATTGGTGAGTACTGCTGGTGTTAAAACTGCAATCGAGGATGCGATTCAGAGATTGTACGATGCGCTGACATGGACTTTAAGGTAAGTAGGACATCTGGACACGCAAACACACAGAAAACCCAAATTTCAGACACTCCATCTCCACGACGTCCACCTCTATAAGCACATTTCTCTCTCAAGCTATCGAAGTCCTGAATACAGTACCCGGATCCTTGGATGAAGTCGCCGAGGCCAATGCGAAACACGTCATCTTTGCTGAAACGAATCGTCAGCTGAAAATGGAATGGAAAGTCATGGAGGAGCAATTGACACTGTTGAGATCAGTTGCTGGTCAAGGAATGGAGCAGATTGATAACTTGGAACAAACATGGGATCGATTTGAGCTGATGTTAGATGCGCATCAAGGAGTTATTAAGGAACAAGTCGAGGCGTTGAAGGTAGTTGACCCCTAAAAGAAGAAAAGTTTGACCCAATTTATCTGGGTTCTTGTAAGAGATATCATAAACGTGTCAACTAATAAAATGTTGGAGATATTATGATAAACATTTTATCAGTTGACAAATTTTTCATAGCTTTTAAGGGAACAGAGATAAATTAATTAGGTCAAGTTTGGGTCAAAATTGGGTGTAGGTAACTTCAAGCTTGCATATCTCAAAAACTAAAATTTCTAGACAAAATTTGAAAACTAACAAAATGTAGCTCATGAAATTTTATACATTTTACTAGTTTTTAACTTTTTGATATCTCTTCTAGCAACAATCAAAAATTTGACCCAAAACCGCAATTTCCTTCCAGACCAACGTTGAAACATCAATCAAGGGAATGAAGGATGAGGCGGAGAAGCTGAAAGCGAGATGGGACCAATTCAAGCCAAGAAGTGATGCATTACAAGGCGATCGAGAGGAAATGCTAAAAGCGATTCAGTTTATTAAAGAAAAACGAGTTCAGTGGCAAGAGCTGAGTGATGGAAGAGAGAAAATTGAGTGAGATGTTTTGGTTGTTTTACTGTGAATGTTCTTGAGGCACATTATCTCCTATAAGCGATGTTAAAAATTTTTCAACTAAAAAATGTTTCTGATAACTTGATAAACATTTTATTAGTTGATCATTTTTTGATATCTCTTAAAGAAATTGAGATAAATGATCTTAAAGTCGGCAAGCACAGTTGTGGCTCAGTCAACGGCGACGGCCGCGTCGCAGACCATAACGGCACGTATTTTGAGCCTAATTATCTCGGTTCCTATAAGCGATATTAAAAATTTTTCAACTAAAAAATGTTTCTGATATCGTGATAAACATTTTATTAGTTGATCACTTTTTGATATCTCTAATAGACATTGAGATAATTAAGCTTAAAGTAGGTAAGCCCAGTTGTGGCGCAGTCAAAGGCGCCGACCGCGTCGCCAGTGGCGGCTTTTTTGAGCAAAATTATCTTGGTTGCTTTAAGAGATATCGAAAATCTGTCAACTGATAAAATGTTGCTGATAATGTGATAAACATTTTATTAATTGACCACTTTTTGATGTCTGTTATAGAAATTGAGATAGTCAAGCTCAAAGTCAGCAAGCACAGTTGTGGCTCAGTCAACGGGGCCGACCGCGTCGCCAGTTGCGGCGCATTTTTTGAGCTAAATTATCCCAGTTCCCATAAGAGATATCAAAAGTTGGTTAACTAAAAAAATGTTGCTAATAATGTGGTGAACATTTTATTAGTTGATAACTTTTTGATATCTCTTATAGAAATTGAGATAATGCAGCTCAAATGACAAGTAAAAAGTAGCGGTCTTTCGTACATGCTTTGCTTCGCTATGATACATATCTCGTTAGGGCGCATTTGCACAAAAATGTTGTCAGGTACAAAAATGGAGCTCTTTTCCTGTTAAATATAATCCAAACTTTTCAAAACAATAGAACAAGTACTAAGTACGTTTGCAGCCGCTCAAAATTAGCACATGGGTGAAACGTAAGGATCGAGGCCGCTACCTAAATGAACCTCGATAGCTACACTTCAAGCCTAATAAACTCAGTTAATATACCGTAAAACCTCTAATAGAACGACACCCGAATCGTCCACTTTGAGCCTATATATCTATTTTCTGTGAAAGATA
>NC_013489.2:131670-172605 GCF_000004555.2 Caenorhabditis briggsae
AAAATTTAGTTAGCGTTTTTAGTTTTAGATGTAGACACTTTTAAATTGTTATCTACTTTGAAGCG
Source organism: Caenorhabditis briggsae (assembly GCF_000004555.2). Taxonomy (NCBI): domain Eukaryota; kingdom Metazoa; phylum Nematoda; class Chromadorea; order Rhabditida; family Rhabditidae; genus Caenorhabditis; species Caenorhabditis briggsae. The sequence continues at coordinate 131,736 of NC_013489.2, forward strand.
CGTTGTTATCTACTTTGAAGCTCTGCCGCCTCTCTGCGCCAAAACGCATATCTCAACAACTAAAAACGCTATTAAAAAGTTGTCAACTAACAAAATATAGCCCACAAAATTTTACACATTTTACTAATTTTTAACTTTTTGCTAGTTATTTCATTTCTCGAGTTATAGGCGTTTAAAGTTTGACCTACTTTGTTGCGCGCCCTATCGCACCTCTGCGTCTTTCTTCGACTTCAAAAGCGCGTATCTCAAACACTAGAATAGCTAGTCAAATTTTAAAAACTACAAAAGTGTAGCCCATAAAATTATATACATTTTTCTAGTTTACAACTTTTTTCTAGCTATTTTAACTCTTGAGTTATAGGCTTTTAAATTTTGACCTACTTCACTGCGCGCGCTCTCACATCAGTTTTCTGCGTCTCTCTTTCCGTTTAAAGGCGCATATCTCAAAAACTAGAAAAGCTATCGAAATGTTGTCAACTACAAAAACTTTCAAAATTTTATCAGCTACTTTTTTATAGTTTACAAATTTCAGCTAGCTATTCTAGTTTTCAAGATAATCGTTTCCAGATCGTTCTAAGCCTGGAAAAGCTGAAAAGCTTCCTGTGCCGAGCCAACATCAAGGAGAAACTTCAACACGAGCGGGAAATGTTCCTGAATCGTTTGATATCAATGCTATCACAGAAAAATCAGGAATTCAGCGAGAAATCTCTTCAAGTCGACGCTAAAAATTTTCAATTTCTCACAGAAGTCGCCGCGAGAATCGTCTGGATTCGGCAGCAGACAAGTCAGGTAAAGGACATATGGACAAACAGACACACAGCTTTTTTTTTTAAATTTCTTTAGATGGAAAGTATCAGATCGCTGTCGAAAATGATGTTGAACGATATCTCGAACTACAATCAATTCGCACAAAAGCTGGATGAATTTATTGAAAAACTACAGTATGCCGAGAAGGAGTGTTTCGATGATTGGTGTCGAGAAACCGTCGGGTTGATTGATAATAAAAATGAGACGATAAATCTAGAAACGACTGGAAAGATTATGTATTTGGAAGCGTCGAATCGAGAGTTGAATGTGAACTATTCAGATCGTCTTTTGAGATTGTTGAAGGCATGGCCTAACTTTTTTTCTAGGCCATGTAATCTCTTTTTTCCAGGAAGTCCGCCAACTGAGCAGTTTGGGATTCAACATTCCATCGAAGATCCTGTCATGCGCTAACAATGGAGAGAAGTACTATCGATTTGGTGTTATCCTCAAACAGATTGCTCATTTTTATAATACCATCGATCAACAGATGATTCCGTCGCAACAGGTAAGCATGATTAGCTTTAGAAGCGCATTTCTCTAAAACTAAAATAGTTAACAAAAAGTTATCAGCTATTAAAATGTATAAAATTTTTATAGACTATATTGCATTTGCTAAAAAAATTCAGCTAACTATTTTAGTTCATGAAGTATTAGGCTTCGAAGTTAGGGCACATTTTTGTCCCGCGAGTCCGTTTAAGAAAAGTTTACCTTTTGGAAATTTTTGGATTTTCGGCTGTTTTTTTCAAAAATATGGAAAAATTGGATCATGACCTAAAAAAATCTAGGTCATGACCTGGGAAATTTAGGTCATGACCTGGGAAATCTAGGTCGTGACCTAGAAAAATTAGGTCATGACCTAAAAAAATCTAGGCTATGACCTAAAAAAATCTAGGCTATGACCTGTAAAATCTAGGTCATGACCTAAAAAAATTGAGCCATGATCTAGAAAAATTGGGTCAAGTTTTTAGTTTTTGAGTTATACGCTTTCAAAGTTTAAGCATCTCTGACTCAGGACAAACGTGCATCCTAGTTTCGGAAGTTTATATCTCAAAAACTACAATAGCTAGCAAAAATTTGTCAACTACAAAATTTTTTGAAATTTTAAGAGCTATATTTTAAGACTTAACACATTTTAACTAGTTATATTAGCTTCAGAGATATTCGAGTTAGAAAGCGCGCGCTCTGGATTCTCTTTGGTTCCAACTTTCTTTTACTTTGTAGACGCATATCTTAAAAACTAAGACAGCTATCAAAAAGTCGCTAACTAGTAAAATGTTTAAAATTTTATGGGCTTTATTTTTGTAGTTTACAAAATTTACCTAGCTATCCTAGTTTTTGAGATATTCATGTTGAAAGACAACCCACTTGAAAATTTTATATCTCAAAAACTAGAAAAGCTATTTCAATTTGATTTTCAGTCTCTCATGCTGGAAGAAGCAATTGCATTTGAAAAACTGGTTATTCCAAGGAAGGATGCCTCCAACTCGGCTTCGAAAGTAACATGGAACGATCCAAAACAACTGGAAGAGTTCATTGTCCAACTGCAAACCGCCGAACAAAAATTGTCGAATCGAAACCGTCGGTTGCGAAATGTTCATATGGAATTGATAGAAATGGTTGAGAAATTGATGGATTTGAATATTGTGAAACAGAATAATGAGTGGAAAGAGATTATTCTGAAGATTCGATCGAAAATGAAGGAGGAAGAAGTTGTACATGGAGCGGCGAGGAATAATATGAAGCCGTGGTTGATTCATTGGGATTTTCAATTGTATAAGGTGATTTGGCTCTACTGTAGAATTTGGGCCTCAAAAATAAATATGGTCCTTGAAGACAATTTTGGTCCGAGGTTTTTGAAAAATTCGGAACTTCAGAAATTCAGAAATTCAGAAATTCAGAAATTCAGAAATTCAGAAATTCAGAAATTCAGAAATTCAGAAATTCAGAAATTCAGAAATTCAGAAATTCAGAAATTCAGAAATTCAGAAATTCAGAAATTCAGAAATTCAGAAATTCAGAAATTCAGAAATTCAGAAATTCAGAAATTCAGAAATTCAGAAATTCAGAAATTCAGAAATTCAGAAATTCAGAAATTCAGAAACTCAGAAATTCAGGAAATCAGGAAATCAGAAATTCGGAAATTCGGAAATTCAGAATTTTAGAAGTTCAGAGAATCAGAATATTAGAAGTTCAGAAATTCAGAAATTCTAAAGTTCTAGAATTCTACAAATTCAAAATTTTGAAAATTCAAAGTTCCAGCAATTCAGAAAATTAAAAATTCGGGAATTCAAAAGTTTCCAGAATCTCAAAATCTTAGAAATCAAATATTCTGATATTTTTTTAAAAATTCCAGAAAAGTCTAAATGTACAGAAATTCTAAAATTCTAAGATTCTAAATTTCTAGAATTCTGAAAATTCAAAAATCCAGCAATTCGGAAATTCCTATTTTTCTTAGGGTTTTCAGAATTTCAAAAGTTCTTTAAAAATTTCAAATTGTTCAAATCTTCAGGCTCTTCTAATCCAATACGAATGGGGAATCGAAAGTATCCAATCTCAATTATCCACAATTTCCGTCAGTCTAGTTTTTGTGTAAGTGTCGATTTACGGGCTCTTTGATTCCTCGATTTTCGGTTTTTCAGCGATCAAAAAATCCAACTGCGTCCGGCAATCGAAGAAATCCGTTCCAAATATTACAAAGAGCTCTGTCGATTTTTAAGAATTCCAGACAAATTTCGAGGAGTTCAGGAGGATGAGACAGTAAGTGCGCTCCATTGATAATTTCTGTTTTTCTGAATTTCTAGAATTTCAAAATTTAGAATTTCTGAATTTCTGAATTTAGAAAAAATTGTGTTTTAGTCAACCAAATTCTACGCCCAAATGATCGAACGAAGTATGCATTTGTTGCCATCAGTCTACGAGAAAGCTGAGCAATTGATGCAAAAAGTGGAGACTTGTGATGCCATTTTCGTGGTATGCTTATCGGTTTGTCCGGATGTCCGCAATTGAAAAAATTTTCAGGATTGGCTAGTCATCTCCCAAGTGGACCTCGAGGAGCTTATTGAGGAAAATTTGAAAACCGCAGCGGATTGGGAATCGCAGTTTAAGATTTTGAAAGCCAAAGCAAGAGAGGCCGAACGTTTGCCACAGTAAGATTGGATTACTGTACTTTAGAAAATTCGAACTGCAAGTCATTAAGACTTTGGTTCAATTAGATTACCGTACATTTGTTCTAGCAAAGCATTTTGTTCATCACAGAGCGCACAGGGTTTGTTTTTCTATCTTTGCAAACTCGTTCTATTGATAAGGGGCGGGGCGAAGCTTTTTCTAATTTTCAAAAATGAAAAAATTCTCCCCTAAAACGAGAGATCTTGTTTCGGTGAAGAGACTCAGAACATTTCTGTGAAGAGACGAAATTTCGGTGAAGAGACGCAGACAACGAAACGAAACGTTTGATCCTCAGCCATCGATTTGGCTGCGTTCTCATTAAAGCGCATTCACAAAGATAGTAAAACAAACGCTGTGAGAGCGTTTGCGAGGCTTGCAGTTCGGTTTTGTTAGCTGCAGAGATTACTGTATATTTCTTTCAGTGAACTCAAATTCGAGTGCATATTGGTGAGTACTGCTGGTGTTAAAACTGCAATCGAGGATGCGATTCAGAGATTGTACGATGCGCTGACATGGACTTTAAGGTAAGTAGGACATCTGGACACGCAAACACACAGAAAACCCAAATTTCAGACACTCCATCTCCACGACGTCCACCTCTATAAGCACATTTCTCTCTCAAGCTATCGAAGTCCTGAATACAGTACCCGGATCCTTGGATGAAGTCGCCGAGGCCAATGCGAAACACGTCATCTTTGCTGAAACGAATCGTCAGCTGAAAATGGAATGGAAAGTCATGGAGGAGCAATTGACACTGTTGAGATCAGTTGCTGGTCAAGGAATGGAGCAGATTGATAACTTGGAACAAACATGGGATCGATTTGAGCTGATGTTAGATGCGCATCAAGGAGTTATTAAGGAACAAGTCGAGGCGTTGAAGGTAGTTGACCCCTAAAAGAAGAAAAGTTTGACCCAATTTATCTGGGTTCTTGTAAGAGATATCATAAACGTGTCAACTAATAAAATGTTGGAGATATTATGATAAACATTTTATCAGTTGACAAATTTTTCATAGCTTTTAAGGGAACAGAGATAAATTAATTAGGTCAAGTTTGGGTCAAAATTGGGTGTAGGTAACTTCAAGCTTGCATATCTCAAAAACTAAAATTTCTAGACAAAATTTGAAAACTAACAAAATGTAGCTCATGAAATTTTATACATTTTACTAGTTTTTAACTTTTTGATATCTCTTCTAGCAACAATCAAAAATTTGACCCAAAACCGCAATTTCCTTCCAGACCAACGTTGAAACATCAATCAAGGGAATGAAGGATGAGGCGGAGAAGCTGAAAGCGAGATGGGACCAATTCAAGCCAAGAAGTGATGCATTACAAGGCGATCGAGAGGAAATGCTAAAAGCGATTCAGTTTATTAAAGAAAAACGAGTTCAGTGGCAAGAGCTGAGTGATGGAAGAGAGAAAATTGAGTGAGATGTTTTGGTTGTTTTACTGTGAATGTTCTTGAGGCACATTATCTCCTATAAGCGATGTTAAAAATTTTTCAACTAAAAAATGTTTCTGATAACTTGATAAACATTTTATTAGTTGATCATTTTTTGATATCTCTTAAAGAAATTGAGATAAATGATCTTAAAGTCGGCAAGCACAGTTGTGGCTCAGTCAACGGCGACGGCCGCGTCGCAGACCATAACGGCACGTATTTTGAGCCTAATTATCTCGGTTCCTATAAGCGATATTAAAAATTTTTCAACTAAAAAATGTTTCTGATATCGTGATAAACATTTTATTAGTTGATCACTTTTTGATATCTCTAATAGACATTGAGATAATTAAGCTTAAAGTAGGTAAGCCCAGTTGTGGCGCAGTCAAAGGCGCCGACCGCGTCGCCAGTGGCGGCTTTTTTGAGCAAAATTATCTTGGTTGCTTTAAGAGATATCGAAAATCTGTCAACTGATAAAATGTTGCTGATAATGTGATAAACATTTTATTAATTGACCACTTTTTGATGTCTGTTATAGAAATTGAGATAGTCAAGCTCAAAGTCAGCAAGCACAGTTGTGGCTCAGTCAACGGGGCCGACCGCGTCGCCAGTTGCGGCGCATTTTTTGAGCTAAATTATCCCAGTTCCCATAAGAGATATCAAAAGTTGGTTAACTAAAAAAATGTTGCTAATAATGTGGTGAACATTTTATTAGTTGATAACTTTTTGATATCTCTTATAGAAATTGAGATAATGCAGCTCAAATGACAAGTAAAAAGTAGCGGTCTTTCGTACATGCTTTGCTTCGCTATGATACATATCTCGTTAGGGCGCATTTGCACAAAAATGTTGTCAGGTACAAAAATGGAGCTCTTTTCCTGTTAAATATAATCCAAACTTTTCAAAACAATAGAACAAGTACTAAGTACGTTTGCAGCCGCTCAAAATTAGCACATGGGTGAAACGTAAGGATCGAGGCCGCTACCTAAATGAACCTCGATAGCTACACTTCAAGCCTAATAAACTCAGTTAATATACCGTAAAACCTCTAATAGAACGACACCCGAATCGTCCACTTTGAGCCTATATATCTCACTTCTTTTAAAAGATATCAAAAAGTGGTTAACTAGTAAAATGTTTATCAGGATATCAGCAACATTTTACTAGTTAGCCACTTTTTGATATCTTTCACAGAAAATGAGATATATAGGCTCAAAGTGGACGATCCGGGTGTCGTTCTATTAGAGGTTTTACGGTAAGAGATATCACAAATTTTTCAACTAATGAAATCTTTCCCATATCATCACAAACATTTTCTTAGTTGACAGGTTTTTGATATCTTTTACAGGAACTGAGATAACTGAGATCGATGTTGACCCTTTCGTAAAATTCTGTTAGAGTATACGACAATTGAGCTCAAAATTAGCGCCTAAATTTGAAAATGAGCAGCTTAACCCCTAGAACCTTCCAGAAAAGAATGCGGTCAATTTGGACTGGAACCTCCAAAACTGGATCTAATCGACGAAATCGACGATGACATCAAACAATTTGAAGTCAATTGGCGATTTATGAAATGTTCAACAATGACCTAGACACACTTTCCCAGGAGGAATGGATCGTTTTTCGATCGAAAACCTATCTTTTTGATGAATTTTTGGGAAAATGGATGGAAAAATTGAAGGGAGGCTCGCAGACGCATATGAGTGTTCGGTTGATGAAGGATGTCGAGCATTTTAAAGAAGTGAGCAGTGCGCTGAAGTTCTGCAGAGGTGATGTGCTGAGTGCGGATCATTGGCACGAGATGTTTCGGTTTTTGGGATTACCAAGGTATTGATTTTTGGGGTTCTGGGTTTGGGGGGGGGGGGTCTTAATGTTATTTGGTTGCACAGATAGCAGTAACCTAACAGGAGGGTACAGAGAAACGAGGCTGCCTATTTTCTCTGCGTCTCCTCCTGGCTTGTTGGGCCCTCCTGATGCAACCACCTGTAACTCAAAAGCTAGAATAGCTAGAATAAAATTGTTAACTAACGAAATGTGTATAATATTATGAGCTATATTTTTGTAATTTACAAAATTTAGCTAGCTAATTTTTTTATAGAAGTCCTCAAAGTTTGAACTTATTTGTGGCGCGCGCATTTGTTTCTCTGAGCTTCAAACGCATGTAACTCAAAAACTAAAATACCGTAAAACCTCTAATAAAACGACACCCGGATCGTCCACTTTGAGCCTATATATCTCACTTGTTTTGAAAGATGTCAAAAAGTGGTTAACAAGTAAAATGTTTATCAGGATATCAGCAACATTTTACTAATTAGCCACTTTTTGATATCTTTCACAGAAAATGAGATAAATGGGCTCAAAGTGGACGATCCGGGTGTCGTTCTATTAGAGGTTTTACGGTAGCTAGCAAAAAACTGTCAACTAGTAAAATGCATAAAACTTTATGAACTATATTTTGCCTGTTGACAAATTTTAGCCAGCTTTCTTAGTTTTTGAGATACATGTCCTTAAAGTAAAGGCACACCAGTCTGAAGGTGGAAGCCGCACGCTCTTGTTTCTCTGCGCTTCGAGCGCGTATGCCGCAAAAGCTAACCGACTTAGCATAAAGTTTTTTACTAATAAAATTTGTAGAATTTCATGAGCTATATTTTATTAGTTTACAAAATTTAGCTAGCTTCTTTAGTTTTAGAGATACAAGCGCTCAAAAATTGTGTTTCCAGAGGAACCACCATCGAAAAGCTAAAATTCGCGGATCTCCTCTCCGTTTCCAAAGCTATCATTGAAAATGCGGACCAGTTGAAACAGTTGAACTCTCGTGCTCAAGGAGAAGTTGCCATACGAGATGCGATTCAAGAATTGACACTATGGGCTGCTCAAACCGAATTCACATTGGCTGATTATAAACATTCGAATGGGCAGAACTTGAAAATCATCAAAGAATGGAAGGAGTCGATTAATTCGGTTAGTTTAGTTTGGGGTTCGAACAGCCATAGGATAGTTTCTTGTTAGCATCCGGAATGAGTGATGACATTGTTCGGTTTCTGTGAATTTCCAAAAATTAAGACGCTGTTCAAACAGTTTGACGCTAGAGACACAGCTGAGTTGTTGAGATTCAAATGTGTGAGAGAATGAGACACAAATGATGGATAGAGTGAACAGAAGAATGGTCCATTGACCACACAGTCAGAGCACCAGAAAAATCGAAAAGAGGCATTAGTAAGGGAAAATCAATAGGTATTGTCTGTAGGCACAAAAGAAGATGTGAGAGCGAGAATCAATCAGTGGTCAAGACGAGCAGAAGAATGTGTCCTTGAGAGGTCAAATGTGCTCTAGGGAAACTACTAATATGATGACAAAATCTACAAACAAGTTGTTCTAGCCAAAAATTCTTTTCTTCGAATTTGCGGTTTTAAATTTTTTTTTCATTTTGGATTAAAGTTGAATCCTTTGAGTTGGACTTTCCGAGTTAATAACAAGAAAGTTCGTGTTTTAAGCAGCTAGAGGGGAAATAATAACTTTAAAGACACACGAGAACCTTTTCTAATCGAAAACAATGCGGATTGCAAGAAAGCGATTTTTGGAATCAACTGACTAGAGAAGTGACAAGTACAACATTAGAAAAAAAGAAGGAAATAGGAATTGTATCATTTATTTCTTTATCACAATACTCGCCATGAAAGTAGAAGATGATAATACTATAGAAGCTAATCAGAGCTAATTAGCATTAATTAGTTTTGAAATAAAACAAAAATTAAAAATGACTTTGAACCACTTCCATTTTGATTGTGTACGGAGGAATTCTTGAATTCTGATCTTGTTCGCAGGTAACTTTAAGTTGCAGTTGATGGGGGAGTGGAATGATGATGAGGCTGGAAAACAAGAGAAATCTCAAAAACCAGACGACGTGAGCAATTTCTAACTGTTTTCATTTTCAAGTTACCAGCAGGGTTGCAAAAAAAATCACTTAAAGAGAACGTTTAGCCTTACCTCTCCTCTACAGCAGCATTCTCGAAGCGAGCAGCAATAGCTCTCATCGGATCTCCCTCTGTATCATACCATCTCACTTGGTTGAATTCATAACATGTCCCGAGTGTCCCCTTTGCGTTGATCAAGTTCTCTACAATCATTGCATATTCTCCTGGCTGTATCACGTAGCCAATGGAGATCACAAATTTCTTATTCGGTACTTCACGACACAATGCCATAACATCGACTTCCCAGTTGTTGACCAACACCAAAACTCCAGCATCTCGAACTTTCGGATTTCTACCGTCTCCCAATTTCAAGCCATCCGTCTCGAGACGAGTGAACGGGCGGTTTGGATGCCCCAGAATTGTTTCGACTCGTTGTAAAACTTCTGACAGGTTTCCGGAAGTTCCAAACCCTTGAACATCAAACTTGATGCCTTCTGGAAGACCAATAACTAGACCGTTACTTTCACGCGCCCAGAAGCCGAGCGATCTGATTTTCGTAACCAATTGACGATTTCCAAGGAATTTGTTGATCAGATACTTCTGTGCCTCCCTCAAAGTTCTATCGTGTTTAAAACGTTCGATGTAGACAGTACCATCTGAAGACTTCCTCGTGAACTGGAAATAGGGTACTTTAGAAAACGCATGAAGTTAATACAATTACCTGAATGAACATGTCATATGGTAATGGACGGTCATCTCGTTTACATTGAAAACGTAGCACATATAATTCGTCCTTCTCCAATGCCATTTTCATATGTCGAATTTCTTCATTGATTGCTTGGAGTCGCACTTCTCGACTAACCCCCTGGAATCTTCTTCTTCTTCTGTCAAGCTCTTCTGGTTCTAATTCCAGTGGATACTGTGGGAGATTTTCAACCTCTTCTGGACCATATTGAAGATCCCTTCTCTCTCTTTCCATATCAGCTAGCACTTTCTGATCTCTCACCACATTTGCCTCTGCCAATTCAAGATTCATGTCTAAGTCTGCGGCAGGATCGTAATCTCGAATAAGAATATCCCCAGGAGTTAGTTCTGGAAGGGAGCGCTTCTCGAATCCAAACCTATCGAAATCGCATTTACATCCACCTCTTCGCTGTTCCTCTTTGATTATTTCGGGAGTGGGACCCTCACGGGGTTTGCAAATAATACCAAGACGGTATTTGGTGTCGTTTATTTTGACGCTCCCTTCAGAAATTGAGAGTTTAGAGATATAAAGTGGAACAGCTTTCTCGGCAAGACTTATTTTCGGAAGACGTTCGGCAAGTCGAAATCTGAAAGTTCTCAACGAAATCACTTAATTCTTTTTCGTAAAAGTTACTCACCTAAAATTCACCTCTAACTTTTGAAGTACACATTTCAAACAATCATAGGATAGTTTCTTGTTAGCGTCCGGTATAGCTGATGACATTGTCTGTAAATAGGTTTAATTCATTTGTAGAGGCTTTCATAATCTACATTTTATTACTAGAAATTGTTCGAGTTGCAGGAAGGTTATGATACATAAAGACCCTTTACCTCAGATTCGAGGTACTCTAGTGAGTTTCGGCTTTTTAACAAAACAATTATTAAAAATGAGTATGTTGGGTTAGAAAAAGAGAATGAGACACAAATGTTAGTTAAGGCAGACAAAACAATGGACCATTTACCATAACGCGAGAGTCAGGGCATCGGTGAAAATCGAAGAGGGTGACTAGCAACGGAAAATCAATAATTGTCTCATGTAGAGACGTCAGCACAAAGAAGATGTGCGAATGAGAGTCATACAGTGGTCGCTGAAGAATGAGCAATGTGTCCTTGAGAGGTTCACATCGGCGGGTTAAACATCTATGGCCGAAAGGTGGGATAACACTAAAACGTGGGCGTTTTGAACTATCGAATGCTGAAACTCCTCCAATTTCATAGAGACCGTCTCCAGACGAGCCAAAGGGCGGTTGGGATGCTCCAGAAGATTTTCGGCTCGTTCCAAAACGTTTGAAAGATTTCCAAAAGTTCCAAACGCTTGAACATCCAACTTGATGCCTTCTGGAAGGTGAATAACTGGCAATCTCAATTGATTCGGCCAGAATCCGAGCGTTTGAACTATAGAGACTAATTGGCGGTTCCCAAGGAACTTGTTGATTAGATATTTTTATGCCTCGTTCAGACTTTTGTTGTAGGTGACACGTTCGATGTAGACAGTACCATTCGGAGACGTCTTCGTGAGCTAAAAACAAACTCTAAAATCACTAATTGGTACCGTATTACCTTAATCTCAGGTAAACGATTCTGAATTAGATCTGACTTCATTCGGAATTAGATCTGTATTCGTTCGTAAATAGAAGTGGCATGATCTAATACAGAATTTAGCTGATCTAATTCCGAACGAACACCGAATGAACTACGAACGAATTATATCTAATTCCGAACAGGACGGCGGGATTTCGGAGCATCGTAGCGCGCGCTTTTCAATTTTTGTTTTCTTTTCAACGCCATTCACTTTATTTATAATAAAATTTATTAAAAAAGAAAACAGAACAAGTATGAGAAAAAGAAAAACATAGATTAAAATGTAGTTATAGGAAATCGGAACGAAAATGAGGGGTGTGATACAAATGAATGAATGGGATCAGCAAAAAAGAAAACGATGAGATCAGCGAGAATAATGGGAACTATGAGATAAGAAAAAGTGACAAAATTTATGAAAAAAAATCTCAATTCGAATTCTTCCGCTCGTCCATATTTTCGATTTTGAAAATTCTCTTGTCATAGTTTCCGGTTGTAGATAAGATGGATATTCTTTATGAAATGAATGTTGATTTAACTGAAAAAAGAAGATTTTGGCTTTGTGATGTCGCTTTGGCTTTGTGATATAATCGCTTTGGCTTAGTGATATAATATTTTGGCTTTGTGATATAATAAACTTACTTGATCCATTTCAATATAATTTCCGTACTCAAATCTTTGCAAATCCAAATAAATTCATTAGAGCAGTTGTTTTATACAACAAATCCCAAATTTTTGAATCGTTTTAATCGGGTCATGACACATTCGGTTGAGAGCCTGCAATTTCACGCATGTTTCTTTGTCCACCAGACTTTCGAAAACTAACCTGCTCATGACAAGACACGGCTTCCGAAAGTAAGGCCTTCTCGACTTGTGTAAATTGAGCTCACTATCAGAGCAATTTATCATCTCTTTTTTCTTGTTTTTTTCGGTGATCCCTTGCATCGTTTTTACGTAATCCTTCAAGCTGAAAAAGGCAAAAATTATCTTACCTGCAGAGTTTTCTCCGAATTTAAAATCTTCAAAATCGTCGTATTTTTGTCGATTCATAGATTACTGTCTTCTATAGAAGTCGTATATATAAATTGAACTTTGAATATTCAGCTGTTCCTAAAAAAATTCACCTAAAATTTTGCAAAAACGTGCACAACACATTAAAATATGTTCCAGAAAATATAGTTTAAATAATTGAGCGAAAAAAAAGGCAAAAGTTGAGAGAAATACCCATTTTCCTGACGAAAAAAATTTAGGACAACAAAAAAACAAAACAATTCATCCGCGGCAGCTGAGTCATTGATGGCGCATTTCTCGTGGCAACTTCGGTATTAGATCTAGTCCATATCTAATTCCGAATGAACTCAGATCTAATTCCGAATTTCGAGTTATTCGATCTAATTCCGAAAGAAGCCAGATCTAATTCCGAATCGTTTACCTGAGATGAACATTTCGAATGGTGATGAAAGATTATCCCTTTTGCACTGATAAAATTTCACTTGTAATTGACTATGTTCTAGGTAGATTCTGATGTTTCGAAGCTGTGTATCTAGATCGTTTAACTGCTCTTCGCGGTTCTTCCGGTGACCGGCTCTATTGACCACAACGGATTCGGTGATCTCCACCTCTTCCTTCTTCTTCTTCAGTTCATCCAAATCGGATTGTAATCTTTTCACCCATCTCTCCGCACCCTCCAAAGTTTGCCGACGTCTCTCCTTATCCTCTCGGACTAAAATATCGCCAGAAGTGATTTCCAATCGCTAAGCGTGATCCTTTAAACCGAATCTATCGATATCAAATTCAACTCCACCTTTTTGGTTCTTGAGTTTGATTGAAGATGGAGTGAGACCTTCACGAGCTTGACGAATAACGCCAAGACGGTATTTGGTGTCATTCAATTGGAAGCCGGATTCCAAAAATAAAAGTTTGGAGATGTGAAGTGGGACAGCTTTTTCAGCGAGACGAATAGTTGGAAGACGTAGGGCCAGTTGGAATCTGAGAAGCAATTTTTTGGAGGGCGGGGGAGGGGTGGAGGGGGTGGACTTCATCTGAAAAGACTCACCTGAAATTTGGCTCCAGCTGTTGAAGTACAGATTTCAAGCTATCATAGGACAGTTGTTTATCAGCGCTCGGGTAGATGGTGGTGGTGTTCAAAGACATATTTTGGTTCTGAAAACTAAAAGTTTCAAAAAAAATATCAGCTTAAATGATAGATTCTTTGAAGTTGATGGATAGAGAGGTTATAGTTAACTGTAGTTCTCTCTAACCCAAATTAATAAAATTTAAACATTTGGAATTTTATATGGTTTTGTAGCTATTATTAAGTTCCACATTTTGCAGTTCGAATTGACTGTAAATCTTGAATTTGCAAGAAGCTAGCCAGGAGAGGAAATGAAAAGTTGGGATTCGTCATGCGTTATGGTGTGGGCAGCAAACTACTCGGACTAGCCATTGTACAAATATCATGTTGTTTGCTGTGAAAATTTGGGAAAAAGAGAGAGAGAGAGAGAGAGAGAGAGAGAGAGAGAGAGAGAGAGAGAGAGAGAGAGAGAGAGAGAGAGAGAGAGAGAGAGAGAGAGAGAGGAAAACGTTCAGCCAATTTATCTCAGTTTCTGTAAAAGATGTCAAAAAATGGTGAACTGGTAAAATATTATTGCTATTATGATAAACATTTTAGCAGTTGACACATTTTTGATATCTTTCACTGGAGACGAGATAACTGGTCACAAAGTGAAAGCATAGTGGTGGCGCAGCTATAGGCGCCTACCCCGTCGCCAGTAGCAGCGCACGTTTTGAGCTCAATTATCTCGGTTACTGTAAGAGATAGCAAAAAATGTTTAACTAAAAAAATGTGGAACATTTTATGACAAACATTTTATCAGTTTTCTAATTTCAGTTGTCTCTTATAAGAGCCTAGATAATTGAGCTGTTAAAGCAATTATACTATACCAAACAAATTATCTGTCAGTGTATCCATATGTTCATGTTTCAGCTCAAAGACAGTCAAGCTCTGCTTCAATCGCTCAAATCCTCACCCTACTATTCTCAATTCTCGGATAAGACAGCAGTATGGGAGACGCGTCTTGCCGATTTGGATGTGTTCCTGGCACAAATGAACGAGATTCAAAGGAAATGGATTTATCTAGAGCCAATTTTCGGGAGAGGAGCGTTGCCATCCGAAGCTTCGCGATTCTCGAGAGTGGACTCTGAGTATCGAGCAATTTTGAATGGTAAGAATTAGAGCCGAACTGCAAAAAAGCTTCAATTTTTTCAGACGTATCCAAAGATGCTAGATTAGTATCGCTGTGCAGCAGACAGTCGCTGAAAAAGTCGTTGGAACAAATCGTGGATCAATTGAATCGATGTCAGAAGGCCTTGAATCAGTTCTTGGAGCAAAAACGAACCGCTTTCCCGCGATTCTACTTCATTGGAGACGATGATCTTCTAGAGATCCTTGGCCAATCAACCAATCCGCAAGTGATTCAAACTCATATGAAGAAGCTGTTCCAGGGGATCAATCGAGTCGTTTTCTCATCAACCGGAGAGACGATAACATCAATGGTGTCAGCTGAAGGAGAGACTGTACCTCTGTCGAAAAGTGTTCGAATCGTTCCACAGGTGGAAACATGGCTCCAAGAGTTGTCGGACGAAATGAGGAGAACGTTGAAGACGTTGACGGCTCAGGCTGTAGCAGATGGACAAATTTCATTGGGAAAATACCCGTCGCAAGTTTTGTGTCTCGCTGAGGAGGTCAAGTTTAGTGCCAGTGTTGAGAATGTGAGTATCTCGAGTAGAGTTTGAACTTTGAGCCAGATTATATCGGTTACTGTAAGAGATATCCAAAACGTGTCAACTGATAAAAGTCTTGTGATTTTATGATAAACATTTTATCAGTTGAGCACTTTTTGATAACTTTTACAAAAAGCAAGATAAATTGAATCGAAATTGGGGAGCCTTTAGGTGTGGTGTAGAAGCATCGTCCCCCATTTTTCACTTTGATCCTGTTTTCAGCGCCTGTGGAAGATATCAAAAAAATGTCAACTAACAAAATTTTTATCATTATATCAGTAACATTTTGCTAGTTGATAACTTTTTGATATCTCTTACAGTAACCGAAATAACATGGCTTAAAGTGGGTGAACATGGTGCAACTGTATTAGACAGTTTGAACGGTAATTGCGAACGACCGTATCTTCTGATAGCCTTAATACCTTTTGACAAATTTAAACTAAAAATTGAGAACTACAAGATGATAATATTTAGAGAGCTGTAGTTTGTCTAATTCTCTAGCTACATAATCGAGCTACACGCTAGCATCGAATATGAGGAACCTCCACTTTGAGCTCAATTATCTCGGATTTTATAAGAGATATCAAAAAGTAATCAAATGATAAAGTTTTTTTGATGAACTGATAAACATTTTATTAGTTGACAAATGTTTGGTATTTCTTTAAAAAATCGAGAAAATTGAGCTCAAAGTGGTTGCGCAGCCAACGGAGCTGTTAGCGGCACCAGTATCGGCTCGTGTTTTGAGATTAATTATCTCAATCACTGTAATAGATATCAAACATCTGTCAAGTGATAAAATGTTATTGATAAAATGTTTATCATATAATCACCTAAATTTTATCAGTAGACTCATTTTTGATATCTCTTATAGAAATTGAAATAATTGGCCCCGAAAATAGTAAACTAAATATTTTTCAGATCCTCAACTCCTCATCCGACCTGTCTTCATTAAAATCGCAACTTCAAGAGAAACTGAAATCTCATACGAACATGAAAGTCGATGATAAAGTGTCGGATCTCAAATTGAAATCACTGATTCTCGATCTCATCCATCATATCGATGTGGTCGATCAGTTAATGGACAATAAGGCGAAAGGAATAAATTGTTGGACTTGGCAAAGGCAATTGAGGTTCTATTTGGTGAATGGAGGAATCGTGTTGAGACAGGTGAGGGATGGACCTGTCTGTGTTTAACCTTGTCTGTCTGGCAAAAGATGGGCAAGTGTTGGGCAAATACAAAGCTTCAAATTTCAGGTGTCCAGTGAGTTCGAATACACCTACGAGTATCAAGGAAACTATGCGAAACTTGTGCATACACCGCTGACGGATAAGTGCTATTTGACTTTGACACAAGGTATGTGGACATCTGGACATATAGATAAATAAATAAATTTGGTTTTTGGGATTGTCTACCGAACCAAAAATTCGTTTTCCCGCGAAGCCTGTCATAGTGGGCGCTCTGTTGGTACTGCCAACTTTGACATCATTTATCTCGACTCTCAAAAATGGTATCAAAAATCTGTCAACTGATAAAATGTTAATGATGACATGATAAACATTTTGTTAGTTGACCACTGTTTGATACCTCTTACGAGAACAGAGATAATTAGGCTCACGCGCCGCTACTGGCGCCGTTGGCTACATCACCACTGTCGATCGAGTTCGAGCTCATTTTTCTCGATTTCTTTAAGAGATATAAAAAAAATAGACAACTGATAAAATGTGTAAGATAAAATGATGAAAATTTGGTTAGTTGGCCACTTTTTCATATCTTTTACAGTAACCGAGATAAATTTTGACAAAGTTGAGAGCCAATGCTTGCGTCGGCGTGCCGACGTCTTAGCTCACAAGCTCAATCTCCTGAGGCTCTTCAATAACGAAACAAAAGCAATTGAAAGCTTTTTGCTTATGTCCCACTAACTGTCCCAATTCATGTCCATTGTGTCCCACCAGCTTTTACATCGAATTCAGACAAATCATATTGGCTTCCTTTCTAAAAATCTTACAGTTTTAAGAATTAGCTGTTTCCAGCTATGTACATGGGACTTGGAGGTAATCCATACGGACCTGCTGGTACCGGAAAGACAGAATCCGTGAAGGCGTTGGCGGCACTAATGGGTCGTCAGGTGTTGGTATTCAATTGTGACGAAGGAATCGATGTGACGTCGATGGGACGAATATTCACTGGAATTGTCGAGTGCGGAGCGTGGGGATGTTTCGATGAGTTCAATCGATTGGATTCGGTGAGTGTCTATTTCGCAGCCAGACGTTTCGCAACTACTTGGTTTTTCGGCCTATTTATCTCGGTCCCTGTCAAAGATATCAAAAAGTTGTCAACTAATGAAATGTTTGCGATATTATGATGAAGTTTTTATCAGTTTACTACATTTTGATATCTTGTGTAGGAGCCAAGAAAAATTAGCTTACACTTGACAGGGTTCTTTTTCAGACTGTCCTTTCCGCGGTTTCAATGCAAATTCAAACCATTCAAGGTGCAATAAAATCGCGAGCTGGCTCATGTACCTTTGGAGGCAAAAATGTTCAAGTCAACCCGAATTCGGCAATTTTCGTAACCCTGAACCCGGCTGGAAAGGGTTATGGAGGACGGCAAAAAATGCCGGATAACTTGAAACAGTTGTTCCGAGCGGTGGTTATGGGAAAACCAGATAACGAGCTGATTTCGTCTACGATTTTGTATTCGGAAGGATTTGTGGATGCTACGTCGTTGGCAAGGAAGATAGTGTCCGGTGAGGATTTTGAGCTCATATATCTCATTTCCTGTGAAAAATATTCAAAAGTCGTAAACTGACAAAATGTTTAGCATATTATTAGAAACCTTTTATTAGTTGACAACTTTTTGATATCTCTTATGGGAAGTGAGATAAATTGAGCTCAAAGTGCAGGCATAACCAACAGCGACGACCGCGCCGCCAGTAGCGGCGCATGCTTTGAGATTAATTATCTCAGTTCCTGTGAGAGATACTAAAGATGTGTCAACTGAAAAAATGTTTATAACATTATTATAAACATTTTACCAGTTAACAACTTTTTGATATCTCTTATAGGAAGTGAGATAAATTTAGCTCAAAATGTAAGCATAGCCAACATCGCCCACCGCATCACCAGTAACGGTGCATGCTTTGAGCTCCATTATCTCGGTTGCTTTCGGAGATATTGAAAATGTTCAGTCTGATAAAATGTGTATCACATTATCATTTATATTTTATCAGTTGACAACTTTCAAATATCTCTTACAGTAATCAAGATAAATTGGTACAAAGTTAGGGTATCTGCATGATTTTATGCTTTGTAGGTTTCGTTGAGCGTTGAGCTCTAGACTTTGGTTTTTGATTTAAAAAGAAATTCCAAGCTTACAGTATTCCAACTATCCCGTCAAATGCTCTCCAAACAACAACACTACGATTGGGGACTCCGAGCTCTAAAAGTGGTCCTAGGTGGATGTGGAGCTCTTCGACGAGCTCAGCCGAACAAGAATGAGACGGATTTGGTGGTCCAGGCGCTTCTACTGAACACACTCTCAAAACTGACATTCTCTGATTCGGAAAGATTCAATTCTCTGATAGACGACATTTTCGCAAATGTGACGAAGGAGATGACAAAGTTTGAGGAGCTCGTAGAGCCATTGGGAGTGGCCGCAAAGGAAATAGGAATTAGTTTGGGGGAAAAACAGATGGAGAAGGTTTTCCAGGTGAGATGGGAATATGGAGATCAAACTTTGAGCGCAATTATCTAGATTCCTATAAAAGTTATCAAAAAACAGTCAACTAAAAAAATGTTTCTAACATTATGACAAACATTTCTTTAGCCGACAGATCTTTGATATCTTTTATAGGAACCGAGATAATAGAGCTCAAAGTTAGCGGTCTCAAAAAAAAAAAGTTAAAGTTAAAGCTCAAAGTTGATGTCAGACAATCCCAAGAAAAAGGCGAGGAAGCCCACTAATCCATACGCCTTCTCACTCTAACCCTTCAAGCTTCCGGGTTGTGTAGTGGCTAGCGCGCCACACTTTTGCCCACGAGACTCGAGTTCGAGTCCCCCCCCCCCCCCCCCCCCCCCCCGAGGCCAACTACTGGTATTTTTCTTTTTGCTACATTTTATAATTTTCAGCTCTACGAGCAAATGCGTCAACGTATCGGAGTGGTGGTTGTCGGTGCCGCTGGATCTGGAAAATCCACAATCTGGAAGGTTCTTCAACGAGCACTGATCCTAACGAAAAAGCCCCTGAGAGTGACTCAATTCAATCCAAAAGCTGTGAATCGAAACAAGTTGTTGGGTAATATGGATATGGACACAAGAGAATGGACAGATGGAATTATAACAATGGCAGCGAGAGAAGTGCAAAAAGATACTACAGTACACCATTGGATTGTGTGTGATGGGGATATTGATCCGGAATGGGTTGAAGCGTTGAACTCGGTGTTGGATGATAATCGATTGGTGAGTTGGGGCTAGATTATCTCGGTTACTGTAAGAGATATTAAAAAGTAATCAATTGATAAAATGTTTATCATGAAATGACCTACATTTTATTAATTGACAACTTTTTGATATCTTTTACAGTAACCGAGATAATTAAGCTCAAATCAAAAGCATAGTGGTGGCGCAGCCAACGGCGCCTATTGCGTGCTTTCACGCTAATTATCTCGGTTACTGTGAGAGAAATCAAAAAGTGGTAAACTGATAGAATGTTTATCTTAAAGGAGGCGAGACAGCAAAAATTTCGGGGGACAGTTCGGGGGACGAAATCCCGCCTCGCTTATGTAGACCATCGGTCGTCAGCCGCCTTCGCGCCCCCGTAGCTCAGCCGGTAGTGGCGCTGTACCCCTGAGCTGCCTGTCATGGGTTCAACCCCTCATGGGGGTTCTCTATGCAAAATATCAGGAAAACTTTTTTTTTGATGTCTGGCCTCCTTTAAAATTCCTAACATTTTATCAGTTGACAACTTTTTGATATTTATTACAGGAACCGAGATAATCAATATCTTCTTTTTCAGCTCACAATGCCGTCTGGAGAGCGAATTCAATTCGGGTCCAACGTGAATTTCCTCTTCGAAACCGACTCTCTGCAGTTTGCCTCACCAGCTACAGTATCCCGAATGGGAATGATTTACATAAGGTTAGTGAAAATAAAAAAAAATCTAGGTCATGACCTAGAAAAATCTAGGTCACGGCTCAAAAAAATCTAAATCATGACCTAAAAAATCTAGGCCATAACCTAAAAAATCTAGGTCATGACCTAACAAAAAAATCTAGATCATGACCTAGAAAAATCTAGGTCACGGCCTGGAAAAATCTAGGTCATGACCTAAAAAAATCTAGGTCATGACCTAAAAAATCTAGGCCATAACCTAAAAAATCTAGGTCATGACCTAACAAAAAATCTAGATCATGACCTAGAAAAATCTAGGTCATGACCTAAAGAAATCTAGGTCATGACCTAGAAAAATTCAGGTAGTGACCTAAAAAAATCTAGGTCATGGCCTAGAAAAATATGAAATCTAGGTCATGACCTAAAAAAATCTAGGTCGTGACCTAGATTTTTAAAAAAATTTCTCAATTTTTAGCGAAGAAGACGTGAAACCTCAAGGCATCGTTGCGAGTTGGCTCGCAAAGAATTCAGAAGACGTGCACGCTGAAACAGCCACGTGGCTTGAATCTCACTTCTGGAGATGTTTCAAATGGGTTCAAACGAAGCAAATACCAGGAATCACCAGTTTCGCTTTATTGAAAAACGGGCTGACGCATTTGAAATCAGCCAAAACCAAAACGCATTTTTTGGTGCTCCTATTCAACGGATTCATGCCCTACGTCGTGCCAGAATCTCGAAATGAATTCGCGAAAAGTGTAGTTTTCCAAGGGATTACTGTAGCTGACCCCAAGAATATTTGCTACGACGAGCGGGTCGATGGAGTCATGACGTATTCAGATGACGTGACACAGAATGTGACGAAGGAAGAAGTCGAGAGAGAAGATTTGAGACCATTTGTACAAACTGCCGATATTCAGAGATATTCGGATATTGTGAGTTTTCTTTTTTTTGGAATTTTCAAAATTTTCAAAAATCAATTTTTTGAAAAAATTTCTGAGATTCATCTTTAGCGCATTACATATTCTGCTTCAGCTCGTTGAGAGCGTTAAAATGAGCCCCACCACGACCTATCTGGGTCAATTTTGATTTTTTGTTAGATTACTGTAGTTTTCGTGGTGGGACCCAACTTTCAAAGGAATATAGTCGTGTTTGGGCTCATTTTTAAGTCCTTAGCGAGCTGAATGAAAACAATTAAAAATTGCTGACGAATATCACAAATTTCATGAATATAATGAAAAACTGATTAAAAAACAGAAAAACAGAAAAAAAATTTTTCTGAAAATCTTCAATTTTTCAAATTTAGTTTTTTCTGAAAATTCCAATTTCAAATTATTTCAATCTTGCTCAACTTATCGAGAGCTTCAAATTAAGCCTAAACACCACCTATCTGGGTCGATTTTGATTTTTGTGGAATTACTGTAGATTTCGTGGTGGGACCCGATGTGAACCGAACCTAGGCTTGTTTATACTTTTTTTGAAGCTCAAAACAAGAGAAATTCAAAAATATATGTTTCTTTCAAAATGAGGAAATTTATACTGAGTTACTGTAGTTTCAAAAAAATATTCCAGATCGGCTCGTGGCTCCGCCCCGGGAA
Source organism: Caenorhabditis briggsae (assembly GCF_000004555.2). NCBI lineage: Eukaryota > Metazoa > Nematoda > Chromadorea > Rhabditida > Rhabditidae > Caenorhabditis > Caenorhabditis briggsae. The sequence continues at coordinate 153,871 of NC_013489.2, forward strand.
CCGGGAAAGCTTCCTAATCACGGGAACAACGGGATGTGGAAAACAACAACTTCTCAAACATTGCTTTCAAAACGATCCAGAATCTCAGTTGGCCAGTTTATATTGCTCAGCGCAGTCTAGCTCCGCACACTTGCTGCAATTGATTCAACAGAACTGTGTGCAGGCTAGTAATCCGACGGGACGCGTGTGGAGGCCAAAAGATCGGCCGAATATGATTCTTTTCTTGAAGGGCATCAATTTACCAGCACCGGATAAGGTATGGTTTTTGTGGTGATTTGGAAAAAAAACAAGTTTTCAAAATTTCGATGAAAAGAAGCTAACTTTGGAGTCCTGAAAAAGTAGCCCACATTATTTCGATTTATCTGAAAATTACAGAGTATACTAAACAGAAATAGAGCTTCATTTTTGTAATTGACAACTTTTTTGTGCAAACGCGCCCTAGCGAGATACGCCTGCGTTCCTAAGTATCCTCTTCCGCGCGCCGTCGAAGATGATAGCTACACTTTCACGTGGCATATCTCGTTAGGGCGCATTTGCACAAAAAGTTGTTAACTACAAAAATAAAGCACTATTTTTGTTTACTATACACTGAAATTTTCAGATAAATCGAAACATTCTGAAGTACTTTTGTAGCTGGCGCCGCAACCACTGACGCCGCCACCATCTAGCGATGGCTGTGCTGCGTAGCTCAGCTGGCAGCAACGCGGAACCTCCAACGGCGAGCTCACAAACTCAACTTTTTGAGGGGCTTATAGAACAAGTTTTTGAAAAAAAGTCTATTAAAATTCCATGTTCCTTTAATAAAAAAGTTTTCAGTACGGCACCAACGAACTCCTGGCACTTCTCCAACAACTTCTAACCTATCAAGGATTCTTCGATCACAATTTAGAATGGGTTTCAATCGAAAACATTCAATTCGTTGGGTCCATGAACCCACTCGGCGACGGTGCATCCACAAATATCTCCAATCGCCTCTTCTCCCTTCTTCGATGTATCTCTCTGAACAACACGGACACTCCCCAGCTGACTTCTATCTACCGTACCTATCTAACTCCAATTCTTGAAGACGTTGGAGAACGAAATTCAGAAACACTCGCTTCTCGAATGGTTGATGTCTATACCAAGGTTCAACAAAGCTTCAAACCCTCTGACAGTATCGTATTCCAATTTTCGCCCAGAGACCTTACCAATTGGGTAGTCTCACTTTTGAGACATGAGCTGGATCAAGGCAAACTGGAAGGAGTGATTTGTTTCGAGGGAAAACGAATATTTGCGGATCGACTGCCAACCGAAAACGATAAACAGAAATTTGAGGATATTCTGAGAAATGTGATTCCAGTGTCGCAAAGTGCAGGTGAGGATTCTACTCTAGAAGAATAGCGCCCAACTTCGAGCTCAATTATCTCAATCCTTGTGAAAGATATCGAACAGTGATAAACATATAAAATGTTTGTGATATTATGATAAACATTTTATCAGTTGACACATTTTTGATATCTTTCACAGGAGACGAGATAACTGATCACAAAGTGCAAGCATCGTATTGGCGCAGCCTACGGCGCCGACCACATTGCCAGAAGCGGTGTGTGATTTGAGCTCAATTATCTCAGTCCTTGTCAACTCAAACAGTTGTCAACTGATAAAATATTTTTGCTTTTATGATAAACATTTTGTTAGTTGACTACTTTCTGATATCTTTCACAAAAAATGAGTTATGTAGGCTCAAAATAGACGAGAGTATTTACGGGCTGTCTTAAAACCCTAGCCATCAACTTTGACCAATTTATCTCGGTTTCTGGGAAAGTTATCAAAAAATAGTCTATTGATGAAACGTTTTTGATTTTATGATAAACATTTTAGTAGTTAACCACATTTTGATATCTCTCACGATAACCAAGATAATTAAGCTCAAAGTTGACGGTCAGAGATTCTACAGTAAGATCAAAACATTTTTCAGACAAAGTCTACGTCACAACTGGATCCGTTGTACCTGGAGAGAGTAACACAGGTCTTCCACTAACTCCGATCAACATGAAGGAATACAATCAACTCTTGTTGAAATCAATTAATCGATTCAGTGAGTTAACTTTAACACAATTTATCTCAATTTCTGTAAAAAATATTGAAAAGTTGTCAATTAAGAAAATGTTTGTGATATTATGATACACATTTCATTAGTTGACTACATTTTTGTAACTTTTACAGGAACCAAATTAAACGAACTTAAAGCCTGCATTGAGGTCAACTATCTCGGTTCTTATAAGAGATATTGAAAATGTGTAAACTTATAAAATTTTTACCATATTATATGCAACATTTTAGCAGTGGACAACTTTTTGATAACTTTTACAGAAACCGAGATAAATGGTTTTCTTTGCAGCCTTCGAAGTGGCCAACTTCAATTCGCCCCTTACCAGTCAATTATCCTATTTCTGTGCATGCCTTGATCGTGTTCTAACCACCCCCGGTGGTCATTTATTCCTACCCGGACGGACTGGATTTGGACGAAGAGATGGTGTTCGACTAGTTGCTCATATGCACAATATCCAAGTGTTCTCGCCGGCGGTGACAGCGAATTTCTCATCGAAACAGTTTGATAATGAAATGAAAGCGGTAAGTGGGTTTTCAGGTCCCACCAAAGTTGTTCAAACTTTTTTGGATTGGTCTAAAAATTTCAGAGAATACTAACCAGAAATATGGCTTAAATTGTGTAGTTAGCATCTTTTTTTGGGAAAACGCGCTCTAGCGAGATATGTCTGTTTTTCTTAAGACGATCTCCGCCGTGGATGATAGCTGCAATTCCACTTGCCATAATTCGCTATAGCGCATTTGCGCAAAAACGTTGTTAACTACAAAAATGAAGCTCTGTGTTTGTTTAAAATACTCTGAAATTTTCAGAGTAATCGAGCTGTTGTAAATGTGTACCTGATAGACAGGCTTATGTCGTTTTTCACTCTGTCTTCGAGTATCGTAAATACTTGAGCTCAATTATCTCGGTTCCTTTGAGTGATATCAAAAATTTGTCAACTAATAAAATGTTTATCACAATATCCTTAATATTTTTGTAGTTTGCCAAATTTTGATATCTCTTATAGGAGCCGAGATAATTAAGCTCAAAGTGTAAGATTAAGTTTCCAGGCCATCACCCAAGCTATCACGAACAACGAACACGTCGTTCTGATTCTTGAAGATCATCAACTTCGGAAAAATGTCTTCCTTCAAGCCATAAATTCTTTATTGGCTAGCGGAAATGTGCCCGGATTGTTCACTCAACAAGAATTGGATGGGCTAGTGGCGCTGGTGTCTGAAGCAGCCAATCAGGCGTCGTTCACAGGGGCATTGCAACAGTTTTTGGCGCATCGTGAGTTTCAGAATTGATATTTGTTCACCAATTAAAATGGATTTAATAGAAAAAATGAAGAGCTGCAAAATGAAAATATTTAGATTACTGTATCTTGTCTGTAAACAAAGTTACAGACAAGTTACAGTCGAACACAGCGACGGCCATGGCGGGGACAGAATTACTTTTTAATTTGTTTCTATAACTTTGTTCACAGATTACATACAGCTTTGCAAATAATATCATTTTGTAGCTTTTGAGTTTTTCTATAACATCCTTTTTATTTGATCAAAAAATAACATACCTGAAGAAAGTTTCGAATGGAAAATTACCGTTAACCATATAATGGTCCAACCCCTTAACAAACTTTGAACCAGATTATCTCTGTTCCCTTAAAAGATATCAAAAAGTAATCGACTGATAAAATGTTGCTAATATTATGATAAACATTTTATTAGTTGATCACTTTTTGATATCTCTCCCAGAAAATGAGATAGAAAGGCTCAAAGTTGACGGTTTGGAGGGGATCTATTAGAGTTTCTACGATATGTTATAGTCTGAAACTTCAGGAATCCGAAGCCTGGTCCATGTCGTGTTGATTCTTGAAGTGGAAGCCAATGATTTCAAACTGAACATCACTGAAAATCCAGCGATCCTGAAACATTGTAACGTAATCTTTGCTGATCGATTCGATAAATCTAGCTTGAACGAGGTAAGGGACATCCGGACACACAGATCCCAAAAACTTGAATTTCAGATTCCCAAGCTATTAATGGAATCAAAAGGCATCACAGCAACCGACTCGATTCTAACTGGATTCCCGGATATTCTCATCAACCTGCCTGAAAATTTATCCATTCAAACAATTAAATACAGGCAGTTTGTAGAAAATTGTTGTCAGCTGTTGGGCTATAAACGGAGTACACTTTCAGCTAGACTTGATAGGTTGAAGGTATGCATGGTCGCTCTATTGATAATTAACAAAAAGTAAATGTTTAGGGCGGAGTTTCAAAACTGAACGAAGCTCGTGAAGAAGTGGCGAAAATGCAGAAAAAAGCTGGCAAAAAAAGTAAGCTACTCGCTGAAAAACAGGCGGAAGCTGATGAGGCGTTGAAGGCGATTACGGAGAGTATGAGTGTAAGTTTTGAGATTTTTTGATTTTAGATTAGGGACTTCAAACTTTTTTAGGGAGCAGAAGACCAAAAACTGTCCATGGAGCAGTTGAAAGAGGCGACCGAGAAGGAAAATGTGGTTATTGAGGAGAAGAAAGCCAAGATAGATGAGCAATTGAAAGAAGTGCAGCCGTTAATTGATGTAAGTTTTCAAAAAAAGTTGAAAAAAGAAATAAAAAGAATTGACTTCAAAGGGGTCAAACGTAAGAGTGCCAGATTAAAAAGAAAGAGCGTTAGCAAATCAGCCACGCGCACACCAACAGCTCTCGGCTGCGGCTGTCGTCATTTGGGCGAAAGTTGGCCCCCTTTTGGGCGCTGTTTGGCCAGATTACGCTTAAGATTTTCCCAGAAGGTGCCCAAACGCCGCTCAAAAGCTGGCAAAACTTCGCCCAGCTTTCGCCTAAAACCTTCCACCGTTGCCTTGGGTTCGCTTTAAATTTGTTTTTCTTTCTTTCTTGGAAGACTAGTTCAATGAGAAAATTTTATTTATTCAAACAATTATGAAAACTAATACAAAAAACTGTTGAAAAAAAGAACATACAAAAAAAGAAGCTTTTAAAATTTTTCGCATCCCCGGCTTGATGTTGCCATCTTTACTTTATCCTTGTCCGTGTCCAAGTCGATTTTTCGATCGGGAAGTTGGCTGTAGTTGTTATTTCTGAAAAAATTTATTGATTTTCAAAAAATTGTATCATTTATTTTTCCCACTGAAAATTTGCTAAGTCTGACACTTAGCAGACTAAAAGGCTTGTGCAGAATTGAATTTCGATATTTTTCAAACTATTTCTAACGACATTTCGCCTACCATTCCACTAGAAATCTCAAAAGAATTTTAAATGGACTCGATGAGGTCGGATTTTCATTGCCGATATACTTAGGGAAATATATCTTCACAACATTACAAACATTTTAAAAGCATTTTCTCAATATTTTTGGACGTTTTCGAAAGCTTCAAACCCAGAATATACGAACCTTTTGAAGCTTCTTCTGACTTCGCGGATTCTCTGACTTGTCCCTTCCAAGCGAAGGATTTGCGGCATTCACGAAATTCCGAATCTTGAGTCTAAAAACGTTATTAATGACTGAATAACATAATTGTTGTTTACCTTACATGCTATCAGTGGAAAACTTCTGGAGATGTGCTCAAAGGGGGGGTAGACGAGATAGAACTCAGAAAAATGATTTTCTCAGTTCGACGCTGAATGAAAAAGGATTTAAAGGGGGGGGGGGGGACATGAAAAAAAAATGTTCTCGAAATTCCGTTTAAAGATGCCCCTCGAGGAGTTGAACTTGTGAGGGCGATGATTGAGGGTGCGGCGCCGCTACCGACTGAGCCACGCGGGCAAAGAGAGAGCGCACGCCCGATTGCATACATAAAGGCAAGGACGACAGCTGTACGCAGCGTGACATTAAGCGTTGTACACCGTGACGGTAGAATGCATACTCTAGCTACAAAAAAACTACGAAAAACCTCCTGTCCCCCCCTTTAATTGAAATTTTCTATTCCACTCACGGTATTTGTTCTTCGTCGTTTTCGGTTTCAAAAATCTAATCATTTTTGGATAAAAATATTTAGAAGTTTGAGCAGGAATTCAGATAAAACACTGAAAATAGGAAAAAATAGGTGATGCAAAATTCGAAATGCACGCGTCGCTTGCACGCAACGCATTCAAAACTCGCCCAGAGTTCGCCGAAGTTCGCCAAACCTGCGTCCGACCTTCTCCTACACCACCGACTTCCTATTTCCGTCGGGGTTCCCCAAATTTCGCCAGAGTTCACTTTTATTCTCTACCTGAGTGAGCTCAATTATTTCGATTCCTATGAAAGATTTCAAAAAGTTGTCAACTGATGGAAAATAGGTGACGTTATGATAAATTATTTATCAGTTGACAAATTTTTGATATCTTTAAAAAGAGCCAAGATAATTGAGCTCAAAATTGACGGTTTGGGAGGTCTTCTATTAGGGGAAATACGGTAGTCCGTTTGGGCTTTGGTCTAGAGATTGTATATCAAATACGAGTTTTATGTCTTTTTACAGACACCAACAGTTGACTTTTTAGAGGGCATACATTTTATGATGTTTTCTCGCAATCAGCATCACTTTTTTCAACCGAGAAATTGTCCACAACTTTTGAAACTTTAAATTTCAAGTTCTGAGTATAAATTATCAATTATGAATTAAAACTGAGAAAGCAAAATATCTTTTAAAAAATACATTCAAAATATAATGTCATGTTTTTATTGGCAACTTAACAATTCATTCAAACTCACACACAATTCATTACATGTAATATTTTTATCAACAGTTTGCCAACAGAGATTACCATCAAATTTCGCCCAAAAGGCGCCCAAAGTCTGCTCAAAAGACGGTGGCGCCCCAACTTCGCCCAAAAGGTGCTCATAGTTCGCTCAAAAGACGGCAAGCCCTTAACTATTGCCCAAAAGACAACAGCCGCAGCCGAGCTAGCACACCAAAAGGCGTAGATAAGCGCGGGCGTTTCCGCTACTTTTCAGGTGTGCTTGGCTTCACGAGCTAGGGTAGTCTTTTGGCTGGAATTCCGAAATCTCAAATTAAATTTCCAGGAAGCCCGTCGAGCTGTTGGATCGATCAAATCCGAGTCGCTCAGTGAGATCAGAAGTCTTCGTGCACCTCCTGAAGCCGTGAGAGACATTCTACAAGCCGTTTTAGTATTCATGGGTATTCTGGATACGTCTTGGGAGGCTATGAGAAAGTAAGGAGGACATCCGGGATGTTCAGATACACAGATAGATTTCAGATTCTTGTCGAAAAGCGGGGTGAAGGATGATATAATGAATTTCGATGCGAATCGAATCACAAGCGAGATTCACAAGAAGGTGACGGCTATTGTCAAACAAAAGTCTGCATCTTTTGAGGAAGCGGTAGGTGGTAGACATCTGGACAAACAGATTTTAATTCAAAGAAAAATTTATAGAACGCTAAACGAGCATCGGCAGCGGCTGCACCATTGGCCGCATGGGTAAAGGCGAATTTGGAGTACTCAAAGATTTTGGAAAAGATTTCTCCTTTGGAAAATGAAAAGAATAAGCTGATAAAGTGGGTTTTTTTAAGAAAAAAAGGAAGAAAAAGGGTTTTGAGCCAAGCGCGAAGTCGAACCCGCGACTCTCCGATTGCAAAACAGGCGCGCTAGCCACTGCGCCACGCGGCAGACAAAGGTTGGAGCACCGCAAGGTGTAGAGGAGGGTGGCGGATTTTGCGTTTTTCCAGGAGTGGGAGAGGGTCGCCTCATATGATTAAAAAAAATTCCAGAAATCTCAAAAAAGCTGAAAAACAAATGGAAAATCTATCCAAAGGCTTGCAAAGTGTTGACGAAGTGGTTGGGGAGTTGAAACGGAAATTCGAAGTGCTGATGAAAGAAGCGACGCAGATAAAAGTGGATTTGGATCGAGAACAAGACACGATTCGGATAGCTGGCACACTTGTTGAGAGTCTTTCCGGCGAGTTTGAGAGATGGAAAGTGCAAATTGAGACATTGGTAGAGGAGCAGTCAAAGGTAAGGGTCCTGTAGGCAGAGAGATACGAATTAAAACAACTATATGTGGCTTTCTAAACAGTCAACTTCGACCTTATTTATCTCGGTTCCTGTGAAAGATATCAAAAATTGGTCAATTGTTAGAATACTTTCCTTGTTATGCTGAACATTTTATTAGTTGACCACTTTTTGATATCTTTTACAGTAACCGAGATAAATCAGATTTTCCAAAAGGTTCCAATAGTCCGTCGGCCGTCCGTCAACGACCCGTCCTTTGGTTTTCAGGCCATAAAAGATCCAAAATCAATTTCAAACGTATTTTCAGATAGAAATGTGCTCTCTTATCACCTCTGCGTTCCTCACCTATCTTGGTGGTTGCTCAGAAAAAGATAGAAAATCACTACTAAAATCCATGTGTAAAACATTCAATATGCCCTCTGGCTTCAACCCTCTCTCCTTTGCCAGCCTGGAAACCGAGCAACTAAACTGGAAAACCAAAGGACTACCAGCAGATCAACTCTCCCTAGAAAACGGATCGATAATGTTCAATTCACAGCATGTGCCTTTAATCATCGATCCATCTGGACAAGTGTCAACGTTCCTGGCCAAGTTTCTGGATAAATCTGAAACATTCAAAGCTGCTCAACCGGACCTTATGACTCAAATCGAGTTGGCGATTCGATTTGGAAAAACTATAATCGTAGAAGATGTGGTGGAGTTCGATGCAGCACTGATTCCGATTCTAAGAAGGGATTTATCAAGTCAGGGACCACGTCAAGTCATCTCCTTTGGTGGAAAATCGATTGACTATAACTCCGATTTCAAAATCTTTATTTGCACCAGAGACGATAAAGTTGAAATAAGACCCAATGCATCTGCCCAATTGAATATTGTGAACTTTACAACTACGATAAGTGCTCTCTCTGCTCAGCTTCTCGACGTCGCTATCCATCTTGAAAAGCCGGAGCTAGAAGAGCGATCATCGAGTCTTCTCCGAGACGCTGAGCTCAAAAAATTGGAGCTTGAGGGTTTGGAGCAGTTGTTGCTCCAACAGTTGGCTACGTCACAGGGAAATCTTCTGGAGAACACTGCACTTTTGGATTCGTTGAACAAGTCGAAAGAGAGTGCCGAGATTATTAGTAAGAGTATTGTGGAGAGTGAGCAATTGCACAAGGAATTGACTACGGTAGGTCTTGATATCGAAAAGTTGTCAACTGATAAAGAACTTGTCGTAGTTTGTGTCACATTTTAGTAGTTGGTAAATTTTTGATATCTCTTACAGTAACCGAGATAATTGAGCTCAATTATCTCGGTTCCTATAAGAGATATTAAAAAGATCTCAACTAATAAAATATTTCTCATGTTATGATAAATATTTTATCAGTTGACAGATTTTTGATATCTCTTACAGTAACCGTTTTACAGCAAAAAGAAATCTATGTGCCGTTGAGTCAATTCACTTCAAGCCTTTTCTTCTCGTTCTCCAATCTACAGTACTACAATTCAATGTACAATTATAGTGTCAACACGATAATGAAGCTTTTTGAAAAGACTATCAAGTCGTGTGAGGTAAGAATTCTGTGCACTTTTGCGTGATGGTGTACAACGACTACGGTATCTCGATCGGCCGCCAAAGAGTCGACTGCTACCCCAACTTTGAAGCCCCACGAAAGTAATCCAAAAAGCTTCGATTTGTCTGAAAATTTCAGTGTATACTAAACAAAAATCGAGCTTCATTTTCGTAGTTGACAACTTTTTTGTGCAAACGCGCCCTAGCGAGATATGACGCAAAGAAGCGTCGCGGTGGCCCACGGCGCCGCCGCCACCTCTACCTCCCTTCAATTAGAGGTTAGCCGCCTTCTTTGCGCCGTATCTCGCTAGGGCGCGTTTGCACAAAAAAGTTGTCAACTACAAAATTAAAGTTCTATTTTCGTTCAGTATACTTACCAAATTTCAGAGCAATTGAAAAATGTTGGACTACTTTTGTAGGGCTTCAAAGTTGGCAATTTTCAAATTTTTGAAAAAAAAGACCAATAAAAATAAGGAATTTTTGTTCTAGGACAAAAGCTCAACTCGTGTAGAAAGCCTTGCTCGTCAAATGCAGCTTACCGTATTCTATCATATCTCTCGTGGAATCTTCCGTCAGGACCGTTTGATGTTCGCTGTCGCCTTCATAAATGCAACACAACCGAAAATGTTTCAACCAAAAGAGTGGGAACTGTTCACAGGTATGTTATGGTATGAAATAATGTGGATAACTAAGTTCGGCTTGAAATAAGCTTCAAAATGAGCCCAAACAAGCCTAGGTTTGCTTCGAATCGAATTACTGTAGTTTTCGTGGTGGGACACAATTTTGAGCAAAAATATTCGTGTTTAGGCTCATTTTGGAGCTCGAAATGAGACAAGCTTAAATTAAAACCTATATTTTAAAATTTAGCTTGTTTAGTGTTTCAAAATGAGCCTAAACAAGCCTAGGTTTAGTTCATATTGGCTCCCACCACAAAGACTACAGTAATCAAACTAAAAAGCAGAGTTGACCTAGATAAGTCTAGATAAGAAGCTCTCAGCAAGCTAAATTTTGTTGATATGGTCAAACTGATGTTCCAGGAGTTGTAAAATATCTTTAAACAGAATTAGGTTTGCTTGAAATCAGACTACTGTAGTTTTCGTGGTGGGACCCGAACCAAGGCTTGCTTCAGGCTCATTTTGTAGCTTTAAACAAGCTTTTACTTACCAAACTAAGCTTCCAGGGCTTCTTAAGAGCTTAAAAAGGGGGTATCTTGAAATTGAATTACTGTAGTACAAGGTTAACTTAAAATTGGATTACTGTAGTTTAGGCTACCCAAAGTCTCCTTACTTCTAAAGTCCAACCTTATTATTACAGGGGTTCTCGTAGACGAATCAACGGATCTTAGTGGCATCCGAGTGTCCTGGATTGCTCCAGATCGTCTTCCATCTCTAGCCAGAATCCGAAACCATCTTCCGAGTCTCTTCAATAATTTCCAAATTGGCGACGACGCGACGTGGAGCGAATTCGCAAAGATGCTCCAGTGCGAAACGGCGTTTCCGAGGAATGTTGAAGTGAAAATGACACATTTCCAGAAGGTTCTTTTCATACAGGCCGCAAGACCAGAACGGTTGTATAATTGTTTGATGGATTTTGTGCTCAAGACGTTGAGTGGGTGATTTTGGAGAATCAGATTGCTCAGCTTCCAGATTTTCAGTAATTTCTGATTCTTTAAATTTCCAGACATCCCCTCAATCAATCCACCAGCTTTTGAACTCCGTCACATCTTCTCAGAATCCGAATCCTCCGAACCCATCCTCTTTATCCTTGCCGATGGAGCAGACCCATCCCAGGAGCTCGCGGAGCTCGCCAGCGCTCTTAAAGTACCGTACCACTCGATTTCCATGGGACAGGGACAGGAGCAAGCCGCGTATGAAGCAATTCGGAACTCGGCCGCTAATGGGGAATGGTTGTGTTTGAACAATTTACATTTGATGCTTCAAGCGGTCCCGTCGATTTTTAAGGTAGGCTTTTTGAAAACGTTTTAGGAGCCCGTTTAGCTTGCTGAAGCCTTCAAAACATATATTTTTGAATTTAGCTCGTTAAGAGCTTCAAAATGAGCCTAAAGACGACTTATCTAGGTCAATTTTGAATTTTTGTTGGATTACTGTAGTTTTCGTGGAGGGGCCCGATGGGAACCAAAACTAGTCTTGTTTAAACTCATTTTGAAGCTCCAAACAAGAGAAACTCAAAAATATACATTTCTTTCCAAATGGTGTAGTTTCCACTGAGTTACGGTAGTTTCAAACTAAAAAAAAAAGATTTTGAGTTTCAAACTACTGTCACTCGGGGAGAAATTTACTATTCTCAAAGAAACAAACATTTTTGAATTTCTCATGCTTGGAGCTTCAAAATGAACCTAAACAAGCCTAGGTTTGGCTCACATCGGGTCCCACCACGAAAACTACTGTGATCCAGAAATTACAGAAATTTAAGATTTTTTTGAAAAATATTCGAAAACGATTTTTTCGTCATAATTCAGGTATTTTCAATTTTCTTCATTTGAATTTTAACAATTCTTATTCAGCTTGATAAATGCTTTGAAACAAGCCTAAACACGTCCATATTTTTTTTTAAATTGCAAAATAAATGGGTCCCACCACGAAACCTACAGTAATCCAAAAAAAAATCAAAACTAGTCTAGACAGGTCGTGTTTAGGCTCATTTAGAAGCTCATCCCAAGCCAAATTCAAAAATACAATTTTCTTCTGAAATAATAGAATTTTCACTGTTACGGTAGTTTCAAATTGAACGACAGTTTTTTTGAATGGAAAACTACCGTAACTCACTGAAAATTCTGCCAATTTGAAGGAAACATATATTTTTGAATTTGGCTTGTTTAGAGCTTCAAAATGAGTATAAACAAGCCTTTGTTCGGGTCCCACCACGAAAACTACAGTAATCCCAAATCAAGCAATCCTAGCCGTGTTTAGGCTCATTTTGAAGCTCATTCCATGCCCAATCCAACTCATAACATAATTTTCCAGCACCTTTCCCTCACAACGCCCCACGAGAACTTCCGCCTATGGTTGACTACAGAAGCAGACGCCCGTTTCCCCTCAATGATGCTCCAGCAATCGCTAAAAATCACATTTGAACCGCCGCCAGGCGTCCGGAACAACCTGCTGCGGACCTATATACAAATCGATCGAAATGGGCGGAGTGTTGTGACGTGTCAATCGATATTTGTGTTAGCTTGGCTTCATGCCCTTCTTCAGGAGAGACGAACTTTCATTCCACAGGGATGGACCAAATTTTATGAGTTCTCAGCTAGTGATGTGAGAGTTGCCAAGTCGTTTGTAGAGCAATTGACTGAGAATAGTGAGTGGCTTTCAATTTGAAGAATTTCAGAAATTTTTTTTTGAATTTCGAATTTCTGAATTTCTGAATTTCTGAATTTTAGAATTTTAGAATTTTAGAATTTCTGAATTTTAGAATTTTAGAATTTTAGAATTTTAGAATTTTAGAATTTTAGAATTTTAGAATTTTAGAATTTTAGAATTTTAGAATTTTAGAATTTTAGAATTTTAGAATTTTAGAATTTTAGAATTTTAGAATTTTAGAATTTTAGAATTTTAGAATTTTAGAATTTTAGAATTTTAGAATTTTAGAATTTTAGAATTTTAGAATTTTAGAATTTTAGAATTTTAGAATTTTAGAATTTTAGAATTTTAGAATTTCTGAATTTTAAAATTTTTGAATTTCAGAGTTTCTGAATTTCAGAGTTTAATAGGAAACTGAAAATCCTAAAAATCGTCAAAAATCTAAAAATATGAAAAGACTAAAAAACTGAAATCTCAAAAATCTTAAACTCTAGAAATCTGAAAAAGTTTCTTTTTTTCTTAATTTCAGGTTTTTCAGATTTTCTAGAAAATTTGAAAATCTGGATGAAAATCCTAAAAATTCTGAAAAATGTGTTTTTTTTCGAATTTTGAAATTTTCAGGTTTTCTCAGAATCTCAAAATCTGAGAATCTTTAAATATCCAAGAATCTGAAATCAATTCTATTGTCAAATTCGAAAATCTTAAGAACCCTAAAAATCTGAAAATCTTTTAAAATTTCAGAATTTCAGAATCTAAAATTCTAAAATTCCAAATAATCAGATACCGTAATCCCTGTAATAGAAGGGCTCTCTAACTTTCAACTTTGAGTCAAATTATCTCGCTTACTGTCGAAGATATAAAAAAGTTGTCAACTGATAAATTGTTTATCACAATATCACAAACATTTTATCAGTTGACAAATTCTCGATATCTTTTAAAGGAGCCGAGATAATTAAGCTCAAACTTGACAAGTGGGGGCCCTTCTATTACAGGTTTCACGATATTTTGAAATTACCTCAAAAATTTTTTTTCAAAATTCAAAATTCTCATGGCCTAACTTTTCACTAAAACCCCATTTTCTCTTCCAGAATCCGATTGGGAATTCGTCCGTGGAATTCTGAAGTTCGTGATCTACGGCGGTCGAATCGAGAATGATTTCGATGCGAAAGTTCTCGAATCCTATTTAAATATTTTGTTTTCCGATGACAAAATTAATGGGCGCACTGGCCAGCAATTGGTGAAAGGAATCGATATTCCAGCGAGTACTAATGTTCAGGTACGATCTCAATGGAGCGCACATGCTAAATTTTTTGAAAATTATTCAAAAAATTATCCACGGAGCGCGCTTTCATTCTTTTTTCTGTCGAGAAAAAATCGATGAAAATTTTGCCGCACCGCTCAACCGCGCTCCACCGAACAAACAACGAATGGAGCGCGTTAATTGTCAATAGAGCGCACTTTCTCAATAAAAAATTCAAATTTCTTCAGGAATACATCTCGCACATCTCAAAGACGGTCCCATCCGTCGACGAACCATTCCTCTTTGGTCTTCCCGAAAATATCAAATATTCATGGCAAATCGTAGAAGCCGATCGAACGATTTCATCGATACGAACACTAGGTTCGTTTGAAAATCAATATGGTGGCCTAGAAAATCTCTAGGCCACCAATCCCAAAACTATTACACGTGGCCTAGAAACCCAAGTTTAAAGTTTCTTGATGTAGAGTATCCATAAATGGCCTAGAAACCCAAATTTGAACCTTTTGGACTAGAAATCCAAAACTAGGAAATAGTGGCCTAGAAACCCAAACTTGGGAGATGCTGGCCTAGAAACCCGAGTTTGGTAGTGGCCTAGAACCATGCAAAGTTGCATTCTATGCCGCTATTTCCATAGTTCGGGTTTTTAGGCCACCATATCCTAATTTGGGTTTCTAGGCCCCATTTTATATTAGGTTGGCGGGAAAGTCTTTGTCACTTTTTCAATAGTTTATTTCTCAAAGAAAAAATAACCGAATAATTAATTATATTGTCCATCATTATCAACAACATGTCTCCAACGTTCCCTCAATTTATGGATTCCATTGCGGTAGAATCCAGCCGGGCGTGAGGCAAAGTATTGTTTGAGTGCCGCTTCGACCGCTCCACGGGAATTGAAGCTTCTTCCTTCGAAGGCACGTGTCATATCGCCAAATAACCAATAGTCGGAAGGAGCAAGATCAGGAGAATACGGGGGGTGAGGGAGAACATTCCATCCATATCCCATCAGCTCCTGCTTCACTTGTTTCGAAACATGTGGGCGAGCGTTATCATGTTGATAGTACACTTTCTTGTCTTTCAGGGCCGAACGGTCGACTGCTTTCTTGAGGTTTCGTAGTTGAGTAGTGTAGAGGTCTCCAGTTATTGTTTTGCCCTCGGGCAGAAGTTCCCAGTAGATGGGGCCGTCCACTCCCCACCACACAGAGAGCATAACTTTTTTCGGATGAAGGTCGGGTTTGGGGACATCCTGTGGGCTCTCTCCTTCTCCAACCCACTGGGATTTCCTGTGGTGATTATCGTAGAAGACCCACTTCTCATCTCCGGTTATTAGCCGGTCCAGCCATCGATCGCCCGCGTGGAGAGTGAGAAGAGTAATCGAATCGTCGACTCGGCGGTCAAGGTTGGCTTGAGTCAGGTGATGAGGTATGAATCGACCAAAAAGTTTTCTCATTCCAAGAGACTTCAAACCTTCAAGGACTGTGCTATGGTGAACTCCGAATGTGACAGCTAGTTCACGGCTAGATTGAAATGGATCCGATTGCAATGCGTGCTTCAGCTTGTCCAAATCCAACTCACGGGGTCTCCCAGAGCGATCCTTTTCATCGAGCGAGAAGTCATCTTTTTCGAAACGATGGAACCAATTGCGAATAGTATTGTAGTGAGGGGCATGTGTGTTGTACACATTCTTCAAGAAAGTTTCCGAATCCTTCATCGTGGTGTGAGATAGGAAGAGGTAAATCAAAACATGTCTGATGTGAATAGCAGTGGGAACAAACATATCGTTTCAATTACAGATGAGGAGCAGGGAAGGAGATGGGGACTTGTTTATATGGAAGGTTCTTATCACCTTGTTATTCACTAAAGTCGATATCATACACAGCCTCCATATACGAGAACAGTGATTAAACAAACAGAGTGACAAAGACTTTCCCGCCAACCTAATAATATAAGATTTCTAGGCCACCAAATCTCAGCTTTCCAGAATTCTAGGTCATCGATCAAAAACCGTGTCCTAGAATTCCAAATTTCGAATCGAATGACCTAGAAACACAATTCAAAAATTCTGAACCAGAATTCTGGATTTCTAGGCCACCATGTTAAAATCTGGGATTCCTAGGCCACCATTTCCTATTTTTCGATTTCTGGGCCACCATCTTCAAATTTGGTTTTCTAGGTCATAATATAAGTCTTCTAGGCCACCAAATCTCAATTTTGGAGATAGAAACCCAAATGTTGGAGGTAGTGCCCTAGGAAACCAATATTTTGGGTTCCTAGGCCATCGATCAAAAAAACGTGCCCTAGATTTTCAAATTTCGAATCGCATGGCCTAGAAACACAATTCTAAAATTCTAAACCAGAATTTTGGATTTCTAGGCCACGCCCACTAAATCTTTTCAGCACTGGGCGACTCGAAAAATGCGCTCTCTTCGAATAACACCTCCGAATCGATATCCCAAATAATTTCGCTATGGAGAAAATTGTGTCAATCGGATGATCTCCCAAAAAAAGAGCTGCCAAAAAATACATCAAAATCGTCGGATCCAATCAATGAGGTCTTGTGTTTGGAGACGATAAACGCACTGATTTTGATCAGAAACCTCCATAAAAGCATTGGAGACGTCGCCAAATCCATGAAGAATCCATCGTTGGCATCTGGAGTCACTCAGAAGACGATCCAATCGTTGATCTTTCAACAGACACCTGATGAATGGGATCGATTGTGGGCGGGGCCAACGGACCCCGCGGATTTTTTGAACGCGGTGGTGAAGAAGACGCGGGGAACGATGCAGGTGGGGGGTTTTGGGATTTTCTAGGGGAAATTTTGAATTTTTGAAAATTTGAAAAAAATAAGAAAAATTAATTTTTGGCTCAAAAATTTGAAAATTTAAAAACTCAAAAAAAATTGAAAAAATTTTTTTCAAGTCTTTTAATTTTTGATTTTCAGACAAATTTTTCAAATTCAAAAAAACAATTTTTTTGGAAATTTTGAAATTTCGATTTTAGGATCAAAATTGGATTTTCCGGTTTTTCGGCTCGAAAATTTGAATTTTTCGAATTAAAATCGATTTTTTTATATTAAAAAAAGGGCTTTTTTCAAAAAAAAAAATATTTCTTTGAAAATTTGAATTTTTGGCTCCAAATTTGAAAATTTTAAACTCAAAAAAATTGAAAAAAATTGTGATTTTAAGAACTTTTTTTAGATTTTTTTTTGACAAGATTCGAAAAATATTTTTTGCCTCGAAAATTATTTTTTTCAAAATTTCGAAAATTTTGAATTTTTTGCTATTTTCCGACTTTCAAAAATTTCGAATTTTTTAAAATTTTTCAGATTTTTTTGAACTTTTAAAATTTCAGATTTTTTTTGAATTTTTTGAAATTTTGATTTTTTTGCAGCTCTACGAAGCCTCCAAATCCTCGTCGATCCTCTCCTCTCCCATCGATTTTTCGGATCTCTTCTATCCGAACATCTTCTTGAATGCATTGAGACAAACCACGTCTCGACAACTCCAAATTCCGTTGGATCAACTGATTCTCTCTTCCGCCTGGACACCATCCCAACTTCCACCGAAACAGTGTGTCCAGGTGCAGGGTCTTCTACTCCAAGGTGCCACTTTCGATTCGTTCCTCCGTGAGACTACCGTATCCAGTGCTGCCTACGTACAGGCGCCGATCCTCTACTTGGCATGGACTTCTGACAGCTCTTCGACGATCACTGGCGAGCAAATCCAGGTGCCGCTGTACAATTCCAGTGAGCGTTCCGACTTGATCACCGCTGTCAACATGCCGTGTCGTGGTGCCGATCAATGGAACATCGCAGCTGTTGCCCTATTTCTGCGATAACAAAAAAAAAGATTTTTTAACAACTAAAAATACAGCTTAAAATTAAATAAAATGTATTGTGCGTTTAAAAGTGAATAAAAAATCATGAAAAAAGATCACTAGTTATCATTACCAGCTAGCAGATCGAAAAAAAAGGAAAAAAATTATTGTACATGAAAGCGATAATAAATGAAGCGAAAAATAAAACAATTTAGTTTTCAGTGTCTTCCTCCTCATCGATCGGCGCTTCTCTCCGCTTCTGAATCGCGTTTGGACTTGGGAAGAAGTTCGTCGAGTCCAGGAGGCTGTCCCTTCTCACGAACGCCGTCACACGACGCTTCTTTTTCGCGAGCTCTCCGTCGCTTCCGTCCTCAGCGTCCTCCTCCATTCCGAGCAATGTCTCCGGCTCCACGGGTTTCACGAGCTTCTCACTGGCTGGGTACTCGGGAATGATTCTCGGCGGTACATTGTTCGATGGGTCGACGAATGTCATTTTGACTGCATTGATGGCTCCGGTGGCCTCTTCAGTGACGATGTGCGTGGCTTCAGCGAACATTGTGAAGAGTGACATCTGGAAATTATCATTTTTAAGTGTATACAGTTTGATAGAGCGCATTTACATATTTTTAGCTGGGAAATACCGCTACACATGACAGTTCTTTCGCAAACGGTGTCAGTTCAATTCCCCGTGCACATCCCCAAAACTTCTTTTAACTTACCGTTCTTTCTAACGACTCCTGGACC
>NC_013489.2:173605-181371 GCF_000004555.2 Caenorhabditis briggsae
AAAAAAGTTGTCAACTGATAAATTGTTTATCACAATATCACAAACATTTTATCAGTTGACAAATTCTCGATATCTTTTAAAGGAGCCGAGATAATTAAGCTCAAACTTGACAATGTGGGGGCCCTTCTATTACAGGTTTCACGATATTTTGAAATTACCTCAAAAATTTTTTTTCAAAATTCAAAATTCTCATGGCCTAACTTTTCACTAAAACCCCATTTTCTCTTCCAGAATCCGATTGGGAATTCGTCCGTGGAATTCTGAAGTTCGTGATCTACGGCGGTCGAATCGAGAATGATTTCGATGCGAAAGTTCTCGAATCCTATTTAAATATTTTGTTTTCCGATGACAAAATTAATGGGCGCACTGGCCAGCAATTGGTGAAAGGAATCGATATTCCAGCGAGTACTAATGTTCAGGTACGATCTCAATGGAGCGCACATGCTAAATTTTTTGAAAATTATTCAAAAAATTATCCACGGAGCGCGCTTTCATTCTTTTTTCTGTCGAGAAAAAATCGATGAAAATTTTGCCGCACCGCTCAACCGCGCTCCACCGAACAAACAACGAATGGAGCGCGTTAATTGTCAATAGAGCGCACTTTCTCAATAAAAAATTCAAATTTCTTCAGGAATACATCTCGCACATCTCAAAGACGGTCCCATCCGTCGACGAACCATTCCTCTTTGGTCTTCCCGAAAATATCAAATATTCATGGCAAATCGTAGAAGCCGATCGAACGATTTCATCGATACGAACACTAGGTTCGTTTGAAAATCAATATGGTGGCCTAGAAAATCTCTAGGCCACCAATCCCAAAACTATTACACGTGGCCTAGAAACCCAAGTTTAAAGTTTCTTGATGTAGAGTATCCATAAATGGCCTAGAAACCCAAATTTGAACCTTTTGGACTAGAAATCCAAAACTAGGAAATAGTGGCCTAGAAACCCAAACTTGGGAGATGCTGGCCTAGAAACCCGAGTTTGGTAGTGGCCTAGAACCATGCAAAGTTGCATTCTATGCCGCTATTTCCATAGTTCGGGTTTTTAGGCCACCATATCCTAATTTGGGTTTCTAGGCCCCATTTTATATTAGGTTGGCGGGAAAGTCTTTGTCACTTTTTCAATAGTTTATTTCTCAAAGAAAAAATAACCGAATAATTAATTATATTGTCCATCATTATCAACAACATGTCTCCAACGTTCCCTCAATTTATGGATTCCATTGCGGTAGAATCCAGCCGGGCGTGAGGCAAAGTATTGTTTGAGTGCCGCTTCGACCGCTCCACGGGAATTGAAGCTTCTTCCTTCGAAGGCACGTGTCATATCGCCAAATAACCAATAGTCGGAAGGAGCAAGATCAGGAGAATACGGGGGGTGAGGGAGAACATTCCATCCATATCCCATCAGCTCCTGCTTCACTTGTTTCGAAACATGTGGGCGAGCGTTATCATGTTGATAGTACACTTTCTTGTCTTTCAGGGCCGAACGGTCGACTGCTTTCTTGAGGTTTCGTAGTTGAGTAGTGTAGAGGTCTCCAGTTATTGTTTTGCCCTCGGGCAGAAGTTCCCAGTAGATGGGGCCGTCCACTCCCCACCACACAGAGAGCATAACTTTTTTCGGATGAAGGTCGGGTTTGGGGACATCCTGTGGGCTCTCTCCTTCTCCAACCCACTGGGATTTCCTGTGGTGATTATCGTAGAAGACCCACTTCTCATCTCCGGTTATTAGCCGGTCCAGCCATCGATCGCCCGCGTGGAGAGTGAGAAGAGTAATCGAATCGTCGACTCGGCGGTCAAGGTTGGCTTGAGTCAGGTGATGAGGTATGAATCGACCAAAAAGTTTTCTCATTCCAAGAGACTTCAAACCTTCAAGGACTGTGCTATGGTGAACTCCGAATGTGACAGCTAGTTCACGGCTAGATTGAAATGGATCCGATTGCAATGCGTGCTTCAGCTTGTCCAAATCCAACTCACGGGGTCTCCCAGAGCGATCCTTTTCATCGAGCGAGAAGTCATCTTTTTCGAAACGATGGAACCAATTGCGAATAGTATTGTAGTGAGGGGCATGTGTGTTGTACACATTCTTCAAGAAAGTTTCCGAATCCTTCATCGTGGTGTGAGATAGGAAGAGGTAAATCAAAACATGTCTGATGTGAATAGCAGTGGGAACAAACATATCGTTTCAATTACAGATGAGGAGCAGGGAAGGAGATGGGGACTTGTTTATATGGAAGGTTCTTATCACCTTGTTATTCACTAAAGTCGATATCATACACAGCCTCCATATACGAGAACAGTGATTAAACAAACAGAGTGACAAAGACTTTCCCGCCAACCTAATAATATAAGATTTCTAGGCCACCAAATCTCAGCTTTCCAGAATTCTAGGTCATCGATCAAAAACCGTGTCCTAGAATTCCAAATTTCGAATCGAATGACCTAGAAACACAATTCAAAAATTCTGAACCAGAATTCTGGATTTCTAGGCCACCATGTTAAAATCTGGGATTCCTAGGCCACCATTTCCTATTTTTCGATTTCTGGGCCACCATCTTCAAATTTGGTTTTCTAGGTCATAATATAAGTCTTCTAGGCCACCAAATCTCAATTTTGGAGATAGAAACCCAAATGTTGGAGGTAGTGCCCTAGGAAACCAATATTTTGGGTTCCTAGGCCATCGATCAAAAAAACGTGCCCTAGATTTTCAAATTTCGAATCGCATGGCCTAGAAACACAATTCTAAAATTCTAAACCAGAATTTTGGATTTCTAGGCCACGCCCACTAAATCTTTTCAGCACTGGGCGACTCGAAAAATGCGCTCTCTTCGAATAACACCTCCGAATCGATATCCCAAATAATTTCGCTATGGAGAAAATTGTGTCAATCGGATGATCTCCCAAAAAAAGAGCTGCCAAAAAATACATCAAAATCGTCGGATCCAATCAATGAGGTCTTGTGTTTGGAGACGATAAACGCACTGATTTTGATCAGAAACCTCCATAAAAGCATTGGAGACGTCGCCAAATCCATGAAGAATCCATCGTTGGCATCTGGAGTCACTCAGAAGACGATCCAATCGTTGATCTTTCAACAGACACCTGATGAATGGGATCGATTGTGGGCGGGGCCAACGGACCCCGCGGATTTTTTGAACGCGGTGGTGAAGAAGACGCGGGGAACGATGCAGGTGGGGGGTTTTGGGATTTTCTAGGGGAAATTTTGAATTTTTGAAAATTTGAAAAAAATAAGAAAAATTAATTTTTGGCTCAAAAATTTGAAAATTTAAAAACTCAAAAAAAATTGAAAAAATTTTTTTCAAGTCTTTTAATTTTTGATTTTCAGACAAATTTTTCAAATTCAAAAAAACAATTTTTTTGGAAATTTTGAAATTTCGATTTTAGGATCAAAATTGGATTTTCCGGTTTTTCGGCTCGAAAATTTGAATTTTTCGAATTAAAATCGATTTTTTTATATTAAAAAAAGGGCTTTTTTCAAAAAAAAAAATATTTCTTTGAAAATTTGAATTTTTGGCTCCAAATTTGAAAATTTTAAACTCAAAAAAATTGAAAAAAATTGTGATTTTAAGAACTTTTTTTAGATTTTTTTTTGACAAGATTCGAAAAATATTTTTTGCCTCGAAAATTATTTTTTTCAAAATTTCGAAAATTTTGAATTTTTTGCTATTTTCCGACTTTCAAAAATTTCGAATTTTTTAAAATTTTTCAGATTTTTTTGAACTTTTAAAATTTCAGATTTTTTTTGAATTTTTTGAAATTTTGATTTTTTTGCAGCTCTACGAAGCCTCCAAATCCTCGTCGATCCTCTCCTCTCCCATCGATTTTTCGGATCTCTTCTATCCGAACATCTTCTTGAATGCATTGAGACAAACCACGTCTCGACAACTCCAAATTCCGTTGGATCAACTGATTCTCTCTTCCGCCTGGACACCATCCCAACTTCCACCGAAACAGTGTGTCCAGGTGCAGGGTCTTCTACTCCAAGGTGCCACTTTCGATTCGTTCCTCCGTGAGACTACCGTATCCAGTGCTGCCTACGTACAGGCGCCGATCCTCTACTTGGCATGGACTTCTGACAGCTCTTCGACGATCACTGGCGAGCAAATCCAGGTGCCGCTGTACAATTCCAGTGAGCGTTCCGACTTGATCACCGCTGTCAACATGCCGTGTCGTGGTGCCGATCAATGGAACATCGCAGCTGTTGCCCTATTTCTGCGATAACAAAAAAAAAGATTTTTTAACAACTAAAAATACAGCTTAAAATTAAATAAAATGTATTGTGCGTTTAAAAGTGAATAAAAAATCATGAAAAAAGATCACTAGTTATCATTACCAGCTAGCAGATCGAAAAAAAAGGAAAAAAATTATTGTACATGAAAGCGATAATAAATGAAGCGAAAAATAAAACAATTTAGTTTTCAGTGTCTTCCTCCTCATCGATCGGCGCTTCTCTCCGCTTCTGAATCGCGTTTGGACTTGGGAAGAAGTTCGTCGAGTCCAGGAGGCTGTCCCTTCTCACGAACGCCGTCACACGACGCTTCTTTTTCGCGAGCTCTCCGTCGCTTCCGTCCTCAGCGTCCTCCTCCATTCCGAGCAATGTCTCCGGCTCCACGGGTTTCACGAGCTTCTCACTGGCTGGGTACTCGGGAATGATTCTCGGCGGTACATTGTTCGATGGGTCGACGAATGTCATTTTGACTGCATTGATGGCTCCGGTGGCCTCTTCAGTGACGATGTGCGTGGCTTCAGCGAACATTGTGAAGAGTGACATCTGGAAATTATCATTTTTAAGTGTATACAGTTTGATAGAGCGCATTTACATATTTTTAGCTGGGAAATACCGCTACACATGACAGTTCTTTCGCAAACGGTGTCAGTTCAATTCCCCGTGCACATCCCCAAAACTTCTTTTAACTTACCGTTCTTTCTAACGACTCCTGGACCTTCGTCTGGAGGCTTTCGCCAGTCGTTCGGCATGTTTCACTCGTTGTCGAGTATCTGCCAAGTGCAGCCTCAACTTGAGCAGTCGTCTCCTCACGAATCGCATTGGCCTTCTCCAGAAGCGTGCTTGTCACCTTCTTCACCTCTCGGTCCTTCTCCACAGCTCTTTCTCTTGCCTCCTTAACCGCGTTCTCCATATCCATATCGATATCATCGAGATCCCCACGTGCACTGTCTTCAACTTCCTTGACATCGCAACACTCCTCGATGACGTCTTCAACCGATTGGATGACATTTTCAGCAGCGTTGATTGTCGAGAGAATGGATTCTTGAGTGTTCTGATCACCAATGAGTTGTCTGAAAACCGGGGAACTTCGAATGAGATTTTCTAATTGTTACAACTTACCTCTCATGATTCTCCTCTGCTTTCACTGACAACTGTTCCACTTGCTGCATCAACATCTTCAGAGTCTCCGCCATCCCCGAGCACGTCTTCTTGACTTCAGCGACGTTTTCGTCGCTCTGCTGAACTCTCTTCTCGAAGCTATCCGAAGTGGTGTTCCGAATTTCAGTGAGCAACGGTCTCACATCATTGGCAAATGCAGCGACTTGTCGTTTGATCTCTGCAAGCTTCTCCGTCAGCTGCTTACTCAATTCCTCTGATCTCGTTGCGTGAGCCTTGTAGTACTCAACGCACGTCTTCAGAACAGCATCCCATTGCTCACGATTGTCGTTAGACAGCGAATTGATGGTGTTGGCCGCATTCTCCTCGATCTCGGTAGTCTGTTGGAATACATTCATGAGTGATGTCTGGATTTCCTTAGAACTTTGGTCGATGCTGTCCGCAACAGATCCAAACGTCTTCACATGTGGCGTCACTTCATGCACGAACTCTTCTGATGCCATTCTCCCATCATTGGCGAACGCTTCTGCTTGGAGTGAAGTCTTTTCGATGAAGGAGGTCATCTGGAATGATAGAAGCTTTAGTTTTCCAAATTACCAACAAGCTTCTTCAAAAACTCACCTTCCGCCTGAATGCTTCGAAAATATCCTTATTCCGATCGTCAGCAGCTCCCATGTCGTCCACTTTTCTCCAAAACGCCGCAATGTCGGTCGTCAACTCATCGGCAGCTTCTCGAGATTGCAATAGCTGATCAAATGACTTCAACGCGTTGGTGTGCATCACTCCGATCGCTTCAATGTTCTTATTGAGAACGTCGTTCGTTTCCGCGAGCTCCACCACTTTCTCAGCATACTCGCGATGACTTTCTCTTAGACGGCTCTCCAGCTCTCCCTTCCGCTCATACAGCTGCTTGTACTGATCATCCATGTACAACAGATCCTCTGTGTATCGTCGAAGTCTGTCCACTGCGCTATCCAACTTCTGTTCGAGCTCATTCACCTTTTCAGTGTTGCGTTGGAATTCCTCGTGCGATTCTTCACTGATGATGACTCCGTTCTTCTCGCGAGCCGCTCTCAAGTCCCGACGCAACTTCTCAATCTCATCCGAGTACTCTTTGAGAATCGTCTTCTTTGACACCTTCGTATTGCACACTGGCTTATTCTTGATGTTCGCTGCTCTCATGGCGTACTCCAGTGTGCTCTGACTCTCCTCAAAATTTGAGCTCGATGGTGAGAGAGTTGCGATGAGTGAAGTGATGGTGGATCCTCCCAAACTGTCCTGTAGAAGTCTTGTGAGCTTCGACTCTCTGTATGGGACGTGTTGAGCATTGGTGGTGAGCGATCGGATGACTCTTCCAAGTGTCAAAAGTGACTGATTGATCGATCCAGCTTCCTTGGCACGATTCCCTTGAGCTCCTGATCGTCCGATGTTTTCAGATCCAGCCAAATCGACGAGGTTCAGCTTTCCTTGCTTCACCAACTCCTCTCCAGTGTTCGTGTTTTCTCTTACAACCACATTGACCATGAACAGACTGTGAGATCTGCTGCTGTTCATGTTCATTAGTGTGGCTGCCGTCTTCCGCTTCTCGGCTCCAGTTTTCAGCAATTTGAAGACGTCTGAACGACTTCTGACCGGCACTTCTTCGACTCCCGACACAATCACTCCCTTTTTATGGGGATCGTCAAAAATGCGAAGACGTTCACGGTCTTCGTCGTCCGAAGATGCCAGAAGATCCAAGAGCTCTTCGTTGTACAATTCCACGTAGCTGACTCGCAACGAGTATTCCTCACATTTTGATGATTCCAACTTTTCGAAAATGTCCTCAACAGCTCGTGGAATAATCCCAGTGGTCGGATCGTCTTGTGAGCTCTTGGCATCCGTACGCCCTCCTTCCATCGTGAACGTCTTTCCCGTTCCAGTTTGTCCGTAACTGAAAGAATGGATATTACTGGTTGAATTCTGAAAAAATCTTACGCGAAAACTGTGCAGTTGAATCCAGCGATCACTTTCTTGATTTGAGGAGACACCAAGTCGGCGTAGATCTCGGCTTGCGTCGTATCCGTGTCAAACACTCGAGAAAAAGGTCCAAACGGCTTTGCCTTGAGTTCGACAGTGTTCTTGATCTTGTCGCTTCTCGCGATGCTCGTGCACTTGTCGCTCCGCTCGGCTCCATTGAGTGGTCTGGAAAATTGAATTTTGAAGTTTCCAAACTGTTTCAAAGAATTTTCCTGATCCTCACAGCCACTCGAATATGTGACGTCGCTTCAGAGACCTTCTTCCGTGTAGTCATCGTTAAATTGGATGTCGTATCCTGAAAAATACGATAAATTGAGTATTTGAGCAATAAATGGGTGTGCTGGTGCATTCAAAAAGTGTTGCTTCGCGGCGCTCTCATCAGAGCG
>NC_013489.2:182292-222524 GCF_000004555.2 Caenorhabditis briggsae
TCTATAGTTCAAAAGAACCGCAATTATTTACTCTTCATTTTGTATGGATGAATTTTTGATTCGTCTGATATAATTTTTTTTATGATTAAAAAACAACGAAAAAATGTGATTTTGTGCAATTTCGTGAGGTTTTTTGATTATAAAAAAAAGTTTTATCAGACAAATCAAAAATTCATCAATACAAAATGAAGAGTAAATCATTGCGGTTCTTTTGAGCTATAGAACTCCTAGAAATGTCAAAAACTGAAAGAGGAGATACATTTTTACTGTAAATAACTTTCGAAAATGACCATTTTTGAAATGTTTTCTTCCGGAAAAGGACCATACAGGATTCTATAACCACTAATTAGTTTTTTAAGAATCATTTGAATCATCTTCAATCTCCGCAAAATCAGATAAAAAAATCTGAAATTATGGTTTTAGACCTGCAATTGTAATCGCGCCAATATTTTTTTCTGTAGATCAAAATTTAATTTGCAGTTCGGAAATGTTCTGTGGGAGACCGTGAAATGAGGAATAATAATAATATATTTACTTGCAATGCATGGGGGAAATAGATAGATAATTTGGCAAGAAATGGGACCTGTACAAATAAAAGAAGTAAAATGACCAGACGGACCGACTAGAGTCCTGTGAAAAATGAAAGAAAATTCAAAAACTCCCGCTCAAAAATTCGAAAACCATCTAGACCTTTCTGCGGGTTTCGCCACGAAAGTTCAATTTTAAGCATGCGCCTTTAAGCAGGATTACGGTATTTAGAAGGTCTCGTCACGGAGAGCTTGCGCCTTTGAAAATATTTCCTTTTCGAAGTTGGTCTGAATTTAAAATGAGTGTTCACCCGTTTTCAGCGATTTTTCAACGTTTTTTCAGCTTTTTTTCTACTTTTTTGATTAAAAAATTCAAAAAGTTTCAGAATATCATGGTACTTGCCCTCGATATACCGCTAAGACCGCCGGAGCGAGCCGTACTAGAGTTTTTATTGTAGGATTTTTTGAAAAAAAAACCCGTTTTCCGAAGAAAATTTTTTCAGAGGCGTAGTCTTCGGACCGCAAAGAAATCTGAGCACCTACACAAGCCGCAGAAGTTGTCAGCGACACGATGTGGCAGCAGCCAGTCACATTATTCGCCTCTATCTTGATAGGGGTCGAAGAAAGAGCGGTTTCACCGATGCTTGCCATCTCGTCTATGGCAACACGATTGTGTTGAGTACACAGGTCGCCAGACTTTTGCGTAAGCAGGATTTTTGCCGGAATTTTGACTTTTAAACGGGTTTTTCTTCCAGGTGATGCGATTCGAGCCAAAGAACTCCTGTCCTATTCTTCCTATCTCGCAGAGGAGGAGGAGAGAAGACGTAGAACTCGCGAACAGATGGAGAACGGGCTCATTGACAACTCAAAGACACCGAAGAAGAAGAAAAGGTCGAATGGAGCAGATGAGGACGAATTCGCTATGAAAAGTCCAGTGGTCAGTACCAAAAAAACTTGTCTGGACTTTTTAAAATCGAAATTTTCAGAGTGTCGCCTTGAAGAAGGACATCACAATGCGCGACGTCTTGGGAACGCCTCAAATCCAAAACATCGAGATTGACGATGATTTGGCACCGGCCACAGTCGATGATCTTGCTCTGCTCTATGGATTCCTTGGATCAGAAGCCACACAAGTTGATAAGTCAGTTTTTCTGCCGAAAAATTCGTTTTTGAGCCCAAAATCATCATTTTCAGAACATTTATCGATCAACAATCCTCATCAGCCGCGAAAAACCGTGAGGAACTGATCCAAGACTTCGATTTCGACGCTCCACCACCACCGCCACGACAATCATTCGCACCGCCCATCGACGACGATTTCGAGTTCCAGCGTCTAAGCGACGAGATGATCCAGCAGTCGCATCAGACGCCAGTGAAAAAGAGACGATCGGGAGAACGAACATTCGAGCCGGGACCTCATCTCGCCGAAGTGCTTCTTTATGGACGATTGCCACTCGTCGATGAACGTAGGAGTATGGAGGATGAGATGGAAGACGCCAGGAATCACGGAATTGTAAGTAATTGGTCCTAAAGTTGTCGAAAATTAGGTCAAATTTCGAAGAGAAGCGGTCTAAAGATCATTTTTGACCCGAAACCAACATAATCTTTTCAGAACAACGACAACCTGGACGTTCCTTCTGCCCTGGTCGATGTCCCACGACTGCCATCGCAAATCTCCCTGGACGATATTCCATTTCCTTCGAGACCACCCCAGCGAACACCCTTCAGAACACCGCAGAGCACACGGAAAGCCAAGTTCGATGTGTACAATGGAGAAGTGGACCCGACGCAGGCCGATAACAATCGGTTCAGAATTCCATTGGTAGGGTTTTGACTGTCTGAAGACCCTATAAATTTCGAATTTCCAGCGAGAGATGAATCGAATGATGGAGGACTTCTCTAGTCTCCACTACGAGGATGGCAAGATGCTCAGAGTGAAGCCAGCAGCCAAGAGCGCAGTCAAAGAGCTGTTCAGATCTGTTCCCTACTTCATAAAAGATCGTGAGTAGTTTTTTTTCTGGATTTTTGACTTGAAAATCGTTCATTTTTGTCTAAAATCGATATTTTTGACCTGAAAATGGTTTTTTTCGACCTAAAATTGGTCATTTTCGAACTAAAAAAAATAGTTTTTGACCCTGATCATCTAGAATTTCTGCTTTCAGGACGCAACGCGGATACATGGGACGTGTTGGATGTGGGTTATAAGAAGCCGAATTCAAGCATATCCGGCAACACTGTGTCTGAAGATGAAGACGAAATCGAATCGTCTAGTGGTTTTCGTCGTCCAAAACAATACAAAAATTTGGAGCCTATCGATTTGTCGAACCTGAAGGTCTCCATGATGCCGTTGAAGGAGACGTCGCCAGTGTAAGCATTTTAGCCTAAAAAAACCAATTTTTGACTCAAAAATCAACTGTCCAGCAAATTGATTTTTAGGGTATCGGGAGAACAAAATTCAACTGTTTTCCCTCTTTCAGAATATCTCCACTCCGCCCAGTCGTCGATGGTATCGATATGGAGGATTTGGAACGTCCAAGAGACCATAACGACGTCCCTCCAGAGTTCGATTTTCCAAGACCAGAAGACGTTCATCGTGAGCCAGGAGAAGTTCCAGAGGAGATTGAATTCCCTAGAAGAGAGGATAATGGATCCAATATCACTAAGATCTACGACGACGCCATGCTCGATGAAGACCCTTTCCCGACTTCCAAAACTTTCGAACCACCATCAGCTGGTGATAAGTCGGCTGCCACCATTCGCGAGGAGCTTTTGAGGTGAGTTTTGGCTGAAATGCTTCATTTTCCACTGCAAAACGCTGAAAATTTTAGACAGTGTGAGGAGGAGAGCCCGTACCCGATCCAGTTGGACAGCATGACTCCAATCGAAACAACATCTCGACGAGAAGCTGCGAGGACGTTCTATGTGGTTCTTGGTTAGTTTAATTTTGAAAATCTGAGACTTCTTCTGAAAATTCTTCTTCTAGAACTCATCAAAAACCGGCGCATCGAAGTCACTCAGGTGTCGCCATTTGGACAAATCGACGTGCAGCTCTCGGCAGAAGACTTCGAAGATTTGGCGGTGTTGGCAATGGAGGAGGAGATGGACGATGGCGATTTTTAATTGGACCCCATTAATTCTGTCATTTTTGTCTGTATAATGTGTTTTTACGACATTTTTCGTCGATTTTTAGTTTGTCTTTTTTCTAAGCCAGAAAGTCTTGTTAAATTTAGTCTACTGTAGAATTTTCTAGTTAGTTTTCATTTTCTAGTATTTAAAAATTATTTTTCTTTTTAATTTTTTTTTGTCGGGTTCTCAAAAAATCACACCCAGTGCATGTATCATCCTAATCATGTTTCATCTCTTTTTTTTGTTTTAATAAAATTCTATTTTTGTTGTTTATAAATTTGCAAACTTTGTTAAATTCTTGAGATTTTTCTTCATTCCCCGACTCTCTCCCCGACAATCGATTCTTCTGCCCGGCGCGAAGGTAAACGCGCTCCACGGCTAATTCAAAATTTTCGCATGCTAGCGATTGGCTCCATTGGTTTGCATGGAGTTTAATCCGGATAAGTTCATATAATTGCTCTTATTGCTTATCTTTATCGATCATTTTTTAGGGAAACTTGTTTTTGTCTCCTTTTTTCCGTTCTTTTTTGTGTTTGCCTTTAAAAGTATCGAAAAATTAGAAATTTTGTTGTGAAAAATTGTGGAAAAACCACTAAATTATAAGAATTGCAGGTTTTTGGTCTAAAAATTGCTGAAAATCTGAAAAATTCCGCATTTTTTAACGATTTTCCAGTCTTTTTTCGTTGTTTTTTTTTCGAGCTGTAAAATTTTAAAAATAAAAGAATTTTCGCTAAAAAAAAGTGCTGAAACATGTCGAAAATTGCCTTATTTTCAGCCTAAAAAACAATAAAAATTGGAATTTCGCCTCAAATAGGCTCCGCCCCCTTTCCACTCGATATTCTTTTCATCTTTCCCGATTTGCCAGGTTGTAATTTCAAAAATTTTCAGCACTTTCCGGCCTGAAAAATCTCTAAATTTCCTTTTTTTTTGCTTAAAATAGGCTCCGCCCACTCGTTTATTCGATTTCCCTGACTTTCCAAGTTTTTTCCCAATTTGCTCCAAAGTCCCAGATCCATCTGACAAACTGAAAATTTCAAGCGATGCCACCAAAGAGGCGAGTCCGTGGTCCCCCGCTTCCAGCACTTCCAGAATCCCCAGATCGTCAAGAAGACCCAATCGATGAGGTGGATCCAATGGAATCGCCAGATCGAGACGACGATCGAGATAATCAGAGACATCGAAATATGCCAGACTATATGGATGACGACTTTGATAACGATGAAGAGGAGACATCAGACGGCGAGGATGTCCAACTTATTGAACAGGAGCATGATACGAATGTTTATGATGATCGAACCATTCAGGGATTGGAAATTCGAATGAGATACACTAAAGTTACGCCAGATATGACTGGAGATCAGAAGATGTTGGTTCAGACTGGCAGATTGGTTAAGTGAGTCAGGAAATTGGCCTTTTTCAAGCTCAAAAGCGCATTTATCTGCTCAAAAAGTACCTAAAAATGATGCTTTTATTAGGAAATCATGGTTTCTTCGGTCAATTATTGCTAAAACTTGTAATTTTCTACTGGAAATTGAAATGGCTCTGAAATTCTTTATTTTCAGCTTCGAAATCGTTTTATTTTTATTTTTTTCCTGCCAAAAATTCATTGAAACTGCCTGTAAAATTGTCTCTTTTTCAACTTCAAAATCACATTTTTTCAACAAAAATAGTGATTTTCCAACAAACAATACTTTTTCTGTCAGAAATTTCTAAAAATTTCAATTTTTGACCGAAAATTTGCTGAAAATGGCTTCAAAAAGTCCTGTTTTTTCGACAAAATTGTCCATTTTTGACAAGAAAATCATGTTTCTGGGCATATTTCAGTCGTTTTCTAGTCGAAATTTCCTCAAAAATGGCATTTTTTTTTGTCAATTTCATTAGGAAATTAAAAAATTTCGGGATTTTTAGCTCCGAAAATCGCTATGTGAAGCCAGAAAATCACTGAAATTTGAATAATTTTTTTCAAAATTTCAGAAAAGGAGTCATCGATTCGGTTCGTCAGGCGTTTCAGGCTCGAGACAATATCGGGGAAGAGCTGATTATCGCATCTCAAAAGATGATTGTCGCTTTTAAAAGGGTAAGAATTCGAAAGCATTCGAGAAGTCTGGCAAAAATTCCATGAAATTTGGTCCACAATGACCGGAAACAGTCAATTTTAGCTTATTTTTATCGATTCTTATAGATTTTTTCGATGAAAATTGCCAAAAATCGAGAAAATTATCCCCAAAATGCACACCTTTCTCTCTTACAGGCCAACAACACGCGTCACAAGAAATGGAATCTGGTCAAGGAGTTCTTCATGGAGCTCGACGCTCGTCTAGTGATGATGTTCGAGGAGGTTACTGTAGCCGAAAACCGTGCGAGAGTCTACAAAATGGTTGCGATGGTGGCGATTGAGCTGCTGGTTCTGGGCTACAATCAAGAGTTCTTCCACTTTGTATTGGGATTGGTGGAGAGTGTGAGTGACAAGATTTTTGTGATTTTTGAAGCTATTTTTCATCAATTTCTAGCCAAGAATTGAATCCAAATATGCCTGAAAATAAGCTATTTTTTGACATGTTTGTGTTTTGTTATTGACTAAAAATTCGTCAGAAATCGCAAAAGGAAAATGCTTCGAAAATTGAACGAAAATTAGACTTTCCAATCGAATAACTGATTTTTTGTGTCATTTTTTGTTGGATTTTGAGCCAGTTTTGTTATTTTTGAACCTATTTTTTTGACTAAAACTTGATCAAAATTGGCTTTAAAATTCACCGATTTCTAGTGGAAAATCGTCAACTTTGGATGCCTTAAAATTCACCCAGTTAGTTAACTTTGAGCTCAATTATCTCGATTCCTTTGAGAGATATCAAAATTTTGTCAACTGATAAAATGTTTACCATGATATCAGCAATATTCTATCAGTTGACAAATTTTTGACATCTCTCACATGAATTGAGATAATTGAGCTCAAAGTTGACGATTAAGTGGGGCTTCTATTAGATTCCACATTCTCCATTTTTCAGTGGTCCGAAAGCGAGAGTGTCGCGTCACGAATCAACGCCTCGTGCTGCGTCAGCTACATATTCGAGACTGGAAAAACGCACAATCGCCAACTGACGGGCGAGAACTTCTCGGGATTCCCACTCGAAGGAGCCTATCGTCTGTTTGCGGTCCTGAAGAGGGCGTTGTTGGATAAGGAGGCGAGCGCCAGAATCCCAGCGATCAAAGGAATGGGAGTGATCCAGAATTGTGCCATTCCATCGGCATGGCCAGTTGAGGGACGGGAGTCCAGTGCCAGGGAGTGTGAGTTTTTTTTGTGGATTTTGAACCATTTTTCATGATTTTTGGACTTTTCATAGATTTTAGACCATTTTTTCATGCATTTTGGGTCATTTTCCATTATCTTTGGTCTATTTTTCATGGATTTTGAACCATTTTTGGGCATTTTTATTTCAAACTTTTCAGTGCTGACCCGCTCTTGCCGTGACATGTCTTGGGAGTGCCGCCTGGTCGCTATACAATCCTTCATGCCACGTGACGAAGACCTTCAGCTTGTCTCCGACATCGCCTACTACGACAAATCGACAATCGTCCGAGTAGCTGCACTCGAGCAGTTGGGCAAAATGAGACCACATCGGGATTGTAGGGAGAAGGTCGTGCTCGTCGACATGTGTTTCAAGGATCATGAACGTAAGATATTTAGAGAAAGAGAGATACCGTAATCCCCTTCTAGTGATCTAGATGGCCCTGGTGACAGTCCTGATGGCCTCTAACGACCCTTCCAACAGCTAGATAGCCCTAGACAGTCCTAGTGATCACCTTGACGGCCCTAGATGGCCTTAGACGACTAAGCCGTTCCTACTGTCCCCTAGACGACCCTAGACTGCCCTAGATGGATCTAGTATGGATCTAGTCACACCTGACGGCCCTCGAGACCCCTAACGGCTTTTTTAACAGTCCTAGTAACATCTAACGTCCCTAATGACAGCCTAGATGGCCCTAGATGGACCTAGTGACACCTAAAGGCCCTTCTAACGACCCTAAAGTACTCTAGTGACCTCCAACTGCCCTGGTGACTCCTTAGACGACTTCAGATGACCCTAGTCATCATTCACGATCATTCTAACAGCCTTATGGACCCTAATAGCCTAGACAACCCTACTGACTGCCTTAGAAGGCCCTAGACGATCCTAATGACCCTTATATGCTCTAGTGACGACCCTAAATGTCTCTAGTCATCTCTAATGTCTTTGCTGACGGCTTTGACAGCTCTAGACGCCCCTAGATGGCCCTAGACGCTCTGAGACGGCCGGAGACGGTCCCAGTGACCCCAAAAAACAACATTCCCATTTCCAGCGGCCGTTCGAGATGCCGCAAAGATGGTGCTCCGTGAGTGGGTGGCTCGTCTTGCCCGCCGATACGTCAACAAGGCCAAACAACAAGATGTGGTCCCGATGCGCGGTCCAGACGATGAGGAAGCCATCCCACCGCCAACAGGAAAAGGATATATTCTTGCTGGACAGGGACTCTGCCTTCTATGGCTTGTTCATATGGTGGATAGTATGGAGAGTCACCTAAATCTTCGCAGAATGATGACCCATTTGTTGGATGTTATTCGTCATATGTACCTGTGTCATGCGGAGCCAATTAGCACGTTTGCTGAGCAAATCGTTGTGGATCTGAAGGAGACCCAACCGAATTGTCCGGTTCCGTTGGTGACGAAATCGACGATTGATACGTTGTTGGTTGATAATCCGTTGAACGCTGATAAGTGAGTTTTTAAAAATCCTTTTTTAGCCAAACTGAACTGCTTTTTTCAGCCAAGACACCAACACGACCCGCGCGATGGTGATGTTCTGGCGCTGTCTCGTCGAGTACATGTCCGATCGAGCCAGAAACGAAGGAGACAAATTCCACGCGATGAGTCGTTTCACCCACCCGTTGGGTACCATGTGCGAGAGTTTGGAGACGTTTTTGAATCGAGTCAAAGAGGAGGAGGTCCCACCGTCTGGCGGAGGATATCATGAAGGATTTGAAGACGACGTCTATGTAGTGCAAATGTCGATTATGGAGAATTACCTCCCGGTGTTGAAGTACTGTCAACAGGATCAGTCTGGTCTCGACGCCTACAAGCAGTTGCTCATCTCAATGTTGATGAATCCGTTTTATCAGAAGAAGGTGATGGATATCATCGTCCAGGAGCTGGGGCAATTCTATAAAGACGATCCGCATGAGTTGTTTTCACTGATTTGCGCGCGGACCAGTGAGATGAGAGACAAATACGATGGTTATCATTTTCCGGTGCTCGAGGGAACGGTTTTGATTGGAGAGCAGAAGTTTAGGAGGGATTGGAGAAATGAGATTGCCGCCGGGGGGACGCCGAAGAAGAAGGAGAAGGATGTGAGTGTGGAGGGAGATTCTGGAAGATTCTAGATGGTTCTGGAAGGCCCTGGAAGGCAGAAGACTCCAGAAGCTTTTGAAAGGTTCTGGAAGGTGTTTAGAAGATTCTGGAAGACTCGGGAACATTTCGAATGATTCTGGAAGATTCTAGAAGATACTAGAACGCTCTAGTAGTAGCTTGTGGAAGACGCTGGAAGGTTTTTGGAGATTCCCGAAGTTTCTGGATAATTCTAGAAGCTGTCGGAAGACTCTGAAATACTCTGAAAGATTCTAGACGATTCTGAAACATTCTAGTTGGTTTTTGGAACATTCTAGAACGATCTGGAAGGCTCTAGAAGATTCGAGAGAATTCTAGAATCCCTTGGAAGTTTCTGGAAGTTTTTTGAAGGTTATAGAAGTTGTCGGAGATTTCTGGAATATAATGGATCATTCTGGAACATTATAACAGGCTCTAGAAGCTTTTGGAAGATTCTGGAGCACTATGAAAGATTCTAGACGATTCTGGAGCATTTTAGAAGTCTCTAAATGCTTCTGAAAGGTCGCGGAAGATTCTAGAAGGCTCCAGAAGCTGTTGGAAGTTTAGAAATTTCATATTTGCAGCTCGTCAACCGTCACATCGATCAATACGAGATAAAAGTGCTCAATTGCTGTCTGAAGTTGGCACTGCTGAAAGAATGGATTCCAGAATATGATGATCGGTATCGGGAGAAGGTTTGTAGCTGAAATTCGACTGAAAATTATCAAAATGACCATTTTTCATGCCTTTTTTTTCAGCTCCGCGCCCAAACCAAAGCCAAAGACGACTCCACCAAAATCTGCGCAATC
The DNA here is from genome assembly GCF_000004555.2 of Caenorhabditis briggsae. NCBI lineage: Eukaryota > Metazoa > Nematoda > Chromadorea > Rhabditida > Rhabditidae > Caenorhabditis > Caenorhabditis briggsae. The sequence continues at coordinate 192,153 of NC_013489.2, forward strand.
GAGTGTCTCGGAATCATTGGCTGCTACGATTTCGACCTTGTCGCCGACGATTTCCGTGAAATGGCTGACTTCCACTTCCAAAAACTGGCTCGCCACGATCCGGTGACCCCAGAAGAGCACATGGTTCAAGCATCGGTGGTCCTCGCACTGGCCGATATGTTCGTTGAGAATCCCGATAAATACACGGATAAACTGTACGAGCCGCCGTTGGAGCACTGGAAGAACGCGGAGAACACACCGACGTTCTTCGCTGATATCATCTGTTCGGATCAACATAAATCCGGATCGGAAATTTTGGTTCGAACTGTTGAAGCACTGTGTCGAACACTTTTGAATTCGAAAATCGATCCGACTTGTCCCGCTTGGCAGAGATGTATTGTTACGTTGATGTACAGAGCTTCGTTCAAAATTACGGATCACTATAGTGCTAGACTTCGATCCACGATCCTCGTTACACTCCAATTCTTCTGCTCCATGAATCAGTGAGTTTTTGAGCTATTTTCAACTGATTTCTAGTGGAAAATGGTGGCCTAACTTTGAGTTTTCTAGGCCACCATGACTTAGAAATGTCCTGATATTCACCTGATGCGTTTTCTAGGCTATTTTACTATGATGGCCTAGAAAAAACAACTTGCAAAAGTTAGGCCACCGTGTTAAACGACCTAAAAATAGCATGATATTCGCCTGATGTGTTTTCTAGACTATTTATCATGGTGGCCTAACTTTTGCAAGTTGAGTTTTCTAGGCAGCCATTCTCAAAAATGGCCTGATATTCCCTTGGTATGTTTTCTAGGTCATTTACCATAGCGGCCTAGAAAACTCAATTTTTGAAAGTTAGTCCACTGTTAAAATGGCCTAGAAATGGCTTGACTTTCATTTTATGTGCTTTCTGAGTCATTTTAACAAGGTGGCCTAACGTATGCAAGTTGAGTTTCCTAGGCCATCATAGAAAATGACCTAGAAAACACCAGGTGCATTTTAGACTATTTCTATACCATTTCCCATGGTGTCCTAGAAAACTAAACTTGCAAAAGTTAGGCCACCATGTCCTTAAAATCCTATAATTCGAAATTTCTGATTTCAGACGCAACCAACTCGTCGTCGTCCGATCGTTCCGTCGATTCTTCTCCCTCTGGACCAACACCGCCGACGTTGGTCTTCTCACTGAAAATCGCAACGAGCTATTCCCGAAGCTGAAGCGATGTGCTCACGCGTTTGCAGCTCTGACACGTCATACGGTGCTTCCGGCTGACATGCAGAAAAATGTATGTGGAAAAGTGGGCAGAGTCAAAGGGGCGGAGCTGAAATGCAAGAATTTAAATTTTTGAAAAAGTGGACGGAGCCTTTGAAAAATATGAAAATCTCTAAAAGTCCTTTAGAGATCAATGGATTTTTGTACTTCGAAATTTGTAGGATTTCGAATTCCTGAGTTTTCGGAAAATTGGGCGGAGCCAAAAGACTAAAAGGGGGCGGAGTTTGATGATAAAAATCGATATTTGCAGTTCCAACCGTCGCACATCGAGCTATTCGACGACATTTTGGACGAAATCCATGGACGCAGTGCGACGAATCTCGTCGATTTCTATCTCGCCGCCCTGCCACACATTGAATTCGAGAGCTTCAGTCGACAGGTGCTCACCAAATATCATACGGATCTTCAGTGCTCAATGGAGGTGAGTTTTCAAGAATCAGGAAATTCGAACGTTGAGCTCAATTATCTTGATTCCTGTGAAAGATATCAAAAATTTGTCAACTGATAAAATGTTGCTGAGAATATTAGAGACATTTTATCAGTTGACCAATTTTTGATATCTTTTACAGGAAATGAGATAAATGGGCTCCAAATTACCGGGCTTTTGCTTAACTTGATCAAGTCAAATTCTCTAATTTTTGACCAAAAATTACGCAAACAGGATTACTGTATCCTCGATTCTCGGACATAAAAACCAACAGACTTTTCCAACTTTGCAGCTCAACGGCGAGGACATGGAACGTTCGCATCGTAACGAAATTCGTCGTGTTCAGCGAAAAATCGCCAAGCTCCTCGGCCTAAATATGGACGATGGTGATATCGAGGAGATGCCATCTACAGTATCAGAACTCCGCCCAACACGACGTACGGCCAAAGCGACAGCAACGTTGGATGGGATTCAGGAGGAGGACAACGAGGATTCAGATGACGATAATCAACCGGGACCATCAACTGTCAAACCAAAACGCACACGGGCGGCGCCGACGCCAAGAAAAGCGCCAGCGTCTGCACAGAAGAAGAGCAGAAAAGATGCGGAAGAGCTAATGGCCAGTCCACCGGTGAAAGCAGGCAAAAGTGAGTGGAAAGGGGCGGGGCTTAGCTGGACATTTTCGAAATTGTGGCTCTAAAACAGTTCTTGACACTAGAAAAGGGGCGGGGCTTGATTGGGAAAAGAGGAGAAGCGTAAATAAGAAAAAAGTTGCGGAGCTTACATTTTTTACATTTTTTAAAGCATAGGGAAAAGGGATAAGGGGGCGGAGCTTAACTAGAAAAAAGAAAAAAATGGCGGGACTAGGCCGAAAAATTGGTATATTTAGTAAGAAAACGAGGCGGAGTTTAGATAGGACAAAGGGGTTGAATCTATCCATTGAAGGGGGCGGAGATTACCTAGAATAAAACATTTTTCAGTACACATTGTAGTTTGTAGTCCTTGTAGCCTAGCTTTTATAATTTGAAGCCAATTAAAATTTTGTTTTTTCCAGAACCATCTCGTCCAATGACGGCGACTCGTCCATCATCACGTACTGCATCAGCCACACCGATGCGTACAATGCCGCCAAGAAGTGCGCGAAGACTTAATTAATTGATTTTTTCAACTTTTTTTAAACCCCATTTATTCGTCCCAAAATCTCAAGTTTCCCCCAGTTTTCTTTAAAAATCTCGAATTTCTACCTAATTTTTCGTCTTAAAATCTCCCCAAAAGTCCCCCCTCCTCTTCCAGTCGACACCCCACAGTACTGTAATTTCTGCGATCTCTCCTTTTGTTTTCCATGCATAATATCTGTATTCTATTTATTTTTACCAGTTTATATTTCAGTACAAAAAAGGCCTGGAAGAATCTCAAATTTAAATTTCCCGCCCATTTTTTACCAAAAAATCTCTCTCCACGTCGGATTTTCCCACCTGAATACCAAAAATTCAAATTTCCCGCTCGTTTTTTTTTGTCATTTTAGTTTCAAAAAAATGCAAAAATCTCCTCTTCCTTCTCTTATCACCATTCCCCTTCTTCTTCTCATTATCACCGATTCGACAAACGCATTCAATGTAATTTTTTTTTGTTGGGTCCCACCACGAAAACTACAGTAATCCTGGATCTTTTGTGATTTGATCCAATTTTCTTCTGTGCAATCGTTTATTGATTTATTTCCAATGATAATGATGAACTATTAATTTTGGATTCGAATTTTTGAAAAAAATCAAAAATTTCCAAATTTGAAAATTCAAAAAAAAAGTTTCAGCAACATTTTTTTCAAAAAATTCCAGATTACGGTGGCGAAGCCAGATGGTGGGACCTACTATCGTTTCTGGTTTGTTTATGGGTGTTTTTCGATTGGAACTACAGTAATCCTCATTGTGTTCACTTCGATTTCAATGTGCCGAAGATACAAATTGGTGGCCAGTCAGGACGAAGAGGTGAAAAGGGGGCGGAGCTTTGGAAAAAAAGGGCGGGGCCTCACTTTTTGAATCTGAATTAGAACAAAAAAGGGGCGGAGCCTAATTTTCTGAAAATTTCAGATTTCCGAAATTCAATGATGTGGAGAATTTTAAGAAGAAGAAGACGTGAATACTTTCGAAGTGATCTATTTGATTTTTTTTCGTATTTTCTGAATGAATATGGAATCTGAAAGTTTAGATTTTTTTGATTTTTTTTGAATTTTTCGAATTTTTCAAAATTTTGGGATTTTTTTCGAATTTTTGGGATTTTTGTGTTTTTGAATTTTTGAATTTTTTGAGTTTTTTGAAGTTTTTGGGATTTCAGATTTTTTTGGATTGTTTTTGGTTTTTTGAATTTCGGAATTTTGGGATTTTTGAATTTTTCAAATTTTCAGAATTAATTCCGCGACCCAATGAACTACTTTCTATGTGACCTTCCGACTTGTCACGTCTATTTTCTGACTGTTGAGTCCTATTCAGCTAATTGGCACCGTTACATTTTTATGCAGTTTTTTTTTCAATTTTCATATTTTTTCTTTGAAAGAAAAATTTTAAAAATTCCAAAAAACTGAGTATTTTTGGATGTTCAGCCCAAAAGTTGACTTTTTTCATCTTTTTTCATCCGTCAAAATTCTCCAGCGACTTCCCCGCGCGCCTTCTCCTTTCCTCCCCTTTCTTATACGGCTTCCGCGCCCTTCTCTCTAGTGTGAGCACTAGCTCAATGGCTAACTCTTTTGCCTGTCGATCTAGAGTTCGCGGGTTCGAACCTTCTCGGGAAATTTGTCTTTTTATTTTTGTAATTTTTCCAGGAACAACCGACATGGCTCGTACAAAGCAAACCGCGCGTAAGTCGACCGGAGGAAAGGCTCCAAGAGCGCAGCTGGCGAGCAAGGCTGCTCGCAAAGCAGCTTCAGCTGGAGGAGGAGTGAAGAGAAAAGAGAAAAAACATTTCCATAACCTACAAATTTGGAATCGGCTCATCGTGAGCTTCAAAATGAGTATAATCATGACTCTGGACTTCAAAAATTTCAAATTTCCCGCCATAACTTGTCCACGAGGAGTCCAAAACTAAAAACGTTCAGTAGAGCGCGCTTACGTTGTACTCAGGTAAACGATTCTGAATTAGATCTGACTTCATTCGGAATTAGATCGAATAACTCGAAATTCTGAATTAGATCTGAGTTCATTCGGAATTAGATATGGACTAGATCTAATACCGAAGTTGCCACGAGAAATGCGCCATCAATGACTCAGCTGCCGCGGATGAATCGTTTTGTTTTTTTGTTGTCCTAAATTTTTTTCGTCAGGAAAATGGGTATTTCTCTCAACTTTTGCCTTTTTTTTCGCTCAATTATTTAAACTATTTTTCTGGAACATATTTTAATGTGTTGTGCACGTTTTTGCAAAATTTTAGGTGAATTTTTTTAGGAACAGCTGAATATTCAAAGTTCAATTTATATATACGACTTCTATAGAAGACAGTAATTCTATGAATCGACAAAAATACGACGATTTTGAAGATTTTAAATTCGGAGAAAACTCTGCAGGTAAGATAATTTTTGCCTTTTTCAGCTTGAAGGATTACGTAAAAACGATGCAAGGGATCACCGAAAAAAACAAGAAAAAAGAGATGATAAATTGCTCTGATAGTGAGCTCAATTTACACAAGTCGAGAAGGCCTTACTTTCGGAAGCCGTGTCTTGTCATGAGCAGGTTAGTTTTCGAAAGTCTGGTGGACAAAGAAACATGCGTGAAATTGCAGGCTCTCAACCGAATGTGTCATGACCCGATTAAAACGATTCAAAAATTTGGGATTTGTTGTATAAAACAACTGCTCTGATATGAATTTATTTGGATTTGCAAAGATTTGAGTACGGAAATTATATTGAAATGGCTCAAGTAAGTTTATTATCAACATCACAAAGCCAAAATCTTCTTTTTTCAGTTAAATCAACATTCATTTCATAAAGAATATCCATCTTATCTACAACCGAAAACTATGACAAGAGAATTTTCAAAATCGAAAATATGGACGAGCGGATGAATTCGAATTGAGATGTTTTTTTCATAAATTTCGTCACTTTTTTTTTCTTATCTCAATGTTCCCATTATTCTCGCTGATCTCATCGTTTTCTTTTTTGCTGATCCCATTCATTCATTTGTATCACACCCCTCATTTTCGTTCCGATTTCCTATAACTACATTTTAATCTATGTTTTTCTTTTTCTCATACTTGTTCTGTTTTCTTTTTTAATAAATTTTATTATAAATAAAGTGAATGGCGTTGAAAAGAAAACAAAAATTGAAAAGTGCGCGCTACGATGCTCCGAAATCCCGCTGGTCTGTTCGGAATTAGATCTAATTCGTTCGTAGTTCATTCGGTGTTCGTTCGGAATTAGATAAGCTAAATTCTGTATTAGATCATGCCACTTCTATTTACGAACGAACCCAGATCTAATTCCGAATAAAGTCAGATCTAGTTCAGAATCGTTTACCTGAGTAACTAAACCCAGAAAATAGGTTTTTTTTTCAGTTTCCGGTGTTTTCGACTCTTCGAATCTTTGGGGAAATCGACGGGAATCGAAAACAAACAAATCGGGGAAATTTTCTGACACTTTCCAAACATTGAGCCAAAAGAGCCGAAAATTTTTCTTGTCCCAACAATATCTAAATTTTCTAATTTTTCCAAAAAATGGGAATTCGAAGCATTTTCTGGAAAGTTTTGGCTGGGAGAGGTAACATCTCTTTTTGAGGATTACTGTAGAATTTCTAAAAATGTTCAAAAACATATTTTTAGCTCCGGAAAATGGCGGCTGGGTGGATAGTATGCAAGTGGAACACTTTGATCCATATACACCGGGACAGCTCACCAAAAACTTCACGGCTACTGTAGGTTCTCATATTTGCACATAGCTCACAGCTTGCTCATTTCTTGAAATTTTCGTCATAAAACTTATTAAATCTTGCTCAGCTTGCTGAGAGCTTCGAAATAAGCCCAAACACGACTAGTCTAGCGCTATTTGGAGTTTTGACCTACGCGTTGCGGTCGCGTCGCGGTTTGTTAGATTTAAACTCAAAGCTAAGCGAATCTAGTCGTGTTTAGGCTCATTTGAAAGCTCTCGGCTAGCTGAGCAATATAATGAAGGTTTGATTTTGAAAGTTTGAGAAATAAGCGAGTCATGAGTAATTTGAGATTTTCAGAAAACCTTAAATTGCTCAAAAGTTGCTCTTTTTTGTACTCCTCGTGGACAATCAAAAATTTTGGAGCTTATCCATGACTATGTTTATTTTAAGGCTATTAAATATGAAAATAGAAAACGCGCTCCATTCCAGGTAGCCGATGAGATTAGTGTGACACGTGGCACGACAGTAAAAGCGCTCTACCGAGACGATCAATGGATTTATGTGCAAGTTTCGGATGGAAGGAAAGGATTCGTTCCACAGACATACTGTAAATTGTTGCTGAATGCGCGAAATTCGAAGAAAGAAGTTGTGGACAAGGTGAGGGCGCTCTATTAGACATTTTGAGTTTTGTACTCCTCGTGGACAAGCTGTGGCGGGAAATTTGAAACTTTTTGGAGTTGGGTCATGATTATACTCATTTTGAAGCTCACGATGAGCCGATTCTAAATTTTTGGTTTTGGAAACGTTTTTTTCAAATTTCAGAAGAAAGTTGGAACTGCTGGAACAACATTGGATCGAAAATGGGAGAAGTCGAACTTGCAGCGTTTCATCGACAGTTTGCCAGTACAAAAAGAAGAGGGGGAGGTTTTCAAAATGGTGGGAAATTTGAATTTCGAAAAAAGCGCGCTCTTTTAGACATTTTGAGTTTTGGACTCCTCGTGGACAAGTCGTTGGCGGCAAATTTGAAAGTATTCGTAGATAGGCCATGGTGATACTTGTTTTGAAGCTCTTGAGAAGCTGAATTCGAATATTGCAACCAAATTCAAAATTTTTTGTTCCAGGACGAAATCTGTGAAGCTCAAATTCTGTCGAGCTTCGATGCGTCCGCTCCAGATGACATCACCGTCAAAGAAGGGGAAATTGTCACAATTCTGAATTTCTCAGATCCCGAATGGATTTATATTCGAAATTCTGAGAACCAATCGGGATTTGTGCCGGTGGCAAATTTGAAAATTCCAGATGAGCATCGCGAAATTCAGAATCGTGTGCCAAAGGAGAAGTGGTGAGGAATTATTGATTTTTCAGCAGTTCTGAAAGTTCTGGAAGCTGTGGAATCGCCAAAAATTCGAAATTTCAAATGATTTTTTCAGTGGAAACCCCAAAAAATTCAAATTTCTCGCTGAAACTTGTCCACGAGGAGTCCAAAATCCAAAATCTCTAATAGAGCGCACTTTCTTTATTCGCAACGTCAGATATTCAGAATTAGCTCTCTGAGAGCTTCAAAATGAGTATAATCATGACCCAACTTTCAAAAATTTCAAATTTCCCGCCAACGACTTGTCCACGAGGAGTACAAAACTAGAATTTGTCCGAATTGGTTGTTTTTGCATTTAAAATGCGCTCCGCTGAACAAAAATTTTGTGGCTCGAATTTTTCAAATTTCCCGGGGCTTCAGAACTTCAAGAATTTTAAATTTCCTACCTTTTCAGGGAAAACGAAAATCTCCTCGTGGTCGAACCATTCGCCGGTCGATCACCTCTCGACCTGACCGTCCGTCCGGGTGAATGGATTCGTTGCACCGGCAAGCCAGTCGACGATTGGCTATGGGCGGTCCGGATAGCCGATGAGAAGCAGGGATTCATACCGAACAAAGTCGTCATTCTAGCCACCGATCTTTAACCTTTTTTCGTTGTTTTTTCTCCTTCTGATCAAAAGGGGCGTGGTCTAAAAATGAAATTTTCGATTTCGATTACACCATTGTTGCTTTATTATTTCAGTATTATATAGGCCCGGCTTAGATCTGAGAATGATGGAGAGACAGTAATTGATTGGGGGGAAGGGGAAAATAAATTACTACCAAAAAAAAGAAATTAATTGGGGGATGGGAATAGATTCTGACGGTAGAGAATAGATCATTTGAAGTGAAAGAACCAGATTTGACAGATTTTTCAAAAAATTTGATTTTTTTTGAGAATTAAAAAAAAAGGACAGTAGGATGAGAGAGATACTGTGGAGATACAACACAAAATTGAACTGGGAATTTTATTTTAGAGAGATAAGGGGATATGGAGAGGGTGTCAGAGAGTGATGCCAATATTACAGATTTTAGAGATTTAGGGATTTAGAGTGTCGGCCGTTCCAAGACCATTCCACATGTGCTCTTCAGAAGTTCATCGCGTAGCCGCCACAGTGCTTTGGTGACGTCTTCTTCGCGGGCAACTGGACGACCGGCTTCAGTTCTCTGAAAATTGCAAAATTTGAGTTTTGAACTCCTCGTGGACAAGTCATTGGCGCGAAATTTGAAATTTTTCAGAGTAGGGTCATGATTATACTCATTTTGAAGCTCTCAGAGAGCTAGCTTTGAATATCTGGTCAGTAAACACACTCTACTGACAATTTTCCAGATTGTTGAGTATAAACGCGCTCTATCGACATTAGTCAAGATTTGAACGAAAGAAACTGTAAAATACACAGAAAACACCCATCGCAAAATGTTATTGAATGGGAAAAATGCGAAAAGAGGCTCCTTACCCTAATCCAATTGGTCGGTGGTCTCGCATTGGGATTTGGTTGCGTGTTTCGGATGGTTGATCCCAGATTCTTCTCCCAGCGAGACACGGATTTTTGGCGATTTTGAGCCAGCGATTCAATGTATCTGGAAAACAATTGATAATTAAGGATGAGCAATTGATTGCCAAAATTCACTCAAAACTTCAGTATTTTTTAGCATGAACAATCCCGCCTAAAAGGTCAAAGTTTGGAAAAAAAAACTTCGTTTTCAAATAGAGAATAGATATTCTGGAGCGAAATTGGCTTGAAATCCAATTCACCGTAAAACTTGTAATAGAAGGGCCCCCACATTGAGCTCATTTATCTCGGCTCCCTTAAAAGATATCAAAAATGTGTCAACTGATAAAATGTTTGTGATATCCTGATAAACAATTTATCAGTTGACAACTTCTTGATATCTTTCAAAGGAGGCGAGATAAATTGACTCAAAGTCAAAAGTTAGAGGGCCCTTCTATTACAGGTTTTTTTTCTGGCCAAACTCACTTCAAATACGCTTCCGAGTGCAGCACTCTCTTGGTGTGGATCTGATTGGGCGGCGCGATGAACGCGGGCACCACACATCGGACCACGGTCCTTCCGACGTCGGCGATTTGTGGGACTTGTTGCATTTGCTGCTGCTGGGGTTGTTGTCCCTGTTGCATTTGCATCATTTGCTGTTGTTGGGGTGGTAGTGGTGGTGGTCCTTGATGGTATTGTTGGTGTTGTGGGTGCTGCTGCTGTGGATGCTGTGGATGGTGGTGTTGCTGGGAGGATGATGGCCCCTGTTGGTACATTCCGTTCTGTTGGGCTGAATGGCCAGGCTGTAAAAAATCAATAAATCGATATTGGAGGATTCTAGGAATATAAGATCCAAGGCTGTAGGGAACAGGGGCTTACAGCCTTGATAAGAACCCAATTCCTCCAGTAGGACCTACCTGATAATGCTGCTGCTGCTGATGGTGTGAATGATCTACATGCTGTTGCTGATGCAACCCTCCACCATTCATCAACTGTGCCTGAAGATGTTGTCCAACGGTTCCATTCTGATGGTGTCCATTGACGTGGTGTACCTGCTGTGGTGGCGCCTGCATCGTCTGTGGCGGTCCCGTCGGTGCGTTTCCATACGGTTGATGACTGACACGTGTCGGCTCGCCCGGAGCACTCATTACTCGATAGAAGTTCTTGCCGAGCTGCGTTTGATGAATCGTCTTGGCCGACGTTGGCATGTGCTTCTCCTTGATGTGACGATGAAGACGTGGCAGTGAGGGGAACGGTTTTCCGTCTTTTCGATTCCGAAGACACGTCATCCACATGCACACGAACTGTTGGTCGCTGTCCACTGAAAGAAGAGGAGGGTTTTATTAAAATGTCAAGGAAATGAGCAATTACGCTCCAATGATAGAAGGAGGAGAAGGAAGATAAAAATACCACATACATCTCTAATTCTTCAAAAATTTCAAATTTTGCGCCACAACTTGTCCATGAGGAGTTCAAAACTCGTTATTGAGAAAATACGAGTCGTGTACTCCTCGTGGACAAGCTAAAGCGGTAAATTTGAAAACTTTTGAAGATTGAAGCTTGCTAAGAGCCTAATTTTAATTGAAAATCCACAAACATCTCTAATTCTTCAAAATGAGTATAACAAGCTTTGGACTCCTCGTGGACAAGTTGTGGCGGGAAATTTGGAATTTTTGAACGAGTTAGGTCACAACTATACTCATTTCGAAGCTCTTCAAATTTTTCAAATTTATCCGCCATAACTTGTCCACGAGGAGTTCAAAACTCGTTATCGAGAATTGGGCTCCTCGTGGACAAGTTAAAACGGGAAATTTGAAATTTTTGAAGTCCAAAGTCATGATTATACTCATTTTAAAGCTCTCTCTTCAAAAGAAAAAAAAACTACTCACTGATAATCTGACTAGTATGGTGTTGAATCACATGCTCCAGAAGCGCCGTCTCCGTATCGTATTGAGTGTCACAGGCGGCCCATTTACACGCATAGATCCGCACTTGTCCGGGAAGTAGTGTCATCGCCTGATGGGCTTTAATGGCATCCTGTTTCGCCTTCTCGACGGCCACCACTTCCGCACGCAGCTCGTAGTGCTTCTTTTGCTCTTCCGACAGTTTTTTCCACTGAAAATATGGCAAATTTAGAAGTTGCTCTCTCTCTACAAGATGCTCCTCCCTAGAGAGCCTCTTACCTCTACACCAACTATTCTCGACACGTCTCCAAACCCAGAATCCGGATTCTCGTGCATAATTCGCTTCCTGACTTCTGCGGAGAATAGAATGTAGCCACTTTTGCTTTTGACCGCTTTCGGTGTCACTGGCGTTGATGCGGTTTGATTGGCGACAGCGGCTACTGTGGCTGCCACGTCTCCTCCAGATTCCGACGGCGTCTCAGGCGGCGATGAAGATGTCGCCGCTGTGACCGGCGCCGGGGTCTCCTCCTTGACGTGACGTGGAGGATGGCTACTGCTCGTAACCGACTCACTGCCATCCGTGTCGTCGTCCATCATTTCATCGAGATGATCCAGTGGCATGACGCCGTCGCCGTTCACACGTGGTGAGAGTTCCTTTTCCATTTTTATTGGCTGCTTGTAGAACAGAATCTCTTCATTCGGGATCGACACGTGCAGTTTGTAGGTCTGTAAAAATTCCAAGGATGAGGGGGGAGGGATTCTGGAGAGGGCGGAAATTCAAAAATCAAAATTTCGGAAGACGTGGGAAAGCTCTCCTAGAAGACGTCAGGCGATTCTAGAAACCAATCAAACCAAAGCTTCTGGATTTTCAGGTGAGTGGTCAGATGACGTCATCTGGATTCAATGGATTCAGGAAAGCGAGAGCCATGAAAAAGAGTGGGAATCGGATTTTCAGATTTTGAGTGTCGCAGGCTACGGTCAGCTGACGTCATCTTAAAGTGCTGGATTCAGGAAAACGAGAGTCCACGATTCTATAGGGACTTCTAGATCCCATCACTGTTATTCTATTCTACTTGTAGCCTACATCGGGGCTCCATGGCAACGCTAATCCCCCGGGGGCCCCTGATTCTCATAGCCCTCCGCTCCTACTAGAATGCCCTATGCTTCTAGAATCTAGGATCAAAGGGGGCGCCCTACAGTACCACCACCTCCTCTATGAAGATAGACGACGGCGGCGGAGACAGAGAAAGAGAAACTCCGAGTTGGAGCGGCTAGGGCGGCGGTGGCGGCCAAGCGGAGGTAAGGAGAAGAAGGGAGAGCTGGCTGCAGGCAGCAGCAGCAAGCCTGCAGCCGGCATCAGAAGAGAAGAAGAAGATTCTACTGCTGCTGCCTGTACGCACACACACAGGCTCTTGTCGTCCGCGCCAGGCAAGCAGGCAGGCCGATAGACCAAGATGCAAGTGAGGGGGGTCTCCGCTATAGACTGGGCAGGCACGTCAGCATAGCGCACACAGCACACACACACACACACCACCATCTGCCTCCCCCCCCCCTTCTTCTTTTATTTCACGACCTCCTTACTGTCTACCCCACTCTCCTCGTTCGGTGTGCTCTCTCCCTTGGCAAGCCACTCCGCTCTCCTAATCCGTCCCACTCTCTCGTCGAGTGTCTGTTCGTCTGTTTCCTCTTGGGGCCAATCGATGCGCGCGCAGGGACGCACAGAGAGAGGAGGAGGCCAGAGCGAGGGTAGTGGCCATGTAGAAGAAACGCAGAGTGACGTTTCTGTCTCTCCTCGGGGGGTTCTCGAATTGAAGGGTGGCGAGGGGAGGAGGGTAGGCTGACTGTGTGAGAAGACAATTAGTGTTGGCTGCTGCTGCTGGTGGTCCACTAGGAGGAAACTAGGAGAAGGCAGCTGCTTCTTCTTCTGCGGCGTCGGCGCCTTCTGAATCTCAGCTCAGCTCAAAAAGAAGGAAATTCCTAATCTTCTGCTGATAATGACGCTGACGACTACAAAGACGTGCTCAATGAGCAATGCTGGGTGGAGCTTAAGAAAACAGGGGATGAAGCCTAAAAGGGATGAAAACGGATAGAAAAAAGGAGAAAATGAGTGATTATATATGGCAGAGTTCTCTTTTATCAACGGGACGAAAAACTGACAGCTGAAACCTCCGAAACCTCCGAGGCGCGAAAAAATAGATCACAAATCGATCTACAGTAATCCTAACGATTTGTTGGAAGGCTTACTGTAGGTCTTGATCTGGAGAGATTCTAAAGTTTAGTTTGGGGGTACTGTAGTTGAGACATAGGGGGTAACCTACAAAAATCCAAAATGCTCAGGACGGGTTACTGTAGTTCTGTATCTGTTTATCTAGATGTATTGATCTACAAATTTGATCAATGAACGAACCTTCATCTTTTTCATGGATTTTGCATAGTCCAGATTCATCGTTTGCACATCTGTAAACTCGTTCGCCGGATCCGGATAGCCAATCAATGAGCAATCGTCTGGAGCATCGGCAGTGCCGTTGACCATTGTTTCGCACACGAAGACGTCGCATTCCGATATTTCGGTTTGACGTTCTGAAAAAAAAGAGATTTTCGAGGAACCAAGACTTACTGTAGGTTTTTATCTGGAGAGATTTTAAAGTTTAGTTTGGGGGTATTGTAGCTGGAGACCTAGCTGATAAGGAGGGAGTAATCGACAGTAATCCAAAATGCTCAGGAGGGTTATTACTGTAGTTTATGTATCTGTTTATTCAGATGTCCGAAACACAGATAAAAGTATTCTGATGAAAGATTACTGTAGCTACAGCCTGTGAACGCAGTTACCGTAATCTACAGTAGCCTCGTCGACTGACCTCATTTTGGGCGTTTTTGAGGTACAGTAATCCGGAAAATGTGTGTACAGTGAACCCCAAAAAATCAGGATTTTGTTCTCCGCCCCTTTTAGATAAAGATTACGGAAGCACTCGCCAAAAATCCGGATTTCAAGCCCCTCCCTTTTTTCGGTAACATGGGGGCGTTTCCAGGAGTACTGTAACTGCTACAATTCTAAAGATTACGGTAGCTACAGTACCTGGAAAACCCGGAATTTCAAGCCCCTCAAAAACTCACGCTTCGTATAGAATTTCGCTGGCATCACATCGCAAGTTCTCTGTATTTCGCACAACTTGCGCGTCTCATCATTCCGATAAACACCAATGACCTCATTCTTAAAGAACAGTCGACCCTCGTCATGAATCGTTTCCGATGGACGAGCAAACCAGGATCCGGAGAACCATTCCGATCCATCCGCCTCCTCTCTCCACAGCTTATTGATCCGCATCACATCACAGAGGGGTTTCAGGGGATTGAACACCAGAACGCATTGTCCGAGCCAAAAGAATTTGCCAGTTGAAGAGCGGATCTGTTGGTAGTAGATCTTTCCGTCCTCCTTGGTCGACTCATACTCGAATCGTTCCATATCCAAAGAGACTTCTAGACGTGCACGATCCTCCTCATCATCGTCTTCCACCTCCACAATTTCCTTCTCTTCTGAAGACGTCGGATCTACCACCGTTAGAATCCTCTTTGGCGTCACTGGCTTTCCCCGTTTCGTGCATTCCAACTCCTCATCTTCTGAACTGTACGGCCAGGATCTCAATTTCGAAAAGTACTTTGGTTTTCCATGATACTTGTATTCACACAGATAGACGTCTTCTTCAGCGAAATCGCTCAGAATCTTGGTAGAATACGTGGCAAGCGACACAACTGCACACTGTCCACGCAGTCGTTCGGCAAGAATCGTGCCTCGGAACGGAGTCAGAAAGACTTCTTGTTTGATGAATTTGCGGCTAGCCAGATGAAGTGTCTCGTCGGGACGATAGACCCAGAATCCTTGAAGAGCCTTCTCGCCAGTTTCGTCTTTGAACGTACGCTCGATTCGAAATATGTGGAGGGGAGTCTTCTTCTCGTCGGCACGCGCGATGTAGGCGTAGCACGGCGCCACATACTTGACACCGTCGACTTCGACGTCCTCCATTTCCACTTCGGATTCCTGGAAAATGAGAGGGGGATAGATCATAAAAAGGCGTAGGTGTGTCCAGAAGGCACTGGGGAAATTCGAAAGGATCCCAAAGAACTCTAGAGGCTGCTAGAAGCTTTCGAAGGATCTTAGAGATCTTTAGAAGCTTCCGAACGACTTTGGATCCTTCAAAAGGATCCGAGAAGCGTCATAAGGATTCTAGAATCTTCCAAAGGTTCCCAAAGGCCTCTAGAGGATCCTAAAGAGCTCTTGACGGTTCTAGAAGCTTCCGAAGAATCCTAGAAGTTTGAAAACGAGCCTAGAGAGTTCTAGACAGTTCTAGAAGCTACCGAAGGATCCTATATAGCTTTAGAGGATTCGAGAGGATCCAAGATGCTTCAGAACGATCCTAGAGAGCTCTAGACAGTTCTAGAAGCTTCAGAAGGATTCTAGACTGATCTAGCAGATTCTAGAAGCTAAGCTTTGGAGGGTTCTAGAAGCTTCTTTAACACAAAAACTCACATTTCTCTTAATAACCGCTGCTCTTCCACCCATCGCCGGGCTCTCTCCACCCTCATCCGACTCCTCCTTCGCCTTGACCACCTTCTCCTTCTCAATCGCCTCATCGATATCCTTCTCGATGACACTGTACGCTTGCGAGTGAATCACGTCCTTGCACTTCGCATCTCTCTCCACAATGAACGCCTTCTGCAACTGACACGCCGCTTCATAGATCGGTGATTCGAGCTTCGCCAACTCTCTTGCTGTTTCGAACAAGTCGAAAAAGTCCTTTTGAAGTTTGTCGAGCCGTCTATACCGACACTTATCGATATTGATTTTAATTTGGTCCATTGTGAATGGCCATTCAGCTGGTGGCACTCCAGCAGCCTTCATTAGGTCCGGAAACTCAATGAAATAGTCTGCCCAACACTTTCCATCCTCATCCTTCTTACTGTATAAGGCGGCGAAGATCGACGTGAAGATCGTACGAAGCTCGACTTGTACCCTCGGAGCATCCTCTCCTGAATCCAACGATCGTTTCATTTCGAGAAGATACTTCTGAAGAGACACAGCCTCCTTATAGATCACAGAATCAGTTTCATTGAATTTGCAGGCGTTGGAGAGCATGAGCATGAAGTCAGAGACCACATCAAGAAGGGTTACATACTGACGATTCTCCAATTTCGCCTTGATTCTCATAAAATCCATTGGCTTCTTAATCACATCATAGTAGCCTGGAAACTCTTCTTTCGTCGGAAGACGCATGAAATTCACAGCCAGCGGGCGACTCGAATCGTCGTCGCTTCTCACGTCTTTCATCGATTTGAACAGTCTCCACATCTTCTGTTCTTCGATGGGCAGCTGGAGAATGGCTTGGTCAATTTGACGTTGCTGTTGAATCATTTGTTGACGAGCCAGCTCTTCTTCATTGTCCTCTGGACCTCCATACTTCTTCTTGCGGCCACGTGTCTCCGTTTTTGGGGTTTTCCTGTAAAAACCCATAGAAAAAAGTCCAAAAATCATGAAAAATGGTCCTAAATCCAGAAAAAAAAAAGTAGTTTAAAATCCATTGAAAATGGTCAAAAATCTATGAAGAATGGTCTAAAATCCATGGAAACTAGTCCAAAAATCATGGAAAAAAGGTCCTAAATTAATGAAAAATAGTCCTAAATCCATTAAAAATGGTCTAAAATCCATAGAAAAAGTCCAAAAATCATAAAAAATAGCTCAACATCCATTGAAAAGAGACTAAAAATCATGGAAAATGGTCTAAAATCCATGTAAATGGGTCGAAATCCATGGAAAATGATCTAAAATCCATGAAAAAAAAACAGAAATTTCGGACCATTTTTCATGAATTTTGGATAATTTTTAATGGATTTTGGATCAAATCTATGGAAAGTGTGTCCCAAAACTTACATATTCGTCAAATTCGACGCTGATCCATGTGGTGTTGCTGGCATGGACCCGGCTGGCATCATATACGGCTGTGGTGTTGGTTGCCCATATGGTACCATCATGGGGTACTGCTGTTGACTCCTCATTCCATCATACGCACGAAGAACCGCCTTTTCCAATTGGATCGCATCCTGATGAATATTGGAACCGGGCTCGTTGAACTGTCTCGCGTTGGCGAACATCCTACGACAATCCGCAATCATCGCGTCGACCATCGGATACTGATGAGTGTCGATTCGGGTTCGGATGATTTTCATATCAATTGGGTTCTGGATGACTTGATAGTACTCGGGATACACCTTTGCCGATGGGAGGTCTATGAAAGCGCCCGCAGGCCAGTAGGCCAAGTTTCCAGGAGCTCTAAACTGATGAATAGCATTCCACAACCCCTGCATCATCGTCTTTTGTTTCATATAGGCAGCGTTCGGGTCCACAGGAGGCATGGATTTCCGATTTTTATAGCCCGGCGTTGGCGTCCCGTTCTCCCTGTTCTTCTTCGGCGATTTTCGTTTATGCGACGGTGGAGGCGTCCGACTATCATCTGAATCCGTATCCGGCATCTCGATCTTCACCTGTCGGGCGCGCGCTTTCGGCTTCTGTGGGGTGTTGGGTGCCGATGGTGCCGCTGGCTCAAACTGGCTCACATCGAACGAGGGAACCAATTCCTTACACGTGGCAATCGTGAGATTCCGAAGCTTCTGAGCCGCAATACAGACATCCGACGACTCGAGATTGTATTCGAACGCGTTGGAGTACATTGTCATGAGGTCGGCGATGAGGGTCTTGAAGTCGTACTGCCCGTTTTTGAGACGTTTGTTGATCATGAACAAGGAGACAGGTTGCTTTATCTCGTCGTAGTAGTCAGGATAGGATCTGGAAGATTTTTTGGTACAGTCTGAGTCATTTTGAGGGTATTTAGGACCCCTTGAAGGCCCTTAAAATAACTTTGAAAGCCTTAAGCATTCCTTTGAGGTCGCTAAAACTGATATTTTGATAAAAATTGATATTTTGATAATTCGGTATCACTGTGGTCTAATTTACGGCCGAAATTTTGAGAGTGGGCGGAGCTTAGGTACGGTAGCGAAGGATACTGTATTTTTTTATTTTTCATAATTTTGAAGGTATTTTTCTTTGATTTTACGATGAATTTGGAACCTATTTTTCACAAAAATTCTTACAGTAACACCAAAATGACGAGCTGGAATTTTGAAAAAAAAAATACCCTAAAACCTGTAATAGAAGGGCGCCCACATTGTCATCAAATTTGAGCTTATTTATCTCGGCTGCTTTAAAAGATATCAAAAATGTGTTAACTGATAAAATGTTTGTGATATTATGATAAACAATTTATAAGTTGACAACTTCTTGATATCTTTGACAAGAACCGAGATAAATTGGGTCAAAGTTAGAGGCCTATTCTATCACAGGTTTTAAGACTTTTTAGTGATATACCGTAAAACCTGTAATAGAAGGGCCTCCTAACTTTTAACTTCAAGCCAATATATCTCGGTTTCTGTCAAAGATATTGAAAAGTTGTCAACTGATAAATTGTTTATCAAGATATCAGAAATATTTTATCATTTGCTTCTTTTTTGATATCTCTCTTAAGAATCGAGATAATTGAGCTCAAACTTGACAGTGGGGGGCCCTTCTAATACAGGTTATAAGCCCCAAAACTCACTCCTTGCAAGGCAACTCCAAAAAGTTATCCGCCAACGGCACATCCTTATCCATCGCATTCCGAATCGTCCAGTACACCTTCCACATCGGTTCGTCAGCCTGTTCCGTCTCCTCATCCTCTTCAGAATCCTCCGAAAAGTTGTCATTCACTGCGACAGCGGTCAACAGAGCGTCAACAAGTCGTGTAGCTTTGGCCCTTCTCATCGGATGAACTCCCTTCTCTTCCAGCTTCGCAATTTTCTCTCTTACTACTGTCTTCAATTGCTCAGCATCTTTCCAGATGTCACTCCCCTTTCCACTGAATTGTTGAGCGTTTTTGAACAGGAGAAACAGGTCGTCCTTCAAGTGCTGCATTGTTTCATACTTCTTGTCCTTGCCGTTCTGAGCAATCGTTTTCAAATCGATCGGCTTTGCAATCTTCTGGTAGTACTCTGGAAAATCCTCTTTCGAGTGTAAAACTCTAAACGGAGGACAGAGAAGTCGTCCAGAGCTGTCTGCGGCTTCTAGAACAGCTCCTAAAAGATCACACAACATGTAGTCGTCCAGCTCCATTGGTGAAACATCACGTGACGATGATTCTCCCGTCTCCTGCGCGACTTCTGAATCCTCTTCTTCTGGCGTTACGTCTTCCACATCGTCGTCGTCGTCGTCTTCCTCTTCCTCCTGCTTATCATTCAAATACTCTCCGGAATCGACCTTCTCACATGCCGCATTGTAGAGCTCCTGGATCTTCAGCATATCCTTGTGCTCATCAGAATCTTTCTGAAAATCGATTTTTGGCTATTTTCAGCTATTTTTCGCCATGAATTTACCTGATAATAGGCCAGATTATTACTTATAAACGTGTCGAAATCGCTTTGAAACTGATCAAAAGTCTGATAATCCGGATTTTTCAGCTTGTGTTGAATCGTAGTAATATCGATTGGCTCCTTGACAGCTTCATAATATTCTGGCTCTAGACGACGTGACGGTACTCGGAGAAAACTCTCGAATATCGGCTCATTGGTGCCGGCTGTGCTGCGTTGACGGCGGATTTTCGACATGACATAGTTGCCTTTGACGAGCTGAAATTGACAAAAATGAGTCAACTTTATTAATTTTGGGGCGTTTTTTCCCGAATTTTCGACCAAAAAGGCCAGAAATAACCTAATTTTTAAATTTTCCCCACCTCAATTTCCCGTTTCTCCCTCTCGGCAAGAGTCATTCGTCCTTTCCGCTTCTTGGCGGCGTTCGATGTGGACGGCGTATCCTTCTCGGGCTCCAGCTCGGCTGCACGCTTTCGTTTTGTGGTCATTTTTAGGCCTGAAATGAGGGGAAATTTAGAAGTATTCAGATTTGAAAAAAAAAAAGAGGTTTCAAGAAGAAAAATGGACCGAAATTCATGAAAATTGGTTCAAAATTCATGAAAAATGGTCAGAAAATAATGTAAATAGGCCAAAAAACATGGAAAACCGGACCAAAAGCCATGAAAAATAGCCCAAAACTCATGAAAAATCGTCCAAGTTACATGAAAAATGGCCAAAATCTATGAAAAACGATCCAAAACAACTAAAAAACTATTTTTTTTAAAGCAAATAATAGGCAAAAATTGGATTTTCTTCCCAAAACGGGTTGATTTTCAAGCCATTTCGTTTTTCAAACATGCTGAAAAAAAAGAGGTCTCGAGAAGAAAAGTGGACCGAAATCCATGGAAAATGGCTCAAAATTCATGAAAAATAGTCAGAAATCCATGAAAAATAGCCCAAAATTCATGAAAAACGGTCCAAATTATATGAAAAAATAGGCAAAAATTGGATTTTCTGGCCAAAAACGGGTTGATTTCAAAGCCATTTCGTGATAAAAGATGTTGAAAAAAAAACAATATTTTTGGCCTTTTTGGACCAAAAACCCGTTTACAGAGATAAAAAATACAAAAAATTCAATTTTTCGGGCAAAAAAACCTAATTTAAAGGCATTTTTCAAAATAGAAACCCCGTCAAAATAGGTATTTAGCTGGATTTCGAAAATCTATGAGAACCCCATTCAAAATTACTAAAATCAAACTTATTTTCTATGAAAATCCCCTAAAATGGCACTTTTCACTAATTTTCTCCCCTTTTCTCCTTCTCAAAGTCCTCAATTTTCAGCATTTTCAGCTCTAAAACGTTCAATTATATATTTCTTTGTATTTTTCCTTGAAAAATCCCTCAATTTCCCATATCCTAATCTCATTTCCCCATCGGTAATCCGTGTCTAAACCCTGAAAGGCGGCGCGACGTGCGCGCGAAACTCGAAAATTTGAAAATTGGAGAGGAGGAGGCGGGGCGATTATTGGAGTTGGAGACGACCGAAATTTCGAATAAAATGAGTTCCAGGGGGTAAAAAATGATGGGGAATCGATGGAAAATGAGAAAATCGAGATAATGTGTGATTTTAAACCGAAAAATCGGGGAAAATTGATGAAAAATTGACGAAAATCGGTTCCAGACGAATTTTCGCGCATTTTTACGATAGAACAGAACCCAAAAATAGGGGCGGGAAAAGCAACGAGTGTGTCCCAACACCCAGGCCTTCAAAATAACGAAAACGCGCGCGAATTGTGTTGGCTGGGTGCCAGACACAGCGTTGTATTGGTTGGTTGAGGAAAGAGAGAGAAGGGCGAGTGAGCGCGCAGAATCAAGAGACGCAGCGCGAAACGGGTCGGGGCCGATGAGTGAGAGAGAGCGTGCACGCGAAACGCGCCAACGCCGCCGCCGCTGTTTTCGACTCGTTGTGTACGCTTCTTCGCTGGTGTATTGATCCAAACAGGTTAGTACTAGGTTAACAACATGCTGAAAATTGTTTTTAAGCCATGAAAGCGATTAAAATGCTGCTGAAAACACCAAGAAAGTGTTATAATTGGCAAGAGTGTTCAGCGAAGGGAAATTCAATATTTTTCTTTGAAAATATGATTTAAAAAGTTTAAAACCAAGAGAAACTAATAGAAAATGTGTGTAAATCATGTTTTTAGCCCGAGAATCCAAAAAGAATCAGCGGAAAACGCTCGAAATTCAAATTTTAAATTTGCGCGCCAAGCGAAAAGCTTGACGCGTTTCTCGTGCAGTGACTCTCTGCGCGACCTCGAATGGGTAGAGAAATGGAGTGACTCTCCGACTGTGCGCGCGCAACAAGGGCAGATGGTACACAGAGAAAATACAACACAATGACACATTATATAAAAGAGAGGAGAAATCTTTCAGAAAACCATGAGTGAACGAGGAGGACAGCCACCACCGAAAAAGCGGCGGACCAACGACCGGCAACGATCGAAAAGTGCAGATTTGACGGTGAATAATGAGTATGAGGATGTGGTTGAAAAACTAAAGGGAGCAGACAAAGAATCGGCTGTGAAAGCGGCGAAAAAGCTGAAGCAGATGCTGTCGAACGCCGCGAAAATTGGCGGATTCGTGGCGCATCGCCGGAATCTGGAAGATTTAGTTTCAGTGTTTTCAAGGGAAACTGCATTGCTAGGCACTTCGATGTGAGTGTGGGAAGCTGAAAATAATGAAAATTCGCTAAACCTCAGGTACCACGAAGACATCCATAGGTACTCTATAAGTATCCTTGCAAATTGCTGTTATATCGATAAAACGACGTCAACTGGGAATCAAATTCGACGAGCTTCTCGAAGTTTCCTAGATCAAGCCGGTTAGCGAGCACTTTTTTATTTGAATTCTAGTGTTTCCCGCCCGAAAACGATTGTGCATTGGAGCGTAATTGCTCTCGAGGTTTCGAGGAGCGGAGACCCCGCAAATTCCGGGGAAATAAAAAACTGGAGAAAAGAATCGGGGAAAAGTGGGCGGAGCCTAAAATGCAACCCTGGCACGGTTTTGCCGCAGGGTTTTTCTGCACATTTGGACACGGTCATGAGGGTGCGGAGCATNAATTGCATCCCTGGCACGGTTTTTNTNGACTCCGCCCACTTTCCCCGGAGTTTTTTTTTCCCGGAATTTGCGGGGTCTCGAGGAGCGAGAGCTTTTTTAATGTTTGAAGTCGTTAAGAGCTTTTTTAATGTTTGAAGTCGTTAAAAATTGAAAAAAATAAAGTCGGGAAATAAAAAAATAATAATGTTTGCGCGTGGGATTGCGTGCTTTAGGTGCGAACACCGCGACGGCAAAATACACATTCCCTGAAATTTTCCCCGAAATTTTTGCTGTCTGCCCTCCTTTAAAGCATAATGTTCCTTTAAAAGTGCTACCGTAGTCTTTAGTGGGAAATTTGAATTTTTCAGTCCGAATCTTCGAAAGCACCACTTCCAACATAGAAATCCGCGTCGCGACGTGTCGATTAATCGGAAATTTGTGCAATAATAAGGAGCTGGGACCAGTTGGCTGTCAAGCAACACGATCCTTTTCGATCGAATCGCTCTTCTTCTAGAGTCCACAAACGAGAATATCGTCACACAATGTCTTCGGATTTTTCTCTTCCTATCGAATCATTCGTTTACCCGGGTGAGTAATTCTAGTTGGAGCGCATTTGCATTATTTACATTTTTATTATTAAACCCAAAAAGGAATGTTTAAATACAGAGAGATTACTATAGTGGTACACAGTTTACAATAAGCTAGACAGAGGAAAAAAGAAATTATATGTTATTCTTGTGCAAAAAAATTGGAGTTGTGGCCGAATTTTCACACAAGTTAGGCCACCGTATTTCAAGGAGAATTTTCGAAAACACAGCCTCCAATTTTTTTGCACAAGAATAATACAGGAAAAATTTTCAAAAAAAAAACTTTTTTTGGGGGTCCGACATCATGGGAGTTTTAGAATTCTGAGATTTCAGCAGTTTAATGGGTCTGTTTGCGTGGCTGGAATTGGTGCTGTCCGGACTTGTCGGCACGGAACACGTGGTTTGGTTGAATGGCCGGTTGCGGCTTCTCGTGGACCCGTTTGACAGCTTCAGTTGGATACGAGCGGTCCATCTGGAAAAAGTTAGATTTGCAGGTTTTGGTAGTTTAGTTGCTAGAGGACTCTGATCGTATGGTTGTGGTTGTCTAGGCTTACTAAGGAGTCTATTACTGTTTCTCTTGCGTCCAAGCTAGCGGCTAGAAATGCTCTGGAAGGTTTAAAGAAGCCCCAGCAGCACTGAGAGCAGGTTCCAGCCCCTGCTGGGACGTTTCAAAAAGCTCTGAAAGGATCCTAGGCTTATCCTAGAAAACCTCAGAAGGACAGATGTCTTCTGGAGGCTTGGTAAGTTTCTAGACGATTCTAAAAGCTTCTAGAAGGTTCTGGCCACTTCTAGAAGGATCCTGATGGACCTAGAACCCCCAGATCGGTTCCTAGAGTTCTCGAAAGATCGGGAACCTTTTGAAATCCTTCTAGAAAGTTCGAGACGGTCTAGACGACCTTAGAAAGACAGACGTCTTCTGGAGGCTTGGAGGCGTATCTGACGGCTTCTAAATAATTCTGACCGCTGCTTGACGGTCCTAGAAGTCTCAGGACCCTCTGGATGCTCCTGGAGCTTTCAGATCGATTCCTATAGTCCTTAAAAAAGTCAGAAACCTTCTAGAAGGTCCCTAGCATACCCCAGGCTATGGCCCATATCTCACCTTTGCCGGCAAATCCGCATCCAAAATCTCGCGAACGACTTCATCGGAGCTCTCCGAGTTGGTGTGCTCATTGGAATCCGACGCCTTGCGATCCTTGCGATTCACGATGCGACGTCCGCCAACCATGGTTGCTGGTGGATGTCCGACCTTCATCTCAGTCGTCTCGTTGTTATCCATAGCGCTCATTTTCGGAACTTTCTGGAAGATTCGATAAAGGCTTTGAATATAAAATCAATGTGGAGAAAAAAAACGAGTGGTGACCTCCTCCGTCCGAGGTAGGCAGAGCGAATGGCGCTGAGGGAAGGGACATAAACAGAGTGCGCACTGAGAGACGCAGGGTAGGGGCGGAGTCACATGACAGCGGGGCGCGGGGCTCCCTCTTTCTCACAAAAACACATTCAACGAAAACAAGAAGAAGAGAGTATGTGTGGTTAGAAGACGACGCCGATCTATGGCTCACTTAAATAGAAAGGAAGAAAAGGGGGCGGAGCTTGTTTACTGCCGCCGAACATACACAACACATTGCGAAATAGAATGTGGAAGTGATCGGTTTTTGAAATTGAGAGAATGGTCAGTTGAATGAGATTGGCAGAAGATGGATTGGTTATATGTTGATAATGATAGCGGAGGAGTGTGACTAACGTGATAGTTGCTAGCCATCAACTTTGAGTCAATTCATTTCGGTTACTGTAACAGATATCGAAAAGCTGTCAACTGATAAAACATTGATCGTATTACGATGAACATTTCATCAGTTTATCACTTTTTAATATCTTTCACAGGAACCGAGATAAATTGGCTCAAAAATAGCTCTTCTGGTTTGGACCCCTCATTCGACTTCACATTCAAGATAATGTGATTTTGAGAGACGCAGAGAAAAATGTAAAAAAAAACAGTACAAAAATAGCTGTTTTCGTTTCCAAAATACATTAAATTACACATGTTTATGATGGGCATGACATGTATTTTTGTATGTTTTTGAATGGGAAAGGTGTCACTTTAAAGGGGGGGGGGGGGGAAGTGACGCTGTAACACTTGTATAAAACCACCGAGATGGACAGAGTACTCGGTGTGTCAGGAGTACTGTAGTCTGCTTGTCAATGTACAGTACTTCTCGGCAAGCTTTCGGTTTTTTTTAAATAGATTTTTGGCTAGCTAGTACTGTATATGTCGAATTAAACAGCAAAAGGTAGACTAGAAGTACTGTACTTTGGGAAACAGGAATCGATTTTCGATATTTTGATCTTTCTAAAATTATCACCAGCTGACACCTTTGGTCTTTGAAAGTCCTTCTTTCTTATCATTTGTTCTCTGATCAGACCCTTCAAGTTGTTTCAGCCAACCAACCTAATCTAGGCCAACAAACGAATCCACGTCATGCAGCTTACTTGCCGAAATGGTCGTTTCGTGTGATCGCTTGTTTACAGGCACGACGATCACTAATTTCTCTGCGTCTCTAGAATGTTCTAGATAGGGAGAGAGAGAGAGAAGAGGGGGAAAAGAAAAATGGCAAATATTTAAAAAAAACTGATTTCCAGGTGATTATGCTGTCGAATGGAGGCTTCTATTTGGGCAAATTGCTGGCTAAAGAGGAGCGAAGAGATGAGGTTGTGAAGATTTTGAAAGTGCTCCTCAAACGGCATCGAAATGATTTGGATAGACAGTTGGCGAGAAGGTAGGAGAAGAGGAGACATCTGGACACACAGACAGACAGAGATGTCATTTTATTCAGTGAATGCAGCGAACACGTGATTGGAATGTTCTTTGAAAGGAACAACAACAAGCATCGACGGCAATTTGTGATTGATTTGTTCTCGAATTCGATTTGTATTAGAGAACAGTTAGTTGGGCGAAAAAATACGGGGGGAGAAAATGGGGTTTTGGGACACTGTTTTGAATGATTTTGGATCATTTTTCATGGATTCTGGACGTTTTTTTTTTGACAATTTGGGGATTTTTGGAGCATTTCCTTTGGATTTTGAGCCATTTTTGACGATCTTGGGACAAGTTTTCAAGGATTTCGGCCATTATTCAGGTTTTTTTGGCATTTTCCAATGGATCTTCAGCCAATTTTACATGATTTTTAGATCAGTTTTGATCGATTTTAGACATTTGTTGATGATTTTGAGACAATTTTTCAAGGTTTTTTTGGACAATTTTTAAAGGATCATTTTCCATTAATTTTGACTCATTTTTCATGATTTCTAGGACAAATTTTCGTTATTTTGGGGCCATCTTTCCTAAATTTTTAGAGCACGATTTCAAAGATTTTAGATCATTTTTCATAATTGTTGGACCATTTTTCACAAAATTAGGGATACTTTTTCATCGATTTGAACAATTTTTCATGAATTTTAATGATTTTTCCAAGGATTTTTGGCCATTTTTCATAAATTTTGAATCATTTTTTCCTAAATTTTTGGCATTTTTCATGAATTTGAGATCTTTTTTTCATGAATTTCGACCCATTTTTCGAGGACGTTTGGTCAATTTCACTGATTTTAGGACTATATTTTTTCATGGATTTCGACTAAATTTTCATTATTTTTTAGACAATTATCCATGGTTTTTTGGAAAAGTCCATGAAAATTTAAAAATCGAAAATCTATAATTATAAACGAACATGTAAAATAAGTTTTTGAAGTTTTATAGTTGTAGGATTTTCGATTTTTGAATTTTCATTAAATTTTTTGCCTATTTTTTTGCTTCTTTTGGTTCATTTTCGCAAAATTTAATCTTAAATCCATGAAAATTACCCAAAATCCTTAACAATTGGTTCGAAAATCTATGGAAAATGCTTCAAAAACTATGAAAAATGAGCCAAAAAAAATTGGAACATGGTTCAAAAAATCATGAAAAATGGGTCGAAATTTATGAAAAATTGTTTTAAAATTTTTTAAAATCCTAAGTTCATGAGAATTGGGGAAAAAAATCCATAAAAATTTTACCTGAAAATCATTCTGAAAAAAGACTAAACACCGCAAATGGAAAACCAAAAATTAAGGAAAATGGTCCAAAACCCCATGAAAATCGAAAAATCTGCTTACTAGATTTGGGTTTCTAAGTCACAAAAATTTGAATTTCAAAAAGCGATAGTTTCAAGTTCAAATTCGTTTCAAAAAATCAAAAGATCAGGGAAACCCCCCTCGTGTTTGTTGTTTACGAGTCTCTTTTAAAAGTCCACACATCCCCAGACAGACGACAATAAAAGAGACGCAGAGAAACAGACAACCCCAACCCCATTTTTTCAGAATGGAGACCGAAAAGTTCATCGAACAACTCCTCGCTTGCTGGCTTCCCGAAAAACATCGAATGCTCGCCGCGTTCTCCCAAACAGCGTGGGGTCGTGCGAAACTTCGAACTTCTGGAGCACTCGACGTCGTCGTTGACGTCTTCTCAACTTCAGATTCTATTGAGGAGAAGCTCGCCTCCGTTGCAGCATTCCGACATTTCGTGCACGATAACGCCGGAATGCGTCATTTGAGTGAAAACTTGATTTTTGTGAATACCGTAGTCCGAGATGTGAACGCCTACGTGGAAAAGAATCGTGCCGAGTGTGAGCCTACGGTAGACCTGGAGTTTGTGCAGAATTTGAGAGCAAGGGGCGAGGGGGCGGAGCCAGGAGGGGAGAGACAGGATGTGGAAGAGCCGGCGGAGAATAGGTTGCATAAGGATTTCTATTCCATGTGGAGCTACGATACACCGCAGACGTCACCGAAGACGTCGCCAAGGAGAGCTTCAATGTCGCCACAGTACAATGCACCGTCGCCCAGCTATAGTTTCCCATCGTCGGTGGCGTCGAGTGCACCGTCTTCGCCGGAACCCAGGAGGTATACTACGACACCTACCGTAACCTAGAAATATTTTTATTTTCCATATTTGTACTTTTTTTGAAATCCAAAGAGCGATAAAAATTGACGGAAATCCGGATCTTTTAAATATTCTGTGTACTTTGTCGTCAATTTCGACGCATTAATGCTAGACACCATATTTTACACCATATTTCACGACAAAATGCACAGAAGTTCAGACAATGCCAACTACCGTAACCTATATTTGTATTTCCCGTTTTTTGGACATTTTTACTCGAAAAAAGCGATAAAAATAGACGGAAATCCAAATTTCGCGCTCAAAAAAACCGAAATTTCGAATTTCTGTGCATTTTGTCGTAAGCTTTGATGCTGCATCGAATCTGACGACAAAGTACACAGATATTTGAATTTTCGCTGGTTTTTCATCGAGTTTCCTGTTAAAAGCCAGCTAAAATTCAAATTTCTGTGTACATTGTCGTCAAGTTCGATGCATCAATGCTAAACACCGAATCTTACGACAAAATGCACAGAAATTAAAAATTTCGGTATCCAGAGCGCGAAATTTGGATTCGTGCCTATTTTTATCGCTTTTTTTCCGATTAAAAATGTTCAAAAAACAACGGGAAATACAAATATAGGTTACGGTAGTTGTCGTTGTGAGACCAAAGCTCCGATTTTTTGTACTAGTATAATAGAAACTGGTGTTTCAGACCCAGTGAAGGAATTCTAGACGATTTGAGTGATGTCGAATCGGATAATGGAGAGGAGAAGGTGGAGAAGGAGAACGAAGACGAGAAGAAGAGACGGCAGGAGAAGAGTGTAAGTGTGGACTACGGTAGATGGCTTAGATTTGGATTTCTAGGCCACCATTTGCTCGAAAAATGCATTGTCGCATTGCTGACATTGTTTTCTCGTTTTTCGTCATTTTGAGCATGATGGCCTAACTTTTGCGGGTTGGGTTCCCTAGGCCACCACCCCAAAATGGCCTAGAATTGATCTCATATTCACCTAGTGTGTTTCCTAGGCCATTTTGAGGTGGTGGCCTAGAAAACTCAGTTTGCAAAAGTTCGGCCATCACGTCAAAATAGTCTAGGAATCACACTAAATGAATATCAGGCCATTTCTAGGTCATTTTGAAGTGGTGGCCTAGAAAACCCAACTTGCAAAAAAATTAGGCCTCCATGGTGGACTTCTCGGTCATCATGAAACTTGCAGATAATCGAAGGAGAGCTCTGGCTGCTGACATGGCTCTCCCAAGACGATCACAACCTGCAGTTCCTAATCCGGGCCGACGTGGTCGATGCCGTCGTCGCCTACCTCCGATCCACTGCCGACCCGGACTTCCGAACGTATCGAGTGCTCCGTCGAATGGCCACCCATCGAACCTACGTCTATCGTCTTCTGGACCTTCAATTTCACGTGCGCATACTCACTGGTCTATGCGCCTCGCCGTGTCGAATGCTGAAATACGCGAAGACATGCAAACACTGTGATAAGTGTTCAGAGCATGGACGGGAGATTCTGAGAGAGTTCGCGAGCCACGTGGATAACAGCTATGGAGACGCCCACATCAATTCGCAGTTCACAAAAGAAGACTTTGTGCATCGGACGAAGGCGGCGATTGCGAAAATCGTGTTGGTCAAGGAGAGGATTCGTCTGGCGAAGGTGCCGGCGCTCACCGAGTTGTTCACCGCGTTGGCACATGTGATGAGCTCGGTGGAGAACTTCGAAGAGTTGGGAAAGATGACGACGTATGAGAATGGACCATCGTTTGTGTCGCAGATCATTGGAGCGCTGTCGATTTTGATTAGTGGACAGAAGATCAAGTGTGTTTTGGAGAAAAAATGAATTTCTGTGCATTTTGTCGTAAGATTCGATGCCTAGCGTTAATGCATCGAAATCGGCGACAAAGTACACAGATATTCGAATTTTCGCTGGTTTTTCATCGAGTTTTCTGTTAAAAGCCAGCTAAAATTCAAATATCTCTGTACTTTGTCGTCAAGTTCGATCCATCAACGCTAAACACCGAATCTTACGACAAAATGCACAGAAGTTCAGACAACGACAACTA
>NC_013489.2:222576-223828 GCF_000004555.2 Caenorhabditis briggsae
GGCCTAGAATCCAAATCTCGTGTAGTCCTCTCGGAGAAGAGCATTTTTGAACAATTTAAACGAGTTAACAGTGATAAAGAACAGATAAACAGGTGGTTGTACCGTAAAACCTGTATTAGAAGGGCCCTCTGTGATAAATGACCTATATTAAATCGAATTTTTTTTTACAGAGAACTCTGCGAAAACGACATGTGGTATTTTCCGGTGATCGACGGCGGTGAATGTGTACTTCAGAAGACGTCTTCAGTTGAAGAACTTTTACACTTTACGGATGAGAAAAACGAGGAAATCGCGGCGGCACCAATGCGAGCCATTTGTGAGAACAGTCACTATTTCGAAGGAATGTTCTCGTCGAATTTCGTCGAAAAAACCGAGGCGATTCGAAAATTCCAGTTGCAATCCGAGTCGTGTCCGCCTGGGGATTTCCGACTGTTCATCCATCTCCTTGCCACGTGTACCGGGCCATGTACGGTAGTCGCGTCGGCCGAGCAATGTGCGAATCTGTTGGCGGTGAGGGTTTCGCCTTGGAAAATATGGATGATTTTTGAATTTTTTGCAGCTCTCGGATCAATTCCTCTGTCCTACGATATCCAAACAGCTGTGCGCGGATGATGGACCACTACGAACGTTGCTAAATGGGCGGAGCTTGCACACATTGCTACCAGTGGCTCTAGCAACGAATGCACATCCAACGTAAGTTTTAGGTCATGGCCTTGATAGGTCATCATATTGAATTTTCAGCCTTCTCGACACCGTGTACCTGACTCTGGTCCGCTTCTCATCATCAGAAGACGTGACGAAGGCGCTAGAAGCGATTTGTCAGAATTCTACAGTAGTCAACACGTTTGTCACAAGTTTAAGAACGTTTTTGACCACTAAATGTTGATTGTTTGTTGTGCTAATATCGGGTATCTCGATTTTCTTGTCCTAAAAATAAACGATTTTTTTCAAAAGAATTTTAGATCAATGTCTTCTTTTAGGCGAATTTTATCGATTTTTGAATAGTTCTCATCGTATAACCAATGAAATTCATCGCAAAGTCGACATAAATAGACCAGTTCTGATTTAGAAATTCTGAAAAAATGCCTTCAAATTTTTTATTCGGGTCACGACTGGAGGAGAATTAATTTTTTGTTTTTTTCAATTTTTATATTTTTTGCAATATAAAACTTGTTTATCTGTTCTTTATCACTGTTTATCACTGTTAAAATTGTTCAAAAATGCTCTTCTCCGAGAGGACTACACGAGGTTT
>NC_013489.2:224231-256444 GCF_000004555.2 Caenorhabditis briggsae
AGTCCTCTCGGATAAGGCTAGAGAAAATATGAAAATCAAGCGGGATTTTCATATTTTTTGCGAATTTCGCTGATTTTCAGGCTTTTCAGAATGTCAAAACTCCTTGAAGAACGTCTAGATGCTTGTGCGAGGTTCGACGACGATAAATATTACACAGAGTTTCAAAGCTATTACAATATTGTCGCTCAAGTGCACTCAGTGGTTTTGACCGCCAGAAATGTCTATAAAATAAACGATTTTTTTCTTCAACAGATTTTTTTTGGCAACAAAAAATCAAATTTCAAATCAATTGTCCTTCTTTCCCTCATCTGATCCTTTTTTCGGCGATTCTGGTGCCACGTCATCACCATCACTGTCATCCATTTCGGCGTGCCGTTTGTCCATATGATCGATTTCGTTTTTAACGTCTTCAACGTCCTGAAAATTTTCGAAAAATTGAAAATTGCAAGTTTGTAGTTTGTAGTCTCTCCTCACCTTAATTCGATGATCATTCGCAATATCATCATCGTCGGGTGCAATTTTGATCGCTCCTCCAGATACACAGAACGCTCCCATGACCAATAGAAGACCGGTCATCTGAAAATAAAGCTAGTAAAAAGAATAAAAAAGGAAAATCGCCTAGATGGAATCGAACTTGCGAGCTGTCGGATTTAAAACAGACGCGTTGCCGGCTGCGCCACGGCGGAACACAGAATTGATGGGCGTCTAGGGCGTATAGAAAAGGTGAAGGTGGTGGCGCCGAGAGCCAAAGTTGGGGGGGGGGGGGGGGAGGTGGATGAGTCGAAACGAAATGAAGAATTTCGATTTCGATAGTTTTAGGAAATTTTAGATCCTTTTGGGCCTCTCAAAAGTCACAGTTTCAGACTCAATGGAGCGCACTTACCTCCACCACCGAAATCACTGAAAGCCCCAACCATAAGCCAGCTTGTCCTCCCAAATCGTTGATCACATTGCTCACCTGTAGAAATTCCGAGATCTTCTCAATAGAGCACACTTACCGTATATCCAGCAGTCTCTGTATACAACTCATAACTCAGCGTCTCCAAGAAAACTTGTAAGATCATTCCGTTATTATTATACCATTTTTGACACGCTGCCTTATTGGCAAAATTGGAATTTGATGAGTAACAACTGCCAACCTGAAGACATCGGGGACATCGGGACACTAAGATTTACAGTAACCTACTCCGGCGGATGATGACGTGGCAACATAGTAGCTGGTTGATGGGAACTGAGCAAGGGATACGGTAGGTGTGTAGGTGGACTCGTCACATGGCGGATTACAAGAGCATTCGACTAGAAGATCGATGTTCGGGTCGGAATTGGTTTGGTTTCCTTTGAGACCTTGGAGGCAGTCCACTGAAATTTTTTTTGGATTTTCTACCTTTCGTAGTTCTCATAGAACTCCGAAAGTATGTTAAAACTAACTTAGAAATTTGAAACTTTCAGAATATATAGAACAAAAATAGAGTTTCATTTTTGTAGTTTACAACTTTTCTGAAAAATTAGGTCCTAGGGAGATATGCCACGTGGAAGAGGCTTATCATCCAGCCAGTGACCCACACTTCCATGTGTCATATCTTCTCAGGAATTGATTTTACAACAAAGTTGTCAACTACAAAAAGGAAACCCTATTTTTGTTTCATATACTCTGAAATTTTCAGATTTGTATAGTAGTGGAAAAATGCTTTTTAGCGCCCCAAAGTAAGCATGTTGAAAAATTGAGAATATGGTTTTTGATGCACTGAAAAGCATTTTCAGCATTGTCGGATTTATTCGAAAAAATTCAAAAAACACTAAACGAAACCAGAACTTCATTTTTGTAGTTGACAATTTTTCTGAAAAATCAGGTCCTAGGGAGATATGCCATGTGGAAGAGGCTCTCCAGTCCAGCGCGCACTAGAGGCGGCGGCGCCAAGAGATGTCTTTACTTCCACGTGGTATATCTCTCTAGAACCTAATTTTTCAACAAAATTGTCAACTACAAAAAGAAAGCTCTATTTTTGTTTCATATACTCTGAAATACAAGTTCGCTCTATTGATAATCGCAGTCCGTTTACTCACAATCCGCCTTTATCGGTTGACATGCCGTATCTGCTGGTCCCAATTTCAACCTAGGATTCGCACAGTTACACTTGGCTACCGTATCCCGTTGTTTGCATCCGTTGAAGCATGTTTCCAAGGTGTAGGTGAAGTTCTGGAATATGGGACATCTGGACACAACAGATACACAGACATAGTACCTTGTAATAGTCAGAAGTGTCAGGCTCCCGACTGACACACTTCCCGTAAGGACGTTTGGCACGGACATGTTGGGTCTAGAAATTGTAGTTTGTAGTTTCAGAGCCTTCTGGAACCTTCTAGAGTGTTACCAATGTCACTGAAACAGCACTTTCGTATCCTACGCCTGCATCGATTCCATTTGAATCTAATCCTGGCTCATTTCCTCTTGAATTGACTGCAACTCGAGCTCCAGCCAGTTTGTGGTTGGCAAAAAGTCTGTAGTTCCA
Organism: Caenorhabditis briggsae; assembly: GCF_000004555.2. Lineage (NCBI taxonomy): Eukaryota > Metazoa > Nematoda > Chromadorea > Rhabditida > Rhabditidae > Caenorhabditis > Caenorhabditis briggsae. The sequence goes on from NC_013489.2 coordinate 226,742, forward strand.
CTGGTTTTGGTTTGCTGGAAGAGAAAACGATTTCTTAGACTTCCTAGGCCACCCTACCGTAACCGTCAACATCAGTTTTAAACCGAATTGAATACCTTCACGGCTTACAGAGTAGTTTAGTGAGGCGTCCTCGTTGAACGAGTAGCAAGCGCCGTAGACAGGATCAATGAACTTTTTGAAATCAGATCTGAAGGAGAATATAGGATAGACTACAAACTACAACTTACTCAGCACACGGGATTCCAGCAAAACTACAATCCTGGACCAGATCGGAATAGGTGTATAGTGCTGGCGCTTTATTAGTGTCGGATATCAAATTAGCTTCCAAAACCAATGCATCAGCAGCGCGAGCATCCAAATCGTATTCTTCAGTTTGTTCTTCCTAAAAATCTTCTTGTTCTTCCTAAAAATCGGCAAATCCTCAACTTCAAACCCATATATCTCATTTTCTGTAAAAGATATCAAAAACCTGTAAACTAACAAAGTGTTTATTATAATATTAAAAATATTTTGTCAGTTTATCACTTTTTGATATCTCTTGCAGGAACCGAGATAAATTGGCTTAAAGTTAAGGAGAGGTCATTTATACGGTAGCTCAATTATCTCAATTTATGTAAGAGAAACAAACATTTTGTCAACTAATAAAATGTTTGGCATAAAATCATTGACATTTTATCAGTTGACAATTTTTCGATATCTTCAATAGGAACTGAGATAATTGAGCTCAAAGTATATATTAGCGGACATGTTCTTGAGTTCAAGGGTGATGGGCAAGCCCACCGGCTAGGGACCAGAAAGCCCACTAGCCTGTACGCCCTCTCCACCATCTCAGCCTGTGGTCGCCGTGGTGTGGTGGCTAGCGCGCTAGACTTTTGCACACAACATGCGAGTTCGAATCCAGTAGAGTGCAAATCCTTATTTGGTTTTTGAAAACTTGATTTTAGCAAACGCGCTCCCCTGGACAGTTTTAGAAACTTCAAACTACCATTTTGACCTACATAAAGACCCCATTTATCAGTTCCATAGGTGCCAGCGACAGCATTCGAATAAGCAGTCATCAGACTATTGACTCCTTGAAATGCAGTGTTCGATTTGACTACCGTATACTTGTAGGGATTCATATTGCATACAGTAACAACTGGAAAAATCTGGAAAACTTTTTTTCTGATTTCCAAAAATCTCTGAAAATTACTTTACCTGTTTTTCAAAGAGAATCTCGGTGTTGACCGTCGCTGGATAGGAGAAAAATTTGGCGATTAAAATGTAGAGTTCATAGGCAAACATGCCAAGGACAAACACAAAAATGACAATCCAGAAGATTCGGGAAATCTGGAATTTTCAGAAATCCAGAAATTCAAAAATTCAGAAATTCAGAAATTCAGAAATTCAGAAATTCAAAAATTCAGAATTTTCAGAAATCTGGAAATTCAAAAATTCAGAAATTCAGAAATTCAGAAATTCAGAAATTCAGAAATTCAGAAATTCAAAAGCTCAGAAATTCAGAAATTCAAAAATTCAGAATTTTCAGAAATCCAGAAATTCAAAAATTCAGAAATTCAGAAATTCCAAAATTCAGAAATTCAGAAATTCAAAAATTCAGAAATTCAAAAATTCAGAAATTCAGAAATTCAAAAATTCAGAATTTTAGAAATTCAGAAATTCAGAAATTCAGAAATTCAGAAATTCAGAAATTCAAAAATTCCAAAATTCAGAAATTCAGAAATTCAGAAATTCAGAAATTCAGAAATTCCAAAATTCAGAAATTCAGAAATTCCAAAATTCAGAAATTCAGAAATTCCAAAATTCAGAAATTCAGAAATTCCAAAATTCAGAAATTCAGAAATTCAGAAATTCAGAAATTCAGAAATTCAGAAATTCAGAAATTCAGAAATTCAGACGGCCTAACTTTCCCATTTTTGGGGTTTTCTAGGCCACCACCGTATTCCCTCAATACGGTCCCCTTCGTTCCTCAATTTCTCACCTTAGAAGAACAACTTGTTTATCTCTGTTTCGGAATGACATCATTCCGAATTTTCTTATCTTCTCTCTCTCTCTCTCTCTCTCTCTCTCTCTCTCTCTCACCTTATTATTTGCATTTGCCACGTGCGGAACGACAGCTACAGTACTCCAATTGGAAAAATCTTTAAAAATCTGAACGAATCCGCCGCCTCTCATTTTTGGAAGAAAGTGAAAAAAATGGAAGATTTCGAAGACTTTTTCTGGTAACCATGGATACCAAGGATTGGAGGAATTTTAAATTTTTTGGAGAAGAGCATTTCATTGTTTCAGAAACATGTTTTTTGCTCTTTTGCTTCTTTTCTTTCGGGGAATTTTTTGAAAAGGAGCAATATTGTGACTTGGGGACTAGAAATGAGGGAATCGGGGTTTTCTAGGTCACCGAATCTCCAGAATTCGAAGATTTTTAATTTGGAGATCAATACGCTAAAAATCTGAAGAAATGTTGCTTTTTTGTCTGAACAACTTTAGGATATTCCAGAAAAATTGCATAATCTGAAATTAAAAAATTGGTGAAATATACAAAATTTCTAGAATTCAGAATTTCAGAGCCAGAATTTCTGAAATTCTGAAATTCTGAGATTCTAAGATTCTGAAATTCTGAAATTCTAAAATTCTGGAATTCTGAAATTCTGAATTTCTGAGATTCTAAGATTCTGAGATTTTGAAATCCTGAAATTCTGATGATTATGGAACTAGAAATTCTGAGATTATGAAATTCTGAAACCTCTGAAATTCTGAAATTCTAAAAATTCCGATCCTTTTTCGAAATTTTAAGCTTCTGGAAGATTTTAGGATAGTTTTCCTATTTTATTGCTCTTTGTTTCCCGAACTTCCATAACCTTTTTTTCAGAACTTGCTTCATTTTTTTTTCTGGTCATTTTTAGATCACCTTGCCTCCCCATCCTAAAAATATACAAAATATCACATCACCAAAAAACGGATCCCTTTTTCGTCTATATTTTGTTCAGACAACAACAAAAAACTTTGACGCTGACAACGGTGAGCAGCTGAATCTCTCTTAGGTGTTAAGGATTAGATGGGGGATTTGAAATCCCCGGATTTTCCCCTTTTTTCTTTTGGCTTATACGTATACTGAAAATCGTATAGTTGAGGAAATGAAGGAAAAGAGAGAGAGAGAGAGAGAGAGAGAGAGAGAGAGAGAGAGAGAGAGAGAGAGAGAAATAGAAATATCCCAGAAATAGGTAGCTGGAACACAACGAAATTTTCTATGAGTTAGAAGTACCGTACCAAACAAAATGTGAAAAAATACAGCCCACCCGCACCTACAACTTTGATCTCAATTATCTCGATTCCTGTAAAAGTTATTAAAAATGTGTCAACTGATAAAATATTTTTGATATTATGATGAATCTTCTAAGAGTTGACAAAATGTTGACAACTTTCATAGGAATCGAGATAATCAAGCTCAAAGTGGGCGGTGTGGGTGGGGTTCTATTAGAGGAATTGCTGTACCCAAAGTTGACTATCTTCCACTAAAATAGCAATTTCGAAATTTCTTTGTTGGTTATTACTGTACTAGATTTTTTCAGAAGTTTTAAAACGGTTACTGTAATCATTCCCTAAATTTTGGCTAATTTTAAGTGGCTAACAAAGTCTGAAAAAGGATAAAACCAAAAGAAATATATGGAAAATTTGGTTTTTGAACAAATTGTATTTTTTATTTCTCATAATAATACAAATATTTTATCAGTAGACAAAATTTTAGTATCTTTCACAGGAACCGAGATAATTGAGCTTCAAGTTGACGGTGTGGGTGCGGTTCTGTTAGAGCAAGTACAGTAGTCAAACTTGCAGTCCTACAAAAGTTCTCCAGAATTTTTCGGCTTGCTTGAAAATTTTAAGGAATACTAAACAAAAGCTTCATTTTTGTAGTTGACAACTTTTTTGCCAATTTTCGTTCTGATGAGATATACCATACCATGCCGTTTGTAATAAAAAAAGTGTCAAAGTCTCATATCTCGCTTTGCTAAGTTTGTTCAAAAAAGAAACAACTTACAAAAATGAAGATCTATTCTTGTTTATTGTGCTCTGGAATTTTCTGAAAAATCGGAAAATTCAATTTCTGGACTACTTTTGTAGAACTTTGAATTTGACTAATTCCAATTGAAAATGCCAAAAATGTAGTTAACCCTCAAAATCGAGGGGGCCTATCCTTATCGAACGGGCTCCGTGTCACTTCAAAACCGCGACGTTTCGAAACCGGTCATTTCGAAACCGCGAAATTTGCACGCTGCAATTTTTTCTTTAATTTAAGACTTCAAAATTTCCTAGTTTCAATTTCATTTTTACGTGACCGTGTTTGTTTTTCGGTTTCGAAGTGTCGCGGTTTCGAAATGACCGGTTTCGAAGTGTCGCAGAGCCATTGAACTCACTGAAGTGAAATTTTTGAGAGTTTCAACCTCCTGAAACATTCTTGAATTTAGTAGTATCCACTACTTCAATCCACTTCATTATTACATCGAATTAATGCTAGAGCGCACTTTCATGTCCCTCAACCAGTCGTTTTTCCTTACCTCTCCCCTTCCTTTTTTCCCCCTCCCAGATGACGTCACCCATCTGTCCACCCTTCTAACGGTCCCCCCCACCATCTGCATGGTGTCCTCGGGGGTGAACAGCTGCACATTTATTGTTCCCTTCTATTCCCCCCTCCTCGGTCATCGCGGTTTTATCCCCGCCGTCCATTTGACCATTCTTTGCGTCTCTTCCCTCTCTCTCTCTCTCTCTCTCTCTCTCTCTCTCTCTCTCTCTCTCTCTCTTTCTCTCTCTCTCTCTCTTCTTTTTCTTCTAGGCGAAAGAGGTCACATGGAAGAGAAGAGGATGATGATGATGATGATGGTGGGGTGAGAATAGAGTGGTGGTCTAGAGGAAGAGGTCTACAATAACGGACAGGAAAAATGGAATTGATGGGTTTTGCGGTGGTGCGCGAGTAACCATGATAACTTATCAATGGAGCGAAGGTGCTACAGAACCTCTGGAGCTTTAATCCTGGAAGGGAGTGTGTTGTCAACGGAGCGCACTTGCTGTGGACCCAAAAACAGCTGGAAGTGTTTCATCGGGAAATGAATTATTCTTTAAGGTCAACTTCCTAAAATTATTATAGTTCTAGTGACTCTGAAAATCTGAAACCCTGTCATATATGACATTTTCGGAATCCTTCAAGAATTTAGTAGGATTTTTCTCAGATCTGCACAGAGAAGATTTTGGAGGAACTAATTTAGGAAATATCTAAATCTGCAGAATGAGGAGATTTAATGAGATTTATGAGCCGCGTTATTATTTATGAGTTATTTTGAAAATTTAGAGGATTCAAATTTTAACCTTTTGGGCTTTAAATAAGAGGGGACCTGAAAAACGGGAGATGCCGTGTCGCAACCAGACACCCCCCCCCCCCCCCTCAACTTTCATTCCATTTATAAATGGGTCAAAGTTAAAGGGCTTCTTGGTCCTTCTGATTCTGTGAATCTCAGAATTTCCAAACCTCATAAACTAATTCCTAGATTTTTGCAACTTCAGAGATACAGATTTTCAGATTTTTCAGAAATTAAGAATTTCCAACAAAAATTGAAATTCACAAGTTCGATCTTTCCTGTGGCTTTTTCATTTTTTTTTTGTTTTTTTTTCTGAAAATTTTTTTAAAAAATCTTAAATTTTCAAACTTTTTATTAATAAATTAAGTGAATTATTTCGAAAAACTGAATAGACACAAAGAGAAAAAAAAACGAAAACTAAAAACGGAAAAAAGAACATGTACTGTATATACAAATATGAATGGGTTTTGGGCGGGAATTTGAATTTTTTTTTTTCGAAATTCATATTCTTCCGAAATTAACAAAAATAACTGGGCGACTGGGACATACAGGGACTGACTGAGAATGGAAAGTTCTGGAAATTTCCAGAAAAATGAAAAAAAAAGAAAGAGATAATGATAAAATGAAAGAGATTTTAGGAGAAAAGTGGTGGGTTCCCGTAGTTTTTTTAAAGGAAAAATAAAGTATTTTTTGGATGATGGGATTGGGGGCGGAGCCTTTTTTTTTGAGACAATTTTTTTTCGAAAATTTTTTTCTACCAGTAATTTCTTTTTAAAAGTGTGAGTGGGGTGTTTGAAGTATTATATGAATCGATAAGGAAAGTGAAAGGAAACATAGGAGCCTAGTAATTAAGTCAAAATAGTGCCTAAAAAGACGACAGAAAATTGTGGAGATTTTCGCCTCGATTTTCAGATCTTGATACGCTTCTGGAACGCTACATTGAAGTCGTCGAAGAGTTCGGTGGAGCGACGTTTCTTTTTGTTAGCATGACATTCTCCAGTTGCCACGTCGAGATCTGTCAGCTCATGGGTGTCATGGAGTGGTTCCGGAGAAGTGGATGTCTGAAATTATGATCTTTGAAATTTTTTAGAATTCAAAATTTTCTGCCTCCCATCCTCTGGTTCAGGCGCGATCTTATCTATGACGTAGACGCCTTCCGTGCCTCACATGACATCTGCACGCGTGGCCTACTAGCTAGCAGCGCTGGTTTCGATGAGAGGGTTCGCTGGTTCAAGCCCCCTGGCTGCCTATTCCTTTTTTGCTTCTATTTTAGAATGCCCAACTCACAAAGACTGGCTCCACGGATGCTCTGTTGGCCAGGAAGTAGTCGTCTCCCGGGAAATAGGTCGCCGGTCCTCCTGGATTCGCCGACGTGTACGCATCGTAGCGAGACGGCTCACGAACGCATCCGGAAATGCTTGCCAGCGGATCGGAAGCCATTGGAAGATCTCCTTCGGTCGCCGACTCGGACATCGAGCTACCACCACCATACATATCAAACGATCCATAGCCGGAAGAGTAGGATGGTGGAGACATGTCGAATGGATTGTAGGATACTGTAGACATGGATCCGAAGCCTCCGCTCAGCTCGTTGACCGGATACGGTTGATGCAGCCAAATATCATTGTGCATCATTTGATGGTGATGGTGGTCGTAGTTGTTGGTGAGGTCTTCCAGACGGAACTCGTCAATGTCTTCCTCGAAAAATGCCACTTCAGACATATCGTAATCGTCGTACTCCTCGTCAGACGATGAGGCCATGTCTTGTTCTCGAGGCGACGTTGGCTTTTTTGGCATTTTGAAGAGGTCCGATACAAAGTTTTTGATGAGTACTCTGGAAAGATTCCAAGGTTCTAGAGGGGCTGAGGGAAAATACTCTAACACCATTCCTTCTAAGTTTGAGTTAATTTATCTAGACTCCTGTCAAAGGTATCAAAAAGTGATCAACTGATAAAATGTTTACCATAATTCAAGAAACCTTTTATTAGTTGACAATTTTCTGATATCTCTAACAGGAAACAAGATAAATTAGCTCAAACTAAACCATCCTAGAACCCCCAATACCAACTACAGTATCACGAACCTCTTCCTCATGGCTCTTCCTCCACACCCGGCTCGCTTCTTCTCCGACTTATCACTGCATTTGTGAAGTGCCACGTTGCACAAATGGCCGAAGATCTCCTCTGTCAGATCGTTCAGCTTGTACGTCTTGTTCATCATTATATCTGGAAGGATTCGAGAAATTAGAGATAGAAACAAGAAGAAGAAGAAGGACATAAGTTCAGAAGACGTTATGATTTTTGATACTCTTCAAGGGGAAGTGTACTTCGGAAGGCAGTAGTTACAGCAAGGGCGCGTCAGAGAAGGTGACTTATCGCTACAGTACCCCACGCCAAAATTGAGAGAACGCGCGCGCGCTTATCACGGGACTTTCACACCTTGTAAAAAGTGTGCGCGCGTGACCGACTGGCTAGAAGGCTCGTTTTGGTGCGAGAGGCCAGGGGTTCGATTCCCAGCTAGGGTAAAAGCCTTTTTGCTTTTGTTTTATAGCTTCTAGTGGGGTGTAGGATGTCGTAGGAATGGATCCAATGTCTAGGGGCCCCGTTTTAGGCCTAAAGATTCTGTTTTTCGCTTTTCTAGGCCTAATGGATCTAGTTTGAGACACTAGCCTGTATGTCTAAAGCTAGCCTTTATGTCTAAAGCTAGGCTGGTCCTTAACGATAGATTTTCTAAACCTTATGGCCTAAGCTAGCTTTCGATCTTAAGACCAAGACCTAGGCTACCGTATTATTTATCTAGGACTAATGCATCTAGGTAGAAGGCTAGGCCGAATCTAGCCTTCAATGTTAAGATCAAGACCTAGGCTACCGTAGCTGCTCCCCATACATTCCTGGTCTTCGAAAATAACTTTTGTGTCTATTTCCGTTCTTCGTTCCCACACTCTGACTGGACCTAGACTCTAAAGAACACGCACACAATTTGTATCATTTCCTCTCGGGTTTATTTTTTCTCCTAACCAATTGGTCATTTTGTGATGTTTGCATGTGCTGTCTCGCCACACTCACACAAAAAATAACTATGTGTCTGGAGAGATAAATGAATGCACTTTGCTCTCTCATTCTACCCGTGTGTCTCTCTCTCTCTCTCAACAATGAGATGGTGATGATGATGTGTTTTTTCGCGTATCGCGCCCCTATAGGAGGCCCCCGTGAGGCAGCAAGAAGAAGAAGAAGAAGAAAGAATTGAAAGAAGCGGCGCACACAAACCCAACACAGCCCAAACTGCGCCCCATAGTGAAAAAGCGAAAGAAGAAGAAGAAGGGAGGGGGCTGTCCTATACGCTGTGCCCCGCGGGCTGCTGTGGCTGCTATAGCGAGCGAGCGCGCGCGCACAAGGCCACCCCTCTCCCCCTTCTTTCTCTCGTCTTGTCCTCTCTCGCTTCTCTCTGCATTCTCTAATTCACTATCTCCTTACCCCCTCTTCTCTGGCCTCTCCTCTCCGTCACATGATGTCTTTGTAATGACGAGTGGTGCTCTCCTCGTTCCCAACACTATTTCGCATCCATACATACACATCGGGCGAAGCGGCAACCCGACGGCGGCCCAACCAACCAACCAACACAGCCTTCTTCCCTTCTCTTCCCTTCAATTTGATTCGAAAGAAGGAGAAGAAGAAGGCAATGGAAAGAAGGGTTTTGGCTGGGCTGGTGGGGGAAACAAAGTCTAAAAGGTTCGCCGATGTATGTTCATCTTCTTGTTCAGGACCAAATGGCCGAGGATTTGCAATCGGCGGCCGGGAGACGGGTTGAACGAAAAAAGTGTATCTTTTTACTCGAAAATTGAGAGAACACCCCGGCATGTTTATCATCATCGATGGGGGAAAACCCCCCGTGTCCTATTAATAGACGACAGACCTGGAAATGAGAAAAAAACGGACGGGAGGTCAAAATGTCTACTATCAGTTCGGGCGGTACCTGAAATGTCTGTTTAAAAAAAAGCGGAACACAAAAGAAAAGTAACACTTTATTGGATCGACGAAGAAATGGAATCTGGAACTTGACGGTTATGACCTACTGTACTTTGAGCTCAATTATCTGAATATCTATGAGAGATATCAAAAATTGCTAAACTACAAAAAATTAGTGGTATTATGAAGAACATTTTATTAGTTGAAAGATTTTTGATATCTCTTAAAGGAACTGATATGAATTGGCTCAAAGTTGGAAGTCCATTTTATTAAGGCAATCTATGAATTTCAGGATTACAAAGACTCAGAATTTGGAATTCTTAGATTCTGCAGTCTTTTAGAATGTTTCTGCAATTACGGTATGTGAAAGGGCCAAATCTTGATAGCCATTTTCAGCAAAACAATCGTTTTCTAACATTTTGACCAAGTCTAAAACGGACCCATGTCTTAAAGGGTCTTTCAAAAGTTGGCAGGTCAAATTTTAGGCGTATAGTTCAACTCAGTTTGAATCTCCTTTTTGTTGAAAATTTAAAATTTAAAATTTTTGGGATTTCATGGCCTAGTTTATGTCATCTAAACAAGAGGTTTTAGGTTAGAACTTCCTTTAGGAACTTTCAAATTTCTCATAAATCTGTCTGTGTGTTGGTTTGTACGGATTTCCTCTTTCTTATTTTAAAAATTATTTGCTTCTAGTTGGTTTGAAGCTTAACCAACTTTTAAATTTCTTCTTCTGTTAAAGTCTGTCGGTGAGTCTGTGTATCCGGATGTCCAAGTTTTTCGTTTGGAATTTTTGAAGAATGCCTTTGGGTTCCTGTCTGCATTTCGACGTGATGGTGTTTGCGGAAATTAGAGCTACAGTAATTCACAGGTCAGAATACACACGAAAACATCGCAATGAGAAAGGAAACTTGCTCCTACAGAATTCAGAAATTTTCCAAATTTTAGGATTTTTAGGATTTCTAGAATTTCTAGGGATTTTGGATTTCTCTTGGAGTTTTAGATTCTAGATTTTCAAATTTTTCGAAAATCTTCAGAATCTCAAAGTCTGTTTGTCCAGATGTCCCATGTTCTCGACTCTGAAATTTTTGATTTTAGAAAACTCAAAAATTCGCCTATTCTTCCATTTTTGAATTTTCCTATCAACCTGAAAATTTTGAATTTTTCGAATTACCGTAGAACCTGTATTAGAAGGGCCCCTCTAGTAGAAGGGCCCCTCTCATAGAAGGGCCCTCTGTGAGGGGCTTGGAAAAATAGAAGGGCCCCCTGTAATAGAAGGGCCGGCCCTTCTAATACAGGTTTTACGGTAAGTGCTTTCTAAACCACCCATTCCATTTTTTTTCAGCTCCGCCCAAAAAAACAATTTTTTCGATTTCATAAATTTTTTCACTTTTCGGCAGAGGACGCAGGTGGTGTCTAGATTGCCACAGCCTCTCTCCGCTAGTACTTGTTGTTGACTCACCAAAAGAAAAAAAGAATTTCGCAATATCTATTTTACAAAAAAAATATTCGGTGTGTCCGGATGTCCGGATTGCGTTTCTTCACAGCTATAGTAGTCTGGAGCATGCCTGAAAATATTTTTCCATCGCGAAGATTGCCTCAAAACATTCGTACAGTAATCCCAGAGCTCTTTTGGATGAGTCATACGGTAGATGGTGATGATGATGATAAGAGGAAAATGGAAGAAAGAGAGTATGGAAAAATGAGAGAGTCTAGAGAAACAGAGAGTGTATTGGAGCAGAAGAAGAAGAACGTCATCAGATTGTCTTATCAAAAATGAAAAAAAAACGCGGGGGAAGAAAAAAATGTGGAGGAAAATTTTGAAATTTAGAGAACTAGGAGGAAAAGGGAAAATGCAAAACTATGAACGGAAAAAAAGTAGTGTCCTTGGAAAAACGCCTTTTGGTGGGATTGTGAAATTGGATATGTTATTTTTGGCAAAATAATAAATGTGTCTAATAACGATTTTTGGTCATTCTAAATTTTGAAAAAAAGTGGAATTTGAAACCAGACGGAGTCCTAACTTTGACCACATTTATCTAGGTTACTGTAAAAGATATCAAAAAGTTGTCAACTAATAAAATGTTTGTGATACTATGATAAACATTTTATCAGTTGATCACTTTTTGATATCTTTTATGAAAATCGAGAAAAATCAGCTTAAATTTTGGGACGGACTTCTACGCTAAGATAGGGTAGAAAGAACTCCTAGCTTTGGCCCAATTTATCCAGGTCCCTGAAAGAGATATCAAAAAGTGATGAACTAACAAAATGTTTGTGAAAAAATGATAAACATTTTATCAGTTGACTACTTTTTTATATCTATCACAGAAAGAGAGATAAATTGGCTTAAAGTAAAAGGACTCTTAAACAGACTAACTTTTAGGATTTACTTTTTTTTTTTGAAAACGGCAAATTTTACATGATCTACAAAAGCAGTTAAAACTATTTTTATTTTTCTGAAATTTTTAGAGTATACTAAACAAAAATACATAGTCCTTCAAGTTTATAGTTGACCACTTTTTTGTGTTATTTCATCTAAATGAGATATGGCGCAGAGAAGATGTCTGACGCCTCTACTTGGCACCGTGCCAAGAAGGAACAAGAATGTTGGCACGGTGCCAGGACCTCAAAAAAATGTTGCTCTATTTTTATTTTCTTTTAGAAAGGAAAATCTGAACTTTTATGAGGAATAGAAATTTCAGAAAAAATGAAAAATTGAAATTTCCAAAAAAAAAACTATAGGAGGATTTTCCTAAAATCTGTCCGTTTGTATTTCCTAATATCCGGTTGTCCCTAAACTAAAAAAATTGTTCTCAAAAATTCTGATTTGTCAAAAAAAAGGAGAAGAATGTTCTATTTAGGACGGAAACAAGAAATCAGAGAGACACAAAAAAAAGCAAAAACGTGCAATAAGAAAATTAGAAGATGAAAAAAGAGAAATAACGAAAAAGAGAAACAAAACATAGCGTTTTTTTTTCGACGGGAATGAAAAATGAAGAAAATGGAGAAAACGAAAAAAAGTGTGAAACTTTTTTTTTGATTGGTGGGAATTTTTTTGTCTTGAGTGGGAGGAAAAGGAAGAGGAAAATGATGAACTGGAGGTTTTGAAAAGGAATCACACGAATTTGAAAATTTGAGTTCCCGCCAAGATTCCACGGGACTCTAATTTGAAAATTTTCGAAAATTTGAAAATTCAAAATATGAAATATTTTCTGTGTCAAATGACAGAAAAATTAATCAATCTTCGGCTCCGAATGTTGTTGTTGTTGTAAAAGATACGCAGCGAAATTTGAAGCGGAGCCATTTGATGCTCAGTTAACGGTTTTTTTTATTTGTGAAGAAATATTATGACGTATAGATGAAAGCAGCCCTGGAAATCTAGAATTTCATGAAATCGAAAAAAAAAATTACCAAAAAAGCTTCCTGTCTATTCTATTCCTGGAATAAAAGGGTTTCCCAATTTTGACCCAACTTATCTCGATTCGCATTGGAGATATCAAAAAGTTATCAGCTCATAAAATGTTTATCATGATATCACAAACATTTTATCAGTTGACAACTTTTTGATATCTCTTACATGAACCGAGATAAATTGGGCCAAAGCTAAAAGGTCTTCTTACCCTATCTTTGCGTAGAAGTCATCCCCCAATTTAAGCTGAATTATCTCAATGCTCATAAGAGATATGAAAAAATTGTCAACTAACAAAATGTTTACCATATTATCATAAATATATTGTAAGTTTATCATTTTTTGACAACTCTTACAGGAACCTAGATAAATTGGGTCAAAACTAGGAGGTTCTTCTACCCTACCTTAGCATAGAAGCCTCTTCCTAACTTTGAGCCAACTTATCTCGATTCTCATAAGAGATATCAAAAAGTTGTCAACTAACAAAATGTTTGTGATATTATGATAAACAATTTATCTGTTGACACATTTTTGATATCTTTCACAAAAAGCAAGATAATTTGGCTCAAAGTTGAGGGACCTTTCTGTTACATCGGGTTAAAATGAACCTTCTAAATTTAAATATGAATCTCAGGATTTCAAAATCTCAGAATTTTGAAATTTTGTATTCTCACTTCCCTGAAAAATATGGATTTAGCCAAGAGAATTGGAAAGAAAAGTGAAATGACTAGAAGAAAGAAACGAAAAGCCAATAGCTATGGAGACCCGTCAGAAAACCAAATACGCAAACTTTTCACATCATCTCAAACAAAACACACAAATACACAAAAAGGGAAAGAACTAGAGGAAATTTCATGAGAAAAATACAATTTGTTCAAAAACCAAATTTTCCATATATTTCTTTTGGCTTAGACATTTTCAGACTTTGTTAGCCACTGAAATTAGCCAAAATTTAGGGAATGATTACAGTAACCGTTTTAAAACTTCTGAAAAAATCTAGTACAGTAATAACCAACAAAGAAATTTCGAAATTGCTATTTTAGTGGAAGATAGTCAACTTTGGGTACAGCAATTCCTCTAATAGAACCCCACCCACACCGCCCACTTTGAGCTTGATTATCTCGATTCCTATGAAAGTTGTCAACATTTTGTCAACTTTTAGAAGATTCATCATAATATCAAAAATATTTTATCAGTTGACACATTTTTAATAACTTTTACAGAAACCGAGATAGTTGAACTCAAAGTTGATGGTGTGGGTGTGGGTTCTATTAGAGGGAATACGGTAGTTAAACCTGAAGTCCTACAAAAGTGCTCCAGAATTTTTAGATTTGTCGGAAAATTTCAGGTTACACTAAACAAAAATAGAGCTTCATTTTTGTATTAAACATATTTTTGTGTAGTCACTGGTTACATTGGATGAAAGACATGGCATCCAAAAATGCCGGAATTCCATATGAAATTGTTTCAGACTGTCTTTTCGGGGGAGGCGGGGAGATCCTTTCTACGAGTGCATGTACAAAAAAGTTGCTAATTACAAACATAGAGTACTGTAATTGGTTAGTGATATCTGCAACTTTCAATAGAGCAATTACTAAGAAACCCCAACCTCAATTGTCCTCTAGATGCATTCTCAGGTTCGGCTCCTTTTTGCATAATTGCGCCTTTGCCGGGCCTTCGCGGAATCTGCCATAGTTTCTTAGAAAATCAATATTTTTAAATTAATTTAATTAGATATGATAGAACTTGTCGAATGTTACGAAATGATACTATTTGGAGTACTGTGTCTTGTCTATGAACAAAGTTACAAACGAGAAACAGAGGCCCGGCCACTTTATGACTTGTAACTTTGTTCATAGACAAGATACAATATTCAAAACAATATCATTTTGTAGCACTCGTTGAGTTTTATCATATCTATTTTAGTCATGTCAAAAATATTGCTTCTCAAAGAAACTATGGCAAGGCCCGCGAAGGGCCCGGCAAATGCGCGGTCACAAGTATGCATTTTTGAAATCTTCATGCTTTTCTGTGTGAATAAAAGAACGAAAGTTGATTGATGTTATAATAAAATATATAGGCTCAAATTAACCTAAACAAATACAAATTTCCCGGGACGAACTTCGAAATAATATGATACAAATTTGAAGAAACAAAGCTATTTTAGGAATCCAGACGAGTTTAAATATAATGAAAATTGGGTGGTAGTTTAGAGCCAAAAATCGCTAAAACATTCAAAAGATAATATGATCTGGACCTTAAAATTGGAAATTCCAAAACAGTGCCAAACTAAAAAGAAATGTGCTAACCTGAACACACTGACTGACACGTACATATCAATACACCATGTTATAAAAATGTGGTGGTTTATTGATGGGGGGTTTTAGAGGGAATAGAGAACGAGTGAATTGGAGAGAGAAAGAGAAAAAGAAAAGGTTCAATAATGGCCGATTGTGCAGTTTTATTACTTTGGGTGAAATGGAGAAAAAGGGAATGAAACTCGAAAAAAAAAACAAAAAAAAGGAAAAAAGAACTAAAAACTACGAAATCAGGGGAAAATACTTTTGAGATCATGCTCCTTTAAATACCTACTGTAGAATCAAAGGAACATGATTAGAAGTGATAAGGTAGCGGCACATCCCGTGAGATACCCGAAAATGCGAGATAAAAATTCGCTTAACTATCTCGCTTCCCATTAAAGATATCAAAAATTTGTCAACTGATAAAATGTTTTTTCATAAAATCATTAAGATTTTATCAGTTGACAATTTTTTCATATCTCTTGGAGGAACCAAGGAGCTTAAAGTAAAGTTGACATTTTGCAGGTCATTTAAACAGTATCAGAAGACAGAAAATTTCGTATTCAACAAAAGTGGTTGTTCAACAGAGCGCGTTTTCTTAGAAGATTTAGTCATTTTTTAGATTAGGTTTTTGAAGAATTTGAACAAAATACAATCGCTTGCGAGTGAGCTTGGCGTTCTCTGGAAAATTTCAGATCAAGAATTCGAAAAAAAAATCTGACTAAGCAAGCCTAGAAATTTCCTGTAAAAGTCTGACATGTACAGAAAAAAGAGTGAGTGAGTGACACCGAAAAAAAGTGAACACGAAAAAGAAGTGGTAGTTCGGTTGGAAAACATAAATATATACATAGCGAAGAGGACAGACAACCCTTTCTTCCATCCCATACTGACACATAGACATATAACATAATACATATGAACACACAAAAGAAAATAAATTTAGGCAGACAGAAGAAGAAGAATAAATGTGGAAAAGAATGGAGGAAAGGGCAGAACAAATGAGAAATTGGAGGAGGAGAATAAGAATTGCTAGTTTTGGCTATTTTTGGGAAAAGGAGGAGATGGTGTACTTTGTGTTGTTGATTGAGAAGATTCTCGAATCGGCTGCAAAATTGTCTAAATGACCTAACACTTTGAACAAGTTTTGGGAGTGCTGATTTGAGACAATTTAAGACAGCTAAAAATAGTAACAACGAGTTTTCCTTCCATAGAAATCAGCTTCTAGATATTACAGTAAACGTATATAGAGGGCAAATAATTCGGAGGGTACAAAAATTTAGGAATCATTGGGGTACAAAGCAATTTAGGGGTACAAAATCTTCGATTCGGAGGTACAAAATACCTGAAAAAGGCTTAGTTTTGTACTCCCGAATTGTGAATTTCGTATCCCTAAATCACTTTGTACCCCATTGTACCCCCGAATTATTGTACCATCAGAATTATGTGCCTATAGAGTCATGTTCGATGTATATTCGCTGAGTAGCGACTCAACGACCCAACTAGAGTGATACGAAACACACATTTCTAGTAGTTTAGCACATTTTCAAGAGAATTCTGAATACATAATTTTCCCCGAATTGGAGAAAATAAATGCGTAGGCTGGTGACGAGAACAAGAACCGCTCGTTAGCGATTTGAACAGAAAGACACTACCTGCATATTTTGTGTACTGGAGATTAGATTATGAATGCAGAGGGTATTCAAAATAAATGTAGATTGAGAAGGAGTACATAGGAGGAGAGGATCGAAGAGAAGAAGAGGAAATGAACAGGTAACAATTACAATTTACTTATCTTCGGACCCCAAAGAAGGCTCTAATAGAACACAACTCTTATGAACACAATTATCTTGATTCCTGTGACAGATATCAGATTTTTGTCTACTAATAAAATTTTGGGTGATAATATGATAAACATTTTATTAGTTGGCAAATTCGAATTATCTTTCAAGGAAAGCGAGATAATTAAGATTTTTGAAAAAGCTGAATTCTCACTTTGACGTCTTCTGAAGACATCTAGAAACAAAAAGTCACCGCCAACAGAAAGGTTTACGTCATCAAAGATGACATATGGACAATTTGAGTAGTGAGAAAGGGGAGTATGAAAATTGGTTCCATTCGGCATCTTTTCTGAACTTTTAGCTGAGCAAACCAAACTGCAAACTTGACATTAGCACACAAGAATATCAAAATCCATTAATCCAGAAAAACACAACTCCTCTAATGGATTTTCAGAGATTTCGGCTAAATGTATCTTGTCATACAACACTAGAATTAATCTATCTTGGTCAAGATTAAGGATTGGGGAGGTACGCAGCGAAATCAAACTCTACGTTTAATACTCAGTTCCTTATTTTGTGAATGTCGCTTAGTGAATCTGAAAATGCAGTTAAAGGCGCAGCATGGAAAAACCATGGATACAATAATTATTGCATACAGTAACAGGAAGATAGTTAATTTTTAGAAAGTTTTGAAAGTAGTCCAGAATGTTTCGATTATTCTGAAAATGTTGAAATTGACTAAAAATACGGTAACTCGCTCTTGCGCCTTTAAGTGTTCCTTTAATGTTACTCTCGCTCTCAGCGTATATTGATTTCGAACTAGTCAGAAAAATCTAGAACATCACATCATTTTTCTCAACAACAAAACACACAAAATGAAAGAAATTTTCTGGGTGAAGAAGAAGAAAAAAGAAGAAGTGAGTGTTCTTTTTTCATTGTGCCATTTTCCAAATTGGTGGAAAAAAGAAGAAAAAGAGGAAACAAAATGAAGTCCACACACATGTGATACATCAATTAGAAAAATGAGCATTCGGGGAAGGAGGAGAAGGAAAAGTAATGTTTGATTTTATAAATAAAGGAAAGAAGAGAGAAAAGAGCAGTTGAAAAGAGAGAGGAAAAAAGAAGAAGAAGATGAGCAACACCTCATTACCACCCGATGCTCCGAGGATTTTATATAAGAAGGATAATGGGATTTGAGCAATGGGAGGGGCATTAAGGGGATCTGTTTATTGAAAAAGTTTGGAGTTAGATGTGCAGTTGAAACTCATAAAACTCACTAGTCCACTAGCTAACAGTTTTTAGCTAGCTGTTTTGGTTTTTGAGATATGCGCCTATAGATTTTGCGCGCCCTTCTAGGGAGTGTACACCTTTAAAGACGCATGTCTCGAAAACTATGGTAGTTAAAAACAAAATTCTAAATAAGAAATGTGTGAAATTTTAGGCTGAGCAATTTAATAGTAAGCAGCTTTTAGCTAGCTTTTATGGTTCTTGAGATATGCGCTTTTAAAGTAGGCACATCCCTAGAGGAGAAGGAGGTGTGTCTCCTTCTTAGCACTATACTTCAAAGGCGCATATCTCAAAAACTACTGTAGCAGACAACAAATCGTAAATTATCAAAATGTGTAAAATTCTATGCTGAGCAATTCATTAGTGGACAACTTAATGATAACTGTCTTGGTTTTGGAGATATGCGCCTTTAAAGTTTGTGCGCCCTCCTAGTTATGCTAACTTTATGCTAACATTATGTTATGCTAACATTATGCTAACTTTAAAAGCGCATATCTCCACAACTGCTGTAGCTATCTAAAAACTTTTAACTAGTAAAATATGTGAAATTTAATATTGATTAAATTTGTAATTAACTAATTTTAGCTTGGAGTTAGATGTGCAGATTTTTGGGTTGTTAAAATGGAAGGCATGATGTACCAGCCCGCTCCGTATCACTCTAGTTGTCCTTTAAGCTCAATTATCTCGGTTCCTGTCAAAGCTATCAAACATTTGTCAACTGATAAAATGCTTTTCATAAGATAATTTACATTTTATCAGTTGGCTCATTTTTGATATCTCTCCCAGGAACCGAGGTAATTGAGTTCAAATTAGAAGTATGGGAATTCCAGGCGAATTTGAAAAAAATGGAAATTGGCGGGGTTAGTTTAGAACTAATAATCGATCTTCAAAATGGAAATTCCAAAACAGTGCCAAACTAAAACGAAATGTGCTAACCCGAGCACACTGACTGACATGTACATATCAATACACCATTTTATAAAAATGTGGTGGTTTATTGATGGGGGGTTTTAGAGGGAATAGAGAACGAGTGAATTGGAGAGAGAAAGAGAAAAAGAAAAGGTTCAATAATGGCCGATTGTGCAGTTTTATTACTTTGGGTGAAATGGAGAAAAAGGGAATGAAAAACTCGAAAAAAAAGGAAAAAAGAACTACAAACTACCGTATTATTGGAGTATCATGCTTAGAGAAAATAAGGTAACGACACAATCATCAATCGAATGAGATACCGTTAAACCTGTATTAGAAGGGCCCCTTCAATAGAAGGGCCCCTGTAATAGAAGGGCCCTCCGAGAGGAGCTTAGAAAAATAAAAGGGTCCCTGTAATAGAAGGGCCTTCTGTGAAAAAGGACCCAACTTCAAAACGTGTGTTGAAATCAAAAAATTTCCGTACTTTTTCAGTGGAAAACATCCCGGGAACTCCACAATTTAATAGAAATTTGCTGAAATTCTACTTTTCGATAAAAATCTTGCTAAATTTTGGGGAAATTGGCAGATTTTCATGAATTTTGAACGAAAATTCGTCGAATGTTTCGATGAAAAACTTCCGAAGAAATGGCCGCAAAAATAGAAGGGCCCCTTTTAATTGAAGGGCCCCTGTAATAGAAGGGCCCTCCGGAGGTACCTTGGAACAATCGAAGGGTCGACCATTCTAATACAGGTTTTACGGTATTTCAAATTGCGAGAAAAGTGAAATCCGAAAAAAGTGTTTTCTGGCTCAGCAAAATAGTTATCTACCTATTTGTATCACAGGAAATATATATCTTACAACCCAACCAATGATTTGTCTGGACGAGAAGATATGAAAGCGGTTCGTAGGAAAATCTCTATTCTTCCTGGAAACACGGGGAATTGGAAACTATATATAATGCCTTCAAACCGTTGACTTTGAGCTCTTATGTCCTATGAAATATTCTTAACATAGTTTCCTACACTCTAATAGAACTAAACTAAATACTTGCACTTTGAGCATAATTATCTCGATTCTCATAAAAGATATCAAAAATTGGTAAACGTAAAAAATGTTTTTCATAATATGAGGAACTTTTTTTTTTAATATCTTTAACAGGAACCTAGATAAATTAAGCCAAAGTTGGGAAACCTTTTCAACTAAAATAATATTGTAAAAATCAGTTCAATGATCGCCTGTGGTGGGCCAGTCTGATCTCTGCGATTGAATCCAAACTCGTGTGGTCCAGCGTGTAACAAGGCCAGATTCAAAATTGTTTTTTTTCGAGAGATTCAAAATGAGTATAATCATGACCCAACTCCCACAATTTTTCAAATTTCCCGCCACAACTTGTCCGCGAGGAGTCCAAAACTAGCCGTCGAGAAAGTAGGTCATGATTATATTCCTTTTGAAGTGTTCGAAGAGCTCATTCTGAATATTTAAAACTGGAAACGTGGGAATCGAAAATTACCATTTTTGATCATTTTCAAATCTCCCGCCAAACCATGCCTATCGAGTTGATCAATTGTGGCGGCTGCAAGAAACGAATTACCGAGGATGAAGTAACCAAGGTATGTGGCCTAGAACTTTCTAGCCCATTCATTTTCCAAAAACTTACAGGATCAAGTGGTGTCGTTGTTGAATCGTATCTGGCACAAAGACCATATTTCGTGTGTTTATTGCAAAGTAAGCAATCTACAGTAATCTACAGTAATCCAAAAAACAATTCCAGCTCACCATCTCGGACGGTCGCTTTTTCAAGTCCGCAGTCGACCCAATGCGACCGTCGTGCTACGCGTGTCATATTCAAACAACTCATCCAGCGTGTGTTGGTAAGTGTGGCCTAGAAAAATTAGGCCATTGAAATAGGCTCTTCAAGAGCTTCAAAATGAGTATAATCATGACCCATCTTTTGAAAAATTTAAATTTCGCGCCACCTCTTGTCCACGAGGAGTCCAAAACTCTTTATCGAGAAAGTAGGTCATGATTATATTCATATTAAATGTCTTGAAAAGCAGAATCTGAGTATCAAAGCCCAAATACATTGCAATTTTCAGGCTGTTCACTGCCCGTAATCGAACGAGGACTGGTTGCATTCGGTCGTCTGTTTCATATTGACTGCTTCCGTTGTGCCATCTGTAATCGAACGATTCCACAGAGAAAAGGATTCTATGAGAGAGATTTGATGTTGTACGATGATGTCTGTTATATGATGTACATTAAAGATTCGCCGAATCCACCAATGAGAAGTCCGATGAGCAATAATTGAGAAACTAAATTTGAATGAATAGTTTTTGGAATAAATGATATGATTAGAAATTGATTGATGGCTAGTTAGATTCAAAATCTGATATTTTCGGGTCCAAAATTTACATTTCTAGATAAAAATTACAACTTTTTTAACTTTTTCCGTCCACCACACAATAGAATAGCGTAAGACCTGTTGAGCCAATTTATCTCGGTGGTTGTAAAAGATATCTGACATCGGTCAACTGACAAAATGTTTATCGTAATGTCAGAAACATTTTATCAGTTGATTACTTTTTGTATCTTTTACAAGAAATGAGATATATGGAACTGAAGCAAACAGTATGGGAGTCCAGATTTTTTCGAGAAGATTCTAATAGATTCATCCTTGTAGATTTTTGAATTTTGTAAAAAATTGGATTTCTAGATTTTGAATTTAATACTGTAAAGTCTGTTTTTTTGGTCCGCAATGTAGGGTCCCCAACTTTGAGCTTGATTATCTTGGTTCATGTGAAAGATATCAAAAAGTTGTCAACTGATAAAATGTTTATCATAATATCAGCAATATTTTATCAGTTTACTACTTTTTGATATCTTTTACAGTAACCGAGATAAACTGAATCAAAGTGGGCTTCTTCCATTACAGGCGTTTCCATAAATTGCAGCGATCTTTTTCACAGCCTCATAATGACTCAACAATAAGAGGAAAAATTTACCCTTCCACAAAAACAGCACAGAATCTATTTTCGCCCTCCTTTCTCCTTATCAAAACTCCTCTTGTGAATTGTGAATTTCTTTCATTTCTCTAATCCCCCTCTCTCTCTCTCTCTCTCTCTCTCTCTCTCTCTCTTTCCAGTTGCTCACCTTGCTCAGCTGATCCCTCCCTTCCCTTCTCCGCCAAAATCGGATTTAGTTTTTGTTTCTTTTGCCCCTCCCTCTTCTTCATCACCACCATATTCTTTATCTGTGCTTCTTCTTCTACTTCTCCCTTCTTCTTCAACTGCTCTTGTTGCTCTTTAACATAAAACACACTTCTCCGCCTTTTTCCATATAAAGTTTTGTATATATAATATGCACACACACTAGAGGTTGTAACATATGATATCCTGGGATTTCTTCTCATTTTTATATCTTCCTCCTGATCTCTTTTTTTTCCATTTTGGTTTGTATGTACCACTTTTCAAGTTAAATGCTAGGAAAAATAACGACGCAATTTTTAGCGCATTTACTTTGGCTCAACGTATCTCGGTCCCTGTGAAAGATATCAGAAAGTTGTTAATTAAAAAAATGTTACCATAATATCACAAACAATTTATCAGTTGACCACTTTTTAATATCTCTTACAGAAAGTGAGATAAATAGGATCAAAGTAAGCTAGGTAGTTTGTCCATCTCATGACCCTCTCTAGCCCTCCCCGTTTATCTCAGTTAGAGAAATCAAAAAGTTAACAACTAATGAAATGTTTCTGATATTATGATAAACATTTTATCAGTTGATTACTTTTTGATATCTCTCACAGGAAGCGAAATAAATGGGGTCATAGTTATGGACCCCACTATTATAATTTTTACGGCATGCTACGGACAAAAACATGCACATTTTTCATCTAAAAATGCGCATTTCAGATTTGGAAATGACGAATTTAGAATCAAAAAATTTAGATATAAAAACCAAAAATGTTTTTCCAAATTCCGTTTTCCAAAAAATCTGGAGGGATCCCGAAAAGTCAACGCCACTTCTAGGAGCGCGATTATCTCGTTTCCTATTAGAGGTATCAAAAATGTGTCAATTAGCAAAATGTTGAGCAATATATCACACATGTTTTATCAGTTGACCACTTTTTGATATCTTTCATAGAAACCGAGATAATTGAGCCGGAAGGGAAGGTATACGGTGGGGCTCGGAAGGCGCCGCGTAGCTCAGCCGGTAGCGGCACGACACCTCTAATATTTTGCCCGCAAGTTCAACTTCTCCAGGGACCTATTTGAGCTAAATATCGAGATATATAGTTTGTTTTTATAATGAATTACATCGGGATATTCAAAAAATGGCGCTTAATTTGAAAAGTTGGACTATGAGGCTCTCAAAATCTATTCAGTTTTTTTTTCAATTCAACTTAAACTTTTTATCTATACTAAACAAAACTAGGGCTTCATTTTTGCAGTTGACAACTTTTTCATAAAGTAAGTCCCTGAGGAGATATGCCACGTGGAAGAGACCCTCCTTCCTTGCGCGAAATTATCCAACAAATCTAAAAGTTTTGGACCTTTTTTCCAAACCTCAAAATTACGGTCTTCAGTTTTTGGAAAACCCAACTTTTTTCTAGATGGTAACTTTAAACGTCTGTATCTCAAAAACTAAAAAGGCTAGTCAATTTTCGTCAACTAGTAAAATATTGCAAATTGCATTTTACACATTTTTGTAGTTGACCAAATTTTTCTAGCTTTTTTAGTTTTTGAGATATACGTATTTAAAGCTGCCTCGTTCCGTATGGAGCTTAAGGGGCTAAATTCCAAAGCTAGCTCTCTTCCACGCGGCATATCTACTCAGGATCGAATTCTACAAAAAAATTGTCTACTACAAAATTGCAGCTCTATTTTTGTTTAGTATACTCGTAAATTTTCAGACAAGTTCGTGAAATATGAAGTACTACTGTAGGCTCGATTGATACTATAAGAAACGTCTTTTTCTGCTTCTCCCATTTTTAAAGGGGGACTCCGGTCAAATTTTTTATGGCATTAAAATGTGTTAAAAGTTATCTATTTTCCTAATATAATTGCGAAAATGTTTTTTAAAAATCCGAAATCCCCGAAAAACGCCGTTGAAAAGGAAAAAATTCAAAAAAAAGGTGCCGCCGAGGGACGAGGATTTTCAGTGAGAAACCTAGGCCACGCGAGCGGCGCGACTTTCTTACCGGACAATTTTTCCGGATTTTTTTCGCTTTTATCTCCGACAGGTAAGAAACATTAAAAAACACTGTCGGCCACTTGAAAATAATGCTATCAGGCGCCGTGGCCTAGGTTTCTCACTGCGCGGGAATTCCAATCCTCGTCCCTCGGCGGCACCGTTTTTTGAATTTTTTTCACTTTCAACGGCGTTTTTCGGGGATTTCGGATTTCTTTCGAATTTTTTCGCAATAATATTCGGAAAATAGATAACTTTTGAAACATGTTAATACAAAAAAAAATTTTGGTCGGATTCCCCCTTTAATTTCAAACCAATCAAAAAGCAATTTGTGTCATCCTCCTTTTATTGTTTTTTTTCTCTGGAAAAAGCTGGAAAAGGAAAAGAAGAAGAAGTGTCAAATTAAAAAAAGAAGAAAAGCGACGAGAATTCTAGAATTCGAGGGAAAAGGGAAGCTCAATTTCAAGAGAGAGAAAAAATGCAACAAGGGGAAAAAAGAGAAGAAGAAGAAGAAGAAGAAAAAAGGAGAATTGTGTGTGCAGATGTTATTTTTAGGGGTCCAATTTAGACGAATTCTTTCTCTCTCTCTCTCTCTCTCTTTCTCTCTCTCTCTCTCTCTCTCTCTCTCTCTCTCTTTTTTTTTTCCTCCGCATTTGTTGTTTCTCAATTTTCCCTCTTCTTTATATATTCAATTTATTCCTCTATTATTTTTCTTTTCACATAATCGCTTCAAAGCAATCTGTTTGTCCAGATGTCCAAAAAAAGATACTACCAAACTTTGAGAATCTCAAAAGCTAGTCACATTTTTTTCAATTTAGCTGAAACTTTTTAATTATACTAAAAAAACATCGAGCTTCAATTTTGTAGTTGACAACTTTTTTGTAGGATTCCGTTCAGAAGAGATACGCCGCGTGGAAGAGGCACCACCGCAGCTCGTGCGATGGTTGCCTACCTCTTCCACGTGGCATATCTCGGCAAGGGTTAATTATCGATGAAAGTTGTCAACCACAAAAATGTAGCTCTATTTTCGTTTAGTATACCGTAGAATTTTCCAACAAATTGAGCACGATTTTCCAATTCTTTCTGAAGCTCAAAAATCACCGTCTTCAGTTTTTGTGAAACTTAACTTTTTTCTGGATGGTCACTTTAAACGCCTGTATCTTAAAAACTAAAACCGCAAGGTAATTTTTGTCGACTAGCAAAATATTGCAAATTGAATTTCCCCCAATTTTTTAGTTTATTACATTTTTCTAGCTTTTCTAGTTTTTGAGATATACGCATTTAAAGTTGACTCGTTCCGCATGTAGCAAAAGGAGCTAAATTCCAACAAAAAAGTTCCAAAACGACACACCGGAAATCCCTTCCAGAATGTCTCGAAAAACAACTTTTTTTTTCAAATCCCTCATTTTTCTATCTTCTTTCTCCCAAATTCTAACCCATTTTTTCTTTTTTTTCTGTTGGTCCTAAAACATTTTTTCTGCTGCTTTGCTCCAAGTTTTCTCTGATTCCTGACTCTCAAGTGGTTTGTTGTCTTTTCTTGGCTTTTACAAGTTTTTTTGCTGGGGGGAATTGAATCAAAGCAGTTTTGGCTCTTGTTTTTGTTTTTTTTTTTTGAAAGGTCATAGAATTTTTTGAACGATGAGAATTTAAAGAACGATGAGAATTTGAACGATGAGAATTTTTTTTACATCGAATGAAGCTTTAAAATTTTTCACCGCACACCACCTTGAAAAATGAGGCATACCAATGGAAAGAGGGTTTTTTCTGGGTCTAGAACAATTTTCGAAGTTTGATAAGCAAACAGGAGAGCCGAGATATTAGCTTTCTGAAAAATGAGTACAAATTTGAAATTTCCAACTTTTTTAATCAGCTCCCTCCTCTCCCCCAGTGCCCTCTCAACACACCATTGCTCTTCACCGCCATCACGCCTCTGTGTGCTAATGCGCCGATAGCTGAGAGGTGCACGCGCCTGTCTGGTAATCTCGCATTGCGGGTTCGACACAGGTCCTGGGCGATGATGCGCATAAAGGACTCGATCCATATGCGATCCTCTAGAAGTCCGTTTGACACATATCGCGAACAACGAGCTGCGATGAGTCTCATACAGTACTGGCCATAAAGAATGCGACAACTTGTTTTTTGACGATAACTTTTTGAAAACTCAACTTTTCAACTCGAATTTTTTACTGTAGACACATTGGAAAGTTACGAAAACTTGCGTACTTGGAAATTGCATCATCTTGCAAACAAAATTTTTTTTCAATTGTTTTCTTTTTTTTTTTCATTTTGCATATTTTTCATGATTTTTGGTTTTTTTTAAATAAAGTTGAAAGACAACTAATTGGAATTAGTTTTAGTTATTGTTTTATTGTTTTTCAGATATGGTTAGACCATTCGGGAAAAAATCCTTCTCTGTGGACGAGCGAAAAAGCATTGTGCGTGGTCATGAACTCGGCGCGCATCCGAAGATACTTGCAACTCAGTTTAGTTGTTCTTCCAGCCAAATTTACCGTATTCTGAAGAAAAATCGAGATGATGTGAGGTTTCAATCAGCTTTCTCAACTAAATTTAACAATTTAGAATGGCGTTGTTCATCGCCAATCTCCAGGAAGACCCCGAACCACTTCCAGAAATATGGATCGGAACATTTTGCGCGCATGCCGAGAAGATCCTAGACGCACATCTACGGATATTCAACTTTCTGTGACGTCTCCAAATGAACCGGTACCATCGAGAAGAACTATTAGAAGACGTTTGCAAGTTGCTGGACTGCACGGACGAAGACCAGTCAAAAAACCACTCGTCAGTTTGAAAAACCGAAAAGCTCGCGTTGAATGGGCTAAACAGCACTTGTCCTGGGGCCCCCGTGAGTGGGCAAATCACATCTGGAGCGATGAATCGAAGTTCAATATGTTCGGAACTGATGGTATTCAGTGGATTCGACGTCCCATTGGCTCCAGGTATGCTCCACAGTACCAATGTCCAACTGTGAAACATGGAGGTGGATCTGTGATGGTTTGGGGATGCTTCTCCGACACTTCTATGGGACCATTGAAGAGAATCGTTGGAACCATGGATCGATATGTGTACGAAGACATCCTGGAGAACACAATGAGACCATGGGCAAGAGCAAATTTGGGCCGATCGTGGGTGTTCCAACAGGATAATGACCCGAAGCATACTTCGGGTCATGTCGCCAATTGGTTCAGACGTCACCGTGTGAACCTCCTAGAATGGCCAAGTCAATCTCCAGACTTGAATCCCATCGAGCATATGTGGGAGGAGCTGGAACGCCGCCTCAAAGGAGTCAGAGCATCCAATGCCAATCAAAAGTTTGCTCAACTCGAAGCTGCTTGGAAGAGTATCCCGATGACGGTGGTTCAGACGCTCCTGGAGTCGATGCCACGTAGATGCAAGGCTGTTATCGATGCGAAAGGATACCCAACGAAATATTAAATCACTTTTTATTGTTACCTTTATTTTGTTTTTGACCTCCGGTGTTTCTTGAGCTTCTTTGTATAGATCTCCAAAAATGTCATTTTCATGAATTTTCGAAAAAAATTAATTTTCAAAAAAATTGTAGCAGAATATTAAAACCAACTTAGCCTAAAAGTTTTTGATAGTGCTGAAAAAATCTTACCAAAAATTCGGATTGAAAAGTTGAGTTTTCAAAAAGTTATCTTCAAAAAACAAGTTGTCGCATTCTTTATGGCCAGTACTGTATGTGTGCGATGCGGGAGAGGCTGAATCGAGTGTTCCGAATGCGCGCGTATCCTAGATGAATTCTGGGTGGGTGGGCGATGTGTGCGATATGGGTCTGATACGGTAGGCCGACTACAACACTCCGAAATCCCGGATGCGCGCACCGTAAATCCACACCGGCAACTTTGTCAATTTTTCGTCAATTCGAGCCTACATTTCTGGTTTTTCGATTATTCCTTCGATGTTTTTTGTGAAAAAGAGTTATGGCAGAATAAAAAATCGCTGAGTTCTTGCAGAAACATGTCTTTCACTCGTTAATTGCTATGTTTTTCGCCAAAATAGGTGATATTGAGATTTTTTGATTTCACTTTGTAATTATTGTAAAAATCGTATTTTCAGGTGGAGTAAAAGGTAAGTTGGTAAGTATAAAATAATTACAAAGTTTAAATTATGAAAATTTTCAATTTTTCGTGCAATTTCAAAAAAGTGAAAGTGAGACATTTTTTGAACAAATGAAAAAAAAAACAATTTTTAGCGAATTTTTTCCCATTTTGTTCTGTTTTTGATTGCATATCAAATTTAAATGGAAACTGCCATAAGTCTTTTTCAAAACCAAAACATTGAGTTTCGAAAAATCAGTAATATGTCGTTCAAAATATAAAAGAATATGGAATAATAAAGGAAAAGTACGAAATCGGAAGACCTGAACAAAATCACATCACAATAGAACTTAACTGATACTTCTAGGAACCCCCAACCAATGTTTTATTTCATTTCATCGAGTGCCAGCAAGCCAGGCGAGGAGATGCTTTGCGGCGGCGGTGTGCCCCATATGCCCCGTATATGCCCCATACCGGCGTCCTTTCCCTGTACCCAATTCATCGGCGCGTCCTCCGTCGCCCATCCATTATGCGTATGCGCGCCCAGGACCTGTGGAAACTCATTGTGGTTTTGTTCTTTTTTCGGCTTTTTGCTAATTTTTTTTTTCACTTTTAGAAGCGATTTTGGAGTCTGAAAGGCTCCAAATTCTTAGAATTTTCGGAATCCAGGCTTTTAGACTGTCTGAATCGCTCTATTTATGCAATTCAAAACTTTCAAATCCTGAATTTTCGAACTTTCTAAAATCGCAAAATGTTACAACAAAATAAAGAAAATCCTCTTCTAATAATATTCACATCCTTCCTTCTTCTTCCTCTAAACCCCATTGACCCCGACACTTCAGATGTTCTCCTTCTTCTTTTTTTCTTCCCCTATTCCTCTTATCTCCCCTTACATTGCTCATCTTTTTAACGCACACACACACACACATCTGGTCGTTCTTTTATTAGTTTTTTTCTTGCACTGAAATTTCTCTAGCTTTCTGGTTTTTTTAGATCCATTAGCAAAAAAAACACCCTTCGAAAAAATAAAAAAATATTGTAAAATTTCTATTTAAAATTAAAATTTCTATACAAAATTTTATATTATTTTTTTCTCTTTTTCCCTCAATTCCATCCCTTAAATAAGCCCAAACTCGTGCCTCCGATCCCATGAGACCATCGCACCAATCGCGCTCTATTGAGAATCAACTTGAGCAGAGGAGAATGCGGCGAAATAGTGTACGGTATAGAGAGACGCAGACGACGAAGAGAGGAATTCGCTCTCAACAAAATGTTACTTTTTGGCCCCCCGTTTTCGGCCTGGAAAACCCGTTCTTTTTGCCTTTGGGGCAAGAAAAAAATGCGAAAATTTTTCGTGTTTTGTGAAGTCTTCTTTTGAGGGGTTAACTTGGTTTTTTTAGAGAAAAAAGATCTTTTCTCGAGAAACATTTCATT
>NC_013489.2:257444-260195 GCF_000004555.2 Caenorhabditis briggsae
CCTAGAAATGATCTGATATCCACCTGAGGTGTTTTCTAGGCCAACTTTACATGGTGACCTAACTTTCGCAAGTCGAGTTTTCCAGGCCACCATGGTGAATGACCTAGAAATGATATGATATCCACCTGGGGTGTTTTCAGGTCATTTTACCATGGGGGCCTAGAAATATCAACTTGCAAAAGTTAGGCCACCATGTTAAAATGGCCTAGAAATGCCCTGATATTCCCCTGGTGTGTTTTCTAGGCCAACTTTACATGATGGCCTAACTTTCGCAAGTCGAGTTTTTCTCGTCCCTCTTCAAAGAACGTCCAAAAACTCACTCATAATATTCTCTGGGCGGTGTTCCGTACCACGAATCCATTTCCGTCCATTTTCGAATCATCGTCTGCGTGCTGAGTGATGTGTGAAGAATACGGTTTTTGATGGAGATGCTATCCGCCGGCGAGTGAAGCGTTTGATCATCCAAAAGTGTCATTTCGGGAATCGGACGAAGTGGAAGAAGGAGGACACCGTCGTTTAGTGTGGATCTGGAAGAGAAGCAGTTGCTTGTGGCCTAGAAAAATTGAGAAAATTAGGCCATCATGGTAAAATGGCCTAACTTTCGCGAGTCGAGATTTTTAGGCCACCAACTTTTAAGACGTAGAAATCGCCTGATGTGGTTTCTAGGCGATTTTAACACGGTGGTCTAACTTTTGCAAGCTGACTTTTCTAGGCCACCATTCTAAAATGGCCTAAAAATGGCTTGATATTCACCAAATTTGTTTTCTAGGCCATTCATCATGTTGGCCTAGGAAACTAACGTTGAGAAAATTAGGCCACCATAGTAAAGCTGGCCTGAAAATGACCTGATTTTTATCTGAAGTTTTTTCTAGGCCATGAAGCTTGGTGGCCTAATAAACGGAAACAGGAAAAGTTAGGTCATCATGGTAAAATGGCCTGATATTCACCAGGTGTGTTTTCCAGGTCATTTTAACATGGTGGCCTAGAAAAATCATATTGCAAAAGTTAGTCCACTATGTTAAAATGACCTAGGAACGCCTGATGTAGTGGCCTAGAAAAAGTAAAAGTTAGGCCACTATGGTAAACCCGCTCCCACCTCTTCTCCTGACTCTGCATCTGTCCTACCACTGCACTCCTCTCTCCACCTTGACTTCCACTCCCATTTCCAGTGGCACCCGTGTCTCCGCCCCCACCGACTCCGCCCCCTTTCTTCCCAGCCACGCCCCCATCCGTTTCATCATCATCATCCTTTCGTTTTCCCTCGAATTTCGGTGTGCATTTCGTTGATAACATTGTCAGTCTCCGCCCATCATCATCATCCGATGCATCCGATGAGCTACACGAAGTGCTTCGTTTCGTCCTAGCTATAAATCTCTGATGCGGATCGTATCGTCTCAGAATATCCGGCGAAACGATTGCCTGTCGTGGACGTATCGATCTGACGGCACTGTAGGTGTTCGGTGTGCATTGTGTGAATTGAGCTGATTGGGTTACTGTAGGTGTTGATGAGGACGTCGTGCCTCCTTTTGTGACGAATGGCGTTGAGAGGAGAGAGGCGGCCGAGGATTTGGAGGCATGGACTGAGGAGTGGTGTCGGCTGGGCAAGTGGACCAGGCCAGTTGATGCTGAGCTGGAAATTATCGATTGTGGGTGGAAAGCTTCCAAATTCCAAAATTCGAAAAATTTGCAATTTTTATATTTAGTGGAGTGGGCGGAGCTTGCGAATTTTCTTAATTCAAAAAATACAAAAATCCATAACTCCAAAAAATTCAGAAAATCTAAAAATTGAGGGGAGAAGGCGGAGCTTGTCAATTTTAGAAAATTTGAAAACTCAAAAAATCTGAAATTCGAAAATTCAAAAATGCAGAAATCAAAAAATTTAAGAAATTCCAAAAATCCAAAAAATTCAGAAATTCAAAAAACCTGAAATTCGGAAATTCAGAATTTTCAAAATCGGTAATTTTTAATTTGTGGGCGGAGCTTGTGAATTTTAGAAATTCAGAAATTTTAAAAAAATCTGAAATTCTGAAAATTCAAAAAATTCCAAATTTTCAAAAATCGGCAATTTTCAAATTTAGTGGAGTGGGCGGAGCTTGTGAATTTCAGAAATTCAGAAATTTCAAAAAATCTGAAATTCGGAAATTCAAAGAATTCAAAAAAAATCAGAAATTCAGAAGTTTAGAAATTTCAAAAATCGACAATTTTAATTTGATTGGGGTGTGGGCGGAGCTTGATTTTCGGTCGATTTCGGACCATTTTCAGCCCTTTTTCCATCATTTTTCGGACCATTTTCAGCCAATTTCAGTGCCTAAAAGTGGGCGTAGCATCTTCTTCTTCTTACCGATTCGCCCGTCCTCCTCGATCATCCAGCGTTCGGAGATGACGGCTAGACGTCGACTGGAACACCTCAGATCCGTCTTCGGTCTGAAAATTGGTGTTTTTTTAATCAATTTTTGCGATTTTTATAGGCTAAACAATCGATTTTCAGCCAGATTTTTTGTCTGAAAAATGAATTTTTCGCCAAAAAAAAACAGCCCTCACCTCTTCACAAATTCCCAACAAATGTGGTGATGAGGAGAGCTTTCGCATTCCACTATTCGTCACACTGGCCGACGACACTTTCAGACGGGACATTGACGAGATTGTCGACATTGCTGCAAAATTTCAGAATTTCAGGTCATTTTGGGACATCTTTTTAGGTGGTCTTAGTCTCGAATTTAGGGCTCCGCGTCACTTCGAACTATGTGACAC
>NC_013489.2:260676-276851 GCF_000004555.2 Caenorhabditis briggsae
AAAACGCGACTTGCGAAAGTTAGGCCACCATGTAAAGTTGGCCTAGAAAACACACCAGGGGAATATCAGGGCATTCAAAACCTGATTTTCTATTTCTTTCAGAGACCGTACACCTTCATCTCTTCACGAGACGACTCCATGGCTTCGATGTCTTCGTCGAACGGCGTCTAGCCAGGATTTGATTCGTGAAACCGAACAAAGTTGCCTGGAAACCCCTGAAGAAGCAGAGAAGCCCATTCCATCATCAACCCCTCAATCTCCATCAGTGACGTCGTCTCCGATGCCTCCAGAATCGGTGACGTCTTCTGGAGCGCCAGCACGACCACAGTCAGCTCTGAATCATCCGCAGAATCAGAATCGGATTCAGAATATGTACAACGACTCGAAATTCTCATTTCTGAACACGTTGCCCATGGAAAAAGTCGATCGATGGTTGCAGTGTGCTGAATTCGTTTTCTAGGGAGGACCGGGAGATTCTGAGTATGAGATTTGACAGGAAATCTGGATCTGGAGAATGGCTGAAAACTAGAAAATTCAAATTTTCTGATTTTTCCGAATTTCTGAAATTCTGGATTTTTTGGAAATTCTGAATATTTGAATTTCCGAATTTCGGATTTTTAGAACTTCTGAATTTCCGAATTTTTGAATTTCTAAATTTCGGAATTTCTGAATTTTTGAATTTTCCAATTTCTGGATTTTTTGGAATTTCTGAATTTCTGAAATTCTGAATTTCGAATTTTTAGAATTTCTGGATTTTTTGGAATTTCTGAAATTCTAAATTTCGGATTTTTAGAATTTCCGAATTTCGGATTTTTGGAACATTTCATTTCTTTAAAATTTTCCAAAAATTTGAAACTTTCATTTTTCAAAGTTTTGGAAATTCTCGAAAATCAGCCATTTTTGCCATTTTTTGTCACATTTTCAGTCAAATTTCTCACATTTTTTCTCTTCTTTTCTTCCAATAAATTGTACTTTTTTTCAAAATTTTGGAATTTTACTCAAAATCTCCCACCCTATTTCCTAGGATTTTTTCTAGATTTTTTCTTTTTTTCCCTGAATTTTTCCCATTTTTAAACCGAAAATTCTCCGTTTTTCCTGTCCTTCCTCCCATCCGATTTCTCTATTTTTTCAATTTTTTGAAAAAATTTGCTTCTTCAAAATATTCAAAAAAGAACACATTTTTTTAATTTTTCGCCGATTTTTTAAACGATTTTTCTGAAGATTTCACCTTTCCGGCTTTTCTTCTTCTGTAATTTTTTTTGGCATTTTTGTGTGCATAGATTTATATAGATTTATATAGATTTTCCCCATTTTTCTAGCTTTTCTCTTTCTCGAAAATCCATTTTTTTCTGGTGAATTTCACTATTCTAGAGCTCTTTCTCTCTCCTTTTTTCTCTCAATTTTCCGAGGTTTTGTCCATGATTTTCCATGATTTTCCCACATTTTTCATATTTTCTCCCCACCTTTTTTTTTCGCTTTTTAACACCCAAAAAATTTAGAAAATTCTAGTAATTTAACACTGATACACCCACCCAACCACCCCCCACAGAGCTTGTTTTTCCCATTTCCAGACATATAGAATTTATATATATATATATATATATATATATATTTCTTTTGTGCGATTCGATGATTTCTTTCTTGTTCTTTTGCGATATATTTTCAAATGAAACAGTTTTATCCATTGTTTTGAATGCGTTTTCAGAGGTTTCATACCGAGTTTGTGAGCACTTTTTACCGTTTTCACAGGTTTTGTTTTTTTTACCTTTGCAAATCCGCTCTATTGATAAAGGGGCGGGGCTAAGCTTTTTCAAAGTTTCAAAAAGGAAAAAATTCTCCCCTGAAACGAGAGATCTTTTTCCGGTGAAGTGACGCAGAAATTTTCGGTGAAGAGACGCAGACAACGAAACGAAAAGTTTGATCCTCAGCCATCAATTTGGCTGCGTTCTCATTAAAGCGCATTCACAAAGATAGTAAAACAAACACTGTGCGTTTTTATTTTGTAAAAATCGAAAAAATCGAAATTCCAATATTTTGAATTTTTTTGGATTTTTGAGAATCTGAAATCTCTGACAAACTAACTTTCGAAACGATTTGCAACTAACTATAAGACATTTCGCAACTAGGAAGTTTCCCAAATAGGGCATTTCGTAGCTTTGACATTTCGCAACTTTAATATTTGGCAACTATGACGTTTCGCAACTAGGACATTCGGCAACTAAGACATCTCGCAACTATGCGGTTTTGCAACTATGACATTACCCAACTATGACGTTTCGCAGCTATGAAATTTCGCAACTATGACTTTTTGCAACTTTGACATTTCGTAACTATGCGTTTTACATTATGACATTCCGCAACTATGACGTTTCGCAACTAGGACATTTCACAAATAGGACATTCCGCAACTATGACGTTTTACATTATGACATTTCGCAACTAGGAAAAAAAACATAAAATGAAAAAAATCGAAATCCCAAAATTTTAAACATTTTTTGGATTTCTGAAAATATGAAATTTCTAAAAATCCTGAAAATTGCAAATAATCAAAATTCCCCCAATTTCTCCCAAAAAAAATTGAAAAATTCCAGAATGTTACTATCGAAATGGCGTGCTGGGGTCCTACACCGACAGGTACGGTATCTGCAAACCGTACTCAATTGGCCATTCCAATCGGAAATCAAAATTAGTGAAAAAATGAAATCACTCGAAGAGTCGTGGTCGAAAAAGTTGATGGAGCATTTTGAGAATCAAAAAACGGTCAGTGGAAGGACATCGGGACATTTGGGATGCACAGACAGATGGAATTTTTCCAAAAAAAATTCAAAACTTTTGAATTTTTTGAATTTCAGAAATTCGAAATTCTCTACAAAGACTATAAACTACAATTACTAGACTAGAAAGATTTTTGAAATTCGGATTTTTCAGAAAATTAGAATTTTTTGAAATTTCAAGTAATTCTAATTTTCTTGAGTTTCCGAATTTCTGAATTTCAACAAACTACAATGTCAAGACTACAAAAACTACAAACTACAACGTATAGACTTTTTTGGAATTTTGGAATTTCTGATTTGTTGGTTTTTTTTATTTTTGGCGTTTCAGAATTTCCAAATTTTTGAAAATTACAATGCCTAGACTACAAAGACTACAAACTACAACGTATGGACTACAAAAGCTACAAACTACAATGTTTCAGATACCGTGCCGCCTGAATGAGAAGAAATACATCCTTTCAATGTTCCCATATCCATCGGGACGTCTTCATATCGGCCACATGCGTGTTTATACGATTTCCGATGCGACCGCCCGTTATTATCGATTGAATGGATATCGAGTGATTCATCCGATCGGATGGGACTCATTTGGATTACCGGCTGAAAATGCGGCTAGAAATAATGGGGTTGATCCGAGAGAATGGACCATTCAAAACATTGAAACAATGAGAAGACAGTTGAAAGCGACGCAGGTGGGTTGCGAAACGTCATAGTTGCGAAATTTCATAGTTGCGAACCGGCATAGTTGCGAGATTTCATAGTTGCGAAATGTCCTAGTTGCGAAATGTCATAGTTGCGAAATGTCATAGTTGCGAAACGTCATAGTTGCGAAATGTCCTAGTTGCGAAACGGCATAGTTGCGAAATGTCATAGTTGCGAAATGTCATAGTTTCTAAACAACATAGTTGCGAGATTTCATAGTTGCGAAATGTCATAGTTGCGAAATGTCATAGTTGCGAAATGTCATAGTTGTGAAATGCCATAGTTGCGAAACGGCATAGTTGCGAAATGTCATAGTTGCGAAATGTCATAGTTTCTAAACGACATAGTTGCGAGATTTCATAGTTGCGAAATGTCATAGTTGCGAAATGTCATAGTTGCGAAATGTCATAGTTACGAAACGTCATAGTTGCGAAACGTCCTAGTTGCGAAACGTCACAGTTGCGAAACATTATAGTTGCGAAGTGTCATAGTTGTGAAATGCCATAGTTTCAAAACGGTCTAGGTGGGAAATGTCTTAGTTGCGAAATGTCATAGTTGCGAAATGTCAAAGTTGGGAAATGCCATAGTTGCAAAACGTCATAGTTGCGAAATGTCATAGTTGCAAAAACGTCCTAGTTGCGAAATGTCATAGTTTCTAAACGACATAGTTGCGAGATTTCATAGTTGCGAAATGTCATAGTTGCGAAATGTCATAGTTGCGAAATGTCATAGTTGTGAAATGCCATAGTTGCGAAACGGCATAGTTGCGAAATGTCATAGTTGCGAAATGTCATAGTTTCTAAACGACATAGTTGCGAGATTTCATAGTTGCGAAATGTCATAGTTGCGAAATGTCATAGTTGCGAAATGTCATAGTTGTGAAATGCCATAGTTGCGAAACGGCATAGTTGCAAAAACGTCCTAGTTGCGAAATGTCATAGTTTCTAAACGACATAGTTGCGAGATTTCATAGTTGCGAAACGGCATAGTTGCGAGATTTCATAGTTGCGAAACGGCATAGTTTCTAAACGACATAGTTGCGAGACTTCATAGTTGCGAAATGTCCTAGTTGCGAAATGTCATAGTTGCGAAATGTCATAGTTGCGAAATGTCATAGTTGCGAAACGTCATAGTTGCGAAATGTCCTAGTTGCGAAATGTCCTAGTTGCGAAACATTATAGTTGCGAAATGTCCTAGTTGCGAAACATTATAGTTGCGAAGTGTCCTAGTTGCGGAACGTCACAGTTGCGAAACATTATAGTTGCGAAGTGTCATAGTTGTGAAATGCCATAGTTTCAAAACGGTCTAGGTGGGAAATGTCTTAGTTGCGAAATGTCATAGTTGCGAAATGTCAAAGTTGGGAAATGCCATAGTTGCAAAACGTCATAGTTGCGAAATGTCATAGTTGCAAAAACGTCCTAGTTGCGAAATGTCATAGTTTCTAAACGACATAGTTGCGAGATTTCATAGTTGCGAAACGGCATAGTTGCGAGATTTCATAGTTGCGAAACGGCATAGTTTCTAAACGACATAGTTGCGAGACTTCATAGTTGCGAAATGTCATAGTTGCGAAATGTCATAGTTGCGAAATGTCATAGTTGCGAAACGTCATAGTTGCGAAATGTCCTAGTTGCGAAATGTCCTAGTTGCGAAACATTATAGTTGCGAAGTGTCCTAGTTGCGGAACGTCACAGTTGCGAAACATTATAGTTGCGAAGTGTCATAGTTGTGAAATGCCATAGTTTCAAAACGGTCTAGGTGGGAAATGTCTTAGTTGCGAAATGTCATAGTTGCGAAATGTCAAAGTTGGGAAATGCCATAGTTGCAAAACGTCATAGTTGCGAAATGTCATAGTTGCAAAAACGTCCTAGTTGCGAAATGTCATAGTTTCTAAACGACATAGTTGCGAGATTTCATAGTTGCGAAACGGCATAGTTGCGAGATTTCATAGTTGCGAAACGGCATAGTTTCTAAACGACATAGTTGCGAGACTTCATAGTTGCGAAATGTCCTAGTTGCGAAATGTCATAGTTGCGAAATGTCATAGTTGCGAAACGTCATAGTTGCGAAATGTCCTAGTTGCGAAATGTCCTAGTTGCGAAACATTATAGTTGCGAAGTGTCCTAGTTGCGGAACGTCACAGTTGCGAAACATTATAGTTGCGAAGTGTCATAGTTGTGAAATGCCATAGTTTCAAAACGGTCTAGGTGGGAAATGTCTTAGTTGCGAAATGTCATAGTTGCGAAATGTCAAAGTTGGGAAATGCCATAGTTGCAAAACGTCATAGTTGCGAAATGTCATAGTTGCAAAAACGTCCTAGTTGCGAAATGTCATAGTTTCTAAACGACATAGTTGCGAGATTTCATAGTTGCGAAACGGCATAGTTGCGAGATTTCATAGTTGCGAAACGGCATAGTTTCTAAACGACATAGTTGCGAGACTTCATAGTTGCGAAATGTCCTAGTTGCGAAATGTCATAGTTGCGAAATGTCATAGTTGCGAAATGTCATAGTTGCGAAACGTCATAGTTGCGAAATGTCCTAGTTGCGAAATGTCCTAGTTGCGAAACATTATAGTTGCGAAGTGTCCTAGTTGCGGAATGTCCTAGTTGCGAAATGTCCTATTTTTCGTCAGATTCAATTCGACTGGAATCGTGAAATCTCAACATGTGAACCGGAATTCTATCGTTGGACCCAATGGATATTTTGTCGTCTTTTCGAGAATGGACTCGTTCGACGAACACAGGCAGAAGTCAATTGGGATCCAATCGATCAGACGGTCTTGGCTGCAGAACAAATCGATAATGAGGGAAGGAGTTGGAGAAGTGGAGCGGTTGCGGAGAAGAAGAAATTGAGGTAAGCAAATGCTGAAAATTCGGGAAACAATGAAGAAAATCGGCTGAAAACGAGACATTTTGTACAAAAAATCGATTGAAAAAATATAGACTACAAACTACAAAAAGCGAATTTTTAATTTTTTTAATTTTTGAAACTTTGGTTTTTTCGAAATTTTCGGAATTTCAGAGTTTTCGAGTTTTCAATATTCCGAAATTTTCAAATTTCTATGATCTTCGAATTTTCGAAATTTGAAAAAAAAAAATTTTTAATTTTTTAAGAAATTTTTTAAATTTTTTGCAAAGACTATAAACTACAGAATCTAGACTACAGAAGCTACAAACTACAAGCGAAATTTTTCGAAACAGCCGAAATTTCCAAAAACTATGGAAATTAGACTACAGACTACAGTATCCAGACTACGATGACAACAAA
Source organism: Caenorhabditis briggsae (assembly GCF_000004555.2). Taxonomy (NCBI): domain Eukaryota; kingdom Metazoa; phylum Nematoda; class Chromadorea; order Rhabditida; family Rhabditidae; genus Caenorhabditis; species Caenorhabditis briggsae. The sequence goes on from NC_013489.2 coordinate 267,422, forward strand.
CTATGATAGCTTGACTACAAAGACTACAAACTACAAAAAGCGAATTTCTATGTTTTTTTTTCAAATTCTGTATTTTCGAATTTTCGAATTTTTTGAAAATTTGGATTTTTCGAAATTTTCAGGAATTTTAAGTTTTCGCGATTTCAGAATTTCCGATTTTTTCCGATTTTTTCGAACTTTCAATATTCCGAATTTTTGAAAATTTTTACGATTTTTGAAAATTTTCGGAATTTTTTACAAAGACTACAAGCTACAGAATCTGGACTACAAAAGCTACAAAATACAAAAATCGAAAAATTTGAAATGCCCAAAACGCTTTGGAAATTTGACTACAAACTAGAATACCCACGCTACAAACTACAAACTACGATTTAGCTAGACTACAAACTACACAAATTGCAGCCAGTGGATGATCGAAACGCCCAAATACGCGAAACGTCTCCAGGAAGGCCTTCGAAAAATGTCTGAGCAATGGGGCGAAGTTGCTGACATCCAAGCGAATTGGATCGGAAAATGTGACGTATTTCGATTCATGCTTCCGGTGATTGGCACAGAAAACGAATTTATCGATTTGAGGATTCGTGATATTTTTGAAATTTCGAATGCAGAGTTTCTGGTCCTGAAACGGGCCCATCCGATGGCTGATAAGACCCAGGAACAGTTTCCATGTAGGTTAAAAAAAGGTTTTGGACGGGGCGAGGAGTCGAACCAGGGTGATGAGATTGGTGGGCAAAACACTGCGCCAGTCGGCCGTATATAAGCGGCCGCCGGCGTTATTGCTGTCCTGGGCGCCGTGGCCGAGTGGAGAATGCGCTTGCCTACCAATCTGAAGGACGCGGGTTCGATTCCTCCCGGGGTACAAAGTTTTTTTTCTTTTTTTCAGACAAACTACCATTCGAAGTGCTTAACGGAGTAACTGGCCGTCGAATTCCAGCGATTGTTGTCGACGATGACTACCTTCCAGACACTGAATTCTTCTTAAATACCAGAATTGGAAATTTCAAAACTGATAAAGAATTAGCAGAGAAATTCAGAGTCCAAGAGCCGAAACTCAAGCGGGTGTTGACCAAAAATGATATTCAGGAGATGGCGGCGGTATCTAGCTCTCAAAATTTCAAAAAATCGATAATCGATTTTTGTTTGCAGTTCGGCGGCTACGGTGGCTACGAAACGTCGAGAACGTTAACCGATTGGGTTGTGAGTCGACAGCGAGCATGGGGAACGCCGATTCCGATGATTCAAACAGAAAATGGAAGACGAGCCGCTGCGAAATTGGAAAAATTGCCAGTTTTGGGAACGGATCGGGGGCAGAAAGTCGATGAGAAGAGATTTGAAACCGCTGGAACTTTTGATTCTGACACTTTGGACACTTTCTTTGATTCGTCGTGGTTAGTGTGGGAAAGAGAGACTACAAACTACAAAAAAAATTGGAAAAAAAATCTGAAAATCTACAATTTTAAACAAACTACAAGATGTAGACTACAAACTACAAAAAAAACCGAAATTGGAAGGGGTTCGATATTTGAAAGTGTTGAAAATTCTGGAAAAGTTACAAAAAGCAAGAAAAAACAATATCTGGACTACAAAGTATAAACTACAAACTACAAAAATTCTGTATTTTTGGATTTTTTGAATTTTTTGAAAATTTGGTTTTCTCGAAAAATTTTCGGAAATTTTAAGTTTTCGGAAATTCGGAATTTTCAATATTCCGAATTCTTTTAAACTAGGAAAATTAGACTACAAACTACAGAATCTAGACTACAAAGACTACAAACTATAGTAGCTGGACTATAAACTATAATGGCTAGACTTCAAACTATAAGATCTAGGCTACAAACTATAGGATTGGACTACAAACTACAAACTACAAAAACCACGATATCTCCGTGTTTCAGGTATTAGGTTACAAAATGCAAAAAAAAAACAATATCTGGACTACAAAGTGTAGACTACAAACTACAATAAAGAAATACTTTCGAAAAATTAGGAACGTTGACTACAAACTACAAACACCACGGGATATTTCCGTTTTTCAGGTATTATCTCCGCTATTTGGATCCAAAAAATGCGTCAAAACTCGCTGACGACGTATTTCTGAAGGAAATGCCAGTTGATGTATACGTTGGAGGCATCGAACACGCTGCTGTTCACATGTTCTTCGCCAGATTTGTCTCGTATTTCTTGAATGACATTGGAGTGATTCCCGTGCGTTTTTCAGGCTTAAATTTGGCTGAAAATAAGCTAAAATTTGAAATTTTTGACCCAAAATTAGTGAAATTCATGGAAACTCGAAAAATCGAAAAAAAATTTTTTTTCAAACTTGAATTTTTGTCGGAAATTTCTCTGAAAATTATTTTTTAATGTAATTTTTTTCAACAAAAAATAAGGATTTTTTGTAGTTTGTAGTGTATTTCAGACCGCCGAACCATTCACCGATTTAATCCCACAAGGAATCGTCCGCGGCAGGACTTTCATCGAAAAATCCAGCGGAAAATACCTATCTCCAGACGATGTGGAATACTCAGATGACCAAAAATCGATACGGCTAAAATCGAATCCTACTGTAGAGGTGGAATCGATTTACGAAAAAATGAGCAAATCGAAGAATAATGGAGTGGATTTGGTGGAACTGTTGACGACGGATGGCATCGATTTGACGAGATTGAGGATTCTCGAAGCAGCTGCTCCACGAGCACCGATCAATTGGGGAGAGACGGATTTGAAGGGGGCTAAGGTATACTGTACTTTCAGAAATTACAAAAAATTTGACTTGAAAACGAAAAGAAAGATTTTGGACGAGGGGAGGAGTCGAACCAGGGATGTGAGATCGGTGGGCAAAACTCTGCGCCAGTCGGCCACACAGCACACTGTGGAGAGACGCAGAGAGCGCGCCTATATAAGCTGCTGCCGGCGTTATTGCCCTCCTGGGCCCGTGGCCGAGTGGAGAGTGCGCTTGCCTATCAATCAGAAGGTCACGGGTTCGATTGCTCCCGGGGTTAAAACTTTTTTCTTTTTTTTTGCAAATAAATTCAAGAAATCCAAAACTGGAAATTGCAAAATTTTTCACAATTTTTTTCAGAAACTTCTCGATCGAATCGCCACAATGACATCTGATGTCATTAAATCACGAGTAGCATCTTCAGAATTCAAAAAAGACCCAAACATCGACTCCCAAATCAAAGAAACCTATAATTTCTTCGTTCGAAACGTCGGAATGTGTCTAGAAGTCCTTCATCTACATAATACCGCTTTGATGAGACTTCAGGGATTCACAAACGCGTTAAAAGTGAGTTTTCTAGGCCATTTTAGCATGGTGGCCGAACTTTTGCAAGTTGATATTTCTAGGCCATCATGTTAAATGGCCTAGAAATGACCTAATATTCACTTGGAGTGTTTTCTAAACAATTTTAGCATGGTGGCCTAACTTTTGCAAATTGGGGTTTTGAAGGCCAGCTTTTTTTTTCAGAAAATCGATCCGGTTTACTTGGCGAATAGCGAGGAAGGAATTCGAGCTGTTCGATCGTTGATAATTATGCTGCAAGTGGGCATTTTTGTAGTTTTTGTAGTCTGGAAATTCTTTAAAAATTTGAATTTTTTAAAATTCTAAAATCTAAAAAAATTAGAATTTTAGAAAATCTCAAATTTGTAAATTTCCGAAATTCAAAATTTTCAGAATATTTGTTCCCAAAAAAACCCCCAAAATTTCAGGTTTTCTGTCCCCACGTGGCTGCTGAAATGTGGACGGCCCTGGAGCCCGATTCCGGCCTAATTTTGACCCAAAATTGGCCTGAAATCGACGCCGACGCCGACGTGGAATTCCTTCTGATGATTGACGGCGTCAGTGGAGGACGTCCAAGTGTTGGAAGACAGAAAATTGAAAATTTGAGATTAGAGGATTTATGGAAGAGGGCGGAGCTTAACGAGCACTCGGATATTTTAAAAATGATTAAAGCCGATGGAATTGTGTTGAAGGATCATAGGTTTTCAGCGAGAAAAGGTTTTTTAATTTTTTGTAATTTTCGAAAACCTAAAAATTCTAAAATTGACCTAAAATTGTTCCAGGCTTCCATGTGACACTGGCATGCAATACTGAAGGTGATAAAGACGAAAATCGCAAGAAAATCGGCAAAATTTTGGACCGGATTCAAGCGGAAAAACGAAAATCCGACAAGAAGAAGAAGGCGAAAAAGGCGGCGAAATAATGCATTTTTTGTTAATTTCTAGATTTTTTTGTTGTAGATTTTAGATTTCAGATTTTTTTCCAGTTTTTTTCTTGTTATGATCTGTTTTTTGTTTGATTTTCGGCATAAAATTCGAGAGAGAAAGATAAAGTTTTGAATCGCTCGTGGTGTTCCTTGCATCGTACGCAATTGCGCGTCGCGGTGTTTGCGAACCTTTAAAAAAATTAGAGCATTTTTCTCAAATTGAGAATTTAAAGGGGGACTCCGGTCAAATTTTTTATTGCATTAAAATGTGTTAAAAGTTATCTATTTTCCTAATATTATTGCGAAAAGTTTTTTTAAAAATCCGAAATCCCCGAAAAACGCCGTTGAAAAGGAAAAAATTCAAAAAAAGGTGCCGCCGAGTGACGAGGATTTTCAGTGAGAAACCTAGGCCACGCGTGCGGCGTGGCTTTCTTACCGGACAATTTCTCCGGATTTTTTTCCGCTTTTATCTCCGACAGGTAAGAAACGTTAAAAAACACTGTCGGCCAGTTGAAAATAATGCTATCAGGCGCCGTGGAATAGGTTTCTCACTGCGCGGGAATTCAAATCCTCGTCCCTCGGCGGCATCTTTTTTGAATTTTTTTTCACTTTCAACGGCGTTTTTCGGGGATTTCGGATTTCTTTCGAATTTTTCGCAATAATATTCGAAAAATAGATAACTTTTGAAACATTTTAATACAAAAAAAATTTTGGTCGGATTCCCCCTAAAAAAATGCAAAAATTTGGAATTTTCTAGCTTGAATTTTACTTATTTAGCCTGAAATAGTGAGCTAAATTGTCGAAAAATCAATTTTTAAAATTCCCAAATTAATTTTTTCGATGTTTAGTTTTTATGGCCCAGATATATATCCAAAGATCGGATTTTCGACTCATACCAAATTCAAATTCCCTCATTTCCCTCCAAAAACATCATCGCGTTCTCCATAGAGCACACTTGCAGCCACCCTCACATTGTGGGAGTTTGACAGCAGTTTTTGATGTTTTTTGCCTTCTGGGAAAGGTGTAGAGGATTAGAAAGTGTCGATGAATCCGATTGTAGACGATTTCTATTCGTTTTGGCTATTTTTATCGCTCTGTAGTAAGACTTGCAGACAAAAATCGATCTTTTTGAGTCAATTTTGAAATTTCAAGAGTTCCTATTTGAAAAAACGAATTCAGCATGAAATTTTACATCGAACGATATTAAAATTTCCGTTTTTTTTGTCTTTAAAAAAAATTTCAGAAAAAATTCTCAAAAAATGAGTAATTCAATTGCAAGCGGCTCATCGTCATCGTCCCCAAACGCCTCCTCGACATCTTCAAACGACGAAGATGCGATGAAAGAAAGTGAGCGTGTCGGTTCTAGAACGGTTCAGTTTCGAAATGACCCAATTTTAGACCACGCCCCAGTCCACGTGGCAACTGGCGACGACGGTGATGAAAACGGCGAATTCACACCGGAACGATCAGAAGAGCCCGAGGAGGAGCAAGAGGAGCAGGATCAGGTTGGTTTTTAGGGGAAAATTGACCTGAAAATATGGAAAATTGGCTGAAAATGGCAAAAATAATCCGGAAAAATATGAAAATTGGGGAGAAAATGTCTGAAAAATATCAAGTGTTGCGGTAAATCGGCCAAAAAACACGGAAAACAGCCGAAAAATTGTTGAAATTCGCCTAAAATGACTCAAAAAACCGATAAATTGTCGAAAATAATCCGAAATTTGTCAAGAATCGTAGAATTTTAAACGAAATTGACAATTCACTTCTAAAAATAGTGAAAATAAGGACTAAATGACCCGAAAAATCGTTCAAAGCTGTCTAAATTTGAATTTGGCGCCAAAAACTTTCCTAAAATCGCTTGAAAGCACTTTAAATCTGATGAAAAATCGTTTTTCAACTGAATTTGATACCAGAATTCTGATTGAAAATAGCTGAGAATATAGGAAAAATCACTTAAAAATCGTTCAAGAACCATCTGAAATATGACCGAAAAACAATGAAAATAAAAATTTGCAGAAAAAAGCTCAAAATCATAGAAAATCACTGAAAAGTCGGCGAAAAATAACCTAAAACCATGGAAAATCAATGAAAAATCGTCGGGTAATGACCTAAAAACATGAAAAATCATCGAAAAATCGGCAAAAAAATGGCCTAAACCCATGAAAAATCATGGAAAAATCGGCTAAAAATGACCTAAAATCACGGAAAAATTGTCTGAAATCTCAAAATATCCAGCAAGACGACCTGCTACCTCGTCTAACCCGTCAATCGGAATCAACAGAATCCTCCAGAGAACGCGACGCTGATGACGAAGAAGACGTTGGTGATGAAGAAGCAGAGAATGATAGAATCCATGACGAGGACGATGATTTCATGATGGATACGAATGATGAAGTAGGAGAAGAAGAGGACGATGTCGATGACGATGATGAAGAGCGAATGGAACGAATTCCAGGACCAAATCTAGAAGCCGTTGAGCATATTTTCCCATTTAGTAAGCGGAAATTCCAAGAAAATTAGGTTTGAAAATGGCAAATTTTGAGCGATTTTCGTTCTAAAAATGCCCCATAAATCCGGAATTCTGGGTTTCTAGGCCATCATAACATGCGCTGAAATGCATTTAGTGGCCTAGAAATTCATTTCATTGGATTTCTAGGCCAATTTTTTGACAAATTTTGACCAGGAAAAACCCCAAAATATCCCCTAAAAATTCGATAAAAATCTGACATTCCAGCTGAAAGTTCTAGAAAAATCGCTGGAAAATTAACCCGGAAAAAATCAAAAGTTCGGATTTTACAAAATTTGAAAAAAAACGCTCAGAATGGCCTAGAAATCCAATATATGGAAATTCTAGGCCATTTTTAATCAATTCTAACCCCCAAAAGTCTCAAAACCCATCAAAAACCCCAAAATATCCCCATTTTTGCAGGTAATCCCCTATCGAAACGTGGCAACAACATTCGTACAGGAGCGGAATTTCAAACGGATCTCCCGGAAATCCAACCGGACTCTGATAGGGAAAACGAGCAGAATCGAGAAATCTTGATTTGGGAAAATCCGATCGATGTGGATGATGAGCAATTGGAGGATTATGTTAACGAAGCGGTGACCAGATATCACCTTTCTATTGACAGGGTTAGTAGATGGTGGTCGTGGGAGTTCTAGGTCATTTTTTGATTTTTCCCCTGTGAAAATTGATCTAGTTTGAGTAAAAATTGAGTTTTTTAGCGAAAAAAGTGGTCTAGACTACAAACTACAAAAACTAGATTACAAACTATGATAGCTACACTACAAACTACAGCAGATAGGCTACAAACTATGATAATTACACTACAATAGCTAGACTACAAACTACAATAGCTATACTACAAACCATAAATGTTGAGCTACAAACTACAAAAGCTAGACTATAAACTACAATAGCTAGATTACAAACTACAAAATCTAGACTACAAACTGCAAGAGCTAGATTAAAAACTACAAGGACTAGACTACAAACTGCAATAGCGAGACTACAAACTACAATAGCTAGACTACAAACTGTGATAGATAGACTACTTTCTACAAAAGCTAGACTACAAACTACAATAGCGAGACTACAAACTACAACAGCTAAACTAGAACGGTTGGCCTAGAAAAATGAAACCCGAAAACTAGGCCATCTAGGGCAAAAATTCTGCCAGCTGACCTAGAAAACCCACTTCGGGCAGCTTTACCCGAAAATTAGGCCATGACCTAGAAACCTCATCCCTGATTATACTTTCGGTGGCCTAGAAAATTTCCCATAACCTAGAAATCCAGTTCAGCCCATCTATAGTTGCTGGCCTAGGAAAAACTTCGGCCATGGCCTAGAATAACCAATTTTTCAGGCCCTCTACATTCTAATGAAGGAAAAGTTCGATTTCGAGAAGGCGATCAACGAATGTGCCAGTCGTCGTACGTTTGGTGATGACTGGAAACAACAGGAGAAGGAGCTCTTCACGACGTGTCTATTCACTTTTGGAAAACAATTCAAGAAGATTCAGAAGGCGGTGAGGCTTTTTTTTGACGATGAAAATGGAGGATTTCGGCTGAAAATCCGAGAAAAAACGGTTCAAAAATGGCTGAATTGAAGCTTTGGCTGAGTTTTGGGTTCCTAGGCCATCACTTCATTTTTCATTTAAAAAAAGTTTGAAAAAAACTGAAAATCATCAATATCGTTTCAATGCAATTAGTGGCCTAGAAATTACGTTTTTTTTTGTATTTCTAGGCCATGGGCGAATGTGAGCTGAAAATAGAAAAAAATCGGTTCAAAATTAGCTACTGACCAGAAAAGAGCGGTGGCCTAGAAAACACTTTTTTGAATTTCTAGGCCACCTCTGAATTTCAACTAAAATCGAAAAAAATCGCTGCCTTAAAATTTACCTGAAACGGTGGCTGGCAATCCACAAATTTGGGTTCCTAGGCCACTGCTGGCCTACGCTTAGAATCGGTTTTCTAGGTCATCTCGATGATAGGTGATGGCCTGGAAACCCATAATTCTGAATTTCTAAGCCACCATGGATGGAATTTTTGCAGATACCCCACCGCAACATTTCGTCGATCGTCCGCTATTACTACGATTCGAAATACATTGAGAACTACCGTAAGCACATGCATGTGCCATGGATCGATGAGGAGGATCAGTACGATAAGCTGCTGGGCGAGATCAACAAAATGGATTTTCACATGTCCGGACTGTGTGAGAATTGTTTCCAGCGGAGCACTGTGTTGATTGTGAGTCGACCACATTGGTTGGTGGCCTAGAAGTTTCCGACTTTTGGATTTCTAGGCCACCGATTCAGTTGGCCTAGAAACCGAGAAAATTGAGATTTCTAGGCCCTCTTAGCTTAATTTTAATGGCCTAGACGCATAAAAACCGCATTTCTAGGGTGTTTTTTGGATTCCTAGGCCAGATAATTTTTGGATGGCCTAGAATTCCATAAATGTGAGTTTCTAGGCCATCGCCCCCTTTTGGATAGCCTAGAAAAACGATTCGGAGTCTAGGCTATCTAAAAATGAGCTGAAAATCGTGCCAATCGAGAAGTGGCCTGGAAATCTAGATTTTTGGATTTCTAGGCCATCACTTTTGGCCTAGAATTTCAAGAATTTGGATTTCCAGGCCACTGCTCGATTGGCATGATGTTCAGCTCATTTTACATGGGCTCTGAAAAAATCACGTTGTTAGGTCATTCACAAGCACCGTG
>NC_013489.2:276944-279357 GCF_000004555.2 Caenorhabditis briggsae
CCTAGAAACTAATAATTTGGATTTCTAGGCCACTGCTCAATTGGCATGCTTTTCAGCTCATTTTAAATGGCCTCTGCAAAAATCGCATTGCTAGGTCATTCAGAAGCACCGTGGCCTAGAAATTCAGAATTTTGAATTTCTAGGCCACCCCCTCTCCCTGACCATAAAACCGTTTTTCAGTTCAACTTGATCATGTCTCGTTACGAGTGTCATTCGTGCATCTTCTACTTCCGAATCATGCGTAAATCTCGTCCGCAAATCTCGCATCGCGCCTATTTGAAATCCACACCCAACCAAAAAGTCATCGCCAGAGAGTGTAAGTTTTGATGGCCTAGAAACCTCCAAGTGGGAAAGTTCGGTCATCAAAGAGGAGTTCTAGGCCATCAAGTTTGCGTAGTTTAGATGGCCTAGAAACCTCGAAAGTTCGGCCATCTTTTCAAACCTAGATGGCCTAGAAATTCCTAAACCTAGGCCATCGACACCACATTTGCTTTGATGGCCTAAGAACCTCCAGGTTGCCTAGAAACCCAAGCGTTTTTCAGACATGCGCGACTACCTTGTGGATTACGATAGACTCGCGGAGCCCAGCGATGGAAAGGCTGCTGAACGCCTTGGATTACAGGATATCATGCCACAGGTCAACGAGGACGACGACGAGTGTTTGTTTGTTGGTAAGTGATGGCCTAAAAATCCAGAGAAAGTTAGGCCACCGAGTCAAAATGACCTAGAAAACACCAGGGGAATATGATTCCATTTCTAGGTCATTTACCCTGGTGGCCTAGAAAACCAAACTTGCGAAAGTTAGGCCACCGAGTCAAACTGGCGCAGAAAACATACCAGGTGCATGTCAGGGCATTTCTAGGTCATTTACCATGGTGGCCTAGAAAAATCAATTTGCGAAAGTTAGGCCACCGAGTCAAAATGACCTAGAAAACATACCAGGGTCATTTTAGGGCATTTTTAGGCCATTTTGAAGTGGTGGCCTAGAAAACCAATCTTGAAAAAGTTCGGCCACCACTTAAAAAAGGCCTAGAAAACACACCAGGGTTATACCCGACCATTTTTAGGTCATTTAGCATGGTGGGCTAGAAAACCAAACTTGAAAAAGTTAGGCCACCGCACACCCCTATCTTTCCAGAAACCGACATTCTCGCGACGCCATCTGAATCCTACAAGGAGACGTCGCCAATTGAAACCGACGATTTTGAGGATCCAATCGATGAGAACACATGCCGAATGACACGTGACTTCTCGATGCCAGAAGTCGAGAATCGAATGAAGAATGTCGGGAAACGAGCGGCCGGATATATTCCGTTGATTAGCCGAAAAAAACAATCCAAGTGTATGGAGGAGAACCAGTGCGTTTTTTTTTTGAGTTTTTTCAAAGATTTTTGAAATCAAGATTTTTGGATTTCTAGGCCACCATTCAGGGTCAAAAACACAAAATTCTAGGCCAAAAGGGATGACCTAGAAACTCAATAATTTGGATTTCTAGGCCACCGATCAATTGACATGATTTCCCGCTCATTTTTAGATGGCCTAGGCTTAGAATAGTTTTTCCCTGGCCATCCAAAACGTCGGTGGTCTATAAATCCAGACGTTTGGAGTTCTAGGCCGCCACATTGAAGGCTAAAATGGTTTTAGGTGGCCTAGAATTTCCATAGAATCGATTTTCTAAAAAATTGGAAATTCGAAAAAAAAAACCAAATATAGAAATTCAGAAAATCGAAAAGTCAGAAATTCTAAAATTCTGTTTAGTTTTAAAAATTTTTTAAATTTTAAAAATTCAATTTTTTGAAATTTGATTTTTAGAGTTTTTCGATTTTTGGTTTCTTGGGAATTTCGGAATTTGGAAAACTTCCCGAATTTTTGGTTTTTTTTTTATTTTTCGAACAAATTTTCGAATTTCAGCTTTAAATCCCTAAACCCTTAATTTTTTTCTAGAGTAATCTCGGAATGTTCTCGAATCCTACGCGCTCGAACCGACCACATCTACAAAAGTATTCGAACGAAAGAAGTGGATGCAATGCGAAAATTCATGGCTGAAATGAAGGAGAAAACGATGAAATCGCATCCCTGGGAAACCGAAACGACAATGCCAGTGTCAACTGCAGTTGCGGCATCTGGAGCCAGTCGATCTGGCAAAGTGAGATGTGATGCGAATTGGACCGAACAGGAGGTCAAGGATGTTGTTAAATGTAAGTAGATCAACTGGAAAAAGTTCTGAAAAATCATTAAAAATAGCATCGTTGCAATCGGGCCGGCCCAGATTGCGGGCCGGCAGATGACTCGGCTTCAGAACAAGATATTTTGACGGATTTTATATCAAATGATAGATCTCAACAGGGCCCATCACGTCTATATCATTTTAGCCGGACTCAGGTCCATTAAAATGCCACGGGCCGGGCTAGAA
>NC_013489.2:279935-292409 GCF_000004555.2 Caenorhabditis briggsae
CCGTCCCGCAGCATGTTAATGGACCCGAAGCCGGCCCGTATGTTAAAGGTAAGATGGACCTCGTCGAGATCTATCATTTGATATCAAATCCGTCCAAATATCTTGTTCTGAAGCCGAGTTATCTGCCGGCCCGCCATCTGCCCGGGCCGGCCCGTTCGCAACTATGAAAAATAGGTTTCTTTGAAATTTTGAAAATTTTTCTGGAAACTTTTTCTGAATTCTCGGAAGTGGAAAAGACTGAACATCGCTGGAAAAATATCGCAAAAATCTAGTTTTCAATACCTTGAAAATTGTTGAAAATTATGAATTTTTCGAATTTCTGAGTCTTCAAATTATTAATTTTCTGAAATTTTGAAATTCTAAAAGCTTTGGAATTTCAGGATTTTTCGAAATTTCTCGAATTGTTGATTTTTCGAATTATAGAACTTTAGGATTCCTGATTTTTTTGGAATTTCGAGATTTTTGAATTTCCAAATTTTTGGAAAATTTTGATTTTCCGGATTTCCAAATTTTCTATTTTTTCAGATTTCCACTGGTACCATCGAGGATACGCTCAAATTTCCGACGTCCTGATGTCCAAAACACCCCAACAAGTCAAGGATTTCTATTTGAAGCATCAGGAGAAAATTGATGAGGTTTGCCTGTTTGTCTGAAACGGAAAAGTCTGAAACTCATTGAAAATTTAGGATTTTTGCAATTTTTGCACGTACATTGTTTCATTTTTTTAAAACAAAAATTTATTTTCAGTCTGTCAAAAAGTATGCTGAGGAGATCCGCACTGCACACAATCTGCCACCACATTGACATTTGAGCGCATTTGGATTTTTTCAACATTTACATTTTTTTCCTTTTTTTCGAAAAATTCAAATTTGTGTCATTTTTGGCTGCTTCTCCATTGAACTTGCTTTAAAATTGCCCCATCCCACAATTCTACCTCTTTTTTTGTCAATTTTTTCCCAATTTTTAAGCCCCGCCCCCTTTTAGCAATTTTTCAAAACTTTGAAAAAAGAATGAGATATCCACCGGAATCAATAAAAACCATTACAGTAATAATTCAATTTTTGTGTATTTTTTAGTCGAAGAATGCAAAAATTTCAATTTTTTCAAAATTCAAAATTTTCACTTTTTTTCGAAAATTCAAAAAATCCAAAATTTCACTTTTTTTTCAAAATTGTCACTTTTTTTCAAAAATTGGAAATTTTCACTTTTTTTTTTTCAAAAATTCAAAAATTTCACTTTTTTTCAAAAATTCAAATTTTCAATTTTTGTAGTTTGTAGTGAAGAAAAAAAAAATTTAAAATTGTTTATTAATTTTTTTTTCGTTGTTCTGAGATCATCACACAAATTTGCAAATACACTGTATGGGATCAAAAAATGGGGGAAACTTTTTGAAAAATTCAAATTTCAAACTACAAAAAATACAATTTTTGGGCGGGAAAAAAGTGACATGGAGTGGGGGAATCTGTTTTGGGAAATTTATTTTTCTGAATTTTTTCTTTGAAAAATTTCAAAATCGTTCCATTGAAGGCGTCCGGATTGATGGGAGGGATTGACGAGTGCCAGCATTAGTTTTCGCTGAAAATTTAGAATTTTTAGAATTTCTTAATTTTTGAAATTATATTGTCTGATTTTCAGATATTTCGAATTTTTGGATTTTAGGATTTTAGGATTTTTCGAATTTCAGAATTTTCGAATTTCAGAACCATCAGAATTTCAGAATTTTTGAAATTCCGAAATTCTGAAATTCTGAATTTCAGATATTTCGAATTTTGAATTTTTTTTTTAATTTTTGAAATTTTGAAATTCAAAATTTCCGATTCTTTGAATTTCAGGGTTTTCGAATTTCTGAATTCCTGAATTTCAGAATTTCGAAAACTTCGATTTTCAGAATTTTCGAATTTCAGAATTTAAGAATTTTCGAGTTTCAGAATTTTCGAATTTCAGAATTATCAGAATTTCTGAATTTCTGAAATTCTGAAATTCTGAATTTCAGATATTTCGAATTTTGAATTTTTTTAAAATTGAATTTCTGAACTTTCGAACTGTCCACTTTTAGAATTGCAGGATTTCAGGATTTTCAAAATGCAGATTTTTGAATTTTTGACATTTTCTAAAATTTTGATAGTTTTGATTTTCTGGATTTCAGAATTTTCGGAATTTTTAAATTTCTGAATTTCTGAATTTCCCAATTCATTTCTTCCCGAATTTCAGATTCTTGATTTATTGAATTTTCAGGAATTTTTTTAATTTTCGATTTTTTGAAATTATCGGAATTGTAAAAAAAAACTCTGAATTTTTGAATTTTCTCAGTTTTGGAGGTTTTTTAATTTTCAGAATTTAAAAATTTTGAAAATTTCGATTTTTCGATTTCCTGAATTTTCTTGAAAATTTCAGAATTTTTGATCTTCTGGAATTTCTCAACGAAATGTTAACTTTAGATTTTTTTTTCTGGAATTTTCTGAATTCCGTTTTTTTTGAAGTTTCGATATTTCGAAATTTTAGAAAAATTCTTTGAATATTCCGGATTTTTGAATTTTTAGAAATCTTCGATTTTTTTAATTTTCGGAATGTTTGAGTTTCGAGAACCAAAAATTCAAAAAAAAAACTCTAATTCTCCAAAAAAGAAAGCGTCCAAAAATCTACCTGTTCATGATGTCCCGCTTTGATTTTTTCGATCACAAACGCCACAATCAACGCCCAAGCTTTCCGCACGGTTTCACTTCGACACCTGAAAAAAGACATTTCAGAACCGTGACGTTTTAGAACTACCACATTTCAGAACTGCGACATTTTAGAACCGTGACGTTTCAGAACTATGCTGTTTCAAAACCGAGAAGTTATAGAACTGCGACATTTCAGAACCGGGACATTTCAGAACTATGCTGTTTCAAAACAAAGACGTTATAGAACCACCACATTTCAGAACCGTGACATTTAAGAACTATGGTGTTTCAAAACAGAGACGTTATAGAACTGTGACATTTCAGATCCGTGATCTTTCGAAACCGCGTTTTAGAACCGTGGCGTTTCAGAACCTTAATTTTTTAGAACCGCGACATTTCAGAACCGTGACGTTTTGAAACCGGGCCGTTTTAGAACCGCGACAATTCAGAACTGAGCTGTTTGACAACAGAGACGTTATAGAACTATGATACTTCAGAACCGTGACGGTTCAGAACACCGACGTTTCAGAATGGTTGCGAAATGACACTCACCTCCGATCGCCCCACTCCAATGTGCAATCAATAATCGTCTCCGCAACCGTATTCCACAATTTTCCAGTCAATTCTCCACGGAGCACTTTTGCATGCACCCGTCCAATTCGCATCAGTTCGCCTGTTACATTATCCAAATGATCCAAATTCTCGACGACTTGATCTATCAGCTCAGCCACTGCTTTACAATGCGCCTTTATAAAATTATCACGATTTTGGAATTTCGGCGGAAGTTCGACTTGTTTCATTTGCTCTTTTACCTAAAAAACGAATTTTTTCAATTTTTGGTTGATGAGGGGAGAGACGCAGACAACGAGATACTCTAACCGTCTGCGTCTCTTAAAACTTTGGACGGTCATGTCTCGGCTCAAACGGTCATATCTCGGCTCACAGATGAGCTAGAGATTTGATTCTTTTTGGAAATTATTTCTTTTTTAAGGTTTCACATTTCAGTTAAAAAACCAACTTCCTAGCTTCACTAGGAGTCGAGATACAGTGGCTTAGGAGAGCCGCAGACAACGAGACACTCTCGCCACCTGCGTTTCTCTGAACTTCAAAACACTTTAACTCAGCTCCTAGATAAGCTAGAGATTTGAAACTTTTTGGAAAGTATTCCAAATTCAAGCGATTTCCTAAAAATCGGCATACCATCAAATTCTTAAAACACAAGCGATGATAGATGCTCGCTCCAATGACAGTTGGTCCCTTTGTCGTATAAACTTGTCGCCATAGCGCACGAACTAAATGAATCTGAGCACAAGTTAGTGGTATCAATGTGGTCGTTGTTGTTCGGCCGCTCATAGATTGCACAAACTGAAAGCAACGATTTTTTACTGTTGAGCTCAAATATCTCGATTCCTGTGAAAGATATCAAAAAATGATCAACTGATAAAATGTTCATGATATTATCACCAACCTTTCACTAGTTAGCAAATTTTGGATATCTCTTACAGGAAACAAGATAAGTGAGCTCGAAACCCGCCGCCCCTCTCCTCACCTGAACATTACTTTGTCGCCGCTGAGCAATCACATTTTGCCGGGCCT
This sequence comes from Caenorhabditis briggsae, assembly GCF_000004555.2. NCBI lineage: Eukaryota > Metazoa > Nematoda > Chromadorea > Rhabditida > Rhabditidae > Caenorhabditis > Caenorhabditis briggsae. The sequence goes on from NC_013489.2 coordinate 284,195, forward strand.
TCTCACTTGCTGATAGTCGTCTCGTTGTAACTGATACCTCATCATCAAAACAAAGACTTGGTTCCACCATTTGAGGAAGAATATTGATTTTTGGCGGCGAATCCCAATCGATAACTGGCGGTGGAACTATGGAATTCGAGGTGGATGATGCTGGAGATCCACCTTCAAATGTCACTTTTCGAGGCTCTTGCGTTTCGAATTGGATGTGCACCTGGAAAAATGGATTAAGAAACATTGAAAATGTTGAAGTGAAAATGAAAAAGAGAACGATTCAAAATGACAAGCCGTCAACATTCAACTAAAAAGCTGTCAACTTTGAGTCATTTTATCTCGGTTACTGTACAATATATCAAAAAGTGATCAACTGATAAAATATTGCTGATATTATGATAAACATTTTTTTAGTTGAACACGTTTTGATATCTTTTACAGTAACCGAGATAAATTGGCTCAAAGATTAAAGTTAGGGTGCCTCTCCATTAGTGGGTTTACGGTAGTTGCTTTTCGGAATTAAAAAATTGAGTTGACCTGAAGATGGGTCAACTAACTTGAGCCGACTACGAACAACTCTAAAAGTAGTCTTTATAAAAATGGGCGGAGCCTTTGAAAAGTGGGCGGAGCCTACCTCTGGAATATCAAATCGCAGCTGCTTTCTAACGGTTCGTGGTGTGGGATTGGGTGTGGTTTTTCTGGAAATTGATAAATTGTTTACAAGGGATCAAAACTTGAAGAAATTTGAAATTGTACGGAATTTTGGATTTATAGAATTTGGCATCAGACATTTTTTTAAACTGAAAATTCCAGATTTTCCAAAAATCTCAGAATCTGAAAAGAGACTTGGAATTTTCATATTTTTGAAATTGTTAAAAGAGTTTTGCGCCTATTTTTCTGAAAATTTTTAGATTCGATCCCTATAAGAAAACGTGAGTTTCAGAAAATTTGCAATGCTAAAAATAAATAAAAAATTTAGAAAAATCAAATCTTATGAGGATAAGATTAGTATTATAGAAAATGAGATTATTTTTGCTATTTCGGTGGGATTACATGATAAAAATTATAATTAGGTTTTTTTGGGATTCACAAGATGTTCTAAATTCGAAAGACCACAAAAACGAGGAATTCAAAAGATTTCCAGATTTCCAGAGTTATTTTTTTAATTCGGATTCATAGAATCTTGAAATCTTGACAATTAGAAAAATTGAAAATTAGAAATTCGGATTTTCAAAATATACCGTAATCCGGAGAACCAGAATAGCAAGATTTTAGCAATTTTTGGTTCTTCAAACTTGTCTGAAAAGTCATATTTTTACTTTTTTCAAGAAATATGATGTCGTGGAATTTTTAATGATATTCAGATATCAAATATCAAGAATATCATACGTTTTTTCATCAAATATTCAGAATTTCAGAGACCCAAAATCTCAATTTTGGAGATTTCTAGGATTCGAAATTTCTTAAAATTTAAAAGTTCAAATTTTCAAATTTCCTAGGAAAAAATAATTTCGAGATTTTTCAGAATTACAGAATTTCAGAATTTCAGAACTTCAGAATTTCAGAATTTCATAATTTCAGTATTTCAGAATTTCAGAACTTCAGAATTTCAGAATTTCAGTATTTCAGAATTTCAGAACTTCAGAATTTCAGAATTACAGAACTTCAGAATTTCAGAATTTCAAAAGTTCAGAATTTCAGATTTTCAGAATTTTAGAAATTCAGTATTTCAGAATTTCAAAATTTCAGAATAACAGAATTTCAGAATTTCATTTAAAAATCTTCGAATTTCAGAATTTCAGAACTTCAGAATTTCAGAATTTCATAATTTCAGTATTTCAGAATTTCAGAACTTCAGAATTTCAGAATTTCAGTATTTCAGAATTTCAGAATTACAGAACTTCAGAATTTCAGAATTTCAAAAGTTCAGAATTTCAGATTTTCAGAATTTTAGAAATTCAGAATTTCAGAATTTCAGAATTTCAGAACTTCAGAATTTCAGAATTTCATAATTTCAGTATTTCAGAATTTCAGAACTTCAGAATTTCAGAATTTCAGTATTTCAGAATTTCAGAACTTCAGAATTTCAGAATTTCAGTATTTCAGAATTTCAGAACTTCAGAATTTCAGAATTACAGAACTTCAGAATTTCAGAATTTCAAAAGTTCAGAATTTCAGATTTTCAGAATTTTAGAAATTCAGAATTTCAGAATTTCAGAATTTCAGAACTTCAGAATTTCAGAATTTCATAATTTCAGTATTTCAGAATTTCAGAACTTCAGAATTTCAGAATTTCAGTATTTCAGAATTTCAGAACTTTAGAATTTCAGAATTTCAGAATTTCAGAATTTCAGAATTTCAGAATTTCAGAATTTCAGAATTTCAGAATTTCAGAATTTCAGAATTTCAGAATATCAGAATTTCAGAATTTCAAAATTTCAGAATAACAGAATTTCAGAATTTCATTTAAAAATCTTCGAATTTCAGAATTTCAGAACTTCAGAATTTCAGAATTTCATAATTTCAGTATTTCAGAATTTCAGAACTTCAGAATTTCAGAATTTCAGTATTTCAGAATTTCAGAACTTCAGAATTTCAGAATTTCAGAATTTCAGAATTTCAAAATTTCAGAATTTCAGATAATCAGAATTTCAGAATTTCAGAATTTCAGAATTTCAGAATATCAGAATTTCAGAATTTCAAAATTTCAGAATAACAGAATTTCAGAATTTCATTTAAAAATCTTCGAATTTCAGAATTTCATTTAAAAATCTTCGAATTTCAGAACTTCATAACTTCAGAATTTCAGAATTCAGAAATTTAGAATTTCAGAATTTCAGAATTTCAGAATTTCAGAATTTCAGAATTTCAGAATTTCAGAATTTCAGAATTTCAGAATTTCAGAATTTCAGAATTTCAGAATTTCAGAATTTCAGAATTTCAGAATTTCAGAATTTCAGAATTTCAGAATTTCAGAATTTCAGGATTTCAGAATCTTAGAATCTGAGAAATTCAGAATTTCAGAATTTCAGAATTTCAGAATTTCAGAAATTCAGAATCTGAGAAATTCAGAATTTCTGAATTTCTGAATTTCAGAATATCAGAATTTCAGAATTTCAAAATTTCAGAATAACAGAATTTCAGAATTTCATTTAAAAATCTTCGAATTTCAGAATTTCAGAATTTCAGAAATTCAGAATCTGAGAAATTCAGAATTTCTGAATTTCTGAATTTCTGAACTATCGAACATTTTACTTGGTTCTTGATTTCCAGGTTTCCGGATTTCCGGATTCTCGAATTTTCGAATTTCTGCATTTCTGGATTTTCGGATTTTTGAGTTTCTTGATTCATAAGGTAAACCAGAAATTCAGAAATTCAGAAATCCGGAATCCGGAATTAGGATTCCGTGTATAAAAGTGTTTGTGTATAGGGGTCCGGAGCTCAAAATTCATCGGATTCAGAGCTTTAAAACCTCCAAAACCTCTCATTTTCAGAGTGGATCTATCATTGTGTGGATCGGCGAAAAATTGGAAAATTGGAATTTTTTGGATTTATTTGTGTCAGAAAATGTCTGTTCAAGAAGAAGAAGAAGAAGAAGAAGGGCACAGAGAAGCTACAATATCTGTTCATCTCCGTATCTTTTAACTATGAGCGGACTTTTCTCGGTTCCTATAAGAGATATCAAAAATTGGTCAACTGATAAAATGTTTATCATAATATCAGCAACATTTTATTAATGGACAACTTTTTGATATCTTTTGTAGAAACCGAGATAAATTGAGTCAAAGGTAGCATGCCTCATACCACCCCTAACAACAAGTAAAAACGAACAACGCTCATGCTCTAATATAGCGCCATACCCATACTTGTTTCTTTGAGCCTATATATCTCATTTCCTCGGAAAGATATCAAAATGTGATCAACTGATAAAATGTTTTTTATATTATCATCATTATTTTTATAGCTTGCAAAATTTGGATTCCTCAAATGGAAATAGAGATATTTGAGCTCAAAAAGGATGTATTATGGTAAATGACGTCTTCAGATAATTCAGAATTCATGAACTCTCTCTACAGCTGAAATTTTACTAATTTTGACATTTAAATAATTTCTGTTTATCACTCAATTTTTAAATTTTCAGAAAAGCCCTTGATAATTTTTAGCTGCCTTTTTAGAGCGTTTTTCAAGGATAACCCACTAACTTCCAGCTTTAAGCTCATAACTCTTGTTTCTTGTAATAGATATCTGAAAGTGGCTAACTGATAAAATATTTTTGATAAAATAATTAACATTTTTCAGTTGACTACTTTTTGATATCTTCTATAGGAGCCGAGATAAATTGGCTCAAAGTGGACGCATTCTATTAGAAGGTACGCTAAGGATTCCTCAAATGGATTGGCATCCTAACTTTCAGCTTTGAGCCAATTTATCTCGGTTCGTATAGAAGATATCAAAAAGTGGTCAACTAACAAAATGTTTGTCATAATATCAGCAACATTTTACCAGTTGACCATTTTTTGAGGTCTTTTGTAGAAACCGAGATAAATTGGGTCAAAGGTAGCATGCCTCATACCACCCCTAACAACAAGTAAAAACTCACGCAGATCTCTCAATAAAGACTTCTAAATCGGGAGGTGCAACTGGAAAGACTTCAGCAGAATTCGAGTGTCTCATAAATGATTCTCTTCTCGCATCTAACATGGTTTTTAATTGGGGTTCTTCGAAAAAATTCTCAAAATCTGCATTCTTTTTATTTGTGGAGTTATTCGATGACGACGTGATACTTCCAGCCGAGTACGATTTTCGTTTTCCATTTCGATATGCTTAAAATTTCAGAACTTTTGGAGGATTTTTGTAGCTTCTGGATTTTTTTCGAACGAATTTTCTTCAAAAATTTAAAAGTGGAGAAGTGCTACACACCGGTTCAACAATCATCTTTCTAGCTTGCCTAGAAGCTGAGATACAGCCATTGGAATTTTCGAGGAGACGCAGACAACGAGACACTCTCGCCGTCTGCGCCTTTAGTATTATCAACTTCGAAACGCTCTATCTCAGCTTCTAGTTGAGCTAGAAATCTGAAAATTGCATAGAAAGAATTGAAAAATTCAAAAATTTTCAAAAAAAATTTTCAGTAATTCATTTTCAGAGTTTGAGTTTTTTCCGAATTTTTTGAACTCAATAATTTTTTCCCTAAAAATCGAAAAGTATTAAAAATGTTAAACACTCGTTCGAAAACCACTTTTCTATCTTTCTTAGAAGGAAGAGACGCAGACAACGAGACACTCTCGCCGTCTGCGTCTCTCGCCTGATAAACTTTAAAGCGCTCTATCTCAGCTTCTAGACAAGCTAGGATTCTGAAAATTTCATATAAATAATTGGCAAAACTATAATTTTCAAAAATTAGAAAAAATTCAAATTTCCCGCCCGCTCACCTGCTAAATCGTCTGGTTCCGTATTATTCCGTCGAATATTCGATGATCGCCATTTTCGAATCGTATTCGTCTTTTTATCCACTATCCATTCCCATATTTTTTGCATTTCTTTTTTTCTGAAAAAATTGTTTTTTTTTTTAATTGAGAATCTGAAAACAAAAATATGAGCAATCCAACAAAAATATGAGCAATGGAGAAAAGAGCAAAAAAATTGAGGATAGAAAAAAAGAGAGAGAGCAAAAAAATTGAGAGATTTAGAGAAAAAAAACGATCATAAAACTCGTTGCTTTTCTCATTTTTATTAGATGGTCCTCTCGTCATCCAATTTTTTTGGGTTCTGGTGTTCTGGAAAGAAAAAGCGAAAGAAAAACTAGATTTTCCAGATTTTTCTCGAATTTTTTTTTGAATTTTAGATTTTCAGAGTTTCAGAATTTCAGAATTTTCACTCTTAATAAAGCTAGAAAAAAGAAAATTAAATTATTTCGTTGAAAAAGCAAAAACATAGAAATGAAACATTTAAGCATTTCCAGTTTTTCGATGTAATTTCCAGATTTCTAGCTCAATTGGCAGCTGAGATAGAGCGCTTTGGAGTTTATGAAGCAAGAGACGCAGGCGACGAGAGCGTCTCGTTGTCTGCGTCTTTCCGAAAAATTCAAAGGGCTGAATCTTGGCTTCAAGACAAGCCAGTTGACATATTTTTGATATCTTTCAGAGGAACAAAGATAAATTGGGTCAAAGTTTATTAAAACGTTTATGGTGACTAATTTTTGAAAAAAGTTGGCATCTTTCTGAAGCGTTTCTAATGTTTATATGATTTCAAACTTTCATATTTCCAGTTTTTTTCTCTTAAAATCTTTGCTTTTTGACCCTAGCGATCATAAAAATAGGTTACTCTTGTTTTCCTGAGAACTCTGTTGAGAGAGAGAGAGAGAGAGAGAGAGTAAGAAGAAGATGAACTCTTCGTCCCACACTCTCTTGACAAAGATGACGAGTAAAAATATAATTTAAAAAAAAGTTTCTGTCACAAAAAATCACGTCAAATGATGTGTGGACCTAGGGAAAGGATAGTAGGGATTAACAAAAAATATGGGACTTTTTCCGTTTTTTTTTCTTGGGACAAAAGTGAAGGAGAACTCTTTTTGAAAATATTCCAAAATTGAGGAAACGAACCTAAAAATTTTGAACTACGCTTTCAGCCATTGGAACTTTCAAAGAGACGGAGACAACGAGACGCTCTAACTGTCTGAGTCTCTCGCTTCAGTAACTTCAAAGTGGTCTATCTCAGCTCCTAGTTGAGCTTGAAAGCTGATTTTTAAACTGAAATGCGAAATTTGAAAATCGTATATTTTCCAAAAAATTTCGAATCTCTAGCTCATCTAGGAGCAGTCGATTGATGTTTAAAGTGACGCAGACAGTTAGAGTGTCTCGTTGTCTGCGTCGTTTCAAAACTTCAAATGGCTGTATCTCGACCCCTAGTAAAGCTAGGAAGTTGGTTTTCGAATTGGACTACGCTTTCAGCCATTTGAACTTTCAAAGAGACGGAGACAACGAGACACTCTAACTGTCTACGTCTCTCGTTTCAGTAACTTCAAAGCGGTCTATCTCAGTAGCTAGTTGGGCTAGAAATCTTGGGAAAAATTGGTAAAACTATTCATCTCTAGAGTTTCAGTATTTCTGAAACTTGATCAATTTTCCATTTTGTGAGAATTTAGAAATTCAAGAAGTCGGAACAAAAATATGTGGGAAGTTTAAAAAACCGAAAATAAACGCAAAAGTCTGAAAATTTTGAAAACCTTTAGAAGAAACAACAGGCAGAATTTTATTTGAAAACTAAGTGGACGGTATTCGATAAAATGAAAATTTTGAGAATCTGACAATCTCACGAATTCTAGAATTTTGTAATCCAAATTTCAGAATCTTAGCCAAATGTTTTTCGATATCTTTCACAGAAACCGAGATAAGTCGGTTCAAAGTTTCTATTCTATTGTTTACGGTATAAAGAAACAATGGCTTTTAAAATTATATCACTAAAATTAGCAAAATATTATCACTAGCTTTTCCGAACACCTTATCAATCATCCAAAGCCATAAAAATTCCAAAAGGAAAAAAAAACAAAAAACAACATCTAAAAATAATCAGGTGTGGTTGGTAAGTGGGAGGAGGCAGAATGGCGAATATAAATCATTCCGGCTGGCTCACAGAGCAAAAAGAAGAAGAAGATAACCTTCTTCTCACAAGTGCATCGAGTATCTTCTTCTTCTGCGGTCCCCCCATCAACACTCTGCGTCTCTCTCACTCTCGACTGATCGTTAATCAATCGGTTTGGTTCTTCTCCTTCTTGTTTACAACACATACTAAGCGGGTGGGGCAGTCTATCTGCCCCGGTGGTCCCTCGGAGATAATTAGAATATTAAAGATTCTAGAGTTTCAAAGAGCCTGAAAAATCTAGAATACCGAAAATCAAAGAAAACGTTTTTTGTGAGTAGTAGAGCTAAAAGAATGCCAGCTGTGTAGCTGATTCTTCTTGTGCATCTTCTTCAAAGAGATCGATTGACAGGACGAAATGGAACAGCAAGGTGACTCCTGAGGTAGAGGAGAAAGATGAAATATCTCTTCTTTCCCCAGAAACTCTTTTTTTTTGGGATTAGAGAGAGGTGTAGAGTTGCCAAAATACTACTTTTTACGATGGGAAATAGTTGAATTGAAGAGTTTTTGGATTGTCAGGCCATCAGAACAACGCTCATGCTCTAATATAGCGCCATACCCATACTTGTTTCTTTGAGCCTATATA
>NC_013489.2:293409-298903 GCF_000004555.2 Caenorhabditis briggsae
CCCTGAAATTTTAGAATATCAGAATTTTCTTCAAAAAATAGTAAAAAATGTAAAAAGTTGAGATTACTCAGCCTAGATTTTTTGTGATAAGGGGGGTTGAGCCTGGTTTATCAGATATTTTTTCCAGAGATAAAATCTCGGAAATCAATTTTTTGATTTTTTTTAATTTTACGACAATAAACTAATGTGGTGTTCCAAGAATTTCCGTTAACCACCGTTAAACCTGTATTATAAGATCCTTTCAATAGAAGGGCAGGCTCTTTTAATACAGGTTTTACGGTAAGTGGACATCTGGACCAACCTCCAAAAAGATAGAGATGATGGAACACCCCTGAACTAGTCAATCCCTTCTTTAAAGCCTCCTTATTCTTCTAAGCTTGTTTGTCTTTAATCCAAAGTTTATTGTGATGTCTTCTCTTTTTCTTTTTTTCTGTTTTCCTTTCGATTTTTCCAATTTTAGAACTCTCCCTCTCTCCAGTTTTTCTGGCTCATTTTTTCCTGCTCATCCTCAAATTTAAATAATTTCAGAATTTTTAATCCTCTGAAAATCCTGTTGATAATTTTTGATTCTTAACACTGGAACACATAATTCTCTTAACTTATTTTAAATTTCAGAATTTCAAAAAGTTTGATTTCTTAAACTCAGATCCGTTCCATCAATCGATATCGTTTCGACCTGCAATTTCCGAAAAGACATGAAATCCCTTTTCTGATAACTTCAGATTTTTGGAAAATTTCTAAAATCCGAATTTCCGTTCCCAGATCCCTGATCTATCTCTAACCTCGACATCCAGACTATCCGAGAGAGAGAGAGAGAAAGCGTATCTAAATTCATTAATCAGATTGTTATACATCTATCAATGATTTGGGGAAGAATAAGAAGACCCTTCTCCTTCTCCTTCTTTTCCATCAATTCCGAACAGGTTGATCACAGAAATGTACAATCAATTCTCCCCTCCTTCTCATTCTTGTGATCACCTTCTTCTCCTTCTCCTTATCTCCTTTTTTATTCTTCTTCTTCTTTTTCTTTTAATTTTATTGATTTGAAGATTTCGAGAACATTCGATGAGTTTCGAAATAAATAGATCTTGTCTCTGAAATTTATTACTGATGGACCTTGTGATTTTGTTATCGTATGATTCCTTATCATTTGGTTTTTAAAGTCACCTTATGTTTTTTTGGGAACTTTGAATCTTGTACTGTATTTTAAGAATTCTGAAAATCTGAAAATCTGGTTAAACATTTCCTTTGTTCTGTTTTTTTCACTTGTTTTCCGTCTCTTTCAAACCTACAGTACCCCAATTTTCAGGCCCAGCCTCATTGCTGAAACCTCAAAAAAGAAGCATCTTCTCTAACTTTATATATATATATATATATTAATCCAAATACAAATCTATTTATTCCCACCAAATGAATCAAAAATTTTGAAAAATATAAAATTATCATGATTCTGAGGTTTCTCATATTCACAGCATTGGCTGTGACAACAGCCAATTCTAGTACACGACAGCAGGCGGCAGCTGCTTCGTCGGCTTTTCATTCTATTCAAGGTGAGTGTTTTTTTTGAAATTTAAGAAATTATTTTGAAAATCTGGATTTCTGAATTTCAGAATCTCGGGGGGTTAAAAATTTTTTTCGGAATTTCTGAATTTTCGAAATATCCCAATTTCAAAAAAAATGTTGAAAATCTAAACAATTGCAATTTTTTAAAAAAATATACCGTAGAACCTGTATTAGAAGGGCTGGCCTTTCTATTGTTCCAAGGTATCTCCGAAGAGCCCTTCTATTACAGGGGCCCAATTAGAGGAGGGCCTTCTATTTTTCCGACCAGTTTTTTCCAAAATTTGCGTCGAAAAACTTGCCGAAGTGTCGTTCAAAATTCATGAATCTGCCAATTTCACCAGAATTTAACAAGATTTTCATCGAAAAATAGAGTTTCAACAAATTTCTAAAAAATTTTGGGGTCCCTTCTATTTTTCCAAGACCCTCGAGGAGGGCCCTTCTATTAGAGGAGTCCATCTATTAAAAGAGCCTTCCTAACACAAGTTTTACGGTAGTTTCAACAAGAAATTGAACGAATTCTAAAATATCGTCTCTCCTATATTCCATAATATTGAGATTGTCTGCTAGGGTTTCATCAGAAGTGAGCTTGAGTTGAGTAGGCAATTTAATACTGTAATAGAATGTCCCCTAGCTCAAATTCCGTTTCTCTTGTGTTCTGTGAAAGATATCAATAGGTGGTCAACTAGTAAAATACTTTTCGTAATAACACCAATATTTTGTCAGTCTGTCACTTTTCAATATCTTACACAGGAATTGAGAAAAATTTGGTCAAGTTGAGGACCACAGACTTGTTTTTGAATATTATCATATTTGTACACTCAATATTAGCTTGTTTTCTCATTTCTGCGTCTCTCGCTCTCTCTCTCTCTCTCTCTCTCTCTCTCTCTTCGTTCATTATTGAGACACTATTTGTGCTATGAGGTGTGCGTGTTCCGTGCAACACCCCAAGACAAAAGTGCGCTCACGAAACAGTCTCCGAAAATTGAGAAAATTCAATGAGAGAAGAGAGATAGTGGGGAAACGAGAGACGCAGAGAACACAGAGTGGTCAGTTTTCGAACACCTTAACCTTTTTTGGGGGTTTTTTGGAGTGGGGGTGAGTATACAGAGAAACTTATGACAAAATAGGGAAAAGTGACGTCGGTTTGAAGGGAAATTTTTGAAATTCCAAAAAATTAGGTGTCGAAAAATGTGAGAAAACAACAGAACTTCCTAAAACCATAGAACCCAAAAAACGAAAATCAGAAATTCCAAAAGTGCCAAAATTTTTAAATTTCATAAAATCCGAAAATCCAAATCTAAAATTTAAATTCTAAATCTTGAGAATGGTTTTTATTGATTTTCATTATTATAGATGTTTCGTTTTCTCCCAAAAACGTTTACAAACCGCTTCCTATTTTTTAAACATTTTATCCAAATTTTTCAAATTTTTTTTCTATAAAAACAACTAATAAATTATCAAAACCAATCAGCAATCACATGATCCTTCAGAAGGTGTCAACAACTTCTGATTCTTTCGTAAATTAAAATGTCATCAGAACAAAAAATACAAGTTTACAATGGTTTCTTTCTCAAACAATCATTCAAATTGGCGCCAAAAAAGAAAAAGAAACAAAAAAACCAGATTCTTTTGACCACAGAAGATTTGACCAATATACCGTGTCGAAACGACTAAATGGATATGTATGGGTGTGGAAAAAGACATGGAAAAAAGAATTGAGATTTTGTGTAATCGCCTTTTTTTAATGCTAAAGCTAGATATGCAAAAACTTAAAGGACAAGGGATGGGCAAAATTCAGAAATTCAGAAATTCAGAAATTCAGAAATTCAGAAATTCAGAAATTCAGAAATTCAGAAATTCAGAAATTCAGAAATTCAGAAATTCAGAAATTCAGAAATTCAGAAATTCAGAAATTCAGAAATTCAGAAATTCAGAAATTCAGAAATTCAGAAATTCAGAAATTCAGAAATTCAGAAATTCAGAAATTCAGAAATTCAGAAATTCAGAAATTCAGAAGTTCAGAAATTCAGAAATTCAGAAATTCAGAAATTCAGAAATTCAGAAATTCAGAAATTCCGGAAATTCCAAAAATTTCCAAATTCAGAAGTTCAGGAAGAAATCCAAAAAATCTAAATTTCAGAAACCCCCAAAAAATCAGAAATTTCGAAAATTCCGAAAAACTGGAATTTTTGAAAAACTCACAAAAATCAGAAATTTCAAATTCCGAAAATATTTAAAAAATGCAATTTTTTTCAAATTTCTGAGAATCCAAAAGTCACAGAATTTTCAACAAAAAAATACAGGAAAAAACATAAAAAATACAGGAAAAAACATAAAATTTTCAAACTTATAACATTTTTGTAAACATTTCGTAAAAATCCCAAACCCTTCAATTTCCTAAAAATGTAAAAAATTTCGAATGTTTTAAAGTTCAAAAATATCAAAAAGTTAAAAATGTTCAAATTTCAAAAATTACATAAAAACCACATTTCTCGAATTTCGGAAACTCCGAAAATTCAAAAAAAAAAATCACACTTTCCCGATTTCGAAAACCCATGAAAATTCAAACCTTTCAAATTCCAAAGATACCACGAGCTCAATTTTTCAAATTTCAAAAAAAAAAAGAAATTTAATCCAAACTTTCAAGTCCTCGAAAATTCCATAAAAATCCCCAAATTCTCCAAAACTTCAACTTTTTCAAAAATTCAAAATTTCAGTCGATTCTCCACCATCAGTGCGTTCTCGAATAATCTCCGCGTCTGTGAATACGGCGTCTTCAGTTTGCAACGAAAACGATTTCCGATGTTCTGATGGAAAATGTATTCGTGCCGAATGGAAGTGCGATGGATCTGGTGATTGCTCAGATGGAGAAGACGAGAAGGATTGTCGTAAGTGACCTAGTTTTTTTTAGGCCACTGAACATGGAACTTTTAGTTTAGGGTCCCCATGGGGAACTGCACATACAGTACCAGACAATAAAATAAACGAAAATGTGTCCAAAGCCAGGCTGTCAAGTTTCCGATCACTTTAAAAACTTTGCATTCACCGAATTTTTGGAAAATTCCTAGTTTTTCAGCTATTTGCCGACACCCCTTTTAGGCCCGTTTTATGCTGAAGATATGAAAAAAAAAGGTGTCTTCCAGAAATCGGCAAACAAGGAATTTTCAAAGAATTATATGAATGCAAAGGGTTTACACCCTCCAAAATTTTCAAAGGGATCTGAGAGCTCCAGACTCCTGAAAATGTTTGAAAATCAAGTGAAAAACACGCTTGACCGATACTGTATATAGCAAACTTCCAAGAATTGTTCCATGGCCTAGAAACCCCTGTATTGATTTTCTAGTAACCCCTTTTCCAGCACATCCTGGCTGCAAATCCGATCAATGGCAGTGTGACACCTACACGTGGCACAGTGTCTCCTGTATCGCCGAATATCAGAGATGTGATAATATCACGGATTGTGCCGACGGTTCTGATGAAAAGGATTGCCGTGAGTTATGGACATCCGGACACACCGACAATCTCTCATTTAAGCTGCTTCCACTGTCGACTGCAGCTCTCCGAACGTTTTCATGTGTGCCGATGGTCGTCAATGCTTTGATATCACCAAAAAATGTGATGGAAAGTATGATTGCAGAGATTTGAGTGATGAGAAGGTGAGTTTTTTGATGACCTAGAAATTTGAACTCAATTATCTCGGCGCCTTTTAGAGATATCAAAAATCTGACAACAAGTAAAATGTAGGAAATATTATGGGAAACATTTTCACTGGGGTTCAAGCGAGCGGGTCAGAAAGCGCGCCCCAGCAAACTCGTAGGCCAGAAGAAATTTAATAATTTTAAATTGGACGCGGGTTTGATCTAGATCATGATCTATTTCTTCAAAATCAACTGGTTGCAAGGCGCGCTTTTTCGCTCTTCATTTAAAACTG
>NC_013489.2:298913-325937 GCF_000004555.2 Caenorhabditis briggsae
AGGGTGGGGGTCGATTTCTCTCTCCTTTGTTTTTTTGGTTTTTGTTCTCGGTCTTTGTGGAAATCTTCAAAATGTTCCGAACGCATTTTTCAAAAAAATTTCATTTTGATACTGAAAAATTGTACTTTCTTAAATGTTTTAAGTAATATCTAGTTTTTGACTATTTCGTTAATCAACACTAAACACTTTCACACAGCTTTTGTTTGTCCAAGTTCTTTTGAAAATGTCTCATTTTCAGCTTTCGAATGATATAGGTCTCATAACGAAGTCCCATACCCCACAAACAACCTTCCCTAGTAAGAGATATAAAAAATTGTCAACTGATTAAATATTTGGCATAATATCACCAACATTTTATCAGTTGACAATTTTTTGATATCTCTTAAAAGAGCCAAGATAATCAAGCTCAAAGAGCGAGGCGTGGAGGGTCGCCTAGATCTTGAAAAACTTCGGCCGAACTAAATTTTCTCTTCCACAGGACTCGTGCTCTCGTAATCACACCGCCTGCTTCCAATATCAATTCCGTTGTGCTGACAAGACGCAATGCATTCAAAAGTCTTGGGTTTGCGATGGCTCCAAGGATTGTGCAGATGGATCCGATGAGCCAGAGACGTGTGGTAAGAATTTTCAACCCAATTTTTATCATTTCCTATGAGAGATATCAAAAAATGGTCAACTAACAAAATATTTATGATAATATGATAAACATTTTGTCAGTTAACCACTTTTTGATATCTTTCACAGGAGCCGAGATAATCCATCCTTTTAAAAAAGTTCTCAATAGAGCGCATATTTTGCAGAGTTCAAAAAGTGCACAGCCAACGAGTTTCAATGTAAAAACAAACGTTGTCAACCGCGAAAGTTCCGTTGTGACTACTATGACGATTGTGGTGATAATTCTGATGAGGAGGAGTGTGGAGAATACAGATGTCCACCTGGAAAATGGAATTGTCCGGGTACTGGACACTGTATTGAGCAATTGAAACTGTGCGATGGATCAAAGGATTGTGCAGATGGAGCTGATGAGCAACAATGTTGTGAGTTTTCTATTCGTGGTCTAGAATTTAATGGCTCAAACTTTTTGAAGTAATTGAATGAAAATAGACCCCCATTTTTTTGTAGTTGAGCTTTCTACTACAGGCTCGAAGCGTTATACTATCTCTACATAAGATCATAATTCCGCTATTTATGCCTCAAAAAAATTCTAAAATTCCAGCCCAAAATCTCTGCCCATCCCTCGGTTGCCAAGCCGGATGTCATCCATCCCCTCACGGAGGAGAATGCACCTGTCCATCTGGATACAAACTCGACGACCGTTTCCATCGCACTTGTTCCGATATCAATGAGTGTGCTGAGTTTGGCTACTGTGACCAGCTATGCGCGAACCATCGCCCCGGCTTCACATGCTCTTGTCTTGGAGACTGTTTCACACTTCAAATGGATCATGGACCAGGAAAGGATAATCTGACGATGAGAGGTTACTGTATCTCGAATAATGCTGATAAAATGAAATTGTTCGTGGCGAGAAGAGAGGGTCTGTATCGATTGAATCCAAAGAATCCAGATGAAGAGGTTAAGAAGTTGGCTTCTGGAGAGTTCATTTATGGAATTGATTTCGATTATGGAGATCGAAAAATCTTCTGGACTGATCGATTGGCACACTCGGCGTTTAGTGCTGACGTCGATGATGAAGGAGAAATTTCACAGATTAAGTGAGCTCAACAACAGAAGCCATCTCCTCTATGTGGTTTTTTTTTCAGGAAGCTCAGCCTCAAATCTCTTGTCTATCCCCGCTGCTTGGCCGTTGACTGGATTACCAACACTTTGTATATTATTGAATCTGGATCCAGAAGAATCGACGTCTCCTCATATGATGGAGATCGGAGAACTGTTCTTCTTGCCGATGGACTCACTCTTCCATTGGATATTGCTCTGGATCCACTTAGAGGGTTAGTGTATTTTAAAGGCGCATAACTCGGTTCAAAATTGGAATTTCGGAGCGAAACAACAAAGAAAATGTAGAACTCAACTAGATCTACAAATTGATAATTGTTTTGACTATATTCAAATAACGATTTTTAAACCACGGACCGTAAAAAAGCCGTGCCTGCGCTGTCAGGGCCGACAGCATACGCCTAGCGCCGGCCCTTAACTTTGAGACAATTTATCTCATTTCCTGTAAAATATATCAAAAAGTGGTCAATTAACAAAATGTTTTTGATATCATGGCTAACATTTTGTTAATTGAGCACTTTTTGATACCTTTCACAGGAACCGAGATAAACTCGCTCAAAGTTTACGGGTTGTCGGGGACAGCAACCCCAGATGATGAGCTTAAAAAGCTTCAAACAACTCAAAATTACAAAATTTAAACATATATTATTCCAGAGAAATGTTCTTCACAAATCAGCTGAAAATCGAAGCTGCCGCAATGGATGGAACGAATCGTCGCACTTTGGTCAACACTCACACCCATCAAGTGTCCGGAATCGTTGTCGATATCACTGCTAAGCGAGTCTACTGGGTTGATCCCAAAGTTGATCGATTGGAATCTATTGATTATCAAGTAAGAGTTTCAAAACCTAGATTTTTAAAGCTACGGTCTAGTGTGCTCTGGTTCGGATAGTCAACCCATTTTTGGCCCAGCCTAGCCCTATTTTTATGTTAAAACACCTTTGATGTATTCTAGGATACTGGTTCCAATAGAAGGGTTCTATTATCTAGTAGTCAATTTGTATTCTCGTTGTAAATTCTCTAATAGATGACCACCTTATACGTTTACTTCGAGCTCTATTATCTCGGTCCTAAAAAGTCTGTCAACAATAAAATATTGGTGATATTATGATGATTATTTTGTTATATAACCACTTTTTGATGTCTTGTACAGAAAATGAGATAATTAAGCTCAAACTGTAGGTATATGGTGAACCTCTTAGAGCATTTACTGAAGGATCGTGGGGTACATCAAGTCATGCTGGTCTCAATAGAAACTTCTAGTCGATTTTGAATTCCCGCCACCTAAACACTTTTTTCTCCAGGGAAACGACCGTCGAATTGTTGCCCAAGGCATGAACACAGTTCCTCATCCATTCGGTCTCGCTCTCTTCGATCAATATCTCTACTGGACCGACTGGACCCGCCTCGGCGTTGTTCAAGTCGAGAAATTTGGATCCGACACTAAACTTCTCTGGAGCAACACTGAGAACAACGTCTTCCCAATGGGAATCTCCGCGTATCACCCGATGGCTCAACCCGGACCCGGACAATCCGAGTGTCTCGCCATGAAGATTGAGAATCCATGTACCAACGCGGATTGCGAAGGAATGTGTATCCTGTCGAAGGATAATGGAGGATTCGGTGTTGGATACAAGTGTGCGTGTCCTATTGGGCAGAAGCTGGTTAATGGAAAGAGATGTATTGATTCTATTGATTATTTGTTGTTCTCCAGCAACAAGATCGTCAGAGGTATCTTCCCAGAAATCGCTGAAAAGGCTTTGGCCGAAGCTGTTCTTCCAATCTCGCCAATTTCTCAAAGAAGAATCGGAATGTATTTTGAAGTGGAGTGCGATGTTCATGGCAACTCTTTCTTCTATGCTGATATCATGGATAACACTATTTATAGGTATGATTTTGAATTTAAAACCCTCCCCCCTTGTTCAAAATGACCATTCAGAATCCGCCCCGATGGAGAAGGATCAGCGCCAGTGCTAGTCACTCATAACGATGGACTCTTCTCAATGTCCTTTGACTGGATTAGCAAGCAATTGTACTATGTAGACAATATTAGAAACAGTTTGGAGGTTGTGAAAATTGGAGAAACTGGATTGGTTCAACCGGATGAGTTGGTTAGAAGACAACTGCTCACAGAGCTCAGAGATCCAGTATCAGTGGTTGTGCATCCATGGAAGGGATTGTTGTTCTATGCAGAGGCAATGAGACCAGCTGCTATCTATAAGTGAGTTTTCATTCTGATTTTTTAAATCCAATATCAGTAATTTTCGTCAGATTGGTAGTGGGAATTTCGAAAATCCCATTGAGCCACCTGTGCAATTTTTATTTAAAAAATAATAAAAATGCAGAAAAAGAGTGCATAAGATAGTTATTTTTAGCACATGTTATTTGATAAAAAACGTTTTTGAGAGATTTTAAACTTGACAAAAAGTTTTTTTCTGAAAATTTCAGGTTTTCCAAAATTTAGAGTTTTTAGTCGATAGTCACCAACATGTCAACTTTAAGCCACTGTTCCTCGGTTCCTGGGAGAGATATCAAAATTTTGTCAACGGATAAATTATTTATCATAATATCCCCAATATTTTCTCAGTTGACAAATTTTTGATATCCCTTAAAGGAACCGAGATAATTGATCTCAGAGTGCAGGCTTCCATTAGAGCATATACGGTAGCTACATCTAGGAAAGTTCGGCCTGCCCGTTACAGTTAAAGGATAATAGCTTAAAGAGAAAAAATTCAAAATTCGGATTCTAACAAATCAAAGTCCAATTTTCTAAACGCACTTCCAGATGCCACATCGACGGAACCAACTGTCAAGTCATCCGGAATACCACCCTCGGACGCCCATCAGAAATGGCCATTGACTTTGAAGAGGACCGCATCTGCTGGGGAGACACCCTACTGAAGACCATCTCTTGTATGGATCTAGATGGAAAAAATGTGAACACTCTGGATACCGACACCCCAATTCCAGTGGCTATTACTATTCTGAATGAGTACATTTATTACGTTCACCAACGTCCTTATTCCATCAGAAGAGTTCACAAGAAGAATGGAGGAGGAAGCAAGATTGTGCGAGAGTTTGGAGCTGATGTGAGTTGCTTTTCTCTAAGTCTCGGACTGCTATAAAAAACCAAACTTCTCTTCAGGAACGCTCCATCTTCTCACTCAAAGCCTGCTCTCACCAAAACCAACCGATCCCAGAGGACTCTCGCGAGCACCCATGCCGTGCCTCCCAATGCACACAGCTCTGCTTTGCGACACCTTCAGAATCCGACCCGAACACTCTCGAAGCCAAATGCGCGTGTCGTGAAGGATTCAAGATCAACGCGGACAACAATCACAGCTGCCAACGTGACAAATCAGAAAGCATCGAGGTCTTGTGCCCAAACAACTCAACTCAATTCCTTTGCAAGAATGGAAGATGTATTCCAAAAGAATGGAAGTGCGACGGGGAGAATGATTGTTTGGATGAGTCAGATGAAGTTGACGAGAAAGGAGACAAGTGTTTCCATGAGACAGAATGCGCCGAGAACACCATCAAGTGTCGAAACACCAAAAAGTGCATCCCAGCTCAATACGGATGCGATGGAGATAACGATTGTGGAGACTATTCTGATGAAGATGTCAAGTACTGCAAAGAGGGACAGAAGCCAGTGTGTTCCGCTAAGAAATTCCAATGCGACAACCACAGATGCATTCCGGAGCAATGGAAATGTGACAGTGACAATGATTGTGGAGATGGATCAGATGAGAAGATCGAGCTCTGTGGGAATGCCACTTGTGCAGCGAATCAATTCTCCTGCGCCAATGGAAGATGTATTCCAATCTATTGGCTTTGTGATGGAGATAATGATTGTTACGATGGAACTGATGAAGATAAAGAACGCTGTCCACCAGTTCAATGCTCGGCTCTTCAGTTCAGATGCGCCAATGGTCGTCAGTGTGTTCCTTTGAGAAATCATTGCGATGGACAGAACGATTGTGAAGATGGCTCTGACGAAGACTCGTGTGCAGTCTCCTCTGAAACCTGTACATCGGACCAATTCCAATGTGTGTCTTCTGGATTATGCATTCCGGCGTCGTGGAAGTGTGATGGGCAAGTGGATTGTGATGATGAGTCCGATGAGCCAAGATTCGGATGTACTAGGGGAAGAGAGTGCAAAGCCGATCAGTTCAAGTGCGGAAATGGAAGATGTATTCTGAATGTGAGTTCTTGAAAAATCAAAAAAGTTTTCGAATTTTAAAACAACCTTAAAACGTCACATGTAAGGCTCTGCTTTCTGGATACCCTGTGACAAAAAAAAACCTCTAGCTTTGACTCAAGTTATCTTATTTATTTTCAAAAATATCAAAAAGTGGCCAACTGACAAAATGTTTATCATAAATTCAGAAGTATTTAGTTAGTTTACTACTTTTTGATACCTTTCACAGGGAGCGAGATAAAAAGGGCAAGGTTAAAAATACGAATCCTAGCTTCTCCTTTTTATTGAAGCTCTAATTCTAACAATTCTAAATTTTAATTCTAAAGCAACTCTGAATTTTAAATCAACTCTAAATTAAATCTAATTCTAAATTTTCAAAAATCAAGTTTCAATTTTTGGATCTCAAACTGTCCAAAAAACCAGACCTATTTCAATCTTCTCTTTTTTAGAACTGGCTGTGCGACGGCGAAAACGACTGCGGCGATGGCTCCGACGAGTCTGCCGAACGTGGATGCAAGTCTCCAATGAACACAAGGAAGTGTCCATTCGAACATGTCCCCTGCGAGAATGATCCAGAAACGTGCATCCCTCTACACCAACTCTGTGATGGAAAGAGACATTGTCCAGGTGGAACTGACGAAGGAGGACGGTGTGGAAGAGACTTGTGCTCCGCAGACCGAGCCGGATGCGCATTCAAGTGCCATAACAGTCCGAATGGTCCGATTTGCAGTTGTCCGCAAGGAGAACAGGTTAGTTTTCTGAAGATCTGAATGATCTGAAGTGTCAGTTTTTGAAATTTCTTTTTCAGCTCGTCAACAAAACCAAATGCGAACCTGAAAACGAGTGTCTCGATGCTAGCAGCTGCTCCCAACACTGCAAAGATGAGAAGCACGGATTCACCTGCTCCTGTGAAGAAGGATACGAACTGGATGCCAACAAGAGAACTTGCAAGGTTCAGGACAATGTCAAAGATACTCGAATCTACGTTTCAAACCGGAATCGTATCTACTATAGTGACCATAAGCTTGACAATTGGCACACTTTTGGAGCAGTGGTGGAGAATGCGATTGCTCTTGCTTGGGATAGTCTTACGGATCGAATCTATTGGTCAGATATCCGAGAGAAAAAGATTCTATCTGCCAATCGAAATGGAACGAATGCAACTGTTTTCATTTCTGATGGTTTGGATATCACTGAAGGAATCGCGTTGGATTGGGTTGGAAGAAATCTGTACTGGGTTGACTCCTCCCTCAACACAATCGAGGTTGCCAACTTGGAAGATCCAAAACAGAGAACACTGCTGGTCCATCAGAACATCAGTCAGCCACGTGGTATCGCTGTTGATCCACGGAAAGGAGTCATGTTCTGGACAGATTGGGGACAGAATCCATGCATCGAGAGAGCTTCTATGGATGGATCGGATCGTCAGATCATTGTCAAAACCAAGATCTACTGGCCTAACACTATTGCTCTAGACTTGACTACCAACCGAGTCTACTTTGCGGATTCCAAACTTGACTTTATCGATTTTGTCAACTACGATGGAACAGGAAGAACTCAAGTTCTCGCCTCCTCAAAATTCGTTCAGCATCCACACGCGTTGGCAATCTTTGAGGACATGATGTACTACTCAGATCGAAGACTTCAGAAGTTGCAAGTGTATCCAAAGTATCCAAATGGGACCACCGGAGAGTATCCAAGTCATACATTCAGTAAGGCTTTGGGAGTGGTCGCTGTCCATCCAGCACTTCAACCAGTGATCAAGAACAATCCGTGCTCCAACAACCCATGTAGTCATTTGTGTTTGTTGAATAATAAGAATGTGGGTTTTGTTTTTTTTTTGTTCTGAAAATTTACAATTTTTTGATTCTTCAGACCTTCACTTGCAAATGTCCAATGGGAGAAAAATTGGATGGATCTGGAAAGAAGTGTGTCGACGATGCTAAGCCATTCCTTGTCATCATCCAGAAAACTAACGTCTTCGGAGTAGAGATGGATTCGTCTTCCGAGTCGACATGGACTAGAAGAAGCCCAACCGGAACCCCAGATCTTGCTGGCATGGTCCCACTTTCCGGTCTTGGAAACGCCTTCGACGCCGCCTATGACGCTCTCAGCGAAGAGATGTTCATTTTGGAGCACACCAACCACGCCAAGACTCTAGCTCAAATCACAACGGACTCGGCTATCTACCGTAGTACTGTGAACGGTGGAAATAAGACAAAAATGTTCTCATCGGCGGTTCCGGATGATGCTTATTGTCTTGGATTCGATTGGAACGGACGAAACTTGGTCGTCGGAAACAAGGTCACTCAAACCATCGAATTGATCCGAACTCAAGGAAAACAATATCGATCCGTGATTCTTTCCAACGATCAATCGCCAACTGCAGTGGTGACACCTGTCTCGATTGCTGTTGATGCTGATAAGGGATACGTTTTCTGGCTGGATCGAGGAGGCGGTGCTTCGGATGCAAAGGTCGCACGAGCTGGATTGGATGGAAGCAACCCGTTGGTGATTGCTAGCAATGATTTGGCAGAGTTGGATCATATTGCATTGGATACTACCAATCAGAGAGTCTACTTCTCGGAAGCCAAGGCTGGAAGGGTGAGATGTTGTTGAAAAAATTGAAAAAAAAGAGTTACTGTACATTGAGCTCGATTATTTCGTTTCCTATAAGAGACATCGAAATTTTGTCAACTGATAAAATTTTGGTGGTTTTGCGAATCACATTTTATCAGTTAACAAATTTGTGATATCTTTTACAGCAACCGAGATAATTGAGCTCAAAGTTAAGAGTTTTAACGTTTCTTCTCGGCTTCTATTATACAATTTTGAAAACAAAAATTTGTCTTTCAGATCTCCTCTGTTACCTACGATGGTCAAGACCGTCACTACGTTCTCAGCGACGGCGGCCGCCAACCAAATGGACTCGCTTTCCACGGAGATCGCCTATTCTACGCCGACTCTGCTTTCGATTCCATCGAAGTCGCTACAATCCTCGGAGACTCCCAACCACCATCTTGGACCCATTTCAAAAAGGATGTTGAGAATCTTGCCAACATCAAGGTGCTCCAACCAAGAGCGTCTTCTAGCAGCCATCCATGTCATATCAATAACGGAAACTGTGATCATATCTGCATCCCACAAATGTTCGCTCAACACGCTTGCTCATGTGCGAACGGATTCACAAAGGATGGTCAGACATCTTGTAAACTCTTCGATGAATCATTTGTCATTGTTGCTACCAAGACAAAGGTGACCGGATACCCAATCGATGAGTCCCAATCCAAGGGTGTTGCTATGGAACCAATCGGAGGTCTATCCATCACTGGAGTTGATTATGATTTCGAATCAAAGACCATCTACGTGGCCGAAGCTTCTGGAATCAACAAGGGAATCACCGCCTATACCATCGGAGAGTCTGCACCAAGAGCAGTGATTCGTGACTCGATCGGATCATTGACAATCAAGAGTTTGGCTATTGACTGGATCAATTACAACATGTACTTCATCAACCACGACGCTGAACGAACCAACATCGAGGTCTCCAAACTAGATGGAACCTATCGCAAGATTTTGTTAACCACCAAGACAGAGACTCCATCTTCTATCGCTGTGGATCCAGTTGCAAGATATTTGTATTGGGCAGATCAAGGACAGAAACCAAGCATTCAACGAGCATTCTTGGATGGATCCCGTCGCGAGGTCATTGTTTCTTCTGGGATCGGAGAGCCAACTGATCTAGTAGTGGATGTTGCCAGCAGAATGATCTATTGGTCAGATGCCAAACTGGATGGAATCTTCCGTGTCAGAAGTACAGGTGGAACGCCAGAACTTGTTCGATCCGATATCGCATCTGCTGCCGGAGTGGCTCTTCACGGACAGAACATGTACTGGACAGACAACAGACTTGAGAAGCTCTTCCGAGCCACCTCGAAGCCTAACCAGACTTCCCTTCTCTTGTCTCCAACTACCGTTGCCGCATCACTTAAGGATATTGGTGACGTGGCAGTGTTCTCGTCAACCAATCAACCGAGAGCCAGCAGTCCATGCCAGATCACTGATAACCTTCGGAAGAGCCCTTGTACTCAACTGTGCTTCGCCACACCTGGAACCCAGACACCAATCTGTGCATGTGCCAGAGGAGTGTTGAAGGGAAGAACTTGTGAAGAGCCAGACACTTATCTCATGTTCTCTGATGGAGATAAGATCATCGACGCCGCAATCGAACCAGATGTGAAGGCATCTCGACCACTCAAGGAACCATTCCCAGAGATCACAAATCTCCAGACTTTTGATGTGGATGTCAACCTGAGAAGAGTGTATTTTGTAGTCGAATCCCCGATTGGAGTGAACATCTCCTGGTTCTCGATGAACAACGCTGAGAATCCAAGACTGGTATTCGGTGCTAGCAAACAGGCACACGCCAAGGAAGTTCGCCATATTTCTGATATGAAGTTGGATTGGTTGACTCAAAAGATCTATTTCACAACTGGAAGAGGTGGAAAGGTTATGGTTATTGACGCAGCTGGTGAACACTTGTCGACGATTGCTTCTGGAGACTGGACATACGCTCTTGCTATCGATCCATGTTCTGGCCTTCTTTTCTGGTCTGATTCCGGATACAAGACTAGCGGAGGACTCTACGAGCCAAGAATCGAAAGATCCAACTTGGCAGGTGGAAGTCGGAAGGTCATTGTATCCGAGTCGATTTCCCTCCCAGCTGCTATCACCGTCGACTTCAGAAACCAGATGATCTACTGGGCAGATGTCAACAGACTCAACATCGAAGTCGCCGATTACAATGGAGAGAACCGAAAGATCATTGCTTCAGGATATCGTGCAAAGTCCCTTGATCTCTGGGATCGTTGGCTCTACATGAGTGATCCATTAAGTAATGGAGTCTTCAGAATCGATAAGGAATCTGGATCTGGATTGGAGAACGTCGTGAGCAATAGAAGAATCCCGGGAGCCCTCCGAGTGTTCGCTAGTGAATCTGACGTCAGAACTCGTAACCAAGTTTGCAATGCCCTAACCACTCAACTTTGCAAGAATGACAATGGAGGATGTGATCAGTTGTGCTCTGTGATCGCCGACGATGTTGGATTGGCAGCCAGTAAGGTTCAATGCTCGTGTAACGATACTTATGAATTGGTACAAGAGCCTGGAAAGGACTATCCAACTCAATGTGTGCTCCGTGGGAGCTCTTCGGAGCCAGCAAAGGAATGTCTGCCACCATACAACTTCCAATGTGGAGATGGATCATGTATTCTTTTGGGAGCCACTTGTGATTCCAAGCCAGATTGTCCAGATGCTTCAGACGAGAATCCAAACTACTGTAACACTCGTGCTTGCCCAGATGGTTACCACCTGTGTACCAATCGCCGTTGCATTGACTCAGCCAAAAAGTGCAATCACATTGACGATTGTGGAGATGGATCTGATGAACTCGACTGCCCATCAGCCGTCTCATGTGCGGAAGGAACATTCCCTTGCTCAAATGGTCATTGTATCAACCAGACGAAGGTTTGTGATGGTCACAATGATTGTCACGATGAGCAAGTCTCCGATGAGTCGCGTGCCACGTGTCCGAATCTTCCGATTGATTGTCGTGGAGTCAAGATTCGATGCCCAAATACCAACATTTGCATTCAACCAGCCGATCTTTGTGATGGTTACGATGATTGTGGAGATAAGGCTGACGAAAATCAATTGTTCTGTATGAACCAACAATGTGCCCAACATTACGTCCGTTGCCCATCCGGAAGATGTATCCCAGAAACGTGGCAGTGTGATGGAGACAATGATTGCTCAGATGGCTGGGATGAGACTCACACTAACTGTACCGACACTTCTGGTAAGAAGATCTGTGTCGGTGACTACTTGTTCCAGTGCGACAATCTCAAGTGCATCTCCCGTGCGTTCATTTGCGATGGAGAGGATGATTGTGGAGATGGATCCGATGAGCATGCCAGACACGGATGCGGTAACCGAACCTGCACCGATCAAGAATTCCATTGCGCATCGAATGCAAAACTAGCTCAACCAAAATACGAGTGTATCCCCAGAGCCTGGCTTTGCGACGGTGACGTCACCTGTGCTGGAGGAGAGGACGAGTCTACAGATCTTTGTAAAACCGAGAAGAAGGAGTGCAACAAGGGAGAATTCAGATGCAACAACCAACACTGTATTCACGCGTCCTGGGAGTGCGATGGAGATAACGACTGCCTCGATGGCTCCGATGAGCACGCCAATTGCACGTATTCCTCCTGCCAGCCAGATTTCTGGCAATGTGCCAATCATAAATGTGTGCCCAACTCGTGGAGATGTGATGGAAATGATGATTGTGAGGATGGATCAGATGAAAAGGACTGTCCAAAGAATTCAGCAGCAGGACAGAAGACGTCGAAATGCTCCAAGAGCCAATTCCAATGCACTTCCGGAGAATGTATCGATGATGCGAAGGTGTGCGATAGAAACTTTGATTGTGGAGACCGTTCGGATGAGAGCTCGCTTTGCTGTAAGTTGAGGGAGAGGCACTAAAACTGAAAGCTTCTGGAAAATTCTATGAAATTATTTTTCAGTCATTGACGAGTGCTCTCTTGCTGAGAAACCACTTTGCGAGCAGAAATGCATTGATCAGAAGATCGGATACAAGTGTGATTGCTTCGAAGGATTCGCCATTGATGTTTCCGATCAGAAGAGTTGTCACAATGTTAATGAGTGCTTCGGTAAGCGATTAGAAATCAAAAAAAATCGACGTAGTTGAAATCACCAGGTAGTTTTAACATGTTGGCCTAACTCTCGCAAATTGAGCTTTCTAGGCCATCATGGTAAATGGCCTAGAAAAAGTGACAGGTTAATATTAGACCCTCCACACCCTAAATCCCAAACCAATTTTTTTTTCTTCCAGAAGGAATCTCGGGATGCAGTCAGAAATGCGACGACAAGATCGGATCCTACAAATGCGCGTGCGTGGACGGCTACCAACTTTCTAGCGACGATCATAGCTGTAAACGTGTCGAAATGGAACCAGAACCATTCTTCCTTCTGGCCAACAAACACTACATCAGAAAGATCTCTATGGATGGAAACAAATACGAACTGGCTGCACAAGGATTTGATAATGTTGTCTCCCTTGATATCGATCTTACTGAGAAGAAGGCGTATCTTATTGATCAAGGAAAGCTCCGACTTCTGCGAGTCAACTTGGATGAAATGGATTCTCCACTATCTAGCTATGAAACTGTCCTAAGACATAATGTCTATGGAACCGAAGGAATCGCTGTGGACTGGGTTGGACGGAAGCTCTACATGCTTAATCGTCAAGAGAGATCAATTCGAGTTTGTGAACTTGACGGTAGATTCTGCAAAACTCTCATTCGAGACAGAATCCAACAACCAAAGGCAATTGCTATCCATCCAGGAAAGGGATACTTGTTCTTCACAGAATGGTCTCTCCAACCATACATCGGAAGAATGGCCCTCGACGGTTCTCCAGAGCTTCCAGATCCAATCTTCAAATTGGCAGAACATGATCTAGGATGGCCTAATGCGATTGCAATCGACTATTTCTCGGATCGCCTCTTCTGGGGAGATGCTCATCTGAATGAGATCGGATTCATGGACTTTGATGGAAACGGAAGACGTCATATACCAGCTCAACGTACCAGCCACGTCTCGTCCATGGTGATCTTCGACGACTACCTGTACTGGGCTGATTGGAATTTGAGAGAAGTTGTCAGATGTGATAAGTGGACTGGAAAGAACGAGACTGTGCTCAAGAAGACTGTCCAACTTCCGAATGACTTGAGAATCGTGCACCCGATGAAACAGCCAGCCTACCCCAACCCATGTGGAGACAACAACGGAGGATGTTCTCATCTTTGCTTGATTGGAGCTGGCGGAAATGGATACACTTGCTCGTGTCCAGATCAATTCGTGCTTCTTCCCGATCAGAAGACTTGTGAACCAAACTGCACGGATCGTCAGTTTGCCTGCGGTGGCGACGATGCCAAATGCATTCCAAAACTGTGGTATTGCGATGGAGAGCCAGATTGTAGAGACGGATCAGATGAGCCTGGAGAGAGCATCTGTGGACAGCGAATTTGTCCAGTCGGAGAGTTCCAGTGCACCAATCACAACTGCACCCGCCCATTCCAAATCTGCGATGGAAATGATGATTGTGGAGATGGAACTGATGAGCAGAACTGTGACAAGGCTTGTGATCCATGGATGTTCAAGTGTGCGGCAACTGGGAGATGCATTCCAAAGAGATTCACTTGTGATGGAGATGATGATTGTGGTGATAGATCAGACGAGGCTGATTCCCTTTGTATGTCACCGGACCGAAACTGCACAGCTGAGGAGTTCAGATGCAACAATAACAAGTGCATCGCCAAGGCGTGGAGATGTGATAACGATGATGATTGTGGAGATGGATCTGACGAGACTCCAGAATGCGCTCAAATCGAATGCAAGAAGGGATGGACTCGCTGCTCATCCTCCTACAGATGCATCCCCAACTGGGCATTCTGTAATGGTCAAGACGATTGCAGAGACAATTCTGACGAAGACAAACAACGCTGTCCAACTTGCGACGATGTTGGAGAGTTCCGATGCGCCACGACTGGAAAATGTATTCCGAAACGTTGGATGTGTGATACCGAGAATGATTGTGGAGACAATTCAGACGAGCTGGACGCCTCCTGTGGTGGAACTACTCGCCCATGCTCCGAATCTGAGTTCAGATGTAACGATGGGAAGTGTATTCCAGGAAGCAAGGTTTGCGATGGAACCATTCAGTGTAGCGATGGACTCGATGAATCTCAATGTACCCTTCGAAGATGTACGGCTGGTCATAGACAGTGCGATGATGGTACTTGTATTGCTGAGCATAAGTGGTGTGATAGAAAGAAGGACTGTCCGAATGCAGCTGATGAATTGCATTGTGAAGATGTGGTAAGTCAGAAATTCTAGAAAATGTATCTTCAAAAATTAACTTTCAGTCTCGCCGAACATGCTCTCCTTTCGAATTCGAATGTGCCAACTCCGTCTGCATCCCACGCAAATTCATGTGCGACGGTGACAACGACTGCGGAGACAACTCTGACGAGACATCCACCGAATGCCGAATGGCTCAATGCGATCCTCCACTTCGTTTCCGCTGTGCTCACTCTCGTCTCTGCTTGAACATCCTTCAACTGTGCAATGGAATGCCCGATTGTGGACCAAATGACTTCTCAGATGAGCATTTGTCAATGTGCTCTAGCTTCTCGGAAGGATCGGATTGTGCATCGGATCAGTTCAAGTGTTCCAATGGAAAATGTGTGAATGCCACGTTGGCTTGTGATAGGAAGGATGATTGTGGTGATGCGTCGGATGAGATCGGATGTTGTAAGTTTTTTCAAACTTCCCAAAATTTTGGACAATTTCGAAACATTCCAATTTTTTTAAGTTTGGAATTCAGAGTTGAAATCGCGAGTTCGAAACATTACGAATTTCGGAATTTCAGAATATTCTGATTCTAAAAAAATGAAACTTTAGAATATTCCGATTATAAAAAATTCATAATTTCAGAATATTCTGAAGTTTAACAAAATCTGAACATTCCGAAATTCTGAAAGTGCGAAAAGGTCATTCCGATTTCCCTCATCACTTGCTCCCGAATCTGATCAATCTAAAAATTTCAAACCAGATTTTCATATTATCTTTTCAGCCAAACACGGAGGCAAGACTTCCTGCGAAGCATTCGGGAACAACGGGGGCTGCAAACAAATCTGCACAGATGTTCGCGATGGATTCTACTGTCACTGCCGAGATGGCTTCCGTCCCGATCCACAAAGTCCTAAGGAATGTATCGACATCGATGAATGTGCTGGAAACAACACTTGCACCCAACTCTGCCTCAACACCAAAGGATCCTATCTATGCAGATGTCACGAGGATTACGAGAATAATGTAGTCGTTGGATCAATGACTGGAAAGGATTGTCGAGCGAAGGGAGATGCTGCGAACGTCATGATCGGAGCGGATTCTTCTCTTGTACAACTGTCACTTCATGGTACTGGAACCAATCGTCACGCTGCCGCAAAGGCCAATGATGAGGATAGCGATATCATTGGAATTGCATTTGATCCAAGAAAAGAGTTGATGTATTGGATTGATGGAAGTGAAAGGACAATCTACCGTAGTGCAATTTCCAATGGAAATCAGAGTCATGAAGGACAAAAACTTGATATTGATTTCGCAGGAATGGGAGTAGTTCCAACCGCCATTGCTGTCGACTACACCACTGGCAACCTCTTCGTGGCTGCTGTATCTGAAGACGTGGAGAATGGTTTGGTGACGGCGAGAAAGAAAAGAATGTCGGAACCAATTGACAATCAGAACACTGGATTCATCTTTTTGGCACTTCCGGATGGGAGATACGTGAAAAAGATCGTCGCTGGACATCTTCAACAGCCAACTGCTCTGATCACAGCACCATCAGCAGGTCGTATCTGCTACTCGGATGCAGGTCTCCATGCAAAGATTGAGTGTGCTGATATGGATGGAACCCATCGGCAGATTATTGTCAAGGATCTTGTATTCTCCCCAACCTCGATGGCTATCGACGAAGGAAAGAACAACAGAATCTATTGGGTGGATCCCAAGTATCGAAGAGTTGACGCAGTGAACATTGATGGAACTGATAGGACTACTGTAGTTCACGACAAGCACATTCCTTATGCAGTTGACGTCTTCGAAAATCACATTTACTGGCTGAGCAGAGAATCAAAGACGCTCTACGTTCAGGATAAGTTCGGAAGAGGAAGAGTGTCAGTGTTGGCGTCGGATCTTGAAGATGGGCATACTGTAAGAGTCAGTCAGAAATATGCAAAGGACACACAACGAGTGGTATCTGGATGTGAGCGTGCTCAATGCTCTCATCTCTGCGTAACCCTGCCATCTAGTGGATTCGCTTGTCTCTGCCCAGAAGGAATCGTCCCGCAAATGGATGGATCATGTGCAACTCAACATGTCGAAGCACTCACGATGCCTAAGCAGTGTAAATGCACAAATGGAGGAAAGTGTCGTTTGGATGGATCCTGTGAGTGTACATCGGACTTTGAAGGAGACTTGTGCGATAAGGAAAGTAGTGTTAGCCGACGAATCATTGGAACACTTTCTGAGAACTTCTTCACCGTTCTATTATACATTTTGGCATTCTTGGCTGCATTCGGATTGATTGGATTCATTGGATTAAATGTTTATAAGCGACGACAGCTGTTATTCAAAAAGAATGAGGCAGCTGATGGAAGTGTGTCGTTCCATGGAAATGTCATTTCGTTTAGTAATCCAGTGTTGGAGTCGAAACAGGTTAG
The DNA here is from genome assembly GCF_000004555.2 of Caenorhabditis briggsae. NCBI lineage: Eukaryota > Metazoa > Nematoda > Chromadorea > Rhabditida > Rhabditidae > Caenorhabditis > Caenorhabditis briggsae. The sequence goes on from NC_013489.2 coordinate 316,215, forward strand.
TTAATGGGAAAAATAGTCAAGTTCAGGTCCCTACAAGAATGTTTCAGAATTTTTCAGTTTTTTGAAAATTTCAGAGTATACTAAACAACACTAGAGCTTTAATTTTGTAAATGACAACTTTTTAGTTAAATTTGGTCCTGAAGAGATATACCGTTTCAAACCAGCCAAGTGGCTGGTACCGCTTTAAACTAACCTAGTGTGCTTTATATCATTAGGGCGCGTTTGCAGCAAAAAGTTGTCAATTACAAAAATGGCGCTCTATTTTTGTTTAGTACACCTGAAAATTATCAGATGAATCAAAAAATTCTGACACTATTTTTGAAAGCTTTAAACATGGAGATTTTAAGCCAAAATAGGTGAAATAGATAACATAGTCAAATTCAGACCCCTACAAAAGTACTTCAGAATTCTTCGATTTGTCTGAAAATTGCAGAGTGTTCTGAATAAAACTAGAGCTTCAAGTTTGTAATTGGCAACTTTTTTGTGCAAATGCGCTCCAATGAGATATACCGCGTGTAACCAACTAACAACTTGTAAGTGCGGTTTGAAGCGACATATCTCATTAGGATGGATTTGTAAAAAAAAGTTATTTTCTCAGTACTCCAAAGTTCCTTAGATCCGGGGAGCCCGAATTTTTGAATTGAAATTTTTTCAGGATGCCCCCGGAAGCGAGTTTAGTATGCAACAAATGACATCGATGCACGATGATTCGACAACCTTCACAAATCCAGTATACGATCTAGAAGACGTCGATATGTCATCTCCAAGATCTGATAATCGACCATCCACGTCATCAGCCATGTCACCAAATGGACCATCTACGTCTTCTGCTTCTTCTTCTTTTGTACCACCTACATTCAACCAAGATGAGATTGAAGTGAAGACATCGGATCAAGTTATTGGTACGTTTTAGGTTTTAGGATTTTTAGGATTCTGAAATTCTGAAATTCTAAAATTCCAAAAAAATCGTTTTGAAGAATCTGAAATTCCGAAATTTTGAAATCCAAAAAAAATTCTGAAAACTGTTTATCTAATATTCTGAGATTCTTAGATTCTAATAATCAAATTCCAAAAAAACAAAACTTTTCGAAAATTCGAAAATCTACAAAAATCTCAAAAAATCCCAAAAACTCCAAAAATCGTTTTCAAAAGTCCGAAGTTTTTAAAAAAGTTCTCATGTTCTGGAATTCTGAGATTCTTCGATTTTAAGGATTCCAGGATACTTAGGATTTTCAGGTTCCCAGATTATTGGATCTTGAGATTTTGGATTTCTGAACATTGAATTTTTTAAATCTTGAAATTTTTAAAATCCAGAAGTTTTGAAATTTAAAACAAATCTTATGATTCTTAGATTCTGAAATCGAGATATTCTAAATTTCCGAATTTCTGTGTTCCAGACTTTTTGAATTTTGGAAAATCTGAGTTTCTGAGATTCTGTGATTCAATTTAAAAGTGTTTTTTCTGAAAGCCAAAAAATTTTCAGTTCCAAAAGTGGAAATCTCGAAACCTCCAATTCCGGCCCGACCCAACAAAAAGGAGAAAAAAGAGGAGACACTTCGTGTCGACAATCCCCTGTACGATCCGGATTCTGAAGTTTCCGACGTCTAAAAATTTTGATTTCCCGCTCTTTTCCCCCGAAAATTTCTCTGATTCTCTGTAATAATAGTATCTAATCCTTATCTTTTGTTGTACATGCATTTCAAAGTTTTTTTTCAGTTTCATGATTTTTTCTTCTTCAAAAGTGCCTTCCATTTTCATTGTTTTACCATGTGCCTGTTAGAATTTTCTTCCACTTTCATTATTTTTTATTTTTTTGAAAAAACTAGACTTCTAAATTTTTTTCCATTTCTTGACCCCAATTTTTCCCTTCCCCAGATCCCCCCGCGTGGTATTGATCACACGTGTAAAATTTTCATTTTTAAAGAAATTTTCTATGAATTTCTGTGTCAAAACATATTACATCCTATTATAATAGTCATAATAATAAATTATTATCAAATCATTTTTTTTGTTTTTTTTAATGAATTTGAAAATTCTAAAAACTACAGTAACCTTTGAAATTCAAAAAGTACAGTAATGTTGGAAATTCAAGAAATTCAGCAATCTGAAATTCAAAAACTTCAATAATCTTTCAAATTAAAAAAAAAACCTTCAGTAATCTTTGAAATTCGAAAACTACAGTAATATTCAAAGATGTGACTCAAACATTTGTTTCGTTTATAAAGTTTTCAAAAATTTTTCAAGATTACGGTAATCCTAGAAAAAAATTGCACTTAACTTTGAATTGACATGATTTGTCGATAGCAGGAAATCTGGAAAAATTTTGGGCTTTTAGATCATTTTTGGGAATTAAAACTGAAAAAATATATAGTTTTTAGTAAAAATTATTTTTTTTTTTTGTGAATTTTTAGTTGAATATTTTGAAAAATTGGAAAATTTCGCTTTTGGTGAATTTTGGCTGAAAATGGGAATTTTTTTGCTGAAAATTCCGATTTTTACGGTTTTTAAATCTCATTTTTCATCAGAAAAACTGGCGATTTTGGTGTAATTTTTCACTGAAAAACGCCTATTTTCAACAACTCGAAATCTACAGTAATCTTTGAAAAACTGTAGTTTTTGAATCCCATAGATTACTGTAACTTTTTCTAATTGATTTTTCACAACAAAAAAAACAAAAAATTGATCCCGAAAATTTTTCAAATTCGGGAAAATGTGAAAATTCAAAACTCTAAATCTTTTGAATTCTAAATCTAGACTTCTGGATTTTTGCGAATTCCGATTTTTTGTAAATTAAAAAAAAACGTTAATCTGACAATTTTACAATCCTACACTTCGGGTTTCCAAGGAACCTGAAAATCCGGATTCTGAGAATCTTGACTTTTCCGAATTTTTAATATTATTATACATAGTTTTGAAATCCAAAAACTACTGTACCTTCTCTTTGAAATTCAATTTTTCGGTCATTTTCAACTAGATGAAATTAGATTCTGTTTTTTTCGATCTTAAAGAATCCATCATTTCAGATATTATTCAAAAAAATACCATCATATGTACATAAGAAGTTTTCGAGTGTATAAGAGACTAATGGCCAGATGCTGGCACAATGCCAACAACACTAACCATCATAAAAAATCAAAAAAGGGAGCTAAAGAAAAAACCTACAGTAATACCAAAAAAAAAGCAAAGAAAAGTTGAAAAAGTAAAGGAAAAAGAAACCGCTGAGAGATTCGGCGAGAGGAGGTGTGTACAGAAAAACGGAAGAATCGCTTCAATTTAAAAAAGAAGAAAAGAGGAACCCATAGGAATAAAAAATGATTAGAATTTTTTCGAGAAATCGGAGGGAAGGGGGAGAAATAGAGACAAATTATGCGACTGCTGATTTTTTGATGGGCGTCGACGATTCCTCTTCCTCGGCGACTTGTGGCTTTCGGCGCGAGTATTCGACTTCTTTTTCTCCGATAATTGCTTCTCTGGAAATTTGAAATAAATTTTTAAAAAAAACATCATACTTGCGACCGGGCCTTTGCCGGGCCTTCGCGGGATCTGTCATAGTGTCTTTTGGAACTAATGTTTTTAGACCAACTGAATAGTAATGATAGAACTCAACGAGTGCTACAAAATGATGTCATTTGGAGAACGGTGTCTTGTCTATGGTTAAAGTTACAGACAAAAAACAGAGGTTCGGGCCGACGCGGCAAGGCCCGGGCACTTTAAGACTTGTAACTTTGTTCATAGACAAGACACAGTTCTTCAAATAGTATCATTTTGTGGAACTCGCCGAGCTTTATCATATCTAACTTGATTGATCTGAAAATAATGTTTTTGAAAGACACTCTGGCAAGGCCCGCGAAGAGCCCGGCAAAGGCCCGGTCGCATGTATGAGAAAAATTGAAAAATTTATGGAATTTCGATTTTTTTTAATTTTCAGAATTTTTGAATTTTCACAATTTAGAAATTTCTCACCTGCTAACATGTACGGATTCAATATCGGATCCAGGCACTGTAAACTTCGCTTCTAAAAGCGCCGCCTCCAGAATCGAACGAAGAGCACGGGCTCCGGTTTTTCTCTCCAAAGCCAGCTGAGCAACTTGTTCCAGCGCTTCGGCAGAGAATGACAGATCCACGTTGTCGATGCCGAATTGAAGTTTAAGTTGGGCGAGCAGCGAATTCTGAGGTTCCGTCATCACGCGGACGAGCATCTGGAAAATAGGCAAGATTCAGAATTGGTTTCTTTTTTCGATTTTCAAATATTACAGTAATATTTGAAATTCAAAACTAAATTTTCGAAAAAATTATAGATTTTTGAATTTTCAGAGTTTTTGCAATTTTCCAAACTCTCTTTATTTTTTGAAAAAAAAAATAATTCAGATTTTGAAAAATATGGCCTTGCTTTTTCTAGGCCACCATGCTCCTCACGGTGAGAGCCTTACCTGCTTATCAAACGAATGGAAGGGCACGAGCACGGGGAATCTACCAACCAACTCGGGTACCATTCCAAAACTAATCAAATCCCCTTGATCCGCTTTTCCCAGCAGCTCATCTCGTTTTCTCATAATTTCCGAGTTCGAGTCGTCCGTCGAGATTCTGACGTTCCCTGAAGCCGTTCCGAATCCCAACGCCTTCTTGTCCAGACGTCGTCCAACGATTTTATCCAAATTACTGAATGCTCCAGACGCAATGAATAGAATATCCGAGGTATCAATTTGCACCTGATCCTGTTGTGATCCCATTCCCTTCTTTCCCGATTTCACATTCACTACAGTACCCTCAACCAGCTTCAGGAGCGCGTGTTGTACACCTTCTCCAGACACATCTCGATATGCGGCAGAGTGTCCTTCATTTGCCGCTGCAATCTTGTCCACTTCATCGAGAAACACAATTCCTTGCTGAGCCTTTTCCACATTTCCTCCTGCCGCTTGGACTAACTTCTGAATCACACTCTCCACGTCTTCTCCAACGTATCCGGCTTGTGTCATCGATGTGCAATCACACAGGGCAATTGGGACATCGAGCACTCTGGCTAGCGTCTGGGTCAGGAACGTTTTGCCGACTCCAGAGGGTCCGACTAGGAGAATGTTGGATTTTTCCAGACGAACGGCTTGCTCTTTTTCTGGAAGTGATCGAAAAGTGGGCGGCGCATTTCGTGAGGATTGTTGTTGGCTTTGATGCTGGTGATGCATATGGGTGGACGTTGATGGAGGTTGATTGTTACTCTGAAACAATTGCATTTGAGTTTGATGTGCAGGCTATTGGGATACTGTAGATATGTTGTGAATGGACTCAAAATCGTAAACCTTTCAAATCAAAATAATACAGACCGATGGGAAAAGCGAGCCTTTTTTGTGTTTGGGTTACTGTACTTCGAAAGAACGTTTTTGCCATTTTTCGCCCAATTTTCGATGATTTTTGATGACGAAAATCGATGGGAAATTGAAAAAAAAAGCGCGAAAGGATTATAGTACTTCAGAAAATTTCAAAAATTCAGGAAATACGGCCTAGCTTTTTCACGGCCACCATGCTCATTGTCTGCTTTGATATACAGGCCCAATTGGGTTACTGTAGTTAAATTTTTTCGTATTTTACAAAGTAGCCGAGTATTGGATTACTGTAGTCACCGTTCCCCCCCCCCCCCCAATTTCAAATATTCCCAATTTCCCAACCTGCTGCTGCATCAACGAATTCCTCAACTCGCTGCTCGCCATTTGTCCCAATCGCATCTCATCCTGATAGAAAACGCCACGTGGCATTTTTGAATCTCCACCATCTGATTTTCCTGCTCCAGAAGCCGTCTGCGTCTGCGCGTGCGTCTGATAAATCGACGATGCTCCCGACTCGATATTATGCTCGAGACGTCGATAATGTTGATAGACGCCGACAGCCAACGTCTTCTTTGCCTTCTTCTGTCCAACGACGAACTTGTCCAGGTATTCGGCGATTTGTGTCGGATATGGTGGCGTTTTTCGAATGAACTGTTTGGAGAACATGTTTTTGGCGTCCTCGAAATAGTTGGCAAAGTAGAGCTTATTGCAATTGTCACAGTGGATATATCGATTTGAGGCTGCAAAAAGAAGAAGGGTGTTTGTATTGAGGGGTAGATGGTGTAAGGTTACATGGTCTAGACAGGACCTTGTCAAAAACATTTCAACGGTCACAAATGACACAGAACAATGTTTATGGGGTCATGGTAAACAGTGGGGTCAGACATCCTATGGTTCATAGGTTGTATAGTGGGCTCTGGAAGTCTAAAAACCCAAGAATCAGAAAGATCAAAGATTCAAAGATTCGAGCTTAAAAATCTTAAAAGATTCCAAAGTCAACAACTCGTTCAGAATACCAACATCTAAAAATTCAAAAATCCTGAAGTTTGAGGCATTTTTAGTATTTCAAAATGCTGAAAATTCGATCGATCCCAAAAAAATCGGTGATCCAAAATCCGAAATTCTAAGAATCAAAGAATCTAAAATCAAGACAATGATTTTCCTATTCTTTTTATTTTCTTACAACCAAAAAAAAAGTTTTTAATATATAATAAAGATCAGTGTCCTTCCTTTTCCGGCCCGAACTAGGAAGGTCCTAAAACCTGAGAAATCCAAATCTAAGGCTCCGGGAGCTTTTAGAACCCGACGTTTCGGAACCACGACGTTTCAAAAGTTTTCTGCATTCGAATGCATTCGAATTCGTGGTTCCCAAGCGTCGGGTTCTGAAACCTCCCGAAGCCAAATCTAAAATCCCAGTCCCAAAAAAAGAACTCACGCGTTAGCGTCGGCAACGGCTTTAGCGGTTTCGAGCAGTGTCGACACTGTCCGAATGATTGAATCGCCTTGTTGGGCGGCGCGTTCGTCAAGTCTCCGCCTCCCCCATTGTTTCCGTTATTGCCACCGTCTCCTCCGTTATCATTACCACCAGAAGACGATGAAGACGATGAACATCGAATTGTTAGACACGAACATCTGAAAAGTTAGATTCTGATTAGAAGAAAGAGAAAACTAGATACATGTTGTGTTTTAGTGTTTTTGGGGTCAATTTTTTTTGTTTTTGTTTTTCTTTAGAAGTGTAAATTTTCGAGGCAGATCGTAATTTTTGACAAAAATATAAACTTTTAGGGATTTAAAAGCGCATGTTATTTTTTTAAATAATAACATTTCAAATTCAACCAAAATGGGTTCCGTTTAGACTTATCTTGAAGCACACTACTTTCTGAATTCAAAAATTCCATTTTCACCAGTTTATCTCTAAAACCAGTCGGGTTACTGTAGTTTTTCTCTAAAGTACGCCGTGTTTAGGCTAATTTTGATGCTCTTGATTTGCTAAACCCAAAAATGGAGTCCATTTTTCGATTGCTCATGAGATGACGGGGTTATGGTAGTTGTTTAAAAAAAAACGTATTTTCCCTGATCCCTCTCCTTCAAGACTTCAATTTTCTTAAGCGTGATTTTCAAAAATCGAAATCAATTTACCGTAAAACCTGTAATAGAAGGGCCCTTATACTGTCAAGTTTGAGCTCAATCATCTCAGCTCCTATAAGAATTATCAAAATTGTGTCAACCGATAAAATGTGTAGGATATTATGATAAACAATTTATCAGTTGACCAATTTTTTTTAAACTCAGGAACCGAGATAAATTGGCTCAAAGCTAAAACTTAGGGGTCCTTCTATTATAGGATTTACGGTAGTGCGAATTAGTGTCTGAAACTTCTCTCCCTCTCAATATTTCTGATCATACTTTGTTTTTCTTTCTCTTTTTTTTAATTTCTGGGTCAGAAGAGACCATGTGGCGTGCACGTGAACCCTCAGGGATCCTTCCGATTGGTAAACAGATCAAGCTGATGTGTCACAAGAGAAATGTGTTCTTTAGACCTGTTGGGACATCTATTTAATTTTGATTTCTTTGTTTGTGTCTTTTGAAGAAATTTGAGGGAATCCCCCACCCAGAAAAATAGGACTCAAAAAAAAGAAGAGGAAAAACAAAAGTATGCACCCATGACCGATTTTTAGTTATCAATTTCAGAATGATTCACTGATAATTTTTAAGCAAGAGAAACGGTCCTAAAACGGACCCTGGTCTCGGAATTTTTCGCAGAACTAAAGTGGATATGATAGAAGAATTCAAGAGCTACAAAATGATAATATTTGGATTACTGTATCTTGTCTGTGAACAAGATTAGAAGCCAATCTAACTTCGTTCATAGACAAGATACAGTATTCCGATGTGAATCATTTCGAAAATATCGATGCTTTCAAGTCACTGCTCATTCCTGGTACCAATGTGTTTGTTTATTTTTCGTCGCACCCCTGAACTGTTCTTCTGTTTTCTTCTTTCAAAATGACATCAATTTCTTTTTGTTGTCCTCTTCCCCTGAAGAGAATGGGTCACATGACAAATAATTCAACTACTAATCACTCAAGAGAAAACGATCATAAACATTTCGAGGAGAGACAAGAAGAGATTTCAAAGAACGATTATGATTTATTGGTTTCTTTTTTTTTTGTTTCGTTCGAAAGAGAGGGAAAATTGGAAGAGATAGAGAGGGAAAACGGGTGCACAATGGGGAGAGAAAACGTGCAAAAATCGAAAATTTGGGTTGTTGAGTAACAATTTTTATGGATAAATTTTGAAGAAAATGAGCATTTTAGCTCTCAAAAATCAAGGAAAACTTTCACTAAAACAGTGATTTTCAGACTCTGACATTTTAAAGAAATTTTGATGGAAATGTACTTTTTTCAGTTTTTTGTGAAAACTTCGAATTTTGTGATTTTTTGCTATTTTTAGGCGCTAATCGGAATGTCGAATCAAATCATTTTTAGTTCATTTTTGCAGAAATGTCGCTGAATATTTGATATATTTGGGCAGGAAATTCGCTAAATTTCGGCCGAATTCTGAAACTTTTGAGGTCAAAACACTTGGGATTTCTTGTTGCTTTTTTAGTCAATTCTGAAATTTTTTTCTAATTTTTAGCAGATTTTCAGAATCTTTTTCATGTGAAGAAATTTGATTTTCGGTCGTTTTCTAGTTAAAGGTGGTTTGCGGTGAAAAATTTTATGGCTTTATTTTGTGCAGAAATCCATGTAGATTCACATAAAAATAAAGAAAAAATTCAAAAAAATTCCTTCATTGAGGAAAACGGCATCGAAGCGTCAAAGTGGGAACCGGTGGCCTAGTGGCCAGGTGTGAGTTTTCTAGGCCAACTGCCGGTAAAAGCGCGAAAAAATTCAAATTTCGCGAGCAGTTGNCNTAGAAANCTCCCACCTGGCCGCTGGGCCACCAGATACAACTTTGACTTTTCGATGCCGTTTTTTCTCAATGAAGGAATTTTTTGAATTTTTTCTTTATTTTTTTTGGGATTCTACATGGATTTCTGCACAAAATAAAGCCATACAATTTTTCACCGCACACCTTTAATTTTAGTCAGAAATGTCTTTTTCGTTCGAATTTCGACACTTTCGAGTAAAAATATCTGATTTTCACTGTTTTTTTCCGTTCATTTTTAAAAAATATTTTTTCAGTCGATTTCCGCCACTTTTCTGGTATTATTCTTGTGCAAAAAATTGGAGTTGTGGCCGAATTTTCACACAAGTTAGGTCACCGTATTTCAAGGAGAATTTTCGAAAACACAGCCGGCAAACGAGTGCTACCGTAACCCAACAATAAATATTTTCGCAAAATTGTTGTCTTATTTTTTTCCTTTTTATCGACTTTTCTCGATTTTTTCGCGGTTTTGGCC
>NC_013489.2:326190-363550 GCF_000004555.2 Caenorhabditis briggsae
TTTGCGATAATATTTATTGTTGGGTTACGGTAGCACTCGTTTACCGGCTGTGTTTTCGAAAATTCTCCTTGAAATACGGTGGCCTAACTTGTGTGAAAATTCGGCCACAACTCCAATTTTTTTGCACAAGAATAATAATTTCAGGAAGATTTTCGACATTTTTCCGGTCAAAATCCGACTTTTTTCTTCCCTTCTTTCTTTGTTCGATCAGAAAAAAAAACTCACCTATTTGGATGATAGAACGCGGCTAGCTGATCAGCAGCCGAACGCGGCGTTCCCGGTTTTGAATTTGTGGCCAAAAGGCGAATGAAGCCAACCGAGCGGTGCATATGGAATCAATAAATTTTGTTTAGTGTTTCTGAAAATGGGTTGGAGATGGTTGTTGAATTGTCAGAAAGGGAATTTGATAAGAAGAGTAGTGGACAAAGCATAGAAAGTACAAAAAATATCATATTGATAAGGGAAATGCGCCAAAAATTGCACAAAAAATATATTATTTTGAAGCTCTGCCCACTTTTTTGGCTTCGGCGATTTTAGACAATTAGGCTCCGCCTATTGTGATGAACAATGCCAAAGAAAAACAAAATTAGGAATTAGGCTCTAGTCACGGCTAGCAAAAAATAGAGGAAAAGTGGGCGGAGTCAATTTCAGCAGAGAGGAACACATGTTGTCCTATGACTTTTTTCCTGAGAACCAAAGTACGTACTCAAGGAGGGTTTTAATAGAGAAAAAAAGAGGGTTTTTCTCGATCAATTGGTGAGAATGAGAGGTTTTCTCCTCTGAATGTCTGCGTCTCTCACGGTGAAATGAATCTCTCGGGGGGGGGGGGGGGGGGGGGCAGAAGTGAAAGATATATACTGGAATTGAACACAACTAGTCATCTGGTTTTTTTGAAGAAGAAGAGGAAAATAGGAGAGACGGTCTCCTTGCATGTTATCGATTTGGAGGTTTCTATGACATCTCCAGCCTAGAAGAAGGAGTTCCAAATTCTAAAGATCTTGAGCGGAAGATAGAGCTCAAACCGGACCAGCAACTTTGAGCCCATATATCTCGTTTTGTGAAAGATATCAGAAATCAGTCGACTAACAAAATGTTTAGAATATTATGAGAAACATTTTGTCAGTTGACCACTTTTTGAGACCTCTTCCAGGAAATGAGATATATGAGCTCAAAGTTAGAAGGTTAGGGTTTAGCGCTCTTGTCAGGGAGGTTCGGAACCGAGTTCCGGCCATTTCCGGAATGAAATTCCGGTCGGAATATTCCCGAAAGATTTTTTCGGACTGAAATTCCGACCGGAGTTTTTCCGAAGCATTTTTTCGGAATCAAAATTTTTACGGCTACAGTATGCCAGGAAAAATTAAATGAAATTCCCGCTGTAAAATTCGAATTCTACAAAATTCCGAAAAAAGCCATTCCGAACATCCCTGACTCTAGTTTGTACTCAAGAGAATTCCTTTCAAGAGAACCTGACTACCAAGATCGCAATCATGGGAGAATTCAAAATTTAGAACTTTTAAATTCTCAGAATTCGGTGATTCCAAAAAGGACCCAAGTCTCGAAAAATGCTTGAAAATGAGGTATTCTATATTTCAGAACCTGTTTAAGCATACTTGGGCAGGAGTTTTTTTTTCAGAATATTCTCAGCCAGGGCCGTGAATTTTCAAGAATAGTTTAAAGGAAGAAAAAGTTCAGAAATAAGGAAAGACCACAGTGTACTTGAGCTATGAGCTGTTTGATGATTTGACCTCCGAACACCTAGTGCTCTCTTCGTACCCAGACAGCCCTCTCTTGAGCTCCAAGAGTTCTGGACCGCCCTGCAGGCCAGACCATTTTTTTTAAAAGTGAAACCAAAAGTCAATAAAAGTAAACAGAGCCACAAATCATGGCACAATTGGGAGAGCACTTTTTGGCAGAATTTTCCTAGATGATTTCTAGGCCACAAAACATCCTTAAAATCCAAAAATTAGTCCTTTTCGGCAAATGATTCTTGCAAACAAAACTCCCGCCAAAACTGAAAAATTCAAAATTGTTCGTTAAAAACGAATAGAAAGAAGACACCCATCCCTGCGAATTAAGTCATATGAAAAACCGGTTTTTGGGGTCAGAGAATTCTGTGACAAAACGACGAAAATTGTGGTTTTTGAAAAATCCCAATTTTCCGTTTTATGGAACAGGGAAGTGAATTATGCAAAATTAGGAGAACAAGCGAATGGTGGGAAAATGTGCTTTGAACCACTTCCGGGATGGTATTCATGCCATGCGCCTTTAAATTTTCGAGGTTTTTCAATAATCGTTTTTAATCAATTTTTTGTTGAAAAAAAACCGTTGAAATTGTCGAAACTCTGGAAAAAACCAAGAGACTTTAAAGGCGCATGGAATTGAAAAATGAAAAACAAAGATGCGCCTTTAAAGAATTCCTGGTCTAGAAATTTCAAAAGAATTTCTAGGCCAGTCGGGCATCAAAAATTTAGAAAAAAAAGATCCCTATTTATGGAAAATCAGCAAAGACTGCTCATTGATTTCGTGGGAATCTGATCTTCAACACCAAAATCTCCAAAATAAACAAGAACAACATCAAAAAATGTGCTTATTCTGTTGTTATTTTCTCCTTTCCTCGTCTCCCTATCATATCAGAAAACCACCTCCTCCCCATCCCCCTCTTTTATTAGACACCATTCACATGACACGTTTTTTTTTCGATAATAAGTACCTGTGTCCAAAAAGCAGACCCCGTCGACCTTTGTCTCCTTTTTATCTCTAATCATCCGAAATCGGAGAGGATGTGTGTTATCACTTATCACACATATACTATCACGGTCACGAGAGTGAAACGTTCATTGAGACCGTACACCGGAGAAAGGGAATGACTGATTATGTCATGGAGGGGTTTCCCGGGTGAGGGAGACTAGATTTTCCACTTTTGGATTTCTAGGCCAGCAGAGACTAGAATTCCAAGGATGGAACTTCTAGTCCATCAAGGACTAGAATTCAACAGAATGCAATTTCTAGGGCATCGAGTGCTAGCTTTGATTCCTAGGCCACCAGAGAATGATAGCTAAGCTTTCACAATTTTGGTTTCCAAGCCACCGTACTGCTGTGATATTTTTAACAGACAAAGTTGAAAGTTTTCTATGCCATCAAAATGGAAAATTGACAAAATTCAGATTTCCAGGCCACCAAAAATTGAAATTGTCAAATGTTGGATTTCTAGGCCGCTCGTAGGATTTTCTCTGCCCATTGCCCATGAGTTTACGAGTTTTGCGATGGATGATCTGAACAACAATTTCTCAAGGACGGACTAGTTTTTTACAAACCAAAGACGGACTAGTTTTTGCGACTCTCAATTTCTAGGCCACCGGGTTTTTCCGGAATTTTGTGCAAATCCCGCCTTTTTTCGCAAAAATTTCGAAGAAAAAGAATTCGAGCACAACAATTACAACAATTTCCAACGAATTATACATAATATCTTGCAATTATAGCCAATTATCACCTAATTAACCCCAATTTAAGAGTTTTCAGGTATACTGCTCGAAAAATCCGATTTACGCCCTTCCCAGTCACTCAAACCCGATTTTTCTTTTGAAATTCGATAAAAAATGAAATTCTCACTATTTTGACATGCAAATCAAGAGAAAACATGCAAAAAAGTGTGAGAAAAGCGCATGAAAAGTGCCGAAAAATTTCATCACGGGCGAAAAATGCATGTCAGCAAGCGCGCTCCGTCGCACAACAGAAAGTTGGAAATTTTCAGCGAATTTGACGAATTTTCACCTATTTTTCAAAGAAATTACAGTGGATTTTTATGATTTTCAAAACGAAATTCGAGTTTTAAGACGTCTTTCAATGTTTTGAATTCGATTTTCAACCATTTTTCAGCGGTTTTGTAGAGGAAAAATTGGTGAAAACTTGGCTTGAAAATTTGTCTTCTTTTTCAGAAATTTACATTTTCATTTGATTTCTTTTCAGCTCAAGCATATCTGGGTAGTTTTCCTAGTTTTTCGAAAGGGAGGAATTGGGAAAATTGTGAGTTTTTCAAATTAGAATTTGAATTTTTCCCAAAAAATTGAAAAAAAACGGAAATTGGCTCCGAAAATTCAAAAATATTTTTTCCAGGCTCCTCTCTCCCCGAATCTCAAACGATATGGGTCTCCGATCGCACGAGCAGCTAGTCGTGTGTGTCGGAGTGATGTTTCTGCTCACCGTATGCATCACAGCCTTCTTTTTCCTTCCTTCCGGAGGTGCTGATCTCTATTTCCGAGAGGAGAATAGTGTTCATGTCAGAGACACTTTCATCAGAAACGAAGCTCTGCGGAAAAAAGAGCAAGAGGAATTGCTCAAAAAAGCGGAAGAAGCGAATCCCGTCCCAATCCCGAAACCAGAAATCGGTGCCGCTGATGATGCAGAGGGACGGCGGGTTTTCGTGAAACAAATGATTAAATTCGCATGGGATGGATATCGAAAATACGCCTGGGGAGAGAATGAACTGCGGCCGAATAGTCGATCGGGACACTCTTCGTCGATTTTTGGTTATGGAAAGACTGGAGCGACGATTATTGATGCTATTGATACACTGTTTATTGTGGGATTGAAGGAAGAGTATAAGGAAGCGAGAGATTGGATTTCGGAGTTTAATTTTAAGGATTTAGCGGTGAGATTTTATTGGAAATGTTGTAAGAAGAGAGCTGACGAACTTTGAACGTGGGGCTGGTGGCCTAGAAATCCAAGTTTCGGAAACTTTTCGAAAATTTTCGGTTTTTCAATAAGTTTTGGAGAATCTGAATTTCCGCCATCAAAATGGAAAGTTTCCGAAAATCTGGATTATTCGAAATATGATGGCCTAGAAACTGGAACCAGATATTCTAGGCCATCGACCGACCGCAGTTCAAAAAGTGTTTCCAGGGTCTAATCAGTCCCACTGAAAAATCAAAAATATTCCAATTTTTCCAGAAAGGCGACCTGTCGGTATTCGAGACCAATATCCGTTTCACTGGTGGCCTTCTCTCCGCCTACGCTCTAACCGGTGACAAAATGTTCCTGACGAAAGCAGAAGACGTGGCGACGCTTCTACTGCCAGCCTTCGAAACCCCATCCGGAATACCGTACTCCCTAATTGATCTACAAACGGGAAGAGTCAAAACGTACAGTTGGGCGAGTGGAAAAGCGATTCTCTCCGAGTACGGATCGATTCAACTGGAATTTGATTATCTATCGAATTTGACTGGAAATCCGATTTTCGCTCAAAAATCCAATAAAATCAGAGATGTTTTGACGGCTATGGAGAAGCCAGAAGGACTGTATCCCATTTATATTTCAATGGATAACCCGCCAAGATGGGGACAACGTGAGTATTTGAACAGGCGGCGGGGTCCTTTGAAAATAATGCTGAAATTTTCAGATCTGTTCTCAATGGGAGCCATGGCTGACTCGTGGTACGAGTATCTGCTCAAACAATGGATCGCTACGGGTAAAACGGACCAAAGAACAAAACGAGAGTACGAAGAGGCCATCTTTGCTATGGAGAAACGAATGCTCTACAAATCTGAGCAATCCAACCTATGGTATTTCGCAAAACTCAATGGGAATCGTGTGGAGCATAGTTTCGAGCACTTGGCGTGCTTCTGTGGTGGAATGGTTGTGTTACATGCGATGAATGAGGAGAACGCGACGATTGCTCAGCATTATATGGATTTAGGAAAGAATATTGGGCATACGTGTCACGAGTCGTATGCTAGATCAAGTAAGAGAGCAAGGAATTTGAATTTTTTCGAAAAAAAAGGGAAAAATGAGCCTTCGCATTCGTTAAATTGCTCTTTCTAGTGTTGTAGACAACAAAAACCGTAAAAATCCAAAAAATTTGCTTTTAAAACGAGCATTTTCAAAGGTGGAAGAGGAAGTTTTTTCTAGTCCGCGTTCAGCACTTTTCCTCTCTTCTTAATTGTTTTTAATGGTTAATGGAGAAAAAATATATAAAAAATCACTGCCTGCGAACTACAAATCTTTCTCTTCCACCTCAGATTTCCAGGATTTTTGAATTTGTTCGAATTTTTAGGAATTCTAGAATTTTTGAGATTTTCAATTTTCTTAGGATTGTTCTATCCAAATTTTTAGATTCTGAAATTCCCATTTCCAGCCACTGGCATCGGACCGGAATCATTCCAATTCACGTCATCGATCGAAGCGAAAACCGAACGTCGTCAAGATTCCTACTACATCCTCCGTCCAGAAGTCGTCGAGACGTGGTTCTATTTGTGGCGTGCGACGAAGGACGAAAAGTATCGACAGTGGGCGTGGGATCATGTGCAAAATCTGGAGAAGTACGCGAAAGGAAACGCCGGATATTCGGGAATTCGAAACGTCTACGACTCGAATCCAGAACAGGACGATGTGCAGCAGTCGTTCCTTTTCGCTGAACTATTCAAATATTTGTATTTAATATTTAGCGATGACGATGTTCTTCCTCTAGATCAATGGGTATTCAATACGGAAGCTCATCCTTTCAGAATTCGGCATTAGTGACCTTTTTTCTGTATTTTTTAGTCTTTTTTAAAAGGAGAATCCGACCGAAAAATGGCTTTTGCATCAAAATGTGTAGAAAAAACAAGCAAATTCACATAGAAAAAGTGAAAAATCTCTGGAAACTCCTAGAAGATTCTGGAACCTTTTTTTAATTTCTGAAAATTCTAGCCCACCTTCAGAAACGTGTCAGAATGGCCTAGAATGTTCATGTTTGGCGGAAATTCAAAAAAAAATTCCAGAACCTTTTAGAAGTTTCCAGAAATAGACAATTTTGATTTGTTATTTCGCTTTTTTGAGGTTTCCAGAATTTTTATGTGAATTTACATACTTTTCTACATATTTTAATGCAATTTCAATTTTTAAGTCGATATTGTCCTCCCCCTTTAAAATCCTTTTTTGTGTAAATATGGGTAAAAAGTGAGATTCTTCTTCTCTTCTCTCTTCTCTGTTCATATACATTTCCTGTCTAATTTATTGTTTTTTTTTCTTCTTTATTTTTCCTATGGAAAAATCCCTTCCCTCTCCCTGATGACCAAAATTTTTGACATTTCCAGTGTTTTTTAACTTATTTTTATGTCATTTTGCTTTCTTGTTGCCCTTTTTCCTAATTTAACGATGAACTGAATCCATTTTTTTTTCGAATTTTTTGGGACTTTTGGGGCAAAATCTTGAAAAGAAAATTGGCTAAAAATTGACATTTCGGTGGCCTGGAAATCCAAATTTTGGGATTTTTGGGGCTAAAATTGGCACATGAAAACTCGTGGCAAACTACAGTGATCTCGCAAAAATAATGTCTAAAAATGCTGAAATCACTGATATCAACATTATGATAACAAATTCAGAAAATCCTAGAATCTCCAGCGACCAGAATTCGAATATAATGAAAAATTAAAAAAAAAAACATTCCAGTTGTATTATTATATGAAAAAAAAGAATAAGAAGCAAATGGAACGACTGCAAATGTGCTCCATTGGACTTTTTTGAATTTGGGAAAATAAAGAATTTATTAATCAAAAAAAAAACAACCCGAAAAATGAGCAACCCGAGAGAAAAAAAACATAAAGAGGGAAAATAAACAACTCTCCAGCCTAAAAATTTGATCTACAAGCGTTTTGTTCAACGGAGCGCGTTTGCACAGCGGCATGATTTTACAACAGCGATATTTAATCGTTTTTCGTCGTTTTTTTCGAATTTTTCTCATATAAAAAATATTTATTCGGCAAAAACACACATTTTGAATGCAAAAACATCCAGTTTCGACCGAAAAAATAAAAGGGAAAATCGAAATTTTAGTTTTTTTTTTCAAAAAAAGACTGCTTAAAATACTCTTGAAAATTGCTTTTTACTATAATTGTTGAATTTTTTTTCAATAAATCGAAAATTCAGTTTCGATTTTCCATGTCAATTTTTGTTCTTTTTCGCAGGTTTTGCACTAAAAATATGTGTTTTTCAGCCGAACAATCATGTTTTAGAAAGAGAGAATTTTAAAAAAATACGAAAATTGGTTAAAATAAAATTTCGCACAAAGCAGGCGCGCTCCGCTGAACAAAAATCTTGAAATTTCAAATTTTTAAATTCGGAGATACCGTAAAAATGTGTGTCTAGATGAGTGTATAATGTACGGTTAGGAACACTTTGTTATTATACCGATCCACGTTGAAAATGTGTTTGTAGGCGTAGTAAAGACGAGTGAGTAGGCCTTCAGCATACATATTTTGTCCCAGCGTTTTCAGCTTTTCTGGGAATGCCAATCGGACGGCATCTCTGAAAAAACTTGACATTTTGGAAGTTTTTTTAGATCTTAGATTCTTAAACTCTCAAATTCCTGAATTTTCGGAATTCACATTCTCTGGATTCTGAACTTCTGGGATTTTCGGATTTTTAAAGATTTTTTAAAGTTTATAATTTTTCGAGATTTTAGGGTTTTTTTTTATTTTTAAGATTTTCAGATTCTTGATCTTCAACTCTCGAATTCCTGAATTTTTGGAATACAACGTTTCTGAATTGTGAACTTCGGGGATTTCGGGATTTTTTAGATTTTCGTATTTTGATGGAATTTGGAGATTATCAGGATGCGCCGATAATGATAATGATTTTTCGTATACCTACAATTTTTGGGCTTTTGCGATTTTAGGGATTCTCGAAATTTTAAGGTTGTTTAGGCTCTTAAATTCCTACATAGATTCTTAGGATCCTCAGAATCTTGGACTCTCGGATTTTTGAATTCTCAAAATTAAGATTTTTTAGATTCTGAACTGTATTATGTGATATTAGCATTTTTTAGAATTTTTAGAATTTTCGGATTTTAAAGAATATTCCTGTTTTTTAAACTTTTTGAAACTTTGGATTGTCGGAATTTTTAGGATTCTTAATATTCTCAAAATCAGAGTTTGAAATACCGCCTTTCGACTCACCTCAACTTATGCACCGCCCGTCTATCACAAGTCCCGTTATCATGTCGAAAAATAAAATTGGCTCTTTGGAATAGTTCCATTTTTGTCTCCTCCTTCTGATCCGAATCCACTTGAATCATGACTGGTGTCGTTTCTCGTGTCCCACGAAAATAATCTGATGAAGAGATGATCCTGAAAATGGGTTACGGTGGTTGGGTTACTGTAGATACCCCCTTTTGTTTTTTTATGGGATCCCTAGAGGGACACTTCAATTTCAGGGTTCCTTCTCAAACAGGTTTTACGGTGACTACAGTAATCCTTACCATCTAGGTAACCGATGACATTTGTAGTTCCTATGACCACACAAATATGTCATAATTGATGAATCCGGACTTTGGTGGGACCTCATAAAAGCGTCGACCTGAAAATTAGAGTTCGATAGAGCGCATTTGCCAAAAATCTTTTTTTTTTGAAAGGATTACTGTAGTTTCCCTATCTCTGGGAGATCTATTATAATTGTGAGGAAGAACAAAAAGTAGACAATTCGAAAATTTTGTTCTTATTATCTGTTGCGAAAATCTCCGAAGCCTACGTAACAATGTCAATGGCACAATTGGAATTCTGACAGTCTTTTCTGATTTGGTGGCCTAGAACCCAACAATTTTAAGTAAGATGGCTAATAATCATTCTTAATATGATGGACTTGCTTTTGAACCGGGGGTCCTGGAAAACTAAAAATTGAAATTCTATTTCGATGGCCTAACTTTAAGAGTGTGTGGCCTAGAAATTCGAATTTTTGGAAACTTACCAATTTGGTGGCCTAGAAATCGAGAATTAAGAATTAGATGACCAAATGACCTGAATTCTCATTTTTCATCTGATGGTCTAACTTTTGAATTGGGTGGCCTAGGAATCCAAGTTTTCAATCCAAGTTTTCATAACCGAGAATCCCAAAAAAACCCGAAGTCTAATATCCCTGATTCTTGTTTTTCATCTGATGGCCTAACTTTTCAATATGATGGCCTAGAATTCCTATTTTCGGAAATTGCCCTTTTTTATGGCCTAGAAATCTCAAAAACGCTCTTACCTGCATGAAAAACTGATGTGTGGTAGGATTTCCACGTACGAAATAAGTGGATCCACATATCCAACCATGCATTCGCTTGTATTCCGGCAGCTGAAAATTGAAAGTGGTCATGGCCTTGGCTTAGAAATTCTGGCATAGAAAATTTACAATCAGAAAGCTAGTCCACAGGATGTTTTGGATGTTAACATAGCCCCAGCATGTTACCAACAGCCCAGAACTATCAAAAACCTCTATTGGAGGTTGTTAGGTCATTTGCCATGGTGGCCTATTTTTTAACACATCCAGGGCATTTTAGACGTTTTCTATGCAATAAATTGTTCATGGCCTAGAAAAATCCAGAGAAAGTTAAGCCACTATCACTATATTCGAAAAAATCATTTAAAATGTTTCATTGCGTTTTGGATGTCAACACCAGTGGCCTAAAAACCCCCAACGAATTTCCTAGTCCACCGGAAAAGCCCACCTGCTCATTTCCAACCGTGTCAAAAAGAATATACTGATCGGTATATCGATCCTCAATATTCATCGACTCAAAATTCTCAATCCACAACGAATCCTGTTGCATTGCCCAATAATTGATTCCTCGAAGTGCCAACGATGCACACACTCGGGTACGAGTCAACAGCACCAACTGATAAATGATATATCGTCGATTCTCGTACGTTTCCTCTAGGGACTCCTGAAAAACCCTTCATATGGCCTAGAAAATGTTATCCTAGACGATACCTTGATAGGATCCAAATCGACAACGACACTCGGAATTTTCGGATACTTTTCTTGTAAAATCATATGAGAATTTGTGTCGAATGATATGGCGACAAGGCGAGACAGGGCGTTCGGAATGAATTCCAAATTGCAAATATGATTCAAAAAGATATCCAAATTGCTTGAGTCGTACTGTAAAAGAATACTGTTAAAAATATATATAGGGATGGCCTAGAAAACACACAAGAAAGTTAGGTCATCTTATTTGGTGGCCTAACTTGACAATAGTGGACTAGAAAGACTCCCAACTTTGATAGCCTAGAACTCGTATATTCAAATTTCTAGGCCACATTTTCTCAAAAACTTACAAAAACGATATACGGTGGCTTTTGCATTGCCTTCAGCCCCTCGGAAAATTGCACAAAATCATAGTCATTATGGATGTCTTCGAAGGATAGCTGGAATATTTAAATTGATAGACTAGAAAACTCGGCACTCTTCTAGAATCACGGAACGAAAAAAAATCACGGAACGAAAAAAAAAATCACGGAACGAAAATTTTGGGTAATCCAAAAATTGCTAGGACCTTTATTCAAGTACTATCCTGAAATCTAACCTTGACATTACATTTTTTTTGCTCAGTATCCAAAATGACCCCCGAAATGTTGTATATTGAGTCCTTAAGGTACACTAGTTGATAGCGTACATGGTTAATAGGTTACATAGGACCTTTCCCAGATGTTCTGAGGATCATGGGACATATGAGAGTTAGATTAGAGGCTGCAACGAGCAGAGTTATCAAACTTCCCGTCGTTTTTTGGGTGTCCCACATGAAGGAAACATGATGGTTCAGCCTAAGCCTATAATTGAAGAAATCTTTTCTAATTCAAAAATAGTCTTCTTGAACAAAATATTGGTCCGGAATAAAAATAGTCTTGGGCCAAATTGAGTAGAAATCGTGGCATGAAATTTCTTGCCTCGGATTTTTCATTTTTCAAAAATTCGATGATATTTTTGGGTTGAGGAAGCTTTTTTCAACCACTTCTTTCAGGCTCTTTCAGGCTGAAACGCCATGCTTCTTTTATCTAGAACACCATAAAATGTCAGCAAGCTCAATAACTGTTTGGTGTAGCTTTAAACTGAGTTTTCAGATGTTCTACAGGTCCTATGAAACCTGTTAACTAACGTATCTTAAGAAATTGATATACCCTTTTTAGTATACCTTGGGTATTGGAAAAAGTAAAATTGATGCCAAAGTTAGTATTACGGATACTACTTGTCAAAGTAAAGAAGATAGCAGTTTTTTGGATCACCCAAAATTTTCGTTCCGTGATTCTATTTTTCGTTCCGTGATTTTTTTTTTCGTTCCGTGATCACAGGTGATTCGCGAACAATCCGTTACGGACGCTCCCCGTTCGCGTGCGGTCCGTATGCGGTTCCTATTTCAACCGCGCGCGAACGCGAAGCGTCTGTAACGGACCCGTTCGCATTTTACCTGTGATTCTAGAAGAGTGCCGAAAACTCTTTCTAGGCCACCGGGACCAACCTTCGCGGCCACCCTGTCGACTGTCATAATAACATTTCGTTGTCGAAATAAATGTATAGACATCATGCTCTGGAAAAATTAAGGGGTTTTTGGGATAGGGTGGCTTAACTTTTTCAGTGAGGGACTAGAAAATGTTCTTTTTTAAAATTATTTCTTTAGGATCAAAAAGTATACTTTTCGTCTTTTTTTTTGGCTTTCCAAAAAACATATAAAATCCGGAGATTTGAATCTTCTGATTTTTGAGGAGATCAACATAATTGCGATTTTTTGAAATTTTTTTGAAAAATGCGATTTCAGATTTTTCAAAAAAATTTTGATTTTTAAAGGTTTTCAGCTATTTTCAAAGATTTATTTTTCGATTTTTCTAGTTTTTTTCGTCTTTGCACTTGGGTTCACGCGAGGGGGTCAGAAAGCGCGCCCCAGTAAATTTTTCAAAAATTCTCATTTGGCTGCCGGCGCTTGTTGACTGACAATCATATGCATTAGGCCGACACGTTTATTTTTTCAATATTTTTCGATGTTTTCGTTCGTTTTCGCTCGTTTTTTCTCGTTTTTTCTCGTTTTTTCCCCATTCCATTTCCCCATTTTTCCCACCACGTGAAATCCACGTGTCATTTTGAATTAGTTAATTTCGGCTGGCCTACGAGTTAGCTGGGGCGAGCTTTCTGACCCCCTCGCCTGAACCCACGTGTCTTTGTCGAAGTTTGATTACTGTAGAATACTGTAGAAAACTCATTCCCTTTTGTAGATTTTTTTTGCAAGCTCAAATTTTTGTGTGCATTTTGACGTGGTTTCGCTTGAACAAAATGAAATTACAAAATACAAAGTTTTCTACAGTAATCTACAGTAATCTTTCGTCAAGAACACCATCTCATCAAATTTCAGACAAAAAAAAATCAGAAAAATGGAGAGAGAATCTTCAAAAATAGCCGAAAAACCTTACAAGTTTTGCAAGAACTTGAAGAAAAATCAATTGTTTCCGGAAATGATTTTTAGGTTACGATATTTTTCGTTGTGGGACCTTTTTTGTACCAGTTTAAAGGCGCATAAGCTCAATAAAAATATTCCTTACAACTTGAAATTTTAAGAGCAAAAAAGAAATTCAGAAATTCAGAAGTTCAGAAATTCAGAAATTCAGAAATTCAGAAATTCAGAAATTCAGAAAACCAGGAATTCAGGAATTCAGAAATTCAGGAGTTCAGGAATTCAGTAATTCAGTAATTCAGAAATTTAGAAAATCAGGAATTCAGTAATTCAGAAATTCAGAAATTCAAAAATTCAGAAATTCAGAAAACCAGGAATTCAGAAATTCAAAAATTCAGAAATTCAGAAAACCAGGAATTCAGGAATTCAGAAAATCAGAAAATCAGGAATTCAGTAATTCAGAAATTTAGAAAATCAGGAATTCAGGAATTCAAAAAATTAGAAAATCAGGAATTCAGGATTTCAGACAACATAAAAACTCACAAACAACAACGGCAAAACAGCAGCGACGGAAAAAATAAAAAGAACGACGATAACGGAAAACGAATGGCGGGAATTTGAAATTTTAGACAATCCACCACTGGGATTTTCAGAAATAGGCATATTCCTTCTTCTTCTCCCGCAAAAATTTTCTAAATTGCTTCTTCTTTTTTTCTAATAAAAAAAAGAGATAGACCGTTTCGTAATCGGGAAGAAAAAGGAAAGAGATGGCTAATAGGAGAAGCCCAGAAATTTAGATTTAGAGATTCAAAATTTGGATAAGAATAAGACAAAAAAGAGGGAAAAGGATATCTTGTTGTTCCGTGGATGAATATGAAGAAGAAGAGATTCGGAAACAGTTCTCTGGGATAGTGTTCCTATGAAATGAGAACTAGTTGGTTTTTCGAAGATTTGAATCTTTGAATTCCCTACTTTCCGTGTTTCGT
This sequence comes from Caenorhabditis briggsae, assembly GCF_000004555.2. Lineage (NCBI taxonomy): Eukaryota > Metazoa > Nematoda > Chromadorea > Rhabditida > Rhabditidae > Caenorhabditis > Caenorhabditis briggsae. The sequence continues at coordinate 340,348 of NC_013489.2, forward strand.
TTGGAAACTTTGTGAGAATTCTACTTCCGGTCTTTATATAGGGATTTTTAGAGGGTCAGAAATCATTGTGTTTTGATACTGGGTGTGATTTATTTGCAAAAGAAAGTAATGAAGCAGATCTTCGAAAGTATACATGAAAAATGTAAACATGAGATTTGGAAGGATTGATAAGTGCCCGAATAACTTCAGACCAATTTATCTCGTTCCCTGTTAGAGATATCAAAATGTGGCTGATAAAATACTTATCGCAATATCAGCAATATTTTATCAGTTGACAACTTTCTGATATATCTTACAGGAAACGAGATAAATGGGATTAATGTTGACGCCTTGAATTTTGAATAAATGCAGACAGTTAGAGTGTATCGTTGTCTGCGTCTCTTACCTATCTAAAGTTAAACAAACCTATCTCGGCTCCAGATAAGCTAGGAGACTCGCTCGTCTAACTAATCGTAAATTAGAATTGTCATTTTCAGATTTTTAGTGTTTTTCAAAAATTTCTCTTATATAAAGAAATGGAGGAAAGAAGGGGTGTATAGATAAAAAAATAATGAAGAGGATTTTTAAAAGTATACAAAAAAACAAAAAAATGTGTCAATTGAGATTTGAAGGCTTGGCGAATATCCATTTCAAATACCTTGAAACCTAAAAAAACGGCTCAGGGACATTTCGCACAAAGTCTTTTTTATTACTGAATTTCTGAATTTCCGAACTTCCGATATTCTGTTTTCCTGAAGTTCCAAACCTATGGAATTTCCCGATTTCCGAATTTCCGAATTTCTGAATTTTTGAATTTTTGGATATTTGATAATTTTGGAATTATTTCTAATTTTTTGAATTTTTGGAATATTTCGGGTTTGAAATTCCAAGATTCCAAGATTCCAAGGATTCTGAAGATTCTTGGAAGTTCGTTTTCTGAAATTCCGGGAATTTTGGGGAATTATCATTTTTAGGACATTAGAGATTATTTCGATTTTAAGATTTTTGTTTATTTTTGTGATTTTTGAAACTTGCTTCGGAATTTTTTGAAATTTCAGATTTTTTGGTTTTTTTTCAAATCCCTTAATGTCTGTATTCCCGAATTTCTGAATTTTTAAATTTCAAGTTTCAAATGTTTGAATTTCCGATTTCTGTTATTTCAGATAAGAATCTCGACGACTACACAATGCAACACTAATTCAAAATTTGTTCATTTTCTGGATATTCATCGATATCGAAAAAATCGAGAATGGCATCTTTTTACACAGAACAAAATTTAGGAAATTATTATCTCTGGATCTAAAAAAAAAAGAGAAAAAACTAGTTTTCATTGTTTCGTTGGAGGGTGTAGATATGGGAAAATGGAGGGATTTGAATTCAAAAAATTATTTTTTTTTTCAAAAAAAAGTTTCATTTACGAAAACCCGTTGATAAGGAAAAACAAAGGAAAAATTGAAAGACCTAGAAAGGAGAAGATAGTTAAAAATAAATTAAAAATCGTCTAAATCGAGAGCCAAAGTTCGTCATGATGATTCTCCTGATCCGATTGGCACATTCCATCCACATTGACAAATGGAGGACAGCATTGAGGTGCATCACATGAGGATATTGCAATATCATTTCTGAAATTGAGGAAATGCGCTCCATTGAGAATTTTTTTTTGAAGTTTGGTAGGGAAGAAAGGCTTCCATCAGCATTTACCCAATTATCTCGGTTCCTAGAAGAGATATCAAAAAGTTGTCAACTGATAAACTGTCTGTGACAACATGATAAACATTTTAGTAGTTAATCACTTTTTGATACCTCTTACAGTAACCAAGATAAATTGAGTCAAAGTTGGGGGGGGGCTCTCCTACCCTAGCGTAGAAACCATTCACCATCATTTTGATACGCTTTATCTCGGTTCCTGTAAAAGATTTCAGCAGTTGATAAATTGATTATATCTTTCATAGGAACCGAGACAATCGATCTCAAAGTTGACGGTTTGTCCTTCTATTAGAGAAAATTCGACATTACAAGTTTATTAAAATTCAAAGATTATCGTTCTAAGCAACTGAGATATAATTGGGTTTAAAAACGCGTGTGTAAATAATTGAGCTTAAAAATATATGTGGTCTACACTTGCACACTTTGAGCTTGATTATCTCTATTCCTATAAAAGATTTATTAGTAATATTATGAAAAACATTTTATCAGTTAACCATGTTTTGATACCTTTTACAGGAACCTAATTAAATTAGGTCAAAGTAAACAAAAAAATTACTCACTTTGTACAAACTTTTCCATTGCACAACCGATTGTTGGACAACAGTTTGGCACAATGCTTATCCACAGGACACGCCTTCAGATTACAGGTTCCAAACTCTTGACGACGTCCTCTGAACACGAATTTTGCTTTTCGGGACTTCAAAGTTTGCAAAAACACTCACTCGCATTTTTTGGACCTACACGATCTGACGCGACTCCGAATTCCACAACCACCACAAGTCCTAGAGCACATTGACCATTCCCCCCAATCCGCCCACACATTTGGAGTGTCTACCGTAATTGGGGCCACTGGAATAATCAGCAATATATCGAATTAACCTTTAAAATCTCACTTGTGGTAGTAATAATAGTTGGCGCAATTGTCGTGCGTGGCTCGGATTCTGTGGATCGGACTTGGATTTTGAATCCGATGTCTGCGGATAGTTGAGATCGGAAAATGACAATTGCGGTGTCGATTTGAGAGACAAAACTGATTTCTGGCTTGTCGTAGCAACAGAATCTGTAAAAATAAAATTAGATTTCGGGATGATGGCCTAGAAATTATTCGAACAGATACCCTTGACTTGCATTTTGAGCCAATTGATCTCGGCTCCTGAAAAAGATATCAAAAATGTGCCAACTGATAAAATGTGAATCATGAAATTACTTCTATTTTATCAATTGACACATTTTTGGTATCCCTTCTAGAAAATGAGATGATTGAGCTCGAAGTTGGGAAAACCTACTACCCTAGCGCCCCTCACTCTTCTTTGAGTTTATTCATCTCGGCTCCTGTAAAAGATATCAAAAAGTTGCTAACTAATAAAATGTTTTTCATAATATCACTAACATTTTATCAGATGACAAAATTTTGATATCTCTGACAGTAACCGAGATAAGTGATAAAATGCCCACCTAAATCCAGTATTTCTCAAATCGTCCGAAATTTTGAGCTCGACAAAATCCACACACGTCGATGTGCAAAGGAAAGAGAAATCCTCGATAAATTCTATTTCGACTCGTTTCCCTTTTGGAGCTTTCAAGAGCCACGAGCATTTCTGATCAGCTTCGTATCCGGGATCCGGATAGTTTGGAGATTCTATCGTCTTCCATTCATCGGAAAGCTCAAGGATTCCACCGCATTCGGCGTCTACAAAATGGGAATTTTTAGAAATTCAAAAATTTTGAAACTCACTTTTCGCATCCTCATTTTTCTCACATTTTTCTCCGCCTAAACCGTCTGGACACAGGCATTCCGAGCATTTGGATGGTCTCATATATCCACCGTACTCACATTCTGTTTTTTCCGATTTGCATTCTTCTGGAATGTGGGATTTCACTTTTTTTTTGGGAGCATTTAAGGTTTTTTTTGTAAATGCGCTCCACTGAGACATTTCTCGCGAAGTCCACTCAGATATTACCTTTGCAATAAGCAGTATTAATGGTTGCCACATCATAAAATGACAGTTTCTCGCGTTGTCCAATTGTCTGCTGATACAATGAATCCCTCGTGACCACAGTTTTACTCTTTTGATCTACACTGAACGCTGTACTACCGTAGTGCATCACAGATCCCAAGTCATACGGTATTCCCAATGTATCGATTTCATCGTCACGTTGTAGGAAATCACTGATATATGATGGAAGGATGAAGTCTCGTTCGATCTGAAATTTCGGTATTCTACAGTGTCGACAAAGCGGTGGAAAACAGGGCCGCAGTCGGCCTCGGCCCAAGCTGTGGGTAGGTTGCTTCGGAAAATTAGTTTGTTTAAATAGTTTGAAAATCTTAAACAAGACTAAAGCTTAATCTTTGTAGTTGGCAACTTTTTTGTAAATTTTAGCCCTAGAGAGATATGGCATCAACCGCCACCTAACCGCCATCTAACAACCTAGCTGGCCGCCACATAACGTCTTCCATATGCCATATCTCATTAGGGCGTATTTGCAGCAAAAAGTTTTCGATTACAGAAATAAAGCTCGATTCTTGTTTATTATTATCTAAATCATTCAGTTAAAACACAAAACCTAGAACTACTTTTGTAAGACGTCAAAGTTGACGACTTTTTTCACTGGAAACCTAGGCCATGCATTTCATACCACACACCCACCGAAACATAACCCAACGCGTCGGGTCGACTCTGTTCATGCCATAAACCAAGTGCGTGTCCGATTTCGTGTTCAATAACGCCCATCTGTCAAAAAAAAGAAAGTGTTAAAAGATAGAAAAAACTTGCTTTCACACAACTTTCTCCAATCGAAATACCCTGACGACCTCCGTTTCGTCCAATCATTGAGTAGCATCTGAAATGCGTTATATAGATTTCTTTGAATTGTTGAAATTTACAGGTCGCACCCAAGTCAATTAATTTTACCTAACTTTTAATGTTGAGCCAATTTTTCTCGGTTCCTGTCAAAGGAATAAAAAAGTTGTCAACTGACAAAATTTTGATCATAATATCAGGAACATTTAACCAGTTTTTACATTTTTAATGTCTTGCATATGAATTAAGATAATGGAGCTGAAACTTTACAGTGTGCCCTTCTATTACAGATTTCACGGCCTTTTGAAAATGATCAACTTTGGATGTATACAAAAGTATTTCAGAATTTTTTAATTTGTCTGAAAACTCACAAATCTACTGAACAAAACTAGAGCTCTAATTTTGTAGTTGGCAACGTTTTTGTGCAAACGCGCCCTAGTGAGATACGCCTGCTTTTCTTGGGCCCCTCTCCCACCCGCCGCCGAAAAAAACAGCTGCACTTACGCTTGGCATATCTCGCTAGGGCGCGTTTGCACAAAGAAGTTGTCAACTACAAAAACGAAGCTCTATTTTTGTTTAGTACACCTAGAAATTTCCAAACAAATCAGAAAATTCTGAAATGCTTTTGTAAAACTCCAAACTTTACAATTTTTAATAAAAATTCGAAATCTCAAACTCTTACCCTTGACCACTGAAAAATTCGATATAATCTCCTACTGGTGCATCTGACACATTTTCAAAAGTGATACACGTGGAATCTTCCCAAAATCTGATGGCTGCGATAATTTGGCTGATGGTATAGAAATCTGAAAAAAGCCATATGGTGGCCTAGAATGTTCATGGCCTAGCTTTTGAAAAACTTACCAATACTCTCATGGAATCGATATTTGATAGGTAACGACTTCCACGTGGCAGTTTTATCGGAGACGAAGGATCTGAAAAAGAGAGTTAAAAAGCAAACGCGCTCTACTGATAAAACCTTCTCAATCGTTTAGTCTTATCCTTTGACAATGCCTTCAGAATATCCACAGCTTGACGGCGGGATAGGAAAATGTCTCCTAGAAATGGAAAAATAATCTTTGGACTTCCAAAAATTCGATATTACCTTCAAACAAAAATGGCGAGACTTTTTTATCAATGGTACCTTGTTGCGTACTGATAGCAACTTCTTTTTTCGAATCTTCGACGGCCTGCAAATGATTTCCTTCCAGAATTTTCAAATTGCCAAAATTCGGATTATCCGAAAATCAGGATTTTCCGAAATTCCAAAACTCTTGTTTTTCAAGTCTCAAAACTTCAAAATACAGAAAAAAAAACACTTCAAAATTACTAAATTTCCTAAAGATTCCGAGAAAATATGAACTTTTTGGAATTCCGAAAATATGGGTTTTCACAATTTTCCGAGATTCCAAAAAAACTCAAAAAAACGAAAAAAAGTGTTTCTTTAAAGTTTCTGAAAATCCTAGTTTTTTTGTTTTGGAATTTTCCGAAATTATGAATGAAGAAAGCCAATTTTTTAGAAACTACAATGAATTCCGAAAATCCCGAAATTATATTTTTCAATACTTTTCGAGTTTCCGAGATTTCGAAAACGTCCATAACGCATTCCACCACAGATTTCCGAAAAAAATTTTCGAGAAATGGAATCCGGATTACGGTAGCCGGAATAATATTAATTTTTCGAAGGAAGGCCACTATACCTCGAGCCCCTAGAAAAAAGTACCTATCGTTGTAGTAACCAAAAAGCATCGATCAGCTTTTTGATAGGATTGTCTTATAAGAAACCTAAGAATTATTGTCACGGAAATCGGAATACCAAATCCGGAAATCTCTGCAAAAAACTCACATCATGTCCGAATTCTCTGCCAGCGAAACTTCTGGAATGTGCCAATTTTTTCATTTTCAAGAGAAGCTCTTCCACGGTTTCCAGCTGCTTTTCTTCGACGTTAAAATGCTCCTGAAATGTTGATTTTTTAATAGGAAAAACAATTCTAAAACGTTGGTTTCTGAAAAACTATAATCCTGAAATCTCAAGATTTTGAAATTCTCAGATTCTGAAATTCCGAAATTTAAAAAGTTCCAATTTGAAAACTACAATGTATCTGTGTGTCCAGATGTCCCCTTCTCACCTTAAATTCATCAGCCACCAAATGTGCCGGATTTTGAGCTTTACAAATCGATATGGAAAGTAGGGAATTTAAAAATAGCAGTCGACAGAATCGACGCATGATAAAGAAGTGATAAGAAAAGAAGAATAAGAATAGTGGTTCGATTTCTTTCAGAATGGCAGATTAGAAGAAAAGAGAGAGAGAGAGAGAGAGAGGGGGGGGGGGAGAGAAAAGTGATAAATGATAAATGATATCCCTCTCTTTTTTAGTGTTGAAGAAGCTGATAAAAAGTGAAAGCTTCTAATGGGAAATTGGATAAGAGGATATTGAAGTTACGTAAAAGAACACAGAAGACTGTGTGACAAAAAGGACACCTTTTTTGCCAAATGAATAGTTTACACAAATGGATTTTTTTTGAAATAAGAAGAGATGTATGGGTATGCTTTGATCGGAGAACACTTCCTGTTAAGGGGAATTTGCAAAATCAGAAAACAATTTGGGCGATTTTTAGGCATTTTAGGCATTTAACCAAGAATGCATTTAACCGAAAAACCGAAAATCACAAATTGCGATTTTGCAAAAAATATTTTGATAGATTCAAATATACACAGAACTTCTCCCAAAATCAGTATAAAAATTAGAAGACAAAATATTGCGTTGTTTCTGTTCAAAAATCGCGAAACTGTTACTTTCAAAGTGACTGCTCTCGAAACGTCGCGGTGGCCACCCGAAAAGAGAAAATCTCAAAGAAGCTGGTGGTACTTTATGATGTTCACCAGCATGTTTGCCGCGCCTCCGGCGCTTCAAACAGCTGGATAGTGCGCCTTCGGCGCGATGAGACCTATTCATTGTACTGTTCGTCGCTCCGCTCCTCACTTTTTCATTTTTCTTTCTCAAAGGATCACGTCATTCATATTTTATTCTCAAGTTCTTCGATATTGTGACACACTTTCAGGATTTCCAATTTTCGAAAGATTTCTGGATTACTCTCTTTTTTAATTCAAAAAATCGGAAATCCTGTAAATTCAGAATAATAATCTCGGGGATCCAAAAAATTACGATCCGCGATTTAGAAACTCAAAAACTTGGGGAAAACTCTCAAACTTCCATATTTAGATATTTACTTTAACATATGAAAATTCGCGAGTTTTGTAATTGCGAAAAGTGTTGAGTTAGGACCTTCTCAATTTCTCAATTTCCAAATTTCTTAAGTTCCGAATTAGAAATTCTGAGAGTCAAAACTCGAAGTCTTTCGAATTAAAAAAAAATCATGAATTAACCTTCCGAAAACGTGGACATTTGGACTTGAAACTTCTGAATATTGACAATGAAGAGTTTTGGAACTTTCGATTTTTTTTGTAATTGATCCCTAAATCCCCAATTGTCTTACTTTTACAATTTCTGGATATCTTTATTTTAGACATTCCAAATACTCAAATTTCTGAATATCCAAAGATTCGAATTGAGACCTTGAAAAGAATAAGCGCGGAAGAATTTCTATTAGTAAATCTTAGAAAAATTTTAAACTCTTTTTAGCTTTGCACCTATGTAGTATAATTTAATGCCATGGCGTTCTATTTTAAATGAATAGCTGGGAGAAAGTTCTATTTGAGGGTGGCATTCTATTCTTCAACACTATTTTTTGCGGAAAAATTTTGCAAAGATTCTTTTCGGACCCTACCGAAACAGAACTGTGAAAAGGAAATGCGAAGTTTTCAGATTTTCAAAATGTTAAAATTTCGGAATATTCGGAGTTTAAAAAAAATTCAAGTTTTAAAGGGGGACTCCGACCAAAAATTTTTATTGCATTAAAATGTGTTAAAAGTTATCTATTTTCCGAATATTATTGCGAAAAAATTCAAAAAAAATCCGAAATCCCCGAAAAACGGCGTTGAAAAGGAAGAAAATTCAAAAAAAGGTGCCGCCGGGGGACGAGGATTTTCAGTGAGAAACCTAGGCCACGGCACCTGACAGCCCTTTTTTCAATTCGCCGACAGTGGTTTTTTACGTTTTTTACCTGCCGGACATGAAATTGAAAAAAATCCGGAAATTTTGCCACGTAGGAAAGGCGCCCGCTGCCGTGGCCTAGGTTTCTCACTGAAAATCCTCGTCCCCCGGCGGCACCTTTTTTTTGAATTTTCTTCCTTTTTAACGCCGTTTTTCGGGGATTTCGGAATTTTTTAAAATTTTTTCGCAATAATATTCGGAAAATAGATAACTTTTAACACATTTTAATGCAATAAAAATTTTTGGTCGGAGTCCCCCTTTACAAGGTAGAAATTCAATTCTTAATGCACAAAAACGCCAAAAATTGGTGAAAATTGACAGAAAGATTTCGACAGCGCAAAAAAATATCAAACGTAAGTTCGCTCTTGACCTGCAAGCAAATGTTTTGCGTGCGTCTTTGACATACCGTAGTTCAAAAATCTCCAATTCCGAAAAAAGAAGCTTTGGAAATATTCCGATCGAGATGGGATTCCGAAAAAAAGAGACATTCCAAAAAAAATTTTCGGAATTTTTCCGGTAGAAATTCTATTCCGAGAATGGTCATAATTCCGAACTCAGTTCCGAACATCCGTGGCTGACTCTAAGAAACAACAGATTGATAATCTGGTGAAGTACTTTTTCGGCGGCATTCTATTAGGGGGACATTCGATTGGAGAGTGTTGTTTTTCGGAGGCTGGCATTCTATTTTTCGGAGCACATCTCAGAGAACGTTCTATTAGAGGGGACTCGATAAAGAGGGGCTATAGGGTGTTTTCAGTGTATGACTTTCGACTTTTCATCAAAAACTTCTGTGCTTTCAGACGGATCATTCAAGAAAAGCCCATTAAATGTACTGATTTTTCACCAAATTTTCTTCCAAGGTTATCTAGTGACTTGAGACAAAAACAAAGTGAAAGCTTCGAAAATCAATCAAATATTAAATCGACTTGAAATTTGAAAAACGGGATACTCTTGTTTTACCATTTCATTCAAGAAGAGAAAATCGTTCGCTTACATTCTCACACATTTCTGAACCGTGTTGAAAATCAGCAAAAAAATGCTGGCTATCGAACTCGAACCCGCAACGCACGATATCGGATTTTTCTACCCTTCCTATCCCCCGGAGATTATGCCGCAACCATTCACTGTGATTCTGGGTGGATGGGCGATATGTGGGATATGGGTCTGATACGGTAGGCCGCCTACAACACTCCGAGATCCCGGATGCGCGCGTTGTTTACCGTAAATCCACACCGCGAACTTTGTCAATTTTTTGTCAGTTCGAGCCTAAATTTCTAGCTTTTCGATGATTCTTTCGGTGTTTTTCTGGAAAAATTGTTATGGCACACTGAAAAATCTCTGAATTTCTGTCGAAATATGTCTTTCACTCATATTTTCCATGTTTTTCGCTAAAACAGAAGATATTGAGAATTTTCTATTTTCACTTTGCAATTATTGTTAAATCGTACTTTCAGGTGGAATGAAAGGTAAGTTGGTGAGTATGCAATAATTACAAAGTGTGAATTGAAAACAATTTTCAATTTTTACATGTAATCTCGAAGATTTTAAAATATGAAGTTTCATCTCAAATTTCAATGAAAACTGCCATAAGTCTTTTTCGAGATCAAAACATTAAGTTTCGAAGAAAATCAGAAATGTGTCAGTCGAAATATTAAAAAAATAGATGGGAGAATAAAAAGTACGAAATCGGAAGACCTGAACACAATCACATCACAATAAAACTTCACTGATACCTCTAGGAACCCCCAACCAACGTTTTAGTTCATTTCATCGAGTGCCAGCGAGCCAGGCGAGGAGATGCTTTGCGGCGGCGGTGTGCCTCATATGCCTCGTATATGCCCCATACCGGCGCCCTTTCCCTGTACCCAATTCATCGGCGCGTTTTCCATCTCTTATCCATTATGCGCATCATCGCCCAGGACCTGTGGATTACAACATCCGATCCCTATTCCATACTTCGATAGGGGCAAAACAACTTTTTGATGAGAAAACCATATGAGCGCGCACCTTTTTAAAATAAATTTTCAATAAGTAGCAACTTTTAATTAAAATGAATAAGATATACCATAAAATCTGCAATGGACGCATTAGTTGCTTCGCATTTTTCAAAAAAATTGCCACTTAGACATTTAATCATAGTTTTTAATTTCCGAATCTTTTTTCCTTCTGATTCTAGATTTTTTCTGGGAGTTCCGAACCTGGATTTTGAAATGTTTCTAGAGTTCTAGTTTCTGAAAAGTAAAAAAACAATCAATAGAACTCTCTCGAATCATCATCTTTAATTTTATGATTAATAACGGCAAAATGAAATAATAATAATAATAATAATAATAATGAAGAAGGACACCACACGAATACAAAACGAGAAAATAGGACCAAGAAAAAAGGAAACACTGAATTCTTCGAAGAATTTCGGGATGAGGAGGAGAAAGAAAAGTGTCAAAAATTGTTAAAATAAATATAAAAAACAATACTTTTTGTTAAAATAAAATACGCGACGATGAGTGGTGAATTGAAAAGAGAAGAACAAAAAAGGCTGATTCTTGGCTAAAAATTTGAATTTTTGAGCCAAAAAAAATCGAAAAACCGTTTAATTTTGGGGAGGAGTGGTGTGTTACAAGTTATGGGGTGTGGTGTGGTGTGTGATTGACTGATGTTTTTGTTTTGACAGAAATATTTTATGAAATAAGATTTGTGTTGCAAAATGAAGAGAGACTCATTTCGTGAGTGAGACAGAGAAAGCGAATGACCGTTTTTGGGATGAAAAATGAAAAAAGACAAAAATCCAGAAGAAGGCTGCAACTTGAGAAGAGAAGAGAGATGCCGAGGGGGGATTTGAGGGAAATTTGAGGAATCGTATTTTCAAAAGAAAAGAAAAAAATGAGGGAAAAGAAGACACAAGCATCATACAGTAATCGAGACCCGAATTTGTATTTAGGTAACAAGTTTTGTGTAGGTGGGAGGAGGAGGACAGATTTTAGGACAAAAAAAGAAACATGAAAAATGGAAGTTTATCATTTTCTCTGTTGATTCTTGAGCGTTTCCACTATCATCTTTTGCTGCGCGGGCGTCAGGTTTTTGATTTGTTGAACTGCTTGAGGATTCATTCCGTTCGAATTAGCGAGTAGGGCTGCAAAGTGAAAAATAATTAAACTCCAAAAAATTGGCAAACTGAATTATCACAAGAAAATTGGGAAATTTATTTTTTTGGAATTCCGGAAAATGGAAAAAAATCCGAAAAATTCGAATTTTTTCCAATTCTAGCAAAAAAGAAGCTTATTTTACAAATATCGCCAATTTATGAATAGCAGAGCTTTTTCGGATTTTCTAGGCCATTTAAGCCATTTTTTAATATTTCTCGGACAATATATTTTCCATTTTTCAAAGGTTATTTTCAGCACGTTTTTCAATAATTTTCAAAATTTCGAGATTCCTTTCAGCATAACAAAATTTCGAGAATATCAAAACATTCAGTAAATTTTTTAAGTCTGAAAATTCCAAGAATTTTGAAAAGTCTTCCGAAAAAAGAAAAAAATCATGTTCTCAAAAATTACATTTTTTTCCAAAAATTAGAAATCTCCAGAAAATTCAGATAGAAGTTAGATAAAATCTAAAAGAAGTCCGAAAAAATCCGGGAATTCAAAAAAAAAATCTAGGAATAAAAACTCACCCAAAAGCATGGCTGTCTGATGTTGCTGGGCCACTGCCGCCTGCTGCTCTTGTTGTGCCTTTTTGGCTCGTTCCGCTGCTTCGGCTCGTTGAGCGGCCTGCTGTGCGGCCTGAGCCTGTTGTGCAGCTTGAGCCTGAAGAGCTTGTGCTTGAAGAGCCTGCGCTTGCGCCATGATTAGTGCCATTTGATTATTCATCCCATTATTTCCAGCCACATTTCGTCCTCCAGCCGTCACCGCATTCAGTTGCTGAGCCATATACATCTGCATCTGGAATTTCAGATATTAGTAAGAGAAAGCGAATCAAATCAATACCATTTGCTGCATCATTGGATTCTTCATCGAATTCTGCATTAACTGATTCATCATCGCCGCCGCTTGCTGTTGTGGTGTCATCGACTTCTTCGCAGCCGAACTGCTTGATTTCGCTGCAGATGAAAGCTGAAAATGGAATTTTAAATTTTAAAAGAGAATTCAGAGGATTCCGAACCGGTGTCGACGACTTCATAGCCTGCGTAGGCGTGCTTGTTCCAGATGCCGATTGTGGTAGTCGTGGTCCAAGTGGTGTTGATGATACCGTAGCTGTGGATGACGTTGGAATTTGTTCTGCAACAAAAATGTTGGTCTGATGGCCTAGGGTTTCCACTTCCATTAATAAGAAAGAAACTTACGCGTCGAATGATTAGACGACGAGACGGCGGCCGCTTTCGCCTCGACCATCTGTTCCAGTTGTCCCTCGGCGATTCGCTTCTCGAATTCCTTTTCTTGAAGTGTAATCTTCTGGAATGCCCGCTTCAGAAGGGCCGTCTGATCCATTCGATTCTTCTTCTTTTGTGCAGTACTGACACATTCCGAGCAGTACAAATGAACGTCGTCTCCGGAACCCATCATCTTCCACGTGTGAGCCCAATCCGTTTTGCACTCCTCGCATTCGTACGCTGGTCCCGCGTATTTCCTAGAAATTTTGAGCGATAAGTTTTTGGTGCAAATCAAAGGGGTCAAATGGGCGTGGCTAAATAGTCTCCGCCTCCTTTTTGGGAAAGGGGCGGAGTCTAGGTATGGCTTACAGTAAAAATCCTCAGTTAGGTTCAAAAAACAAGCCCCGCCCATTCCAAAAAGTTAGTCTCCGCCCCTTTTACGCTCAAAATCTCGGATGATTTTTTTTTCGAAAAAATAGGCCACGCCCACAAAATTGAATTCCAAGCCTTCAAACTTCGGGGAATGCAGAAAAATGTTCAGAAATTTTAGGCCACGCCCACATCTTCCTAAATCATAATTAGGTGATTTCTAGTAGAGTTTTCGTTTTTGAGTTACAAAAAAAGTCAAAGCTTTAGGCGACGCCCACAATCCGGCGTTTTCAAATTTCCAATTATTTTTTTCTCAAAATTAGAAGTTCAAATCTTCCACTTTAGCTGAAAAAAGAGGCCACGCCTACAACTCGCCAAATCAAAAAAAAACTCACTTCTCAGCAGTGCGATCCTTACAAACAGCCGAAACAACCAGATCCAACCCGTTCAATGCCATGAAAGCCGATGCATTTGGATTTGGCAAAAACCAGATATCATGAGGTTGGGCTCTGGGCGTCGCCATGTTCATCAACGACTTATCAGCCTGAGCGCGGAACGAAATACGGGCGGCAGCGATTCGTTGAGCGGGCGTGTGTTGATTATTTGTCATCTTTTGGGATTGAGTGATTTGTACATGTTGCTGTTGTGGAATCGATTGTTGTTGTTGTAGATTCACAGATGACGTCGACGATGAAGCTGCCGCCTGCTCTGCCGCTTCTTTTTGTTGTTGAATCTGTTTCGTGTTCATTGATATCAGCTGCGCGAATAGTTGCGTCGTCTGAGCTGGATTCTTTTTCGCCAGTAGATAGGCTTGTTTCGCTGCGGGCGTTTGTCCAGCCAGTTTTCCGAGAAGATCCAGCTGTTGTTGTACTGTCAAATTGGCAAGGCTCGCCATTGTTTTACTCGCATTCTGCTGAGCAATGTTCTTTCCGTTGGCTGATAGCTTCTGGGCTAGTGCTGGTTTATGAGCTGCAGCCGCTGTCTTCGCCGCTTCTTCCATATCCAATTGTTTCGTTTCGGCGGCGAGCTGGAAAATGATTGAAGTTGTTTTGTTTCAAGGTACCTGCCCATCTAATACAAGTTTTATGGTAGTTTCGAGAAGAGCATCTGCGTCATCGTTTTTAACCAAAAAATTAGATTTGTAGGGGTAATAACTATAGGTAAAGTTGCGTTTAGAACGATTCCAATGTTCGATTATTTGCTGAATTTGTAGATTTTCAAGTACCATAGCCTAGAAACCGAAAATTCGACGAATTAGCTTTTGATCTGAATATCTAGAATGCTTCGAGAAGGCCGAAAATTCAGAAAATTTCAAAAAATTGATTTTTGTCGAAAAGAGAAACATGCCGGGAAAAGTGAAAGAATAGACCAATTTTGCATTTATTCTTTTCCCGAAAATTCAGAAAGTTTGAAAACTTTGAAACACTCAAAAAACTGTTTTGAAAAAACTCGAAAAAATCATTTCGAGGTAATTTTCAGGTTTTGGTGATTTTGACTTTCAAAACCCGGTAATTTTTCAAGCTCACCTTATTAATCGCCCTGGATTGACTCTCTCGCATCCTCTTCAACACATGCAGCTTGGCTTCCTCATCTCGTAACAGTTGCTCAGCTTCTTTTCTCATTTTCAGCCGTTCTTTCAACTGCTCCGCATCTGGTTCTCGATTCTTCATCTTCTCGTAGTGATGTCGTACCACTTCCATTTCCGACTCATGAATCGATGAATTCTCGCTCTCGTCAGTCATCGCATAGACTTCACCGTCGTCGTTGGCTCGTAATCCAAATCGGAAACACGTCTGATCGAATTCTTGACCATTTTCTAACCTTCTTTTCTTCGGTTTTACTTCTGTTTTCTCTCCTGATCCTCCCCCAGCCCCCTCTTCTCCTCCTTCTCCATCCTCATTCTCCTCGTTCACCCGTTTCAGTGGTCCCTGTACGATATCATCTTTCAATTTGATCTTTTCCTGTGCTTTCAACGCCGACGCTCGTGTACTCCTCCGTCTCAAGTCTCCAGGTGACAACTGAAGATCGTCGGCTTCAACCATCAACGACGTCGACGCTCCATTCAAATCTTTTGTAGGCGTCGTGTGAAACATCACTCCGTTTTGAAGATGTGTTAGGGCTCCAGAAGCGGTGGATGATGACGTAGCAGCTTCCTCGATGCTCATTCCGTTCCCATTCTTTTCCGAGTGACCGTTGAGTGGTGACGGAGGCACTTGTTGAACCTTTAAAACCTTTAGGACCGTTTTTGGTGTTTTTTGGATAGCTAAAATTTTTTATATTTGGTGGTCTAGAAAATCAAAATTCGGTCATTAATTTCTGAAGTATGTATCATGCTTTTAAGCCTATATTTTTCTGAACATTCTCTTATTTTAAAAACCGGCCTAGAAAACCAAAACTCGGCCATAGAGAAATTGTTTCAGGTAAATTAACTTTAAATGACTTAGAAATCCATTTTTTATTAGATTTTCAGATTTTAGGAAAATTTTCGTTTTTCAAAATGTCAAACTCCTACCTGTGCCATTTTTCAAGAGAAAACCAAATTTTCCAGGTGATTAGTAGACAAAAATCGAGATATCAGCAACAGCAGTGGCACTCGTCGTTTTTGAAAACTTGCATTGACTTGTGGTTGAGAACAGCACAGACTCTCTCTGTCTCTCTGTCTCTCTATCTATTTTTTTTCTCTTTCTTTCTTTTTTCACTTTTTCTTCTTTGTGTGTTCTTCTTCTTCTTTTTCTGGAAAAACGGAAAAAATGAGTTAAAGCCAGAGAGATCGAGAGACGCAGGTAAAGAACGATAAGAGAGACGCAGAGAGGTGAGACAAAAGATTTGAATATATCCCAAAAACGAAGAAGGGCGGTTCGGTGGGAGAAGACCGTGACGTCACATCATCACCACTTCTTCTTCTTCTTCTTTCACTCAAAATGAAATGAGCGAAAAAGGAGCGACGAGAGAGTGAGAGAGTGGGCAGAGAAACTAGGAGCCGGTATGAGAGAGTATGAGATTGGAAGAGACGCAGAGAAAAATGTATAATTTCAAAATTGAGTTTGAGAGTCGTCTCTTCGAATGAAGCAAATTCGGGAAAATTTGGGAATCTTTATGAGGAATTCGTCAGGGGAAAATGGGATTTTTTTTAGAAAAATCGAGCTGAAAATCGAGATTTTCCCAAATTTTTAACTGAAAATTCTCTCTAAAGATCGAGAGAAACTTCTCATTTCTAGAGAAAATGTGCAAATTTTTCGGAATTTTCGTGCTAAATTTGGAGAATATCCAGCAAAAAAGAAATTAGATTTTTCTCGAAAAAATGTTTATAACTGTTTTTTTTCTCAGCAAGAAAAACCATTTTAAAAAAATTTCGAAAAAAAACTAATTTTAATGCTAATTTTTAGGTGATTTTTAAGACAATTTAAAACCAAAAAATACATTTTTTTGTTTCAATAAATAGTAAAAAATAAATTTTTTCCAATTTTCAGAAATTGTTTTCTTTTAAAAATGTTTATGCCAAAATGTTAAGAATAGAAATTCTAACATTTTCAGCCTGTTTTCAGGGTAATTTAATTGAAAAGTATCTATCAAGACTTTCAGCAAAAAAAATAAATTCAACAGAAAAATCAAAACTTCAACGAGCTCAAAAGATTTCAAAATTCTCAATAAAAAATTTTTGGCGCCAAAAAATTAGTCTCAAATTCAAAGGCGCAACAAGACCTGATGCATCAAAACTTGTTGTGTTGCGCCTTTGAGATACAAGGTGATAACAGATATACAATTGATAATCGGCACCACGAAAATCTTTCTATCCTCCGATCAACACAGGATACACTACTTGACAAGTACCCACCCGAACGGCTTAGGAGGGGCAAAAAGGGCACACACGCAGAGATAGAGAAGGATGAAATTTACGGGTAAAAAGGGAGACCGGTGATGGCTTTGTGTTGTGTGTGTGTGCAATGCAGATGGTAATATAAACGTAATGGGAAGAAAAAAGAAAGTGATGAGAGAGTACGAGACATAGACAGAGGACGTCTTGGAAGGCGAGAGATAACGGAAAATGAAGAGAGTCAGAGAGAGAGAGAGAGAGAAAAAGAGTAAGACGATGGGCAGGATTGGGGTCCGAAATAGTCAAAACGCTCCTAGTTGTGTCAGGGACGCAGAGAGCGGTGGAGGAGAAGATGAAGATGAGGATGGAGAATGAGAAGAAGAACAACAGGAGAGAGAGAGAGAGGGGGAGAGAAGTGAAAGTTCGAGAGAAAATCTGATTTCCTATTGGGCGATTTTTATGATTCGATCCGAAAAATTCAAAATTTCAGTTTATTTGGTCTTTTCCTCTCTCTTTATCAGACTGGGGAAATATATAAAAAATGCTAAAAAAAGAGCAAAAGACTGAAAATCGCGAAAATTGAAAATTTTGATTTTTGATTGAGCTTTTTGACAATCATTCGAAACCTCGAAAATCGAAAAATTCAAATTTCCGTGATTAAAAAAAGTATTTTTAGGATTTTTGAATATTCGGAAATTTTTGAAAATTCGGACAAAAGGCCTAAAATTCTAGAAAGCAGACATTTGAAATTACAGGGTTTTTCCCGGACAAAAATTCTAAACAATCTTGAAAATTTGATTATTGAGGATGCCTAGAACTAGAGTGAATCCCTTTTAGAACCTTCCGGATTCTTAAAATATTTTTTTAAATTTCGAAATTGGCGGCCAAAAAGCCTAAAGTTCTAAAGAGCCGAAAATCTGATATTTTAATCCCAGAATTTCACAGGATCGTTATTCGAAAATTTTGAAATTTTACAGATTTTAGAAAAAGTGCCTAAATTCCTACAAAAGCACCAAAATAGTCTGGATTTTTGGATAGAACTAGACGCTGAAATTACGAATTTCTGGATTTTTGAATATATTTTGTAAAATCCTACACGTTGGAGTCCTTTTCTTGCTAGGAAAACTACTGTTCCCAAAATCTGGCATTTTAGAAGCTCTCGTCAGGAAGATCCAAACTCTGCTAAAAGTTCCAAAATCTTCTCCTTCTTCTTTCTTTTTCAGAAGAACACTCTAATTTCTCTCTCGCCTCTCTCTCTCTCTCTTCCTCAAAAGAAGAGTGACCACTAGTGCGGCCCGGTGCGGCCTGGTACCGGCCGCCCGTTTGGCACCCAACACGAACTTTTCTGTACAAACAAGTGAAACGAAATGTGTGTGAAAGAAATTTGAAACCATGATAAATACTGTTAAAGCTGTATTGGCAGGATTGCCGACCTTGAGCCGACCCTTCCATTTTTCATGGGATCTCTAGGGTGCACTTCAATTAGAGGGATCCTTCTATTACAGGTTTGACGGTGGTTAGTGATAAATCATCACTGATGAAGCTTCTGGAAATTCTTCTGGAAATCCACCAAAAAAGTGCTGTAAGTTGGGGGTGGCTTTTTGGGAGGAAGAAGTAGAGGGGGCGGGGTATGTGGAGAAGGAAGAAGAAGGAGGACACATAAGTCAATCGATTATTTCTTGTTTCGCTTCATTCTACTCGAACAATGACACTCGGCCACACACACACACACACACCCTCTAACACACAAAACGCACACACACTCACTCTCTCTCTCCTTCATTCCATTCCCTCCGAGGGAGAGAGAGAGAACCTGACTCCAACTGGGATTCAATATATAAAGTAGGTACTACTGATGACAGCTGTTTCCTCCCAAAGAAACTGAATCTGTTTGGTCGTTAGGGACGACTCGTTTCTATGGGACTACTGACAAGGCTAACAGCGGTTTCTCGAGCAATTTTTAAAACTTCCAAGGTCTTGGTATTCCTAAAATCGGAGCAGATCGTTCTCAGCGAAAAATCGAAAAAATCGAAGAACATTATCATCAGGGCAGTGATTATGTCTCCGCCTGCCAAGCATACCGTTCTGAACTGAGTGATTCCAAAAAGTCCAGGGCCACTCGGTAATCTCCCTACATAAACCAAGTTCCAAGAAAGCTGCTACATATGAGGTTAAGAACACTACAATCCAAATTCTAGGCTCGTTACTCTGGGTCGTCCTCAGAAGGAAAAAAACATCGAAAATTCTGGTTTCCACTCTGACTACTACAGTGCGATATGATTTTGAGCTTTTGTTTTCGCTCAAACACGGCTTGTTATCAGTGATCTTGCTAAGGCATCTGACTAGGTCAAGATTAAAATTTTCGGGATATTCCGGTCGTAGTCTAAGGAATTCAAAAATTCAAAAAGTCCAAACTTTTTATATTTTCGCAATATTCGAACATTGTGTATTCTAGCTGATGTAGGGAGAGCATCACCTCATATCGAGAAAAAAGCATACCGTAATACCTGAAATAGAAGGAACATCCTACTGTCAACTTTGAGCTGATTTTTTTCAGTTCCTTTGCAAGATATCAAAAATTTGCCAACTGATAAAATGTTTATGACATTATGATAAACAATCTGTCAGTTGACTGCTTTTTGATATCTCTCATAGGAACTGAGACAATGAAGCTTATAGGTTCATGTTTCAATGATCAGCTCTGCTACTAGTGACGGAGAGTTTCAGGTAATAAGCTTCAAGGCATGATCACTGATGATCTGCATCACTGATCAGCTAATCTAGGATTTCTTGAACTTCCTTTCTCATAAATACATTGAAACACATTATTTCTGATTGACAGTAGTTCCCAAAATGGAATCCCAAATCACCTATCATTAATCTAAAAAATGGAAAAGCTCATTACTTTGATAAGTCCGTCAAAACCAATAAAGTGTGGGATTCGAACAGTCCCGGAATGCGGTAATGTCGTTAACAACAAAAACAAGGTCAAGCAGTTATTCTCTCCCAGCAGGAAATGCGTCTGACCCGATTTTCTATCTCCATGATATGGTTAGCGGAATGGAAGCTGAAAAAATGAACCGAAAAAAAACATACAAAAAGTAGGCGTGGCTTCTTGACGCCACGTGGGTCCAAAGAAGAAGAAGAAGACGCTAGCTGGGACACGTCTCAAAAATCAATGCACACCGCTCGTTTTGTCTCGATGGGAGGCGGTGGGACGGGAGAAAAAGGGGGAGGGACACAAGAAGGGACAACACTAACAGCACAAAATGTAAAAACGGAGGAGCACCCCGACCCATAGCCAAAAGTAGGCCGACGACAGATGGAGACAGATTGGAAGGAGGAGCATAGACAGGAGATGTACCGGGAGACAACGAGAAGTGTAGGGTAAATGGTAATTTCTAGAAATCCCGAAAATCGGGAAATCCTAAAAATTCGAAAATGTTGAATTCTCAGTACTTTCCGAATCCCTAGCTCAATGATTCATCTATGAGAACACCAGAGAGCTTCTCAGCCATAAAATCACGAATTTCAGAATTTCTTAGAAGCTTTTAAAAACTACCTGACTGATCAGCCAGTTTTCAGACATCTAGCGCTATCCTGGACGAGATTCCAGAAGGTCCTGGAATATTCAGAATTCGGATTCCTCCTAAATCTTCAAAATACTCTCTATCTGATCAGTCAGTTTCTAAATCTAGACTGGAAGAGATTCTAGAAGATCCTGATGCTCTTTCGAATCTTAAACGTCGTTGGAATATTCAGAATTCTCGTCTCAGCAGGTTCAGCCGATCCTTTTCTTCACAGAATCCTTCAGATTCACTTGTAATGTCTTCTGTATCCTCGTAGGCTTCAGAACTCTTCGAAATTTCCGCAACTTCAGAATCTCGGCAAAATCGGTAAACGAAAATCATGTTCACCAAAAACTAATCCGCGCCTCTGGACCATCCACGTCTTCTAAACTCCAGAATCTCAAATTATGAATTTTCACGAAATTCCGAATCTTCTCCTCATTCAAAACTTTCTAACGAAGACACAAGACAACACCAATTGCTTTTCTTCTAATTTCATAGTCCGTGTGTTGTCTCTTCCTCTCCTCTCTCTCTCTCTCTCTCTCTCTCTCTCTCTCTCTCTCTCTCTCTCTCTCTCTCTCTCTTTCCGTGTCCTAAAACCACCCCAATCTACTCCCTCCGAGAGTGAATTTATTTCCCTCTGTGAGTGTTTTCTGTGAGTGAGAGTTAAGGCCCCGTTGACATATTGGGAGAGAGAGAGAGAGAGAGAGAGAGAGAGAGAAAAGAGAGGGTTTGTTTGTCATTTCAGAATCAATAATCATCTGCGTCTTCTTCTTCCTTTTTTCTTGCCCCCATCCCCACTTTAACAAGGAGAAGAACAAAATTGAGACTAAAACTAGGCGAAGCGTCATCATAAAGCAATGTGTGCAAACTTGGTCTAACAAGGGAAGTGTTTTTAGAAAGGCTTTGAGAATTTTCTGAAACTTTGGTCTAGAGTACTTTCGAACATGCTGATTACAGTGCTATTGTTATTTTTTCCCCGTATCCACTCACAAAAAATTATAGGCTCTTAAAGTAATTTCAGTACTAATTTCTTACTTTTGGAGTGAGTTTTTGAAAGGGTTAATGAAAGTTTTTTGACTTTTCTTGAGTGTGAATCGTACTTTCAAAAGTTTCTCTACAATCTGAGAAAGTTTCCTCATTTTTCAAAAAAAAATTTTTTTTGGAAAAATGTCGCCATGGGGTACCTCGTTGGCAGTTTTTTCAGATTTTCGAAAAATTTTTTAATTTGTCAAAATGAATTCTGAACGTAAAGAAACAATAAAAGGAGTCTTTTCACAAAATTTGGTGGCTCACATTCTTCTTGAAATCACAAATAAGTGATTTTTCGTATCTTTCGTTGGATCGCAGTCCTTCGAGTTCCGCCCAGTAACAGTCAAATATTTTGATAACAAAGATTTACATCATTCCTGACAGATTTATCACTGTGCCGCACTCAAAATGAACAAATCCGTGTTGTTTTGGCTAATTTTTTGACTAGAGAAGACTATCCAGCAGTGTTTTAAAAAAATTTTGAAATTTGATTTTTCGAAACAAGCCAAAAATGAATGTATTTTTTTTCAAAATGAGTCAAATTTTGAATGAGAATTTTTAAAAAAGATTTTGACACATTTTGGCATTTTCAGAGAGATCAGACAAAAAAGCAAAAAACAAATCGGGGAGAGTGGGATCGAACCTAACCCTAGTCAGTTACCGCCATCCCTCTTGGAAAAAATGTCGTCTCATTATTCACCATGTCTAAAAGTATATGTGTACCAATTTTTTAGAAATTCTCAAAGCCTTTGTGAAAACACTTCCCTTGTAAAATCAAAATATAGGGAAACGATTGATCACTGATAGCAAAAAAATCAGTGGTATGGATGCTTCTGAAGCAGGGGCTTGGGATGCTGGAATCTGGAAATTGGGGATTTCGAAATCTAAAGGCACAGACATCGTAAGAAGCGACATAAGTAAGAAGCGGAAAGAAGAGCTAAAAATTCTGAAATTCTAGGAAATTAAAAAATTGAGAAACACGGGAAATCAGGTAAAATACACTGGAATTAGCTCAAATTCTAGTGTCGTATCTCGGAAAATGTTTAAACTAGAAACCAAAAATTCAACCTAATGAAATAAATGAAATTCTTCGGAAAAGGTCAATCCAGAAATAGAAATCACTGTAGAAAGGGCAACACATCATGACAACAGGGGCTATATTATCATGGGAAAATTGACAATTTGGAAGTCTTCTCTTCCTCTTTCTTCCCACTGTCTTTTCTATTTTTTAGCCTCGGTCTGATAAGAATTATCTAGGGTTGGCTTGGGGGCAAAAAGGAGCGATCCCCGCCCCGCGGGTGCGGTATACTTTGCGTAATTGCGCGTAACTGAATGGACCAATTGACTTGAAATTTTCAGGGTAGCCTAATTTGGTACCCTGAATCGTAAAAAAATCTAAAAATTTCGGTTACTGATTCTTTAAACAAAGTTGTTTTTCGACAGGCGGGGCG
>NC_013489.2:364089-383200 GCF_000004555.2 Caenorhabditis briggsae
TGATGCAGATCATCAGTGATCATGCCTTGAAGCTTATTACCTGAAACTCTCCGTCACTAGTAGCAGAGCTGATCATTGAAACATGAACCTATAAGCTTCATTGTCTCAGTTCCTATGAGAGATATCAAAAAGCAGTCAACTGACAGATTGTTTATCATAATGTCATAAACATTTTATCAGTTGGCAAATTTTTGATATCTTGCAAAGGAACTGAAAAAAATCAGCTCAAAGTTGACAGTAGGATGTTCCTTCTATTTCAGGTATTACGGTATGCTTTTTTCTCGATATGAGGTGATGCTCTCCCTACATCAGCTAGAATACACAATGTTCGAATATTGCGAAAATATAAAAAGTTTGGACTTTTTGAATTTTTGAATTCCTTAGACTACGACCGGAATATCCCGAAAATTTTAATCTTGACCTAGTCAGATGCCTTAGCAAGATCACTGATAACAAGCCGTGTTTGAGCGAAAACAAAAGCTCAAAATCATATCGCCCTGCCCCCCGCTTTCGGGGCTTCCGCGTCAAAGCGGGAGCCCCGTTGCCAACCCTAGAATTATCAGGATAGACCTATCATGAGAGCTATTCCATTAGATGAAATAAACCCAAACTTTTGAGTTTGAGAACAAATTTCAAAGGACCTATAATAGAATCGCACCCAAATGCCTTCAAGGCAATCCTACGGCCGACCGCGGTCGATCATTTCTCTTGTCTTCCATAGAAACAGATTTTTAATGAAGCTGGAATTATTTTATCTCCAAAGCTGACATTTCAGATAAAAAAGAATCAATGCGCCTTCGATTTCGGCTTATTCACCGATTTTTTCTCATTTTTTCAACTGCTTTTTTCCCCAAAAATCGCATAGACTTTCCTGAGAAACGGAAAAACGAAAACTAGCGAAAAATGATGGTAAAAATGGGTGAAAATACCTAAATTCTCGTTTATCAAGTATTTTCTTAAATAGAAGCCTACCCAATGCGTGCTCTTTGAGCTCAATTATCTCGGTTCCAACGAGAGATTTAAAAAATCTGTCAACTGATAAAATGTTCATCATGATATCATTAATATTTTATCACTTGACAGATTTTCGATACCTTTCATAGGAACCGAGATAATTGAGCTCAAATTTAACGGTTTGGATAAGCTTCTACATGAGAAACGGTAACAACATCCGATCAATGCAATATTTAGTCTACGTGCTGAAATTACGTTAATGGTCTTGTTTGAAATTATTGGCACCTATAACAATTCATGCGTTTGAAAAGGTGCCTTTCTGAAACAAGTACTACAACGCGGAAGCCTGTCAACGGTGAAGATAGTCAGTCATTGATCAAACAGGGACAGCCTCATTTCCATTGAACAAAAAAGGAATCGAGGAAGAAGAACAAATGGGGGTATATGTGTGTTTTCGAAATGTTTCGAAAACTGTAAATAAGCGTTTCTCCTATACTTTTTGCATGGCACTCGTGACGTAGTTAGGGAATGTTCTAGAGAAAATTCAAATTTCTAAGCTTGCTCCAGCGAAAAGGAGCAAAAAAGACTTTGAAGCTTCAAATTTTTTAGGTTTCTCCAAAGAAAAGGAGCTGGAAACTTTGAATCTCTCGTTAAAGTCGCTCAAAAAACCGAAAATTTGCCACGTGGCAACTGGTTGCTAACGCCCTAAAAATCCTGAAAAAAACTGAAAATCCATGCGCCCAAATGACATTCAAGAATGTAGATATGAGTCGGTCGGAGGATTGAAGAAGCAAAAGGGTTAACGACCAAAAATTGTGTTAAAAAAAGAAAAAGGAGACGAAGATGTCAGATATGTGTGGAAGAAGAAGAATAAGAGGAGCGACGACCAAAAAAAAAGAATGAGAGGAGGGAAGATGAGAAAATGAGAGGGAATAAGAGGGTCAAAAAGAGAGGGAGATTCCGAAATGTCATTTATTATAGAAATTATAATTTTCCTAGTCGCATTTTGGCTGGAAAGTTAGGCGGTAAAAATAACATTTTATGCTGAAAATTTCAGAAATTTTGAAGCTGAAACTAGATGAAATGAATGGAAGAAAAAATAGCGGAGAAATGTCTGAAAAATCGATAAAAATCACTCAAAAAGTCCCAATTTCCTGGTGAATTCCAATAGTGATACTATCTGTCTGTAGCCACCCGTGTCCAGGTGTCCACCACTCGATTTTTTCCAGTTTCCGATTTTCGCCTGTTTAATTGTTTCGAATAATTCTAAAGTTTATGGAAAATGGGTCATTTTTTGAATATTTTTTCCCGAATTTTCAGCACTTTTAATTCAGCCGTTTTCAAGCTCCGACCACTTTTTGAATTTCTAAATTTCTGATTTTCTGAACTTTTGAATTTTTTTTCGGTTTTCGGAATTCTTGAATATCGGAAATTTTCGAATTCTGGAATTTTCTGAATTTCGGAATTTTTTGAATTTCTGAATTTTTGAATTTCGAAATTTTCTGAATTTTTTGATTTTCGGAATTTTCGGAATTTTTTGGTTTTCGGGATTTTTTGGTTTTCGGAATTTTCTGAATTTTTTGAATTTCTGAATTTTTGAATTTCGGAATTTTCTGAATTGTTTGATTTTCGGAATTTTCTGAATTTTTTGGTTTTCGGGATTTTCGAATTTTTGAATATTTGAATTCCGGAATTTTCAAATTCTCGAATGAAACCCAAAAAATTTGTTTCTCAACCAATGCAGCCTAAAAATGATTCCTCAAACCAAATCTCTGAAATTCAGTTACGCTCTTTTAAAGCTCCGCCCACTTTTCTGGGCGTGGCCTATTTTACTAAAAAAAGTTTTCCTCAGGATCTATGAAACCTACGTCACTTTTAATACCTAAACTCCAATAACACCTATATTAATCTTTGTTGATTTCAGCGGAAAAATCAAAAAACAAAAAAACTTTTTTTTTGAAAATTTCGCTTTTTTCAGAAATTCGAAAAAATTCCAAACATCCTGAAAAATGTAAAAAAAGTCCTAAAACACCTGAAAATTCCGAAAATTCTAAAAATTCAGGGATTCCAAAAAATTTTTAAACTTCAAAAAATCTCTCAATTTAGCATCTGGAATTTGTCATTCACTTTTCAAGGAAGACGAAGAAAATGAGAAATTAAGAAATGAGATGACAACGACAAGTGGGTTGATGATGATCACATGATATTAAGAGGAAGAGGAGAAAAGGTTGTGAGAAATGTATATAGATGTGTGTGTGAGGTGTGTTCAGAGAGTGCATTCGATCGTCGGAGCGATGGAAAAAAAGAAAGAGTTGGGAGAGAGAGAGAGAGAGAGAGAGAGACGCAGGAAAGAGACTCTCTCTTTCTTTTTTGGAGAGAGAGAGAGGGAAGCAGCACAACCACAAACATCATTTTGAGACTAAATTTTTTTTTGCGTATTTTGCTATTTTCTACATTTTATGTTTTTGGCTAGTTTTTTGTTATTTGAGGATTGATTTACAATTTGCGGGAGGGGAATGTGATGTTTCAACATTTGGGCAGAAACTGAGCAATAGTCTCAATTTTTGAATTTGGCGGCATTATCTGGGGTCTCACTGGAAGACCTAAAAACTTGGGAGAAGAAGTAAAATAGGCTGCAAAACGATTTTAGTGAAAAAAAAGTGAAAATTTAGCTGATTTTGCTGATTTCCACTAGGATAATGATGCCAAATTTGAAGTTTCACCGAGCACAAAAATATGATAGTTTTTGCTTTTTCATTAAAAAATTAAAGCAGTTTGGGACTTTGAAAAAATTAGATTTAAAAAAAAGGTTTTTGAAAAATAGATCACACCGGAAAAATTCCCTGTGAACTTTGAGCTGAATTATCTCGGTTCCTATGAGAGATATAAAAAGTCTGTCAACTGATAAAATGTGGGTTATATCATGATAAAAATTTTATCAGTGGACGGATTTTTGATATCTTTTCAAGGAACTGAGATAATTGATTTCACAGTTAGAGGGAACATTCTATTAGAGCTTTTACGGTAATTGTTCAACACTCTAGACTTTATGCTAAAAGTCAAAATATATATTTTTGGTTTGTTAGAAGTTCGGCATTTCAGAAACTAACATTATTGGAAAACTTTCGGGATCCAAAACACCCCTATTTTTTGCTTTTAAACCGTAAAACTTTTAGTACCAGTTCCCTTTAACACTGAGCCAATTTTTTTCAGTATCTGTGAGAGATATCAAGCATTGGTCAACTGAGAAAACGTTCCTGATATTTTGATAAACGTTTTGTTAGTTGACCACTTTTCGAGACCTCTTACAGCAACAGAGAAAAATCGGCTCAAAGTTAGAGGCACTTATATTTCAGGCGGTCATGGTATAGGTCAGAGCGAAGGAACCAGAATTCCAAATAACAGGAAATAATAGAACATGGAACAGAAAAATTCAAATGAAATTCCAATTCACTAATAATGTATGCAAATCCCCACAATACTCTTCAAACGCCTCCTGAAATAAGTGTGTGATGACGTGACAGCGACGAAAAGGCTCTTAAACACAGATGAATGACGTCAAAAGTGAGAAGTACACAGGAGAAAAGTGGATAATGGCCTAGGAAACTCAAAATCTCAAAAAAAGTTCGGTCTTTTTCAAACTCTGAAAATTCTTAGACGCCATTTTTTTCAGATGAAAAAAAGCTAAAAATTATAGGTCTAAAACCTCAAAAAAGTGCGTCAAATTCAAAAATGCGAGTGTCGAAACTGGAAATTTTCAAACCGTAGAAATAACTAACCTAGAAAATGCCTATGAGAGCTAGGCCATTCGGTCTATGACCTACAAAACCAAGAGCCCCAGAGAGACAGGTGATCAAACAATCATCTCTCTTTTTCTATGACCATCAGCATACGGTTTTATGCGAATGTCATAAGAGGTGGCGGCGGCTGATCTCCAAGGTCTACTACCGTAACCTTTAAAGGCGCATAGCCTAAAAATCTAGTGTAGATCGGAACTCGTCTGTCAGACATCTTCTTAGGCTACATCGTAACCAAGGCCTCCTACCGTACTCTTTAAAGGCGCACAGCTTGAAAATTCCTTTGACTCAACATCATCTACTGACATCCGGACAAACCAACCCAAGAACAGGAATCTCAGAAAATTTGAAAAAAAAACTTCCAACTGTACGTTTTTTGGTGTTTAGATGTGAGAGCGTTCCCCAAAAAAACATGCCTACTTTTTCTTTCGATTCTCTGCGTCTCTCACTCTCTAGTCTTTCTTCTAGAAATGAGAGATAAAAACGGAAGTGTAGTGACTTGGAAACAAAAAAGAAGAAAAAGAAGAAGAAGCATTTTTCAGAAGAAGAAGATGTGAAAACCAAAGAATAGGAGAGAGCGAGAGTGTGAAATTGATGGGAGACAGCAGACAAAAAGTTCCGTTTTTTTGCAAACAAGGTGATCATCATGATGATGATGATGGTGTCGCCTCTATGATGACACGTGGAATTTGTTAAAAGTACTCTTCAGGTCTCGAAGCAATTTCTCGACATCGCTCAGATTTCGGGGGAGAAAAGGGGCGTGGCCAGTTTTAGTCAGGAGGAGGCAACTTTTTTTTTGGAAATGAAGCACAAAAAACATGCACAGGGCATGGGGAGAAGAGCACTCACACACACACACACACACACAAACTCAACAGACACACACACACACACACACATTGGCTCACTCTTTCTCCGTCCAACAGACCCGATGGACGGACAAACCGAGTTGAGATGAAGGCGATATGTAATGTCAATAAACGGGGGGCAAAACAGCCAAAATGCAACAAGCCGCCCCGAAGAGACAGAGAGATGAGACATAAGCCAATGAATGAAAAGGCAAGCGTTCAGAATCTTCATATTCATTACCGAAACAAAATCTCTCAATTTAAAATCAATGTTTGATTCTGTTGGACCCATCAAAGTAGTACCTCTTCAAAGGAGTCCTTGAGCCAAAGGAATACCGGGATTCTGTTGGACCATTCAAAAAGATACCTAGGCCGATTCGAATCTTCAGAATATCCTTCGGAACTTTATGAATTCTGGGTTCAGGAAAAGATTCTCGATTCAGATTTCTGTTGCAGCCCCTTCATCTTCAAGATTTCCAGGTTTCGAACTACAAGACAATGTGATTCTGACAATTCGAATTTCGATGGAACCAAAAATTTTGAGCTCTTCACGATCTATCATTTGATACCACAACGGACTGAGAAGCTCATTTTGAAGCCGAGTTATTCACTGGTCAGTTACTGTAGGAATCCATGAATTCCCAAGTTTTGAACTCGAAATTCAAAATTCAGGGAATTAGAGTTTGCAAGGCCCCAAGACTCATGAGTTCTCTACGATTTTATGAACCAATGATGCTTGTAGTACGTGACAGAACTAGACGATCTAACAGCTGCTATTGGAACACCTCCTATCCCTTATCGTCCCCGCATCGACGAGGAGGAGGTGTCAAGTTGACACCACTGTCAACCCGGGGTCATTTTTCTGGGTTTTTGAAGAGGGAGAGACGGAGTGATTCGTGGCAAATCATAGCACTCAAAATGTATTACCTATCTTCCCCTCTTCCCTTCAAATGCGATCAATTTCAAATTCTGATTCAAGATCTTCTGAATTCGGGGAACCATTCCAGATCTTCAGAATCCAACAGAATTGAGGCACTTGAAGATTCCAGAACCTCACAGGATCGAGACCCAAGGTCCCATGTCCGTCATCACCTCCTCCTCTTCTTCCCATTCCTCTCTAAACGCCACATTCCAAAAAGGACTAAATATATATATGACCATGACTACGGTCAACAGGCCCCCTCCCCAGCAGCAGCAGCTGCAGATGAATCTTTTCCCTCTCTCATTCTCTCTATCTCTTGTGTTTCGCACAGTTCCGGTATTACAAATTTTCCAACACAAGAAGAGACACAAGAAGACGCAGAAAAACACATATGGGGACAGTCACTCTTTATAGAAAAAGAGAGGGATCAAATTGAGGTTGAGATTCTCTATCGTTGAGAATGGAAGAAGGTCCTAGCAATCTTAAATGTTAAGAGATCGACCTAAAATTAGGTGGCAGT
This sequence comes from Caenorhabditis briggsae, assembly GCF_000004555.2. Taxonomy (NCBI): domain Eukaryota; kingdom Metazoa; phylum Nematoda; class Chromadorea; order Rhabditida; family Rhabditidae; genus Caenorhabditis; species Caenorhabditis briggsae. The sequence continues at coordinate 371,131 of NC_013489.2, forward strand.
CCAAGATCCCAAAATCACTGATACACAGATTGCAAATAAAATAAAAATTGGCTTTTCTCAAATGGTGTAGTCCTTCTATAGCAAACTGACAGAAAGGAATTATATTCTTATCATGACTCTCTAATCAGATACATAAAATTAATAAAAATCAGTTGGTCGAATTCCAACGGCGCCATCCATCTGTATGCCGGAACTTTATAGATTTACGGATCTTCAAAAGAACCCACGTGGAATCTGAAGCCAGCAAAACGAATCAAATCGACTATGATGAAGATAGGTGTCAGTGATCTACAGTATCATCTGAGTTTTGAGTTTTTAGATAACGAAAATCTTTAATCTCTGCTAGAAGAGGATTTTTCACTTTGCCAAGTCCTTGAAATCTCTCGAACGGGGTTCCAAAGCAAAGGAAGCGGCTTACTGTACTTGGAAGCTTCCCAGCTAGCCGAGCTTTTCTCTGAAGATCGGCCATGACAGCCGATGTTCTGGTATATCCATGTTCTGGTATTTTTGGCATGAGAAATCTAGAAAAATCAGATTTAGATGAAAACTTAAGGTTATCTAGACACCCTCTCAGTACCGAAGAAGCCGCTTTCCCAGTGCAAAATCAGCGATAGTCTCAGACTTTTAGATGGTTCCGTTTTTCTCTCTTTCAGTATGTCTAATCTCGCGAGCTCTTCTGCTAAAAACAAGTGGGAGTACTTATTTTAAGACAGCCAGCAGCAGCGATTGCATGGGGTGATGCCAGGAACTTAAGAAGAAAAAGGGAGAAGAGGAAATTGGCTCAATGAGCTTTGAAATTTAAAAAAAAATGGAGCAAAAATTGGTCGTTTGTGAGTATTTGATGGGCGTGGCTTGATGGGCGTGGACAAATGGGCGGAGTCTAGAGAATGGAGCCTTTCTGGAAAGTACCAGAAAAAAGGTGTCCAGCCGAGGGGTCGACCCGATTAAATGAAAATGAGACGGGCGGTGTGGTTAGTTGGTTGGGAGATGGTGTAAAATCCGAGAAATAGTATTAAAAATGGTGGAGGGTCGGCTAGAGAAAACAGCGCTGACAAGAAAACTACGAATAAAAATGCGGAAAAAAGAAGTGTGTCCTCCGTCCCGTCTACACTCTATATGCATTTTTATACTCAAAACATCTTTTCCTCCCACTGTCTGTCTAACTATTATTTGTGATTCTTGCTGATCACCTAAAATTTTGAATTCCGAGAAACTGGACACACCGACTCACAGACAGACTTTCCAGACAAATTTAAACCTAGAGACTCACCGAGATGGGACCGAAATTTCCAGTAAACTGACGAGAACAAAAAAAAAAGGTTTTTCGCTTCATCAGCCATCTCTGATGCCAGCGTGGATAGCTTAACCTCCCTGAGACCTCATTCTTTTAGTCTCTTAACCTAATCATTCAGCTCATAGGGTCAACACGCTTCCACAATTTTCTCGCATTTCGTCGTGGCAAAAGTGGGCGGAGCTTAAGAATTATAGTCAGTGGAGACACCCAAGAACATCATATTCCATCCCAAACAGTGAGAGGAGAAGTGGGCGGAGCCTAATTCGAAAAGTCAGGTGCTCAGTTGCTTCGTTGTTGTACAACTCCCAAAGTGGCAAAAGTGGGCGGAGCCTATGGCAAGACTTTTAGTCGATCCTTGTTAACCTATCCCAGCAAACCTTCAGAACAGTGGGCGGAGCCAATTTTAGAAATTTCTTGATTTTTCTAATTCTTTATGCTATTACAACTCGACCAAAAAAGGGGCGGGGCTTCGGTGAAGTGGGCGGAGCCTCGGCTCTTGATTTTCTACAATTCAAAGAGCATGTTCAGTGGGCGGAGCTTCGAGTATTACAAATTCCGAAACTCCGAAACTTGAGTCCTTCCGAAAATTCAAATTTCATGTGTTTTTTTTCTGACGAAACCGAATAATAGATAAGCGAGTAAAAAAGGCATACATTCTTAACAAGATTAGACAAAAAAGGAGAAAAATTTAGTTATTTCTTCATTTTTTTCCGAAAAAAAAGGAAGAAGAAGAAGACGTCTAGAATGGGAAGCACGATCAAAAATCAGTAAAAAACCTTTGATCTCTCTCTTTTTTCATATCAGAATCATAAGAATTGAAGTGATGGCGTGATGAAGGAATGAAATCTAGAAATCTAGAATTCCGGAAGATTCGCGGATTTCAGAAGGCTGAAAATCGAATTTTCAAGAAATACGAGTACTGTACTTTCAAAGGCGCATGATAGCAAACTTATATTTTATTATTCTGGTACAACGGGTAGTGGCCGAAGGTCCCACAATGACAACTACAGTAATCTAAAAATATTTTTATTTTCCGAACTTGTTATCGCGATTTTCCTGTTTTCTTCATTTGCTGAAAACACATGAGATCCGGAAGAAATTTTTAGGTTACTGTAGTCTGCCTTGTGGGGCATTCGGCCACGGTCGCCGGTATTTCTCTTCTTTCTTTTCCGGGATTTAGACAAAAAAGCTGAAAATCTGTGTGACATTTTTTCAAAGAAAACGGTTTGAGCTAAAACTTCAAAAAAAAAAATCAAATCTGCATTTTCTGCCACGTGGATTCTCGAACAGAAGTAGGTCTGAAAGAGTCAGAAAATTCTGGAAAATGCTTGACGATCGACTTGTTTTGCAATCATCTCAGACGCCCACGTAGCTTCAGACTTGGATTTCTCGGAAGTCAGATTTTTCGAATTCTAAATTCCTGGATTCCAACCTTCTACAAAATAAATTTCCTAAAATGTCCGTTAGTTATGCCGTGCTTTACATTAATCAACTCGACCACCCAATTTCTGAATTCTCGAATTCTCGAATTCTAAAACTGTCAGAATTCAGAATAGATGTATTCTTTCCATGACACGCCGCAATCATCATTATCTTTCTTCTTTCCCTCTCTTCCCAATCTTCTTGATTTTCTAACACAATGAGAAGAAGCAGGGAAGAAGTAGGAAACGAAGAAGGAGCGATAATGTGGGAAGAGAGAGAGAGAGAGAGAGAGAGAGAGAGAGAGAGAAAAGTGTTTTGACTTGTTGCGGGAGGGGTGAATGAATTCACTCTTCTCCTCCTCATCGTTCCAAAACACAAAAACTACTAACAGCAGAATAATAATTGGAGACAAAAGAAGAGAGGAAGGGATTTGGAGAAGGAAAAAATTCCAGATTCCACGTGGCAATTTTTAGGTGGAAACTCTGGAAGTGAAAAACTAGTAATCGAGAATCTGAAGGTCTTCAGAATCTACGAATATCTTAATATTCTGAAACTAACCGAAATTCTGAAAATTTTTGAAATATTGAAACACAAGAATCCCATGAATCCGAAAAATACTGAATTCCAGAAAATTCCAAAAATCCTTTAAAATTTTCAAAAGTCCTAGAACACCTGGAAAACCCAAAAATTCTAAAAATTCAAGTAATCCGAAAAATCTTCAAAATTCCAAAAACCCTTCTAATTTCCACAAATTCCGAAAATCCCAAGAATTCTGAGAAATTTCACAAAAATCCCGGAAATCTTTTAAAAATTCTTCAAAATGTCTAAAATCACAAAAGAATCTAAAAATTTGAAAAAAAACTCTTTTCATTTTTTTATCAAATTTTTGGCATTTTTCAAACTAATACAAACAAAACAAATGAAAGGAATAGGCGACAAGGGGCTCCCGAGGAATTAGGAGCCAGATATATCATGTGAGAGAAGAAACGAAAACAAAAATTTTGGAAAAACAAAGAAACGACAAACATCTTTCAAAAGAATAGGAGGGAATTGTTATGCGAAATAAATAATATTTTTTAATTATTTTTCGAAGATTGGATGGAAAATGAGAGAAAAAAGAATCGATGGACAAGCACTCTTAGCGAAAAAAAAGAATCTTTTAAAGTTGAAAATCGATGAAAATTCGGTAGGAAACTTGAAAAATAGGGGAAAAAAACTGTTTTTGAACCGGCGCTAAAAGGAAAACCCAACACTTTACGACACTTTGCGGACAACACAACTTTTCGGCTTGCACTTTTCGGCTTGTACTATTTTTTTTTGAACCTTTTTTAGGCATTTTCAGCTCAAAAAATGTCAAAACGAGGTCAATCATCGTCAATGTCTTACAAAGACAAAGTAAGTCGGATTTCTTTCTAAAATACTCTTTCTTAAAAATGTATTTCCAGGCAAATCTTCACTTTGTCGAGCAAGAAGAGCCGGCATTTATTAAGGCGATAAAGGCAAAGATGGGATATAAGGAGCCGGCGAAATTGGAAGACAAAGTGGGTATTTTAACAGAAATGATTGATTTATTCTAAATTTTGAATTTTCAGTTCGACGATGAAGCAGGCCCAGCAGATTTCGACGACGATGAAACGGATCTGATGCGAATGAAAGAGGAGGATCGGCCACAGGTGGTGGTGTTGAACGAGGAGACGGATTTGACGAAGGAGGAGTTGTCGAAAGAGTTGGAGGCGAAGAAAAAAGAAGAAGGAGGTAATTTTTTAAAGTTTTCTGATCTTTTCAAGTTCTATTTTTCCAGATAAACTAATCGCCGAGGGCAAAATTACATTCAAAAAGCCTGTAAAACAAGTAGGAAATGATGCTGATGAGGAAGCTGAAAAGAAGAAAAAGAAGAATGAGCCAGCGCCGAAGGTCCAGAAGGGCCTTTTGTCGTTTGGAGACGACGAGGAAGATGAAGAATGAATAATTTTGTTTTTTTCTCTGTAATTTTTAATTTGTTTTGATTTGTATTCTGTGAAAAAACCCTTTTGATCTCTATTTTTACCTGGGATATGACACAGAAACTCACAAAATTTTTTACAGCCTACAGTAGTCCTTTAAAGGAGCATATGGTTTCTCGGTAGGGTCTCGACACGATTTTAAGAGGAAAGCCGCGCGTTTCAATCATTTTTCATCATTTCTTCACTAAAATTGATCTATTTTCTTTGCAGATTATACTAAAAACACTTTGAGCATTGAAACAAAGCCCGCGGAAATCCGAAAAACAGTCGATTTCGGCATTAATCTCGTCTCGATCCCTCACTTCCTCCTCGTTCAACAATGAACGATGGGGAGAACTACTGGAATGCGTTTCGTTCGCACAAACGATCCGCCAGCGAAGGTCCGACACTCTCACCATGGATGATAACCGCGTTGCAAGGAACCAAGCTCCTTCTATTCGCCATTTGCAATGTCATACTAACCCTGGGATCCGTGTTCTCGAAGCTCATCGTGCTCATCATGGCAACTAACATTCTACCGCGAACTCATCTCATCGGAAAATTCTCGAGGAAGTGTTCGAGAGCTATTGGTAAGAATTTTGCTTAAATTTCTAAAAAAATGGTTTTTAATCACTATTTTCAGTTCGTCGAACGTCTACAACAACTGCCGGAATCTATCTATCCCTCCTTCTCATCCAATGCTTTCCCGACACAATAAATCTCGTTCGATCGGCTCTTGAGATGTACAAAGGACAATGTGGGCGGCTGATTCGATCTGTAGTCGTTCTCGAAGCCCTTCGTGCCGTTGGTCTCGCCGTTCTCAGCTTCCACGTATTCCCTCAGTTGGATCTCGGTCGATGCCTGGTTCTCAGCGCTTGTTTCCCATTGGTAGCTGTTTTACAGCGATCGCTAGTCGCAATGGTGTCTGCCGCTCGTGCTGGACGCTCTTTCAAGAATCGACTCGGTCGCTGCTTCCTGGCTGTTCCCCACGTCATCATGTTTCTGATTCTGATGTCTAGTTGCTATGTATGGACACTATTCGACGGAAAGTTCACTGCCACCATCTCTCTCCCCATCGGAATCGTTTGCACTTCCATCGGATTCTGGGAGTCATGGATCGACACCACACACGCTGGCACCACGTACGATGAGCTCTATCGACTGAAATATGCTGTTCGCAAGATGAATAACACGACGAATTTCGCGGTGTCGTTCATGCGTATTGCTTGTACTGTTTCTGTGATGGTAAGGGGTGAAAATAGAGGTTTAAATGAGAAATATGGGGGTTTTTCCAGGTTGCCGCAGTGTTCATGAACGGTCACACGAAACTCAACGCGTCGCATTTTGTGAAGGCGTTCTTCAGTTTCAGCACGAAGCAAAATTACACGTAAGGGAGTTTTCAAGCTTTTTAAACTTCAGTAGCTCGATGTTCTTTCAGACTGCTTCTGCTCCTGGCATGCGGCATCATCACTCTCCACTCCGTTATGCGTGTCATCTCCCGATTCCTCGCCGCTTTGGACCTCCACCCCTTCTCATTCGTCCATCCACTATCTATTGCTCCCCTACTTGCCTATGGATACGTTCGCTACGCCTGCCAATCTCCGACATGTTGGATTGCACGCCGTCTAGCGAAATTCGGTCTCCGATGGGTTTGCGATCAATGGTTCCAGAATCATCAAGGATCCACGCATCCGGACTACTACATTTGTTTCATTTGGTTGGCGGTTGGATGCTATAGAGGATGGCGGCTGGTTCGGCAGAGGTATTTCGATACCACGGAGGAGATGTAAGTAAGCACGACGTCTTTTTTTTATATGATAATTTTTGCAGAATCTCATCTATGCCACCAGTGTGCAATGGTCTCTGCATTGAACAGTCTCTTGTGATCTTCCAACATTCGCTGAATCGTCAAGAGAAAACAATGGTGATTGAAGACGAGGACGTCATCGACGAGAACGATGAGTTGAGAATCCGAAACGACGAGGTTGATAGGGTCTCGACAGTCTACGGATGTGCTACCATGTGGCACGAGACAGAAATCGAGATGCGTCAAGTGATGAGAAGCATTCTGAAGCTCGACGTTGATCATGCCACCCGGATGAATAATAAAAAGGTCAACGAGCTTCGTTACCGTCTGGAAATCCACATTTTCTTCGACGACGCCTGGGAAGACATCGTGGAGGATGGAATGGAGAAACGACAGCCAAATGAGTACTTTAACATGTTCTTTGATCTTTTGAACGATATGACAGGCGAGAAATTGAATGAGGAGGGCAAAATGGAGACGAGAATTCTGGTCAACACCCCATATGGTGGACGCCTAGTGGTCAAGCTTCCATCTGGAACTCTGCTGTTCGTACATTTGAAGGATAAGAAAATGATTCGACACAAGAAACGATGGAGTCAAGTGATGTATATGTACTATCTTCTTGGTCATCGAATCATGGACTGCCCCCTTTCAATTGAAGATCGACAACAAATGGCTGACAACACCTTCATCTTGGCTATCGATGGAGACTCCAAATTCGAACCAGATGCTCTTCTACGTCTTCTACACTTGATGAATGCCAAAAGTGACATTGGTTGTGCTTGTGGACGGATTCACCCGATCGGCAACGGAATTATGGTTTGGTATCAGAAGTTCGAGTACGCCATTGCCCATTGGTTCCAAAAAGCGGCAGAACACGTCTTCGGATGTGTCCTTTGTGCTCCTGGATGCTTCTCCCTCTTCCGTGCTTCCGCCCTAATGGATGATAATATCATGCACAAATACACAAAAACCGCCTCCGAACCTCGTCACTACGTTCAATACGATCAGGGAGAGGACCGTTGGTTGTCTACCCTACTCTTAAAACAAGGATACCGTATCGAGTACGCCGCCGCTTCTGATGCCGAGACCTATGCTCCTGAAGGATTCGAAGAGTTCTTCAACCAGCGAAGACGTTGGACACCATCCTCGATAGCCAACACAGTCGACTTGCTAATGGACTACAAGAGAGCTTCAGAGAATAACGACGCCATTTCGTACGCCTACATAGCCTATCAATTCCTGGTGATCTTCTTCTCAATGCTCGGTCCTGCTATCATTTTCACTATGTTGGTCTTTGCTCAAGTGGCTGCTTTTGGACTGAATGGAAACGATGTGATGTGGTATAATATCATTCCAATTGGACTTTTTATTCTATTATGCTTCACTACTGAGTCCAATATTCAACTGATTTACGCCAAGTACATGTCCATTGCATATGCATTCGTTATGTTAGCGGTACTCGTTGCTACTAGCAGTCAGATTGTTCTAGAAAGTTTGTTTCTTCACAATTCGCCTCGTTTTCTAAAAATTTGATTTCAGCTGTCGTCGCTCCTACATCCCTCTTCATCGTCACCATGGTCGGAATCTTCTTCTTTGCCGCGTGTCTTCATCCCAAAGAATTCACGAATATCATCCATGGAATCGTCTTCTTCCTCATGATTCCCTCCACCTACGTCTTCTTAACCCTCTATTCTCTGATCAACTTGAACGTCATCACCTGGGGAACACGTGAAGCTGTCGCCAAGGCAACTGGACAGAAGACGAAGAAGGCGCCTATGGAACAGGCAATCGACGCTGTCGTTGCCCTTCTGAAGAAGGGATTTAGATTGATTAGTTGTCGGGAGAAGAAGGAGCATGAGGAGAAGAGGGTGAAGAAGATGCAGAAGATGGAATTCGCTTTGAGGAATATCGAGAATGGAGTCGACGTAAAGAAGATTCTAGATGAGGATGAGCCGAAAGAGCAGCGCACTGAAGAGACACAGACATCCACAGATCTTCCAGTGGCGGAGGGAGAAAAGCAAAAGAAGGCGTTACAGAAGGCGAATCGCTACGTCTGGATGACAAGCCACAATCTGAAAGTTTGCGAGCGTGGAAAGCTAAAAGCAGCGGAGAAGACCTTCTGGAATGAGCTGATTGAAACGTATCTGAAACCAATCAAAACCACGCCGGCTGAGATGAAAGAGGTTGCTGATGGGCTGGCTTCGCTTCGGAATCAAATTGCTTTTACTATTCTGTTAGTTAATGCTCTTCTGGCACTGGCTATTATTCTCATTCAGCGACATAAGAATGTCTTGAGTATTAAATATGTGCCACATAGTGAGTTATACATATGCTAAGGCCCTTATAATTTTTTTATAATTGCAGAGGGATTCAAGTGGACGAAAATGAACGAAATGACGGGACAATTTGAGACGACTGACGAGCCACTGAAGATAGATCCGCTTGGAATGGGAATTGTCATTTTCCTTCTAATCATTCTCTTCGTTCAAACCATCGGAATGCTTCTTCATCGTCTGAATACAATGATTGGCGCATTCCAAGAGGTCAAGAATCTCTACGAGTACGGAGTCACGACGGTGCTGAACACGAAGAACGACGACGATCGGATTATGTCGAACGCTCGAATGATGATCAATGCGACCGGGGTGTCTTCAGGACACGCTGCCGACGGATACACCCGACATCGTGCCGACGAGTCGGACACTGGAAACGTCCTGTACAAACTTCAAAAGGCTCGACTCGCAAAGCGAATGCAAAGGAGTGCGCTTTCCAATACTAACTAATTCTTCTCATTTTTTAATATTTTTCTCATTTTAGTGCACCCTTCCTCACTCAAAGTATTTATTTATTTATTGCATGATCTCAATTTCAGCTTTTTCTGTTAAATGAAATAAATTTTTCATGAAAATGATGGAAAAATATGTTTTTTAATGATGACAAAACAAGTCCTTTTTCGAATTTCCCTCGCAAAATTCCTCGGCGAGTCCAGCAGAGCGAGCTTGCAGAGTCACATTTTATTTCACAATTTTTCATTTTTCTCCTATTTTCCTCAATCAATCAGCTCAAACCTTATCAAAATTCGTCAAATTTTTGAGATTTTCAGCCAAAACATGCAATCATTGGACATAAAACCGACAGTTGGTCTAATCGCGTGCTGCGAATGCGGTGTGGCGATTGAGCCGAATCCGGCGAACATGTGCAGTGGTTGTCTGCGCTCAAGGGTAGATATCACAGAAGGAATCACTAAACAATGTAAGGGAAATGCCGAATTCACTAGAAATTCAACAAATATATTATTCTTTGCAGGCACAATCTACATGTGCAAATTCTGTGATCGTTACTTCGTTCCACCGAGTGCGTGGATGAGGGCGGAGCTTGAGTCGAAGGAATTGTTGTCGATTTGTCTGAAAAAGCTGAAACCCATGCTTACGAAGGTAAGTTCCAGAAAAATCCGTTTCTTTTTAATATCAAAAGTCCGAACTTACAGGTCCGCCTCACCGACGCGTGCTTCGTTTGGACTGAAGCTCACTCGAAACGTATCAAAGTCAAGATCACAATTCAGAAGGAAGTCTTCACTAACACAATTCTTCAACAAGCCGTTGTTGTTGAGTTCACTGTTCACAGTCAGTTGTGCGATGATTGTCGTCGTGCAGAAGCCAAAGACTTCTGGCGTGCTTGTGTTCAAGTCCGTCAACGTGCTGAATTCAAGAAGACGTTGTTCTATCTGGAACAGCTTCTTTTGAAGCACTCCGCGCACAAAGAGTGCACTGGAGTGAAGCCAGTGCCCACTGGAATCGACTTCTTTTTCGCGAAACAACAGGAAGCAAGGACATTTGTCAATTTCCTAATGACAGTGTTGCCATGCAAGTATCATTATGCACAGGTAGGAATTTTGGGAATATTCTGGAAGTTTCTAGAAGCATTTTTCCAGGAACTCGTCTCTCACGACACCAAGAACAACACATACGACTACAAGCATACATTCTGTGTGGAAATCGTCCCAATCTGTCGTGACAACATCGTGTGTATTCCCAAAAAACAAGCTCAACAACTGGGAAATATGTCACAGATTCTGTTGTGTCTTCGTGTCTCCAACGTCATCACATTGATTGATCCAAGCAATTTACAGCTGGTTGATGTGCAGGCGTGAGTGGCATTTCTATTTGGAAATCTGTGAGAAAGATCTCGAGATATCTATGCAGCACTTAGTGATTATGGAGTAGAAAACCTAAAAATTCATGCAGTTTGGATCACAAATCCTCATTAGATAATTCAATTTTTGCAGAACCAACTTCTGGAGAGAGCCATTCGAGTCGCTGTGCGGTCCGAAACAGCTCACCGAGTTCTACGTTCTCGAAGTGGATCCAATCGATAATTTTGAGAGAAAAGCAGGTCATGGATACGTCAGTAAGAAGCACGAATTGGCTAATGTATGGTTGGTGAGAAGTGATCAAGTTGGAATGTCCGATGCTCAACCACTCTATGCGAGAACTCATTTGGGACATTTGCTATCGCCAGGAGATTTGGTTATGGGTGAGTATTGAAGATTAATAGAAACTGACGATTCGAAAGAAACTCTGACTTCTTCGTCTTAAATTCGGTCATTCTAGGGATGAAAAATTCAGTTTCGGAGCCAGAATGAGCTCCAAAAAATCGGAAAAGATGTTTTTTCAGGCACCAATACTGAATTTTCTGACTCTATATTAGCCGAATTTCAAACAAAGAAAACTAGGCTTTTCTTAGGAATTTAACGGCTGAAAACTGATTTTTCCAGCATTCGACATGAAGAACTGCAATGTGAACAACGCCACGTTCGACGCCATGAAAATTGACAACATCCCAGACGCAATCATCGTCAGAAAGGTATTCGACCGTACTCGCCGTACCGCAAAACGTCAATGGAAGCTGAAGAGATTGGTTGTCGACGGAAATATTGTTGGAAATGAGACAGCGTCAGTTGCCGACGAATTCCAAGGATTCATGGAGGATATTGAGGAGGATGCGTTGATGAGAGAGAAGATTAATATCTATAAGGTACTAGAAATAAGATTCTATGGCTAATTTTTGGATTTTCAGGACGCTGAAAAGGCACCAAATGTTGATGGAGACGACGACGATGATCATCCAGAAGCCCCATCACTGGCTGAAATGCTTGAAGACTTGAAATTCGACGACGAGGAGATGAAAGAGGCAGCAGAGAGTGCTGATGAAGAGCCAATGCAGGAGTAATCATCTTTTTTTCCCCCTTGATTCCTTTGTTTTTTGTTCCTACTACTATTATTTGTTACCCTGTTGTTATTCGAAAATACCGCTTATTTTCTGTCGTTTTCTTTAAAGTTCAACAATACTTTGTTTCGATGCTCGCTGCTCATCAGCGCTTTTTCTTTTCCCTTTTCAAAATTTCACACCTGTTCAGGCAATTATCAAGTGCGAAGGGACCGATGTTGACTAAAAATTGGAAAATTGGAAAAACGCTGTCCAAAGCTGCGATTGTTTTCCAGAGGCCTCCGCTTCGAGACCCGCCGTAAATCGACATGAATCAACAGGAATAACACAGTCAAA
>NC_013489.2:383256-394654 GCF_000004555.2 Caenorhabditis briggsae
CATTCTCGATATTCCTCAAAGCGAATTCCATCTTCTGCATCTTCTTCACCCTCTTCTCCTCATGCTCCTTCTTCTCCCGACAANTAATCAATCTAAATCCCTTCTTCAGAAGGGCAACGACAGCGTCGATTGCCTGTTCCATAGGCGCCTTCTTCGTCTTCTGTCCAGTTGCCTTGGCGACAGCTTCACGTGTTCCCCAGGTGATGACGTTCAAGTTGATCAGAGAATAGAGGGTTACGAAGACGTAGCTGGAGGGAATCATGAGGCAGAAGACGATTCCATGGATGATTTTCGTGAACTCTTTCAGATGAGGACAGCGTTTTTCCAGGAACTTACTCCTGGAAATCAACTTTGAACGCGGCATAAAGGCGCATGCTTTGAAAGCTCTATTGGGTTTCAACGCGAAATTTCATTTTTGCCTGAAATTTAAGAAAAAGACTGATTAAAAACAGATTTTTTTTAGCATGAAAATTGGCTTTCAACAGCTGAATACATCGAAAAATTCCCGGTAAAAAACTATGAATTGACAAAACGATAATTCAAAAAGAGCATTTATTGTAAAAGCAATTTGCTAAAAATTCGCTGTAAAACACCTCATTTGATATATTCGCTTCTCTGGTAATCCGGTTGATTTAGTAAAACAACACTTTATTTTCACTTTGAATTTAATACAACCAACAAAATTAATTTTAAAAAAACAACTTTACACTTGAGTCTTTCTTCTGCGAATTTCTTCCTTCAATTCTCGAACTTCCGCCTCCAGCTTCCTGAAACGACCTTTATTGTACTCAACAACTATCTGGAGTGCATTAATCCAATCATTTGGTGGTGGCTGAAATGAAATCAATAAATTATATTTTTTTGTAAACCACTTACCACTTGTCGGTCGACTTCTTCTGGCAGACTTTGCGGCTCATAGTGAGGTGCTGCGAATGGAACAAGAATAGGCATTTGTGGCTTCACTCCGTTTTCCTCGTCGAACGGCTCCGGATGACATGATGGCTCACCGAATGGAACATCTGGAGTGTGATCCATTGAGATGATGCCGGCCTTCGAATCATATCTGGATGTTTCAGCTTCTTCCATCATTTCCTCTGGGAGATCAGCCTGTTGATCAGGAACTCCCTCATTTTCAAGCTCTCCATCATAGGAAAATTGACAACTTCTGCGATCAAATTTGAATGCATATCGTAATGCGTTTAAACCGAATTTCAACGCAAAACGTAGGATGTAGAAGTAGTACATTTGGGCCTGCTTGTTTATCTCTCGAGTTGATCCCGGGAAGAATGCCAGCACTACATTTTTAGATTCCTTGTTTACTGAAAATTGAATAATTAAGAGATCTCCAAGAATTTCAAACGTTTTTCGGTGCTTACATTCTTTAGAAACAGCTAAAAATAAAAAATATATTAAGGCGCATCGAGTTGTTTGACATTGGGTTTCGCAACGATTTCAAAAACTACTGTATTTTTTTGGTGATTTTTTTTCTGTTTGTGGGTCATTTTTAGCCGATTTTTAGCCATTTGAGCTCATTTTTCGCAGTTTTTCAGCGTTTGTTTGCCAATTTTCAGCTGTTTTACGTTCATTTCAGAATTTTTTGGCTCATTCTTAGTCAATATTCAGCCATTTTTGGTCTTTTTTCGCCGTTTTTCCGCACCTCCCAACTTCCTTCGATTTTTTGCTATTTTTTCGAGATTTCGACATAATTTCAAGCACCTTCTGAAAAATTCAGCAGCATTCGTTATCGATCAGTAGTTTTTTTTCAGAATTGTCACCAGAATCTGCAAAAATGGGTGACAACGATGCGGAAAAGAACAAAAAAAAGAGGAAATTCAAAAAAATCACGGAAAAGCTCACATCAATCGAGAATCGATATCGAAAATTCCGAAATCTGATGATGACGTGAAGGAATTGAAGTCAGAGAGACGATTCGTTTTGAAGCATTCATTCGAAGAGATGTTTTTTTCAAAGAAGGAGAATCCATGAAGAGCGAAAGACGCGAGCACTTCAATGCGAATTGGTAATTTTCATTCTAACGAATTCCAACCTCAAATTGTTTTTTTAAGGCGCATTCGTATAAAACGCTGTGACAGCTATTTGAGACTGAAGCTTTGCTGCAGCCCCATCATTCCTGTCGCCGATAAATGGTCAATCGGAGCGAAATTGGACTTCAAAGTGATCGGAAGCAATTACAAAACTTTAACTTCCACTACAGAACACTGCTTCAATGACCAAGTCGGCTCTGAATCGGAATATATCCAATGGGATGACGTCGAGAAGTTTCTAGTCGATGATAATCTGGTTGTAGAGGTGGAAGTTGTAATTCTGAAGGTCACTGGATTCGGAAATGAGGAAATCAGACCATTCGATGATTCACAGAAGGACTTCTCGGATGTCATATTGGTGGTCAAAGACACCAAATTCTATGTATTGAAAAAGGTTTGGATTCTCCGAAAATCAATATATAAATAGATATTTTTACAGTTCCTTGCATCGCAATCTTCCTATTTCAAGGCTCTTCTTCTTGGAAATTTCGCAGAAGCCGGAAAATCCGAAGTGGAGCTGAAAGAAGTGGATCCAGAAGAATTTCAAATATTCTTGGAGGTGCTACATGGAGAATTGGCTATCAATGGTAACAATTATCGAATTTTTGATTTTTAAACAAGTTTTTCTTCCAGATACGACAGTTGAAGGAGTGGCTAGTCTTGGCGACATGTACGATGCTCCAACGGCCATCAGAAGATGCGAAAAATTTCTTCTCGAAAAGTCCCTGAAGACTTTGAAGGAGAAAATACGCTTGGCATGTCGACATCGCCTTGAGAAACTAAAGGAGAAGTGCATGCGCAAATCGAAACTATCGAAGACGTCCAATCACTGATTCCGGATAATATCAATGAGTTAGACCATCAAACTACTTTCGATATTCTTGTCATAATGAATTCTCTTCTGTAATCGTTTAAATAGTCATGTAAATGTTTTGTAGAAATTATTGCTTGCTTTATTGATTCTTCTGCCGTCACCGAGTCTTCAGAATCTGCTGTTGGCTCTCCGGATTCCAAAGCATGCTCCAAGATTGTCGATGAAGAGACTGTCCTCTCGAAGATTGACCACCTCGGAGACGCCGGACTCGGAGCCCAACAAATTGATGCCGAAATCTAAAATATAATTTCCTTGTACATAAGTGCATAATACAAATTATATATCTCCCTTTTAATGCATATTCTCTTGTAAATCCCCACTCTGTTTCAATGACACATTGTCCCGATTTGTAAAAAAGAAATATAGCCCCATAACCGCATTCGATTTCAGATAACTGACAGGTTCGACCGAACAGAAGTGCTTTTTAGCTCTAAAATAGAAAGGTTTCCTCGATATGTTTGTTTTCTGGCAGTCTGCTATGCAATTTATTCGAATCTTCTATAAATTCGAATTTGAATTGCCGCGCGTTTAGTTAGATATGCATGTGAAGTGTACTGTAGATCGTAGGGCGGGAGTTCCTTTCGTTTGCGATTTTTCCCTTTTCGAATTCTTTTTCCTCATACTTGTAAAATTCCGGGCCGGCCCGCCA
This sequence comes from Caenorhabditis briggsae, assembly GCF_000004555.2. Taxonomy (NCBI): domain Eukaryota; kingdom Metazoa; phylum Nematoda; class Chromadorea; order Rhabditida; family Rhabditidae; genus Caenorhabditis; species Caenorhabditis briggsae. The sequence continues at coordinate 386,825 of NC_013489.2, forward strand.
AAGCCCGGGCCTGAGGAAATTTTCAAGGCCCGGTGTCAAAAATTCTGTATTTTTGAGCCAAATTTTGAGCTCTCAATTTAATTTTTTCCATTTTTTTTCGTATTTCGGATTGTTTGTCTGTCTGACCAAAAAAGATCGAAAAACTCGAAAAAAATCACATAAGGGTCCCCCCTTATGTGTTTTCTTTGAAAATTTCGAAACTAGTGAAATGACGGGCCCGCCGGGCCGTGCCTCCGAAATTCCGGAAAAAGCCCGGCCCGGCCCGTTACAAGTATGTTTTTCCTTGCTTTTGCGCGATATTCTCTGTTCGTTTTCTCTCGTATTTTCAGGCATTTTTTCCTATATTTTTTTACATACTTGCAACGGGCCTGGCCGGGCTTTTTTTTCAGAATTTTCAAGGCCCTTTTTTCACAAAAAATTACGGAAATTTCAAATTTCTGGGCCGGGCCCTGATTTTGCAAGTATGTTTTCTTCATACCCTCTCGTGTTCAAAATCTCATCTGTGTTGCCATTCGTTACAGTCTGCTTTAAATTTCAGTTCATTCCGCGCAAAATCATGTCGGACGCAGCCAACGTCGAAGTCGCCAAAGAGGCTCTTGAAGCTCTCTCAATTGGTGAGAAGAGCTCTCCGAGCAACCAGGAAGAGAAGTCGCCACGCAAGCCGGTAAGCCTCGTATGACATCTTTCGATCATCTCACAATTTACTTTCAGCGCATTCCAACTGCCGAGCGCATCCGTCTCTGGGAGGAGGAACAGAAAGCGAAGCGAGTGCTCTCCACTGGACTTCAAGGAAAAGTCAAATGGTACTCGGTGCTTCGTCGCTACGGCTTCATTTCTCGCAACGACGGAGAGAAGGACGTCTTTGTTCACCAGACCGCCATTGCCAAGTCAAACACCGAGAAGTTCTACCTCCGCACGCTCGCCGACGAGGAAGACATCGTTTTCGATCTCGTTGAAGGAAAGAATGGCCCAGAAGCTGCCAACGTCACCGGCCCAGACGGAGGAAACGTTGCAGGATCAAGGTTAGTTCGTTGATATGGATCTTCTCCCTAATAAACAATTTTTAGATACCGCCACAAGCTGCTATCTCGTTTCCGTAGAAACCGCAAGCCAAGAACATCCGTCGACGGAGAGGAATCGAACAACGCGGAAGCCAAACCTGAGGAAGCAAAGGTGTCGACTGAGAAGGACAGAAAGAAGAAGCCAAGAAAGCAACGCAAGAACAGAAACCGCAAGTCAAAAGCCGAGAAGGAAACTGGCGATGCAGCTGATTCTTCTGCCGTCACCGAGTCTTCAGGATCTGCTGTTGGCTCTCCGGATTCCAAAGCATGCTCCAAGATTGTCGATGAAGAGACTGTCCTCTCGAAGATTGACCACCTCGGAGACGCCGGACTCGGAGCCCAACAAATTGATGCCGAAATCTAAAATATAATTTCCTTGTACATAAGTGCATAATACAAATTATATATCTCCCTTTTAATGCATAATCTCTTGTAAATCCCCACTCTGTTTCAATGACACATTGTCCCAGTTTGTTAAGAGGCATATTCCCATAATAAACCGTTTCCCGGTATTCACTCATTTCGTGCCTCTAGTTCTATATTGAATTCGGGAAGAAGCATTTTTAAAGAAATTCTGAAATTTATCCTGATGCCATCATCGGCAGAAAGGTGTTTGATCGTACTCGTCGTACTGCGAAAAGTCAATGGAAGCTGAAGATATTGGTTGTCGACGGCGGTTTTATGATTTAGAAAGGAAATTTCTACTCTAAAATTTTTTAATTTACAAAAATTCCGAAATTCCGATACTCCAAATTCTTAAAAATCGGAATTTCCGAAAGCTCTGAAAATTTTGATATCGGAAAATTCTGAGGTTCTCAAAATTCGAAATTTTCAGAAATTCGAAAAAAGTTGTATTCTAGAAATACAACCCGGAATTTAAGAATGTCAAACATTCTGAAATTAATTTTCAGAAAAGTGTCAAACATCAAAATTTAGAAAAATCTAGAGATTTTCTAATTTTTCTGTTTTTCAGGACGCTGAAAAGGCACCAATTTTGATGGAGACGACGACGATGATCATCCAGAAGCCCCCATCACTGGCTGAAATGCTTGAAGACTTGAAATTCGACGACGAGGAGATGAAAGAGGCAGCAGAGAGTGCTGATGAAGAGCCAATGCAGGAGTAATCATCTTTTTTTTCCCCCTTGATTCCTTTGTTTTTTGTTCCTACTACTATTATTTGTTACCCTGTTGTTATTCGAAAATACCGCTTATTTTCTGTCGTTTTCTATAAAGTTCAACAATACTTTGATTCCTTTTATTGACTCAATTCTCGCTGCTTATCAGACCCTTTTCAAAACTTCACACCTTTTACGCGCTTATCAAGTGCAAACGAACCGGTTTTGAGCCTAAAACTCGCGAAATTGAGCTAAAACTGGTCTGAAATCGAAAATTTGTGCAAAAAAAAAAACTACAGTAATCTTTAAAGGCGCATGCTTTGAAAAGTTCTATTGGGTTTCAACACGAAATGTTTCCATAAGTCTCATTTTTTATGGAAAGTTTCTTTTTAAGCCTTTAATTTAATTTTTAAAAAGATTCAAAATATATTTTTTGCATGAAAATTGACTTTTAGAAGCTGAAAACATCGCAAAATTCCTTTTTTTTTAAAATTCCTTTTTCTTTTTTTTTACCGTAATTTTTGAAGGTGCATAGTCATAATCTTTGCTTTGTGTCTCGCAACAACATCAAAATATCTGCCTTGTTTGAAATTTTTACCTTTTTTTCATTGTTTTCCGCTCTTTTCTCTGAATTTTTTTCGTTTTTTAGGAAAATTCAATTTCTTCAATTATCTTCACAATCTCTCATCACTCCACACTATTTTCAAACAGTCCAACTCGTTCAAAATCGTTAAAACGGACACTCGCCGTGTCTGTGTGAACATTTCAAACACATCAAAGAACGACTAGTATCCAATTTGGCACTTTTGCGCATTTCTCCCATTTTGCTACACACTTCCACACATCCACGCTTATTTCACATGTCTTCTTCTTCCCTCGATCGATGCCTTTTCTCTGGCACCTCCTCTTTCAGCATGCTCTCTAACCCCATGTTTTCTTGTTTCGGGAAAAGAAGAGAAAATAAAAACGAAGGTTTTGGTTTTTTTTCGTGTCACCGATAGACGGAAGAAGAGGAGAGAGAGTCTGAGTTGAGTTTAATAATATATCCCACTGGCTCAGGGAATCCAATCAAAACACGATGAGACCGCCCGTCAATTTCTCCAGAAGGCGTTGAAGAGGAAGAAGACGTTGTCTTGTTGTGTACATCATCATGTCTTAATTTTGCGATGTTTGTCCATTTTCTCGCCGCCCGATTTTCTTGTTTACCACCGCCTGTTAATTGGCAATTTGAACAGTGAAAGCGAGAGAGTGAGAGACGCAGAGAGAAGTAAATTCAATGGTTTCTGTTGGAAAATTCGAAATTTTGTATTTTTAAAGCTTCTTTTCTTTGTTTTTCAGAAAAAAAAAATTGAAAAATGCTATTTTCATATTATTTCTTTCATTGAAAATCTCGATTTTTAGTGCTTTTCGACAAGAATAATTCAATTTTTTTCCCATTTTTTAAAAAGAGATTCCGATTTCAGCGCAATTCCTCTCTTAAACCACACACCCATCTTAATACTCCTAATTCTTGTGATAACCAGTCTGAATTATAGAAATTTTGCTGATAATTTTATCAAATTAACACATTTAAACTGTTTGCACTTCCTAGTGCATGTTTATGGTCAATTTTCAAGAAGAATTTGGGTTTCTAGGTTGTTTTTCGTGTTTCCAGGCCGTTTTCATACTTTTGGGGTTTCTAGGCCATTATTCTACTTTTTGGGATTCTAAGCCATTTTGCTGGTTTTTGGATTTCTAGACCATCAGATGAAAACTTGGGTTTCTAGGCCAGCAGATGGGATTTTGGGTTTCCAGGTCATTTTGTGTTTTTAAGCGAATCGAGAATTTGGGTTTCCGGACCAGAAAGGGAAAATTTGGGTTTCTAGGCCACCCAGCTAGATAGCTAGGTCGTCGAACAATGTTTTGTATATTTATATAGTGCGAATTGAGCACCAAAATGTCATCAAATCACACATTTCTCAATATTTATATGTACTCGGAGAGTGTACCTTACACCTATTTGCTCACTTTTTCTCTCCCATTTTTTCTGACAGATATTTTTTCCGAATTTTCAAGGATGCCAGTGGAGCGCACTCGAAGCCGGCGCCAAATTTGAAGAACCATTTTCTAGACCACCACGCTGATTTTTTTTCTGTCACCTCTTTTCCATCTGACACTTCTTGACTGAAAGTTTTCGAAAATTTAAATTTTCCGGTTATTCCAGACCAGAAGATGTCGTGGGTGCGGTTCACGAAGACGGGTGTCGCCGTCGTCGCCACGTCAGCAGCCGCGATTTTCGCACTCGACATGACGAACGAGCGACGATTTCAGCGACAAATGGTAAGCGCCGGTTTTGGATCATGGCCTAGAAAAATCTAGGCCATCTGGATTTTTTCAGATTTGTTGCTAGTTTTGTTGCATTCAGATGCTAAAAGAGCACCGATTTTTGATGATGGCCTAGAAAAAGCAAAGCCACCAAAATTTCAGATTAAAAATTCGATTTTTCCAGAAAGATCACTTCCGAATTGCTCACGCCGATCGACTCGCCGAACTCAACAAAAGAGCGCCGAGTGCTCTTCCGACGAGAAAAGACATTTTGACCAGTTTGAGTGTGAGTTGGCCTAGAAATTTTGAGAAGTTAGGCCATCAAACGTTTTCTATTTTTTAATCTGAAAATGGTATTTCAGATCATAAAATGGGTGTTTTTGAGTCGAAGTCATAGAATTCGCCTTTTCTAGTAAAAAATTCGAAATTTTTCGGTTTTTCGAGCTCAAAAATTGATTAGAAAGAGTCATGTTTGGTCTGGAATGATCTCGAAACGATAAGAAGCTTTGGAATTCATGAAAGTCAATTTTAGAGCTGAAAATCGACCAAAACTAGCTATTTTTGGTTCTTGAAGGCTCTAGGAAAAGCTAGGCCATCTGACATTTAGCTTTTAAAACATTCTTACAATAATTCATTTCAGAAAGGCGAAGAATTCGATGTGCTGATCATTGGAGGCGGAGCCACAGGCGCCGGCGTTGCTCTCGATGCACAGACACGTGGATTGAAAACGGCACTCGTCGAACTGGACGACTTCTCATCTGGAACGTCATCAAGATCGACTAAGCTGATTCACGGAGGTGTTCGATATCTTCAAGCGGCAATTATGAAGCTAGATTTGGAACAATATCGAATGGTCAAAGAAGCACTTTTCGAGAGACACAATCTTCTGGAAATTGCGCCACATTTGAGTAGTCCTCTTCCGATTATGCTCCCGATTTATAAGCTGTGGCAAGTACCGTACTATTGGAGTGGAATTAAAGCGTACGATTTTGTATCTGGGAAGCGAGTGTTGAAGAATTCGTTTTTTATCAGTAAATCACAGGCGTTGGAGAGATTTCCAATGTTGAAAAATGAGAGTTTGAAAGGGGCATTGATCTATTATGATGGACAACACAATGATGCTAGAATGAATTTGGCTATTATTCTGACAGCGATTCGGCATGGAGCTAAGGTATGGCTTTTTTTTGGGCTCTGGGACGAAGGATTCCAAATTTATAATATGTTTTCTAGAATTAAAAATTGAAGTTTCACAATTTTCAATTTGTATGAAAACCAATTTTTGAAATCTGGAAATTTGAGTTATTCCAAAAATTGCATTTGCGAGAGAAGATCACCCTGAAATATTTTGCAGTGCGCCAATCACGTTCGTGTCGAGAAATTGAACAAAGACGAGAATGGAAAAGTGATTGGAGCCCATGTAAAGGATATGGTAACCGGCGGAGAATGGGATATCAAAGCTAAGGCAGTCATCAATGCAACCGGTCCATTCACCGATTCGATTCGTTTGATGGGTGATCCAGAGACGGCTCGTCCGATTTGTGCTCCATCTTCCGGTGTCCATATCACCCTTCCCGGCTACTACAGCCCTTCTAATACAGGTCTCCTCGATCCAGACACCTCTGACGGTCGTGTCATTTTCTTCCTTCCATGGGAACGAATGACTATTGCTGGTACGACGGATGCTCCATCTGACGTCACACTGTCTCCTCAACCAACAGACCACGACATCGAATTCATTCTTCAAGAAATTCGTGGATATCTCTCGAAAGATGTCTCAGTTCGACGTGGAGATGTGATGAGTGCTTGGTCGGGACTCCGCCCCCTTGTTCGTGACCCGAATAAGAAGGATACAAAGAGTTTGGCCAGAAATCACATTATCGAAGTTGGAAAATCGGGTCTTGTGACGATTGCCGGTGGAAAATGGACAACCTATCGGCATATGGCTGAAGAGACTGTGGATACGGTAGTGAAGGTTCATGACCTAAAAACAGAATCTGGATGTGTGACACCTGGATTGTTGCTCGAAGGAGCTCATGATTGGAACTCGCTCCAATACATTCATTTGGTACAGGATTACGGTATGGAGGTCGACGTGGCACAACATCTGAGCAACACTTATGGAGACAGAGCATTCGTTGTGGCTAGAATGTGCAAGATGACAGGCAAGAGATGGCCAATTGTTGGACAACGTCTTCATCCTGAATTCCCGTATTTGGACGCTGAAGTGAGATATGCTGTCAGGGAATACGCTTGTACTGCAGTCGACGTCATTGCTAGAAGAATGCGTCTGGCTTTCTTGAATACCTACGCTGCTCATGAAGTACTTCCTGATGTCGTCCGTGTGATGGGAGAAGAGCTGGGATGGAGTTATGCAGAGCAACGACAACAATTGGATAAGGCCAGGGCTTTTATCGACTTGGAAATGGGACAGAATGCGAAACAAACGGCCGTATCGAATGCTCCGTTGAATCTGACAAAGGAGGAGATGCAGAAGGCGAAGGAGAGATTCAATCAGTTGGATAAGGATCGCAAGGGACATATTACGGTTAACGATCTTCGCAAACATTTTAGAGTGAGTTTTGAGAACGTTTCAGGTTTCCAGGATTACTGTAGATAGGAACATTTGGATTTTGTTTTTTTTCAGTTTTTTACCAATTAGATTTTTTGAAAGTTGGAATTTTGAGGGTTACTGTAGTTTTTGAATCCTAAAAATTGTTTTTTCCAGGAACACAATCAAAAGATTGACGAACGTGTGCTCCACGAGTTGCTCAACGAAGTCGATTTGAATAAGAATGGAGAAATCGAAATCGCCGAATTCTTCCAGGTGAGGACATCCGGACACACAGACATTCTTCAAAAAGTCGATATTTTCAGCTTTATTCCGGATTGAAAGGAGGTCAATTGACCAGCAATCGACTCGTCGGATATCTGGACGAAATTCACGGAACACCAAGTGTCAATCGTGCTTGTGGTGGTATCTAATTTTTTCCTTGTTTTTATCGATTTCTAAGTCCCGCCCACATTTTTCTCTTCCCTGTTTTCTCATTTTTAAAAGCATTTTCTCGATTGATTGCATTACGTTTTTTATCCTTTAAATTGACCCGCCCCCTCGCCCACTTATTTTGAATTATAATAATTCAGAGAAAAAGAAGCCTGAAGGACACTATCCACCTATGTCATCTTCTGAATCGTCCTCTCCTACAGTATTCAAATCGTGATGATGATGATTGTTTTTTGGAGAACTCTATGTTTAAATTTTTTTTCTAGATTAGAAAAAAAAAAAAGAATAATTGCCGGTTTTATCGAAATTTATTGCATCCCAATAAAGACTCAAAGTTTATCAATTAT
>NC_013489.2:395446-402815 GCF_000004555.2 Caenorhabditis briggsae
GACCTAGCTATCTAGCTGGGTGGCCTAGAAACCCAAATCGCTCGCGCCTAAAGAAAACGTGAAGTCTAAATTCAAATTCATGTGTCTGCTTTTACCGCCGTGATTGATGCAAATCCGATTTTTTGAGAGTGATAAATTAAAATTAGTAAACTCACTAAATTTATTTCATCCGTCTTTGTCACGGTAACGTCTTCTGAACTTCGGCGTTTTCGTTTTTTGGACTTCCTGAATTCTGAATCCCCCACATCTTCTGGAATGTCTTCTGCCACGTCGTCAGAATTCTTCTTCTTTCTTTTCAAATTCGCTAATTCAGCATCCACCACGTCTTCTGAGGAAGCTTCTGGAGTTTTCTTCGCCGACTTCACGTCACCTGAATCCTTCTTTTTCTTCTTTTTTGACTTTGCCGATTTTGCAACTTCCATGTCTTCTGAATTGTCTTCTGGATCATTCACGTCCTCTGTTTTGGTTACGTCTTCAGAGTTCTCCGGTTTCTTTCTTGTCGCCTCCTTCCATTCAGAACCCGCCACGTCATCTGGATCCCCGTTCTTCCATTTTTCACATTCAGAATTCTCAACGTCTGGAAAGTCTCCTGAAGTTGGCACGTCTTCAGAATTCTCCTTCTTCTTTTTTGTCACTTTCGTCCATTCAGAATCCGCCACGTCAACTGACTCCTCTTTTATCCACTTTTCACATTCAGAATCCGCCACGTCTCCCGGAAAGTCTTCCGAAGTTGGCACGTCATCAGAAGTCTTCTTCTTCTTCTTCGTTTTAGTAAATTTGGATTCAGAATCCGTCACGTCTTTTGTACTTCGACGTTTTCTTTTTTCAGATTTTTTGGATTCAGAATTTGAAATGTCTTCTGGGAACTCTTCTGGATCCTTCCTTTTTTTATTTTTGGACTTCGCGGGATCTTTATTCTTCACGTCTTCTGAAGTGTCTTCTAAACAGATCACGCCATCTTGATCTGAATCATCTGACGCCTCCACCAATTTTTTCGATCGATTTCTCACATTTTTCTTCTGCTTTTTGGCGATTTTCTTCAGCGACGTCTTCTTCTTCATCATGTCTTCGTTCATCTCCAAGTTTTCCGAATTTTCAGACATTTTTAACCAAATTTTCTCGGGATCTGCTTTTTCCAGTATCTCATCCATTTCTATTTTCCTCTTTTCGTCTATTTCACGTGAAATTTTTCTAGAATATTTTAGAAGACGTTCGATGTCAACGTCTTCTTCGTCTTCTGAATCCTCCACGTCTTCAGAATCCTTCATCTGAATCGCCTTCTGATTCGACGTCAATTCCACTAGAATCTTCATTCCCGACGCGTTTTCCACTCTCTTTTTTGCCTTCTTCAGTGATAAATATTCAGAATTTTCTGGATCCAAAATTTTTGATAACGTCTCCTGAATGATGCCTGAAGGCGTGGTGGCGATGAGCGGGTGGAGTTTGGCGGGAAATTTGAAATTTCCGCTGGATTTTCGGTCCTTGTAGAGGATGTAGGCTTCGATGGCGGATTTCAGAAGATGACGTGGCTTGATGGGGTGTTTGATGGTTGTTATGCGGGATTCCTGAAAATGAGAAATTTGAGATTTAAGGATTACTGTAAATGTCTTTATTTCAAAGGTTACTGTATTTTTTTTTGAATCAAAAGAAAAAATCAATATTTTTTCATGAAAAATGATCAATGATGATGATTTAAAAACTTTCATGAGAAAAATTAAAGATTTTTTTTTCCAATTTTTTTTCAGAACTTTCAATTATTTATGAATCTTCTTACCATGATCCATTGACACACTTTTTGTTTTTGAGAAAGTTCTTTGTTAAATCACTCGCCAATGGATTTGCCAACTCGAATTCCAGAACGGCTTCGTATCGATTTTTGTCTGGAATTTTTTTTTGGAATTTTTAAAAGACAATTTTAAAAACATTCGTTGGAAATTCATAGAGTACTGTAGTTTTTGAATATGAAGGATTACTGTAGTTTTTTAGATGTCGAAATTTTGATTTTCGAACTTTCGGAATTTCAATAATTACTGTAGTTTTTTAAATTTTAAAAATTTCCGTACTTTTAGAAAATTTCGAATTTTTTGAATTTTAAAATTTTAGGATTTCAAGGATTACTGTAGTTTTTGAATTTAGGGATTACTGTAAATGATTACTGGATTACATTAATTTCAATGATTTCCAGAACTTTCTTTTCGAAAAAATCTCACCTTTCGCCACGTGGATCTTCTCCCAAACCTCAAGTCGTTTCCATGCCCAAAGCAGGCAGTGTAGCTTGAGCTGACATCGGTTTTCATGGCGAAGATCTTTGAAGAATTTTTGTTCCAAACTGAAAAAGTTGAAAAAACAATTTTGAATAAAATTAACTTTTGAAATTTTTCAAAATTTTTGAAAAATTGTGGTCCGAAAGTTTTAAAAAAATTTAAAAATTCTGAAAATAGTCCGATTTTTAAAAAATTTTCTAACGAAAGGAAAAAACTGCTTACGACATCATCATTTCGTAGAAAATTTTGGTGTGAATGAGCTGGTATTCAGAAGACTGATCACATTGAAATCCAGTGATTCCTTCGGTCTTCAAACTGAAATACTTTTCAAAATAGAAAAATCAATAATCTGAAAATCCTCACTTCTTCTCTCCTTTTCTTGCTGCTTTCATGGACGTTGCCGTATCGTCTCGCTCAATTTGTTGGCAAAAAACTTCCAATGCTTTGAATATTTGGTGCTCTTCTATTGGTGGTTTTGTAGTGGAAATCTGGAAATCGAATGTTTAGAAATTTGTCTTCAATTTTTTCCAATGTAAATATTATTCCGGTTAGAGAGAAGTGTATGCGAAGTGTATGAATGGATATCTCGAAGCGGAGAAACAAAATAGTACGCAAATTCTTGAAAAATAAAAATAATTACCTCTCCAATAGCCAATTTCCACGCAAGCTCCGCCTCCAGTTTATCCGTATTTAGTGATTTTTGAAATTTATCCAAAATAGTTTTCAGCACCATTTTCAGCAACTCCTTGCATCGTTTGACTGGAAGCTTCATCCGAAAGCAGAGTTCATCGAGTTTGACATTTTCTTCGAGACCGTACAATTTGAATTCGTTGTCGCCCAAAACGAATTTTTTGATTTCCTTGACATCCAGACCGAGCGAGAGACAAGATTCTGGAAATTTTTATTGAGAAGTTTCGATTATTTTTGCTCAAAAATTTTCAGGTTTTCAGATGAAATATATTATTATTTTCTCATTTCCGAAAATACCGAAGAAACCGAAGAAATTTTTCCTTACCGAAGAAATTTTTCAGCATTTCTCCATCTTCTCTTCTCTCCTCAAGTCTTAACTTCGCTGTTATATTTGTTGCTTTCGACACCGAAATTTTCAAAACCTCAGCGATGTGCGAAGCACCGTAACCTCTCTCCAGCAGTTTTTGAGTTTTCTCCAGCGATTTTCCGCCGAGAGCCGAAACTTTGTAAAAACGTTGCTGAATTTGTACGGCGTAATCAGAAGCTTCCCAATCGAAAGTCTTCAGATAATTGTCTGTCATCATTTTTATTGCTCGCGTTTTGATACAGTAGCCAGATCGATGCGGTAGTCCGTGGCCTGGAAAGCTTCGGAGGGGTTAAAATTTGTTTTAAATTTTCGTTTCACAAAACTTGAAAACTTACATAATTTCACCCAAAAATTCCTTTCTTCTTGATGTTTCAAAAAATGGGCGTCTCTCGATTTCATGTATTCCAACGCTTTTAAAACCGGAATATTGTTTTCGTCGCAATACTTTTTCCAATTTTTGAAAAGTTGCACCGATTCGTTGAGGGAGAAGTTTCTGGCTGATTGAATATTGATTCCTAGAAACGCAATTTTATTTTAATTCGATTCTATTCTGACTTTTTTTGCAATATTTCAGAAAATTGTATTTTTACATTTTGTTAAAAACGGATGAAATACTCGAAAAAAGGTTTCGGAATTTCTTTAAAATAATAATAATAATAATATATTTATTTGCAATGCATGGGGGGAAATCGATAGATAATTTGGCAAGAAATGGGACCTGTACAAAAAAAAAAGTAAAATGACCAGACGGACCGACTAGAGTCCTGTAGGTCAATAGCAAACACACTAAAAATTTCCCAATTTTTAAAATATTTTTAACAACAAAACTCAAAATGTTGATTTTTTTTCCAAAATTTAGTAAATTTCAAATACATTTTTCATTCAAGTTTTCGAAAAAAAAATTGGAAAATGACTGAAATTTTCTATTATTTAGGCTAAAATTTCTTACCATTTCCTTCAACTCTTTGAACTTGAGCTTTCGTCAATCTTTTTGATGTTGTGTGATAAAAAAGATATCCGTCTACTGTATAAAGTCCTGTTTCTGGTATCAAATCCATATCCAAATCTTCGTCTTTTCTGGATTTAGAATTTTTCTTCATTCTAAAAAAATTTAAAATTTTAGAAAATAGAGCTAAATATTCGTTAAAAATGAGAATCGGGTGAAAAATACCCGAAAAATTGAGAAAAATTCCTTAAAATTAAAGAAAAAATATAAGTTTATTGTGATTTCAGCTACACAGAAATTTGAAATAGAAACAAATTATAATTGAGCAGTAAATTAAATAATTATATCTCTTCGTCGCTTCTGTCGAATTTTCAGATTTTTCAGCAGCACTTTGTGGAGAGATTGAATGGATTTCCAGGTTGATTTCAGCATCCCAAGACGTCGGCGAATTCTGGAAATAAAAAACTTATGAAAATGAATTTGCTTCTTTTTCGGTCGATTTTCTAGGTTTAAAAGGTTTATTTTCTAAATTTTTAGCCGTGATTTTTAGCGTATTTTAGACCTATTTTAAGTCAATTTTTCAGTCATTCTTAAGGTTTTTTGAGTCATTTTCAGCCATTTTCACTATTTTTTTTCTGAAATTTTTTGTTTTTCAAGGGTTTTTTTCTATTATTTCTACGGAATTTTGAGTCATTTTCAGCCTTTTAAAACTATTTAACTATTTCCTGACTCTTTTCTAGCCGATTTTTCGACTATTTCTAGCCTTTCTCGCTTGTTTTGCAGTCTTTTTCCGCTAGGGTTGGGTTATTTTCGGCCAGTTTTTTCCAACATCCCCGAAAAATGCCGTTAAAAGCGAAAAATTTTCAAAAAAAAGTTGCTAGGAGGGACGAGGATTTGAATTCCCGCGCAGTGAGAAACCTAGGCCACAGCGCCTGACAACCGTTTTTTCAAGTGGCCGACAGTGGTTTTTTACGTTTTTTACCTGCCGGACATGAACACCGTAAAAATCCGGAAAAATTTCCATGTAAGAAAGGCGCTATGATGCCAAAAAATGGTATCCGGAATACAGTATTCCGTAATTTCAGAGGCTCATCTAAGTAGAGCGACGACGGTGTCGATTTTCAGATGTTTCGCAGTCTCCGTATTATTTTCGTCTTCGGAAAGGCTCACAAACAGAAATTCGAAATAAAAACAAGTTATAATCAAGCAATAATTCAATTAATTAGCTTTCTTCGTCGCTTCAGTCGAATTTCCAGTTTTTTCAGTGAGAGATCAAATCGTCAAATTTGTTCAATATTACACTAATTTTTAGGCAATTTTTCGGCGCCAAATTCAAACATGACAGTTTTTAACGATTGTTCAGGTCATTCAGAGCTTTTCTTTCACTAATTTTACAGCTATTTTGAATTACCGATTTCGTACGAATTTTGTCAAATATCGGCTCATTGTACAGCGTTTCGGGCTATTTTTCGACAATTTTTTGCCGATTTTCTGTGTTTTCGGGCTGGTTTTCCGTATTTTTAATACTATTTCTAGCTAATTTCCATCCATTTCAAGTCGTTTTCTCAAAATTGACTGAACCGTTCTAGAACCGACACTCACTTTCTTTCATAGCATCTTCGTCGTTTGAAGACGTCGAGGAGGCGTTTGGGGACGATGACGATGAGCCGCTTGCAATTGAATTACTCAATTTTTGAGAATTTTCTCTGAAAAAATTTTTTTAAAGATTTTTTTGGATTCGTATATTAATAAGAGAAATTCTGAAAATTCAAAATTTGAAGCGAAAAAATGGAAATTTCGTAAAAATTCGATTTTTCGAGCATCCGAAAACGGATTTTTTTGAAAATGAGGCTAGCGAAGTGAACAATTTGAGGTGGAAAATATCTTATTTAGGTCGCAATTTGAAAAAAAAACAGCTCGAATTCTTCAAAACTAGAATATTCGCGTGCGAAATTCGAAAAACCGCTAAAGTTATCAACGACCAGGTCCGCAAACAGCGCGACGCGCAACTGCGGACAAGGCAGCGAAAAATACGTGGATACCATTATACTGGTATTTTATGTCGAACATCGATTAAAAACAGAATATAACAAGAAAAAAACTGCAAAAACTGTCACATGGGAGCCTGGAACGATTTTTAGGTAAAAAATTGAAAAAAAAAATGTTATTTTCGAAAATTTTCAAAATAAAAAACCTTTTCTTGCTGAAAACTTATGATCCTTCAGCACAATTTCATCCGCTATCGTTTATCAAATGTCAGATGGCTCGATAAGATTTCGAAATTTTCAAAATTGTAATTAAAAAGTTTTGAATTTTAGAATTTTTTTGAAAATTAAATTATTTGTTTTCGAATTTATGGTTTCTGGATTTTCTAGAAATACAGCAAAATCAAAAATATAGGAAAAAATATTTAAAAAAAGGGAAGATTTCCATATATTCAAATATTCAGAATATCCGAAAGTCCGAAAATGCAGAAATGTCAGAAAACTGGAAGTTTCTTTGAATATTTTCCAGTATAGCCCCCGAAACATTCCAATATAACACCCCTGGCATAAATCTTGGAATACACCCCCACCCACCATCTTTCATAAGGTGGGTGGGGGGGGGGGTTCAAAAAATGTTTTTCCTGATTTTTTGCCTGAAGATCAAACGTACGCAGCCAAATTACGCATAGAAAAATATTTGTTATTTATCGATTTTGCACCGGTTTTTTGTTAGTTTTCTTTATTTCCGCGTTTTTTCTACTTTTCTCTCAATTTTTCCTGATTTCTGGTTTATATTACCGTACATTTTTTGTCATTCTACTAGAGAAATAATTATTTAATGCCAGTCCCCAACAAAAAAATAGGCTTAGGCAAAAACGGGTAGAAATGTTGAAGATTCCAAATAAAAATAAGCACCCTAAATCGGCGTATACCTTGAAAACAAGACCACCTAGAAATTTTTAAGATTTCAAATAAGCCCCTCATTATTTCAATATGACCCCCGTTTCCCGTAATCCGTTCCAATCTGACCCCCCACGCGGGGTGGTATTCCAAAGTTTCCGTTTGGGGGTGCATATTGGTTTGGTGTGGGGGGTTATAATGAAAGATTGCCACGGAT
>NC_013489.2:405349-417530 GCF_000004555.2 Caenorhabditis briggsae
AAATTTCGGAAATTGTAAAATTTATATCATCAGTCAATATAATTTTATAGACAATCCATTCCCGAGAGAGTTTCCAGTGGAGCCGTTGTTCGACGATGAACATTTAGACCCACGAGCATGGAACGGCGTAGTACATAATGTCCACCCAGCACCATTAGAACCACACTCAGTGCAAGTGGAACTTTTGATTTTTGGAGACGTTGGAGAAAAATTAGGAGAGACCCCCCCCCCCACCCACCTTATGAAAGATGGTGGGTGGGGGTGTATTCCAAGATTTATGCCAGGGGTGTTATATTGGAATGTTTCGGGGGCTATACTGGAAAATATTCAAAGAAACTTCCAGTTTTCTGACATTTCTGCATTTTCGGACTTTCGGATATTCTGAATATTTGAATATATGGAAATCTTCCCTTTTTTTAAATATTTTTTCCTATATTTTTGATTTTGCTGTATTTCTAGAAAATCCAGAAACCATAAATTCGAAAACAAATAATTTAATTTTCAAAAAAATTCTAAAATTCAAAACTTTTTAATTACAATTTTGAAAATTTCGAAATCTTATCGAGCCATCTGACATTTGATAAACGATAGCGGATGAAATTGTGCTGAAGGATCATAAGTTTTCAGCAAGAAAAGGTTTTTTATTTTGAAAATTTTCGAAAATAACATTTTTTTTTTCAATTTTTTACCTAAAAATCGTTCCAGGCTCCCATGTGACAGTTTTTGCAGTTTTTTTCTTGTTATATTCTGTTTTTAATCGATGTTCGACATAAAATACCAGTATAATGGTATCCACGTATTTTTCGCTGCCTTGTCCGCAGTTGCGCGTCGCGCTGTTTGCGGACCTGGTCGTTGATAACTTTAGCGGTTTTTCGAATTTCGCACGCGAATATTCTAGTTTTGAAGAATTCGAGCTGTTTTTTTTTCAAATTGCGACCTAAATAAGATATTTTCCACCTCAAATTGTTCACTTCGCTAGCCTCATTTTCAAAAAAATCCGTTTTCGGATGCTCGAAAAATCGAATTTTTACGAAATTTCCATTTTTTCGCTTCAAATTTTGAATTTTCAGAATTTCTCTTATTAATATACGAATCCAAAAAAATCTTTAAAAAAATTTTTTCAGAGAAAATTCTCAAAAATTGAGTAATTCAATTGCAAGCGGCTCATCGTCATCGTCCCCAAACGCCTCCTCGACGTCTTCAAACGACGAAGATGCTATGAAAGAAAGTGAGTGTCGGTTCTAGAACGGTTCAGTCAATTTTGAGAAAACGACTTGAAATGGATGGAAATTAGCTAGAAATAGTATTAAAAATACGGAAAACCAGCCCGAAAACACAGAAAATCGGCAAAAAATTGTCGAAAAATAGCCCGAAACGCTGTACAATGAGCCGATATTTGACAAAATTCGTACGAAATCGGTAATTCAAAATAGCTGTAAAATTAGTGAAAGAAAAGCTCTGAATGACCTGAACAATCGTTAAAAACTGTCATGTTTGAATTTGGCGCCGAAAAATTGCCTAAAAATTAGTGTAATATTGAACAAATTTGACGATTTGATCTCTCACTGAAAAAACTGGAAATTCGACTGAAGCGACGAAGAAAGCTAATTAATTGAATTATTGCTTGATTATCCCCCCCCCCCCCAAATCAACGATGGGGGGGGTATAATGGAATTTTCCCAATATAGAATTCTAAAATTCATAATTTTAAAAATCCAAAATTTCTAAAATTGTATAATTTAAGAAAGATCGCGATCACGAATACGCTCATCGAGCCCGGAGGATAACGGTCGACTACTCGTCGATGAACTCGAAATGCAAAGAAGTAAGTTGTAAAACACGCATATCATCAGTCAATATAATTTTATAGACAATCCATTGCCGAGAGAGTTTCCAGTGGAGCCGTTGTTCGGCGATGAACATTTAGACCCGCGAGCATGGAACGGCGTAGTACCTAATGTCCACCCAGCACCAGAAGAACCACACTCACTGCAACTGGAATCTTTGATTTTTGGAGACGTTTGAGAAAAATTAGGAGAGCTGGCGGAGACCCTATCGTGTGTTCTAAAATTCTGAAAACTAAATTAACTGAGAAATCATAGTTTTATAATCATAGTTTGGAATTTTTGAATTTTTGGAATTTTGGAATTTTTGAATTTTTGGAATTTTCAAAATTTTTGGAATTTTCAATTTTTTGAAATTTTCGAATTTTTGGAATTTCCGAATTTTTGAATTCCTTGAATCTTTGAATTTCTTAAAAATTGAAAATCTAATTAACGTGGATTTTTTTTAACGAAAATTGAATTTTCCACGTGGAACAATTCAAAAATAGTGAATTTAAAAAATTCTAAAATTTGAAATTTTGAAATATCTGTAATTCTTAATTCTAAAATTCTGAAATTCAAATATTCCAAAATTCTAAGATTTTAAATGAGCTACGATTTCTCAATTAATCATAAAAATTCTAAAATCCAATTTTCCAAAATTCAAAAATAATGAAATTTAAAAATTCTAAAATTTGATGTCAAAAATGCTACGGTCTTTAAGAGAAGAAGGGGGCTGAAATTTCGGAAATTCTAAAATTTATATCATCAGTCAATATAATTTTATAGACAATCCATTGCCGAGAGAGTTTCCAGTGGAGCCGTTGTTCGGCGATGAACATTTAGACCCACGAGCATGGAACGGCGTAGTACCTAATGTCCACCCAGCACCAGAAGAACCACACTCACTGCAACTGGAACCTTTGATTTTTGGAGACGTTGGAGAAAAATTAGGAGAGCTGGCGGAGACCGTAACCTGTCCAATATGTACAAACATATTGACATCTCCAGTTACAACTTCGTGCAGACACACAGTGTGCAACCAATGCTTGGCTTCTCACGCTGCCTATCAGCTAGCAGTTGGAGTCAACAATACCTGTCCGTGTTGTAGGACCTCGATCCTGAACAACTCTGTCAATCCATCACCAAAAACAGAAGCATTAATCAATGCAATATTGGTGGTGGGACACATACTTAGACACTGAACGAGTCAACCTGTTCATTTGCTTTCAATCCAACTCGTCTAAATATCGAAACCTGAACTTTTAAAAACAACTCTGCTAAAGTCTTTTACTGCTCCGATGGATCGTCAAATGATGAGACGTCGCCAAGTGCGCCGACCCCGACGCCAAGTCCGCCAAGCCAGAAGTTGTTCCCGCTCCTACTCCCCAGTTCCGGATGTCATGGCAGATCACGGATTGAACAGAAGACGTAAGTCGTAATACACAAATTTTAAAATTTCTGAATTTCTAAAAGAATTTGAAACTCTAAATTTCTAAAATTATGAAAATCTCAAATTATAAAACCTCGAAGTTCTAAAATTCTGAAAACTAAATTAACTGAGAAATCATAGTTTTCTAATTATAGTTTGGAATTTTCAAAATTTTTGGAATTTTCAATTTTTTGGAATTTTCGAATTTTTTGGAATTTCTGAATTTTTGAATTTCTTGAATTTTTGAATTTCTTAAAAATTGAATATCTAATTAACGTTTTTTTTGAACGAAAATTGAATTTGGCTGAATTCAAATATAGCCTCCACCCCAATTCAAGTATAGCCCCCAAAATGAACCATAGTAGAGCCCCCCACCTCCAACAATCTAGACACTTGCAGCAGTTCAAAATAAGCCCCCACCCCCCACTTTTGCGTAGTTTGTGGTGTGTGAAGGGTACCGTAACCGTCATGATGCAAATTTTGAGCTTTTTTTAAAAATTTTTCTTTGATTTTTTCGGAATGTGTGTCACCATTTTTCCTTGTTTCTTGGGAACTTTTTCCGAACAATACTTTTCAGCTATCTTAACAATACTTTAGCTATAACAATACTTTTCAGCTATTTCAGCTATTTTCAGCTATCTTTTCAGCTAACAATACTTTTCAGCTATCTTATCAGAACTTCCAAAACCAAAACATTCTAAAACTCAGGCTTAGGCTAAAAAATGGTGGGGACCTATTTTTGAATTGGTGGGGGTCTAAAATTGAATGGGTGGGGGGCTATTTTTGAATTGGTGGGGGGGTCATATTTGAATAAAGTGGGGGGCTCAGATAAGGTTCTATTTTTGAGGGGCTATTTTTGAATGGTTGAGTGCCTTTAAATGAAGAAGGCAGGGAGGGGTGGGGGCCATATTTTAGGAATACCAGGTTATTCAAGAATAGGCCCCCACTTTGTACTGGTGGGGGGGGGGGGGGGGGTCATACTTTAATCAACCAATTCAACTTCAGCCCCCCACACCTCAGTAGAGCCCCCACCCATTTTTGTACTGGTGGGGGGCTCTACTATAGTTGTTTATAAGGTGGGGGGGGGTCATATTGAGGTGGGGGCTATATTTGAATTATAAATTGCCCGCGGTATGTCCTAGGTATCAAGTTCCTGTGACAAAATAGAAGAAAAGCAACAAGAAATGTAACAAAATCGGTTTATTATGAACAAGTTAGAAAGAAACAACAAATAAAAAGCTTAGAATTCAAACAAACTCACTTAAAATCCTTAAAAGAGTCTCTCAAAAACTACGAGCCAAATCCAAGCTCGCAATCACTCAAAAACTAAATTCAAACTGTGCGCGCGCCGAGCGGGATAGCGGAGTGTCGTTGCGTGGGTAGAGGGAACCTAGGTGTCAAATTGTTATGATCTCATTAATTGTTATGACCAACTGATTTGATCTACTATTAAATGCCGTTGTTCGGATTTCAAAAAAAAGTAATTTTGTTTAAAATCTGATTTGTTAAACTAGAATTTCGTTTCTATATTTGTATTGTATTAGTGCAAAAAATGGCTAGCGATTGCGCTCTATTGAACAATGTACATTTGAACCCGTTTCAGGTCAATTGGTTGAAGAAAAAGGTTTCCTCATTTTATATTTTAATAAATTTTTTTGTAAAATCGAATTCGTGGCGGGACCCTTTTGATCTACTCTAGACGAAAATCAAAATCCATTTTGAAATTTTATTGATCTTTCGATACAATTTGATCTCTTTTTTTCTGTAGATTTTTTTGAATTTGCACTAGTCTCAATTTAACAGTTTGACCAATTAAAAAAATACAAGAAATACGAGAATATATGAAATACAGTAATCCTCTTATTTCAGATGCAGCGACGTTGGTCCATACCCCCCTTGCTAACAGCCAACGGATTCTGGATGGAAGTTGCCAGCTCTCATTCTTCTGAAAGTTCGTCGAATATCAGATTGGATAAGGCCAAGAGTCAGTTTAACCGCTATCGGCTTGTTTTGAGAGCCAGACAGATTAGAAAACGGTCGAAATGGGCGCTCCGCATAACCAAGCCAAAATCAAACAAAACAAAAAACATTTCCCAGGAACACGACGACTTCTTCGCCTCCGTTTCACACATCGTCCAGACTCAGAATATCTCCTCTGCTTACACCTGCAACATCATTCTCCGTACTCGCGCCACCATCTGGATCATCTCGGCCGCTGCGCTAGCCGACAGCCCATCAGCTGTCCGTTAGGCCAAAATGCTCTGCGAGGAAATCACCAGGAAAAGACTTGATACGGTAGGCCGGCTACAACACTCCGAAACCCCGGATGCGCGGAAGCTCAAAATTTGGCTTAAAAATACAGGATTTTTTTCTACCGGGCTTGGCGGGACGACCCGGAAATTTAAGTATGCTTGTACCCATTTCATCCACACACCCTCCATTTTAGATCCATTATGATTATCCTACCCCAAGACATGTGATATCGTAAATAAGTTGACCCTTAATTGACCGGCACCTAATTAAGCCGATCCTTAATAGCACCTGACTTTTTTCGGAGTCACCGGTGGGTATCGAACCAATGGGTTTCCACCTGCCGGACACCTTAACCGGGTACGCCAACTGTGCAACTCAGACTAGGGGATCACTTGTCGTTTATACAGCGAGGGGGACGACGAACTGTCGAAATTACTCCGCTAAAAAGTTTAGCTCTGAGGTGCGAAAGGTAGCTATTGGTCTCAGTAGCCTCGCCCCGATAAAACTGGTGGAACCGTAAGAGACACTTGGGATACTGGTCCCAATGCGGCTTTTCGGCGTCTCTTTCTACCTAATGTCAACGACACCCGTAAAAAACAAAGTCTTGGGAAAAAAGTGTTGGTGCGAACACTCACAACAAGTGAACAAGTCTCAACAGTTCTACTAGTATGCGAACAGATACACAGAGTCCCTGAAGAAAATCGAACAGGCAAAAAAAAAGGGAGCAAAAAAAACCTGTGTCGGCGACTGCTATGTATGCGATGTCTGCCGTTTCAACTTCCGCTAAAAAGTTCAGTAGAAGCCTCAGTACAAAAGTTTGAGGTCTCATAACTTTTTTCTCCCTGGAGCAAATGTCACCAAACTTTGTACACATATACTAGGTCAAAATCTGAACAGCTTTTACAAGGAACTTTTTTTTGTATCTCGCACCTCCGGGCTGACCTACTTCGTTAAAAGTTAGTTTTGGATCTAGGTCAAAATCCAGTCAGGAAACATGCCCTCAAAATTTCAGCATAGATTCGCCTTATGGTCTTCTATCGAGTGAACATAGTCACTATATGGGAACGGGCCATTTTTTAGGTCATATATAACATAGGCACTTAGGCGAAATTTTCAAAAAAATCCCAGAGCTCTAAAATTGGTATCATTCAATTTAGGATGCTTGTGTTAGTATGGGAAAAAATATTAGATTTCGAAAAAAATCGATTTGACACCTGATATTCGCATTATAGTGAACTTCTGACACAGCTTGTGAAAAAACCAAAAAAATCCCAGAGCTCTAAAATTGGTATCATTCGACGCAGAATTATTAGTATAGTATGGGAAAAATATTAGATTTGGAAAAAAATCGATTTGACACCTGATATTCGCATTATAGTGCACTTCTGACACAGCTTGTGAAAAAACCAAAAAAATCCCAGAGCTCTAAAATTGGTATCATTCGACGCAGAATTTTTAGTTTAGTATGGGAAAAATATTAGATTTGGAAAAAAATCGATTTGACACCTGATATTCGCATTATAGTGCACTTCTGACACAGCTTGTGAAAAAACCAAAATCGCTCAAAATCTATTTGTGTGTGTGTGTGTATGTGTGTGTGTGTGTGAGGCAGAATTTTTAAAAACTTTTATTACTTATAAAAAAGAAAAGAATCAATACCAAAAATAAATAGAAGAAGAAATAAATACCAAAAAATCAGTTACAACAAGCGAGGGAACGTGGGAAGACTATTCTTCATGTAGATCACACCGTAGAGAGCGTACGCTCCGTACTCGTCGCCGTAGAGTGTGTGGAATCGAGTTCGAGGAACGACGAGGACGTCGTCCTCCGGCGATGATACAATGAGAGCTTAAAAATAACGATTAATCAAGAGCGTGTAATTGTGAAACTCACCGATAGGTGCGTAGCTCTCTCCTCCATCCGGAAAACTGAAGAGATAGTCTGAGGCTGTCGTGAGGTGCGTATCGCTCTCCGGAGTGTCGTTGAGAACAAAAACGACGTCGGCTGGCTCGAATGTGATAGTTCGGTTGCCCGGACTACCACATGTGCATGTATAGGCCGACTGCCTGTCATTGAAACACTTCAATGATTGGCTGATCGCTTTGCCCGCTTCGAAAGGCACTTGGATTGCAGCCATCATCAATCTCGTCGTCGCATCGAAACTGTGCTCGCAGTCGAGACTGGAGCACACATCCGTGGAAACAAGTCCAATCTCGGTGCGAGACACAAACGAGGGGGGGGAGCATCTATAAAGAGTGTTTTCAGATAGACCAAATAGTAACAATTCGTGCTCTTTAACGGTCCTCTAATTCGTTCCCTCATGTTTTTAAAAAACATCAGTTTTAAAAGCAGGTATTGGTAGAGGACATGAGTTTAGCATGGTTTCACTATTCGTGCACTCAACATGTCCTCTACCAAACCCCTCTTTCTATTAAAGAGTGTTTTCAGATGGAAAAAAACTAACTTGGATGATTTGGTGATGAATGTTCACCAGCTGATCATGCCGATCCGGCACCGTTTCAACGAAATGGCGGGTGAGTTCATCGACAGCGGAACCAACGAGAAGTGTGAATACCTCCAAGAGCACATTCACATACACTTGGAGGGGGAGCATAATAGTTAATAGAATAGAGACTTGTGTGACTCAATGAATAGTGATTCAATGAGCACTTCGGGACTCTTCTGAATTTGATGATGTGGAATTTTTTCTGAAACTTCCAGAAGTTTTGCATACGTGGCAGGCGTTCATTGGTCTTGCAATTTTTGCAGTTTTTGAAAACTTCCAGAAGAAGTGACACGTGGCAAAATTACTACAGGAGAAAGACTTAGAAAATTTTATTATACAAAAATGCATCTCACAAAACGGCGGTTTCTTCTGCTGCTCCTCTTCTCGACTATTGTCACCGGACCAGGGGAAGCCACTAGGACTAAGTGAGTACAGGGAAAAAAAGAGGGGGTTGGTAGAGGACATCTTGAGAGCACGAATAGTGTAACCATGCTAAACTCATGTCCTCTACCAATACCTGTTTTTTTTTCTCCATTGATGGTTTGTTAGTTAACATGAGGAAAAAAGAGGGGGTTGGTAGAGGACCTGTTGAGAGCACGACTAGCGGTGTACGAGAGCTTGACCGACGAGAAGCGGGATCTTCGACGCGAGATGTTCAAGGACGTCGAGCTCCTGATCATCGACGAGATCTCGATGGTATCCGCCGAATTGATGGCCAAGATATCGAATCGGCTGAAAGAAATCATGGGCTCTCGCGAAGACTTCGGCGGTCTCAACGTCGTCGTCTTCGGCGATCTCATGCAACTGCCGCCAGTGAGAGCAAGACCGGTGTTTGAAGGTATGTGCTCGTGTTTAGCTCGCCCCGTTCAAGCACATTATAGGTCTGACACCTGTTATCGCTCGACGAGTCTTCGGAGGTTTCGGATGTGGAGTGAACTTGTGGCGTCTGTTCCAGTTCTTCGAACTGACAGTCAACGTGCGCCAGCAAAACGACAAAGACTACGCCGATCTACTCGGTAGTTGGGCTAAGTAATCCGTTAAATTCATAAGCAATGCTTTAGGTCGTATGAGAATGGGCGAGATGACCGACGCCGACGAAGTCGTCCTCCGAACACGGCTGATTGATCCAACCGGCGCCCCGGCGGATCTCCTATTTGCTGCTCAGTACCATCTCAATATGATGGCGGAGGACCCCCTCATCATGACTTTGCTGCCAAGGGTATCTGACGTCTTGACGTTCAACAATCATGTCATTGAGAGGATGGGAGAGGAAAGCTTCTCCATTGACGCCGACGATACACAAGTTCAAAGGAAGAGATCGTCGAAGCCATGGCAGCTCAAACGTAAATTAAGGGGTTCGGCCTTAAGTATATTTAGCATGTTTAGGGTACTCCATCATCGTTACAACAGAGACAGCGACTGCAAAGGACAACAAGGAAGTGCCGACTGTCGCCGCTGGCCTTCGCTCCAACCTCACTCTCTGCATCAACTCTCGCGTCATGCTGAGAAGGACGATTGACAGAGTTAACGGACTCGTCAATGGACTGACAGGAGTGCTCGTCGAGGTCAAGATGATGGACGGAGAAATCTACCAGCTGGGAATCCGGTGAGCTATGCTGATTCTCTCGCACACACGGTTTAGCATTTAGATTCGACCGTACTCCAGGCCAAATTCATTGGGTGCCGAAGACGAGCGCGATGTACGAGCTATCGAGCGGAGAAGTACGATGCCGTCGCCAGTTCCCTGTTGAAGCGGCGTTCGGCGTTACGTGCCACAAAGCTCAAGGATTGACGCTGGCCAACGTTATAATGTCTACCGAGTAAGTACCATTTGGAACAACAAAACAAAATTAGTTTCATTAAGGTCGATGTTCGCCAACGCTCAATTCTACGTCTCGGCTAGCCGCGTCACAGCACTCTCGGGACTACATCTGATCAACTTGGACATGGCCAAAGCGACGGTCGACGAGAAGGCCAAAGAAGAGTACCGTCGCCTGAGAGCTCTGAATTAAGTATTCATGTTTTTTCCTTTTAATAAATTATTGTTGCTTGAAACATCTTTTGCCTATAGTTATATGGTCGAAGACCATTGTAAAAGAAGCGGAATCCGCTAAAAAGTTTAGCTCTGAGGTGCGAAAGGTAGCTATTGGTCTCAGTAGCCTCGCCCCGATAAAACTGGTGGAACCGTAAGAGACACTTGGGATACTGGTCCCAATGCGGCTTTTCGGCGTCTCTTTCTACCTAATGTCAACGACACCCGTAAAACACAAAGTCTTGGGAAAAAAGTGTTGGTGCGAACACTCACAACAAGTGAACAAGTCTCAACAGTTCTACTAGTATGCGAACAGATACACAGAGTCCCTGAAGAAAATCGAACGGGCAAAAAAAAGGGAGCAAAAAAAAACTCACCAAGGATAAGCTCAACAGCAGCACAAGGCAAGGTTTTTATCGCAAAGAGTCTCGCAATACATCGCCAGCGAACGCGACATACAGCAAGACTCTACTCTACTAATGAAAGACATTTAAAGAGGACGCTAATCTCGATAAACATCTATCAATTAGAGAGCAAAATATGAAAGGAACGAGACATTTGGCTACCTTAAGAGAGTCACAGTTACTTCACCTTACTCGAATTACTACGATTTAACT
This sequence comes from Caenorhabditis briggsae, assembly GCF_000004555.2. Lineage (NCBI taxonomy): Eukaryota > Metazoa > Nematoda > Chromadorea > Rhabditida > Rhabditidae > Caenorhabditis > Caenorhabditis briggsae. The sequence goes on from NC_013489.2 coordinate 416,013, forward strand.
TCACTCAATAAGAGAGAAAAAGATCAAGAGATCAACGGAACGAGGCATTTGGCTACCTTAAGAGAGTCATAGCTACTCTACCTTACTCGAATTGCTACGATTTAACTTCACTCAATAAGAGAGCAACAGGTCAAAAGATCGAAAATTAGATCGCTTCGACAAGCCGAAAAGCCGCATTGGGACCAGTATCCCAAGTGTCTCTTACGGTTCCACCAGTTTTATCGGGGCGAGGCTACTGAGACCAATAGCTACCTTTCGCACCTCAGAGCTAAACTTTTTAGCGGAATAAATAAGTTGACCTTTAATTGACCGGCACCTAATTAAGCCGATCCTTAATAGCACCTGACTTTTTTCGGAGTCACCGGTGGGTATCGAACCAATGGGTTTCCACCTGCCGGACACCTTAACCGGGTACGCCAACTGTGCAACTCAGACTAGGGGATCACTTGTCGTTTATACAGCGAGGGGGACGACGAACTGTCGAAATTACTCTGCGCTCTAGCTCTCTGCGTCTCTATTTATTGCTTGCGGGAGGAGGCGAACCCGGGCGCCGGTGGGGTGTTCGTTTGCCGACCACCGTTTGCCGCTAACCAAAAAGCCAAGTGTGTGCACGGGAGAGGAGGGTGACATGTTGCTTATTTATCATTATCTATCGAGGCGCGAGGGTCAAAATTACAGTACCCTGCGAAATCATCATTTATAGACGCACAAAACAAAACTGTCGTTCGAGTGTCGAAAAGAAAAGAAAAATTTGCGATTTTGATTCCCCTTCAAAAAAATTAATAAAGAAACAAAATTTGATGAACGGGGTGCAAAAAAACGTCGTATAGTCTCAACAGATAGCCTCACAGAAGCGCACGGAACCCTACACCCGAAAACCTACAAAACCTACAGAAAAACCTACGAAAAAATCAGTCACGGTTTTTGGACTTATGCAAAAAAAAAAGGAAAAAAAGGGAAACAAAAAACTCAATCAAAGGATAGTCTCAACAGATCGCAGTATAAGAGGACTGCTCTACTGAATACAACACCTTGACCAAGAGACCAAGTCGTATGCAAGTGATTTAGCGCCCCGACATTGAACCAGAGTGATCTGGCGTTGGCAAGCTTCGCAGAGTTCACTACGAAGCCAAGGCCATACATAGGGCATAAGCTCTCGTGTTGCCACGAGATAGAGATGCCTCCCGACACCGGGAAGCAAGAAATTTTCGCCTTGACAAGGCGAGATTCTAACTTAGAGGCGTTCAGTTATAATCTCTCAAATGGTAGCTTCAGACCATTGATCTGTCGATCAAGTCTATGAACCAAATGTTTGAACCCGCTGTTCCTCTCGTACTAAGCAGGATTACTTTCGCAATAACAAGTCAACAGTAGGGTAAAACTAACCTGTCTCACGACGGTCTAAACCCAGCTCACGTTCCCTATTAGTGGGTGAACAATCCAACGCTTGGCGAATTCTGCTTTCGCATGATAGGAAGAGCCGACATCGAAGGATCAAAAAAGCACGTCGCTATGGAC
>NC_013489.2:417630-422875 GCF_000004555.2 Caenorhabditis briggsae
GAGAGAGAGAGAGAGAGAGAGAGAGAGAGAGAGAGAGAGAGAGAGAGAGAGAGAGAGAGAGAGAGAGAGAGAGAGAGAGAGAGAGAGAGAGAGAGAGAGAGAGAGAGAGAGAGAGAGAGAGAGAGAGAGAGAGAGAGAGAGAGGAGCTACACGGTTATGCTAGGAAATATGAGAAAAATTTCGGGTGATTTATTCTCGGAAATTCGCGAGACACATGAACAAATTAGAGAAATCTAGAAGTTTCCTCTGCTGACGAGTTTTTGGGAGCAGGTTCATGGGAAAGTTGGTTTCGGGTTTGGAGAGATCATAATAACAATATTTAAATGGACCCCTGGGAAGTAGAATTCGTGGGTATTGGGGTACCGTAGGACACTGTAGTCGATTGTAACCACAAGATTAGAGTGCCATAACCGGCTGAACTGGCGGATTTCAGATCCTGAGATAAGTGATTTCAAAGATAAAATGCCAAATTTCTGGTGACCTAGAACCGACAACTTTTTTGTTTCCTAGGCCACCAGCTGGTTTCTCTAGATCTACCGTAATCCCCTTGTTCTTTTACGATTTAATTATCCCAAAAAATTCGCTAAAGAACGAGAAAATACGATTTATTACCCATAGAGTTTTATGATTTTTCTGAGAAATGGGAAATTTCTAAAAACTTGGGACCCCTTTTTATGGGGGAGAATTATGAAGTGTTTGGGTAGTAAAACAAATTTGGAATTTTGAGAAAACGGAAGGTTTACGGTAGATTCTAATTCTCTTGCCTAGAATTTGGTACTGGGACGTAAATGGCCTAGAATCCGACAGATTTAATTCATAATCCCAGAATTTTCGAGAAACTTTTTTATTACTCAAAAACATGGAACTTTTTTAGAAATTCAGATTTTTTCTAGAATTTTCAGATTCTCAAAATCTGATTTCTGACCTGCTAAACTTTTTTATAAATTTTCAAAACAAGTTCCCCGATTTCGAGACGAATCAATCTTAAACTCATTCCAAAAACCCCCAGCCACTTATGACATCATTTGTCATATATTTTTTCTCCAAATTCCAAAATCCCGGAACTATACACCAATTCATCACTGGAAAAACCGAATTTGTTAAATTTTAGTACATAAGTCAAACAAGTTAAGTGGACAGGCAGAGGTTCAACACCGGTTACCGGGGGAATTTTGGAAATTTTCGAAAAAAAAGGGAAAAGAGCCATATGAAAATCTCAAAAACGGATTTTGAAAATTACAAATGATGACCGAGAATTCTACCCTAGTGGTCTAGAAATCCAAAGAAAAATGATTTGATGGCTTAAGAATTTCAGAAATTCTGAAAAAAGGCAATTTTGATAAAATGAAGGTCCCTTTCAGCTTTTTCAGAATCTATCATGAAATTTTGGAATCCAGATTTCAGTTTCATGAAACTTTGAAAAATCTGAGAATCCAAAAAAACAAACTTTTAATAAATATTTAACAATAGAGCGCATTTTCAGTCTTTTTGGAATTCAAAGAAAAAATAGAACAAAAATGATTTCATACCCTTAATAGTCCATTCTTTATGGTCTTTAGCCAGCACACTCCCTCACATCCAGATCATACCTACCGGATATGTGTGACACACCCATTATAAAACATTTTCGAGCACTTTTTTTGGACACATGAGGTTTTTAAGCTATGCCCTTGGAATCTAGGAATTAGGTTTAATACTTTATACAGAACCGACCACTAAGTCATATTTTCGGGCTTCTAAGCCACCAGGTTAGAACTCTAGGTCGTCATTTGAAGCCTTCAAAATCCTTTTTTTTTTCAGATTTCCAAGATACCTGGATTTTCAAATTTCAATTTTTTTCAAACAATTTTTAAATTCCGAAAATCGCCCGGTATCAAGTGTTGCTATCTGCCTGTCAACTTAACTTGTTTGACTTTTTTATGTACTAAAACAAAAACTCGGCTTTTGTAGAATTTTTAGAATTTTCTAGACTTCAAAGGATCCGTAAAAAGCGGGGGTTTATGATGAATTAGTGTATATAGTTCTGGGATTTCGAAATTTTGAGAAAAAAAAGAAAAATGATGTGTCAAGTGGCTGGGAGCTCTTGAAATGAGTTTTGAAGATTGATTGGTCTCGAAATCGAGGAAATTGCTTTTGAAAATCTAGAAAAAATAGATTAGAAGGTCAGAATCCTGATTTTGAAATTCAAAAAAATCTGAAATCTAGAGGTTGGGATTCTGAAATGGACCTTCTCTCTCTCTCTCTGAAATTTTGAACAGGAACACTAATCTTGTTTATGTGTTATCTCACATAAATTAAAGAAAATAAATTGAAGAGATTTATCTTTTTTCCCAAGTTGCACGTACTGAAAATGTTATTCTTTTCCCACATACTTTGCTCAAAAAATTGGCAAATAACAAACCCAAAAAACCAAGTTTTAATATTCGAATTTTTAGTGCATACTGTTTTTAGGGCTTTTTGAAGTCTAGAAAATTCTTAAAAAGTGGAATTATTTAAAAGTTCAGTACATAAATCAAACAAGTTAAGTGGACAGACAGGTAGCAACGCTTGGTTACCGGGGGATTTTTGGAAAAATGTGAAAAATTTGAAAATCTAAAAAAAATACCCTGAGGATTTTGAAAAATTCTAATGATGTCCTAGAATTCTACCCTGGTGACCTAGAATCCCATGAAGGTACATGATTTGACGACATAGGATTGTCAGGGTTTCCCAAAAATGGATCCTTTGTAAATCCTAAAAAAATCAGCCAAAAAATAATAATGAAATTATAATAAAAATTGAGAAAAATAAAAAGATTTTTTAGGTTTGGAAATTCAGAAAAAAAAGTCTTGAGAGGATTCTTAAATACCAAAATAAAATTTCAAAATTTTCAAAATTCGAATTCTTTTGGTAGTTGGAAATTTTAAAGAAAAGTGAAACAAAATAATTCAGTTTTAGACTCTGACTCGATATATTTGAGCCGTAACGTACCCTGAAAGTTCTCAATTTTGCACTAAAAACAATTTGAAATTCTGACATATGAAATATTTTCAAAAGTAGTAAAAATCATGTGTCATAACCGGCTCTAATACTGAACCTGGATAAAAAACTCATTAGAAATTATGCTGAGAGAGGAGAAGGATAGAAGAATAGATCATGTGAGAAGAATACGGAGCAGAGAACTCGAAACGTATAGAATTGCTCAGATTTCCAGAAAAGGGAAAGAAAGTTCTGGAAAACTGAGAAATAGGGTGGGGGGGCCTAATTAGGAGGAAATATATAAGGGAAAATAGTGGAACCTCAATTTGTTTTTCCATTTTAGTAGTCCGAAGAAATTAGTAGTCCAAAGAAAGGAAAAATCGTTTTGAAAACAAAAATTTTTTTTGAAAAATTGAAAGTTCCAGAATTGGAAATTTTTGCGAAAAAAATAGGGTTTTGGAAATATGGAAAAATTCTGTAGATTTCCAGATATTACTGTAGTTTTTTTAGAACGTCAAAGATTACTGTAGATTTTTGAGTTTTAAGAATTTCTGTACATAATTCCTAAACTTCAATAATTACTGCAGTTTTTGAATTTCAGAAATTAAGAAATGCCGAAATTCAGAAATTCAGAAATTCAGAAATTCAGAAATTCAGAAATTCAGAAATTCAGCCATTCAGAAATGCGGAAATCCAGAAATTCAGAAATTCAGAAATTCGGAAATTCAGAAATTCAGAAATTCAGAAATTAAGATATTCAGAAATTCAGAAATTCATAAATTCAGAAATTCGGAAATTCAGAAGTTCAGAAATTCAGAAATTCAGAAATTCAGAAATTCAGAAATTCAGAAATTCAGAAATTCAGAAATTCAGCCATTCAGAAATGCGGAAATCCAGAAATTCAGAAATTCAGAAATTCGGAAATTCAGAAATTCAGAAATTCAGAAATTAAGAAATTCAGAAATTCAGAAATTCAGAAATTCAGAAATTCAGAAATTCAGCCATTCAGAAATGCGGAAATCCAGAAATTCAGAAATTCAGAAATTCAGAAATTCAGCCATTCAGAAATGCGGAAATCCAGAAATTCAGAAATTCAGAAATTCGGAAATTCAGAAATTCAGAAATTCAGAAATCCAGAATTCCAGAAATTCAGAGATTCAGAAATTCAGAAGTTTAGAAACTTAAAAATTTAGAAATTCATAAATTCAGATATTCAGAAATTCGGAAATTCAGAAATGCGGAAAATCAGATATTCAGAAATTGAGAAATTGAGAAATTCAGAATTTCAGAATTTCAGAATTCCAAAATTTAGATTTCAAAAAACTTCCAATTGCTTTTATACACATTTTTTGATCACTAGATAATTGGAAGCCATAATTTTTATTTTTTATTTTTCGATCATTTTGAAGGAGTCATAAATTTTGGATGACGGAAAATCTTATGATATATTCATGAGTTGTTTGGAATTTCGTTTAAAAGTATATATTTAGAAAAAATGTTTTCCCGGAGTTTCTCACAAAAATAAAAGGATTAAAATTCTGAAAATTTTGTTTTTCAGAACATGAGATTGTTTCATAGAAAAATGTAGTTTGGAATAAAAAAAATGAAATAACTTTTTTTTTGGGAAATTAACTTTCCAGAATTTTCAAGAAATTCTAGCACCAAGTGTTGTTATTTCCAGACAGCATTTTCTTTCTGAAAATTTACAAAAATTAATTGGAAAGCATGGGAAAAATTAGTACGATTTGTGTGCTCCAGTTGATTTTTTTGCTCTAAAACTTCGAAAATTTTTTAAACGAGTAATTTTTTCTTTTTTTCTGAAAGATCAAAAATGAAAAATTATAAGTCAACAATCTCGAAAGGATTCCTTCAAATTTGCAAAAAAAAAAAATCAAAAATGGAACAAAACAAAAAATTATTGAAAAAAATTGTAATTTGACAATTTCTGAATTTCTGAATTTCTGAATTTCTGAATTTCTGAATTTCTGAATTTCTGAATTTCTGAATTTCTGAATTTCTGAATATCTGAATTTCTTAATTTCTGAATTTCTGAATTTCTGAATTTCTGAATTTCTGAATTTCTGAATTTCTGAATTTCTGAATTTCTGAATTTCTGAATTTCTGAATTTCTGAATTTCTGAATTTCTGAATTTCTGAATTTCTGAATTTCTGAATTTCTGAATTTCTGAATTTCTGAATTTCTGAATTTCTGAATTTCTGAATTTCTGAATTTCTGAATTTCTGAATTTCTGAATTTCTGAATTTCTGAATTTCTGAATTTCTGAAT
>NC_013489.2:426786-450825 GCF_000004555.2 Caenorhabditis briggsae
ATCTGAAAAATCAAAATAGGCGGAGCCTAGTCGTGTTTGGGCTCATTTTGAAGCTCGTCTTAAGCTGAGTGTGAATTCAGTGTTATTTTTCAAAAATTTTCATGTCTTGAGGCGTAAATGAAGTTTTTGAAATTGAAAAAAAAACGAATTTCAAAAGTTTGCATTGAACCAAAAAAGGATTATGGACCAGATTTGTCTGATCCTAGGCCATTATGAATTTTTATTCTTCCAGAGCCTTCTGGATTCTCGTCGTCCTTGTCTCCATTGCACTTTTCGTCTGGCAATTCATCACACTGCTCACCAACTTCCTGTCCTTCAGTGTCAATACAGAAACTACCGTTAGTTTGGCCTAGAATCCTAGGCCACGGTCTTGGATCCATGGGTTTCTAGGCCACGGTCACGCAGTCTTTGAAACCAACTAGGTTTCTTGTCTTTTTTAGCTTTCCAGGTGGCCTAGAATTCCAAAACTTGGTTTTCTAGGCCACCACTTTCAATTTACAGCTACAATTCGCTGAGCGAACGTTCCCAACTGTCACAATTTGCCATTTGAACCCATGGAAGCTCTCTGAAACCCAATCTGTGGACCCGGATATGGATGCATTGGTAGGACAGGTGGCCTAGAAAACCCCTAGGCCACCCAAAAAAGCAAAAAGCTTTGCTTTTCCAGATCAACGCCTACAACTCATACTCCACATCGGCGCAATTCGGTCTTCCGGCATCATTAACGGCCGATAGACAGCAACAAGCTAACAAATGGACCTTGATGTACTCGGAAAGGCTTAAGGATAAACAGTATGAGGTAGGTGGTGGCCTAGGAAACTCAAGGCCACGCCCACAGTGTTTCAGGACGCCTCAAACATTGCCTACTCGTATGACGATATGGTTGTTAGTTGCACCTACAACGCCAAGACTTGCAATATAAGGTAATTGGAGATCCTAGGCCACATGACCCAAAGAACTTTTCCAGCGACTTCAACGACTTTTACAATCCATCCTATGGTAACTGTATACAGTTCAACACCGCCGGCATTCATTCTTCGTCTCGTGCCGGTCCGTTGTATGGTCTTCGTATGGTCATGCGGACCGATCAAGCCACGTATTTGCCATGGACCGAAACGTCGGGAGTTATCATTGATATTCATATGCAGGATGAGATACCGTATCCAGGTAGTATATTGTCTAGGCCACCAGGACCTGGGAAATCAAAGGGATACCGTGAAGCCTGTGATAGGATCTCTATAACTTTAAGCTCAATTATCTCAATTTCTTCAAAAGATATCAAAAAGTGGTAAACTAATAAAATATTGATGATATTATGATAAACATTTTGTTAGTTGACCACTTTCTAATATCTTTCACAGAAACTGAGATAATTTACCTTAAAGTTGACGATTTGAAGAAATTCGATGTGTATTCTATTTCTTTTTCCCCCAAAATTTCAAAAAATTCCAGACGTCTTCGGCTACTTTGCGCCTCCTGGCACTGCGTCATCCCTCGGAGTCTCCTATGTCCAAACGACTCGTCTTGCAAAACCCTACGGTACATGTACAACCAAAACCAAACTGGAAACCACTCATTACACGGGAACGTACACGGTCGAAGCGTGCTTCAGAAGTTGCATGCAGGAAAAGATCATTGCCACGTGTGGATGTTACTATCCGGCGTACTCACATGCACCGAATACTACGCAATTCGTTTCGTGTGATAATGGAGTGCAGACATTGACTAATTGTGAGTTTTTTTTGGAATTTTTGAGAACTTCCAAAGAATTTATCCGGTGTTTTATCTACTTCAGTGGATTCTGCTTGTTGAGAGCTTCAAAATGACCCCAAACACGACTAGGCTCCGCCCATTTTGAAATCTCACACTAGACACGCGACGCACGACCGCGACGCGCCCGAAAAATCAAAATGAACGGAACCTAGTCGTGTTTAGGCTCATTTTGAAGCTCATTTTAAACTGAGCGTGAATCCAGTGTTGGTTGTTCAGAATTTCCATGTTTTGGGGTGTAAATCAGCCTTTTGAAATTAAAAACCAAACCGCATTTTGAAAATTGGTCTATTTTAACTCATTTTCGCCGAATTTTCTGGAATGTTTTTCTCATTTTTACTAGGCCATATTTTTAGAATCACAGGCCACCAAAAAGTTAGTTTTTCAGTAAACTGTGTCGACCAAATCAATAGTGCCGATTCGACGGAATTCGATGTGTTGACCGATTGTGATTGTCCTCAGCCATGCGAGTCAGTTTTTTTTTTGACTAAATAAATTCAAAAATAAATTGGATTAAATTTTCAGAGTCGATTCCTACGGTGTCACTGTGTCCACCGCTCAATGGCCATCAGATTCTTATACGGTAGATCAGCTTGCAATCGTTTAACTCGGTAATTTTTTTCTCCAGCCAACCGAATGCAATCCGGGCGGCCCATCTGGTCCATGGGACGCTTCTGGCGAATCCTGTTTGGATTGGTACAAGGCGAACACAATTCTGATTGAAATCTATTACGAAAGAATGAATTTTCAAGTGCTCACTGAGTCGCCAGCGTATACGGTAGGTATGGTTGCCGAGAAGGACTAGAAAACCAAACCATTACTCAGAACTGTGGCCTAGAACTATGGCTTAGCCTACAGTAAGCCTATGGCTAGGGTATGGTAAGCCTATGGTATGCCTATGGTAAACCTATAGTAAGCCAATGGTAAGCCAATGGTAAGCCAATGGTAAACCTATGGTAAGCCTATGGTAACCCTATGGTAAGCCAATGGTAAGCCTATGGTAGGCCTATGGAAACCTATGGAACACCTATGGTAAACCTATGGCAAGCCTATGGGAAGCCTATGGTAAGCCAATGGTAAGCCAATGGTAAGCCAATGGTAAACCTATGGTAAGCCTATGGTAACCCTATGGTAAGCCAATGGTAAGCCTATGGTAGGCCTATGGAAACCTATGGAACACCTATGGTAAACCTATGGCAAGCCTATGGGAAGCCTATGGTAAGCCAATGGTAAGCCAATGGTAAGCCAATGGTAAACCTATGGTAAGCCTATGGTAACCCTATGGTAAGCCAATGGTAAGCCTATGGTAGGCCTATGGAAACCTATGGAACACCTATGGTAAACCTATGGCAAGCCTATGGGAAGCCTATGGTAAGCCAATGGTAAGCCAATGGTAAGCCAATGGTAAACCTATGGTAAGCCTATGGTAACCCTATGGTAAGCCAATGGTAAGCCTATGGTAGGCCTATGGAAACCTATGGAACACCTATGGTAAGCCTATGGTATGCCTATGGTAAACCTATAGTAAGCCAATGGTAAGCCAATGGTAAGCCAATGGTAAACCTATGGTAAGCCTATGGTAACCCTATGGTAAGCCAATGGTAAGCCTATGGTAGGCCTATGGAAACCTATGGAACACCTATGGTAAACCTATGGCAAGCCTATGGGAAGCCTATGGTAAGCCAATGGTAAGCCAATGGTAAGCCAATGGTAAACCTATGGTAAGCCTATGGTAACCCTATGGTAAGCCAATGGTAAGCCTATGGTAGGCCTATGGAAACCTATGGAACACCTATGGTAAACCTATGGCAAGCCTATGGGAAGCCTATGGTAATCTTATGGTATGCCTATGGTAAGCCTATGGCTAGTCTATGGTTAACCTATGGTAAGCCTATGGTAAGCCTAAGGTAAATCTATGATAAGCTAATGGTAAGCCTATGGTAAGCTTATCTCCCAGAATTTGTCGTACCCTAGACCACCTAGAAAATTGCAGTTCGTCAACTTCATCTCGGACGTTGGTGGTCAAGTCGGACTGTTCCTTGGAATGAGTATTATTTCTGTTATCGAATACGTTGTACTCATTTTACTTGTATTCTTCTACTGCTGTACGCATAAATCCAGAAAAGCGGAAATCGAACAACTCGAGATGGATATTAAGAAGGCTAGGGTGAGTTTGAGTGATTATATCTCAAGAACCAAGCTAGCTAGAAAAAAGTTGTCAATTATTAAAATGTAGGTAATTTCATAAGCTTCAATTTTGTAGTTAAGCAATTTTTTGTAAAGGTTTTCGTTTTCGAGATATTACCGTTTAAAGTAAGGCGACCCATGAAATGCGCCCGTGCGTTTGAAGCGTCCACGCCCCTTGATTTATGTGTGGCAACTTTAAAGGCGCACATCTCAAAAACCAAATTAGCTCAAAGAAAGTTGTAAGTTAATAAAATGTGTAAAATTTTAAAAGATTCAATTTTGAAGTCGACAAATTTTTTGTAGTGTTTGTAGTTTTTGAGATATGAGCATTTGAAGTAAAGCAACATTTGAACATTTTTCAAATGCCTCTTCTTCAGGACGATGTCGACCAAGTAGCCGAAAAACGCAAAAAGCACCAGAAAGCAAATGCAGAATTGTATGAAATGGATGTTGGACACGATGTGGTCCCACCGAAGCCTGTGTCCCATGATTGATTAAAAATTTTGAGAACTTTGTGAATAAACAAGTTTTGTTGATTGAGTTTCGTGTTTTTCAACCCTATCAGTAAATAAAACGTTTTAACTCGGTTTTCGTTCAAGATATCAAAAAGTGATCAACTAATAAAATATTTCTGAAATTATTTAAAACATTTTGTTAGTTGACTACTTTTTGATATCTCTTAGACTGAATGAGATATATAGGCTCAAAGATGACGATTTGAGAGTCATTCTATTATTGTTTACGGTGTTTCGGCAGAGCGCATTTGCAACCTAGTGATTTGGCAAACAGCTAAACAATTATATAAAATTTATTCTGTACAAAAAAATTGTTAAGGAAAAATAAGAATAAATAGCTTGGATGAGATTCAGAACATTGGGGAATTGAGAAATATATAACTGATAAGGAACACAAGGTATGCTTTAAAAAGAAGATCCTGCAATCGAAAAGTCCCTTAACTTTGACCTAATTTATCTAGCTTTGTATAAGAGATATCGAAAAGCTATCAAATAACAAAAATTTGCTGATATTTTGATAAGTATTTCATCAGTTGACCACTTTTTGATATATCCTACAGTAACCTAGATAAAATGGGTTAAAATTGATAAGGCCCTACTATTACAGGTTTTACAATAGTTTAATGATAGTTTGCGGTAGATGTACTTGTATAGATCTTTCATTGACGTTGGCAAACTCTCATATCCAAGTACCAAACTGTTCCGTGCACTTTGACTTCCAAATAGGAAATCTTCAGAATAGATGTGGATCCCATTGCAAGTTCAACACATATCAAAATTCGATTTTATTAAAAATTTAAATCTCTGAAGGACTTAAACCACCTCTCCGACTTCTTTAGAACCTCTGACCGAGAACTAATCATCACCAATTGCTCCCTTGGTCTTTCCTCCATCCATTGATCTACGCAAGCACTCAAGTCTGCAGCTGGTACCTCTCCTATCACATAAACTTTCAGATGACGCATTTGGAGCAGGAGTTCTCGACTGATGGCTTCACCAAATCTCATCTCCTTGGCATTAGCTACATGGTTTAGGTCTTCGGCCAGGATTCCACTAGAAAACCGGACATTGTTCATTGGAAAACTAGATGGATCTACAATCAAGGGCAACGCATCCATCAAGAATTTGCCGTGAATTGAGATCTGATGAGCTTTCGGCTTCATCCCGTCGAATGGCCATCTCATGATTCTTTCTAGAGGACAAAACGTGTAAACCGTCCATGCCGCTTGCCGATTCCCAAAGAACATATTGGATAGCATTTTGATCACTTCTTCGTGGTGAATGGAACATCATATATCCATGGAGGAGAGTTGTAAACGTAGAGTTGTAAACGTAGCTTTCGTACATCCTTCATTGTTCTTTGCTGCATGGCTCTGGGTTCATTCCAATGCACCAATCGCACATCCCCAGGAAACACTACTGAATAAGGATTGACTATGTATCCGTGCTCATCGATCGATTCTTCGATTTCTGTCCTAGCTCCAGAAGGCAATGCTTCGAATAGTTTTGCCCTGTAAATCATTCGATTTACGAAAATCGAGTTTGTGTTGAATTCGAGTCGTTTGATGCACAAAGGAGTTGCTTTTTCTGCTGGACGAATTGATGGGAGGCGACGGGCCATGTCGATTCTGCAAAATTTGAGAATTCAGCGGGATTTAATAAAAGTAGAGATCTTGTTAAGATTGTGCTAATTCCACCGATTCTTGGTTAAGAGCATTCTGATAGAAGTCCACCCAAAACGTGCTCGTTGAGCCGATTTATCTCAGTTAATATAAAAGATATCAAAAAGTTGTCAACTGATAAAAAATCAGTGATATTATGATAAAAATTTTTTCAATGACAAACTTTTTGAAATCTTTTAAAGGAACCGAGATAATTGAGCTCAAAGAGCCTCGCTTGAAAATGCCACTAGAAGTTTCGGACTCAGTTGGTTTCAAGCGTTATATCTCATTTGGTCAAAATTTTACAAAAAAAAGCTGTCAACTACAAATTTGAAGCTCTATATCTGTTTAGTAGAATTGGAAAATTTCATCTTTTGAATTTTAGTAAAATATAATTTTAGTAAAATTTGAAACTTTCAAAATTTCCGAGGTAGTTCTCATGGTACCACAACTTGACGAATTTGGGTCTAAGCTTAAAAATTCTACATTTTCGATATCAGCATGTCTAGAGCTTCAAAATGAGGATAGTCATGACGTGTATTTTAAAATCTTGATTTTCGGGTTTAAAGGCGCATGAAGGGGACGAAATTTCGGAATTCTGAAAACCAGGTCATTTGGAAGCGTTTAACAAACTAAATAAGGATATCACGTTTTGATAAGAAGTGAACTGAAATTGAAAAAGTTAGGAGCTACCGTAACTTTGGTCCGAGATCAAAAACTTTACTTTAGACCTCCAAACTTTAAGTTTTCTGGTAGATAAAATTCAGTCTTTAGGTTTTTGACCCGCCAGATATCCGTTTTTGGGCAAATATTGTCAGTTGGCCACTTTTTAAAAGATTTAAAAAAAAACTGAGGTAACTCGGCTTGAAGTAGACGCTTCCCTTTACCTTTATTTTATTTTTTGTTATTTATTTTTCAGTTATTGTCACAAAATGAACAATCTCCTCGCATTTTATACATCTCTTTTTCAAATATTTGCATCCATATGCTTGAGCACTGTTTTCATACTGTCATAGCTGAGACCGTTGAGATCCATGGTGTTGATTGAAAATCACATAATTTAGATAAGGAATAAAATAGATAAGAGATGTATAAAATACGAGGAGATTATTCATTCTGTGACAATAACTGAAAAATAAATAACAAAAAATAAAATAAAGGTAAAGGGAAGCATCTACTTCAAGCCGAGTTACCTCAGTTTTTTAAAAAATCTTTCAAAAAGTGGCCAACTGACAATATTTGCCCAAAAACGGATATCTGGCGGGTCAAAAATCTAAAGACTAAATTTGATCTACCAGAAAACTTAAAGTTTGGAGGCCTAAAGAACAATCCGAAAACATCATAATAACAATTTATTGGAATAATGGAGGTTTTATAATAATACAAAATAAATGGAGTGTGAAAAAAGTGTAAATGAGACTTCGATTTTCTTATCCATATCGGCTGACCACTTTCATATCGATATGATTGATTGAATGCACTCTACCGAATTCCAAATACATGTCTCGATGGTTGGTAACCACCAACACTGCACCATTTTTCATTAACAGTTTGATGCATCTGAAAAACGAAAAAGTGTGCAATTTTTAAAAAATTTTTATATCGAGTTGAGTAGAAACCGAACAAATTTAAAAATGTTAAATGTTTATGTTATCAGAAACATTCCACCAGTTGACAAGTTTTTGATATCTCAAACAGGAAACGAGATAATTAGGTTTAAAGAAACGATCTAATTAAGATATTCCACAGATTTTGAAAGTGAAAGTTCAAATTTTTTTAAACGTGAGGAAGAAATTATTAAAAGAAATTTGAAATTCTAGTTTTTTTTTAAATTTTTAATTTTAAAATTCTGGGTCCCTGGGTCCCTGGGTCCCTGGGTCCCTGGGTCCCTGGGTCCCTGGGTCCCTGTGTCCGAGTGACCTGGGTTCTAGATCCGGTGACCTGGGCCCGGGTGACCTGGGTTCTAGTAAGGGGACTTTTCTATTACAGGTTTTACGGTATATTTCCCCTCCCTCATGGTCATTACTCACTCTTTAGACTTCTCCAGAACTTGCGCTCTACTCCCATGCGAAAGAAGCGTCGATCGAACCTCTGACTCCATATCCTTATATCGAAATGAAAAATGTGTTCCAATCGCGCAACCTCGCTCCATCCATGTTGCGAACAGATTGTTGTAAGCGTCACAGGGAAATGGATCATGAAACACAACTCTTGGATTTTGAAGCGAAAGAAGTGCCTCCTGTGAGAATACGAAATCATACGAAGGATGAAGAATCAGCATTTTGGCATCGTTGGCAATTTTATGATTCACACTTGGAGTGTCGTCTTCATTCATGCGGACAATGAGACTGTTAAGAGGAAAACTGGTGGCTTCGACGAGAACCGATTTGAGAGCATTCATCTTGAAATTGGTGTACCCAGAGATTTCTAGATTTTTGACTGTTGGCTTCAAACCAATCATTGGCCACCGCAATATATTTGGGGCAAGACTCAAATGATTGATTTCCCATTCAACTTGACGATTTCCAAAGAATACATTGATTAGCTTCTTCATCATCTCGTAGATTTTGATCGTATACGGGAATAGAGACGATTCCCCATTCACGTCCAACTCTATGAAGCATCTGGCTAGGGACGGTGTACGATTTCTGCGACACACAAAAGCTAGAAGCTCGGTTTTCATAAAAGCAATCTTCTCCTGGTCACCCTCTTGCTCCAGCTGCATCAAACAGCGTTTTGCTTTCCGCTCCTCTGCATCGTAATCAATTGGGTCGGATTCTCCCTGCTCGTTCAGACGAATGTCTCCAGGAAGAACGACGGCATCAGTGTTAAGTGGAAAACCGTATTCATCGAAATCAATCTTCCCCTCTTTCATCATCCCAAAGAATTCTTGGATTACTGATAGGGTGTATTTCGTATCATTCACAGTGATAGCATTTTCTTCCAGTTCTAAGCGGTTGATGTGTAGAGGTGCTGCTTTTTCAGCTCCACGTATTGAAGGTATTTGAAGGGCGAGATTGAAGCTGGGAAAGTTTAATTTAGTTGTTTAGAATGAAAGTAATTCTCACCGAAAATTGGGTTCCATATAAGTCAACACCGTTTTTGTGTCACAGAATAACAGAGGTTTAGATTCCATTTTCGAGCTGAAAATAACGGGTTCAGATTGCCTAAAAAGATCGGTTTGACCAGATTAAGCGGATATAATGCTTAATAATCTATAGAAAAATTGAACGGATCAAAGATTGAAAACTTTACTTTTATGTATTATACGCAAGCTTTTCGATGGGTGGACCCTCATACTTTGACCCAATTTATCTCGGTTACTGTAAAAGATAGCAAAAAGTGGTCAACTAACAAAATATAAAACATGAAATTTTGAATATTTTGTTAATTGACAACTTTTCTCTATCTCTCAAAGGAAGCGAGAAAAATTGATTGAACATCGACAATTTGGGAGCCTTAATCGTAACGCGAAATATTGAGGGCCCCTATGACATGTACTTTGACCCAATTTCTCTCACTTACTGTAAAGGATAGCAAAAAGTAGTCAACTAACAAAATATTGAACATAAAACTATAAATATTTTATCAGTTGACTACTTTTTGATATCTCTTATAGGAACCAAGATAAATTAGGTTGGAGTCGACAGGCTGGTTAGACCTTCTACTACAGGGTTGAACACGGGCATTTAGGATATCAAAATAATCAATTTTCCTCATTCGAAAAAGAAAGATGAATACTGGAAATATAACAAAGTTTTGAAGATTATTACTATCTAGATTTATATCATGTAAGGACTAAGACAATAGGTTGATCCAGGGCATTTACCATAAAAACTATATTATAGCGTCATGACGTTGTATTTTTCAGAAGAATAGTAGTTCGAAAGGTACAAGAACTTTGTGGGTATAAAGTGATTTAAGGATAAACAAAATCCTCAATTTGAAGATAAAAAATATAAAGTTTGAATTCTGTACCCTTAAACAACTGTGTACCCCCTTGTAACACCGAATCGTTGTAGCCTCCAAATCATGTGCTTTTTCAGAAGGGTGTTTTGGGGTGAAATGGAGCACATTGCTCGTTTCCCCTGACGAGGACTTATTGCTCATTCTCCGTCTCTTCTTGACAGCTTATTCCTCTGCCCTTTACGCCTTCTTCGTGCTGACGTCTCTGCAGGCGTAACTTATTGAATTTTGCTTATTATCGCTGTCTGAATAAATGAATATTGAGACACAGAGAACATATGTCTGCGTCTCCTGTGTTATTTTGTTTTACGCTTCGAGGTATCCGCTTCGAGATATCCATAATTTTCTAGACAAAAATATTACTAATCTCTCTAAACTCATACTACCGAAAACCTGCAATAGACGGGCCCCCCACATGATTTCCAGTAATGGATATCAAAAATCTGTCAACTAATGAAATATTTGTCATATTATGATTCAAAAAAAATTACCAGTTAATACATTATTGATATCTATCTAGGAGCCGATATAATTGAGTTCAAAGCTGACAAAGTGGGGGGGGGGGGGGGACTTTCTATTACAGGTTTTACAGCACCGTTGAGCTTGTATATCTCAATTCCTGTAAAAGATATCAAAAAATGGTCAACTGACAAAATGTATATCATAATATCAGAAAAATTTTACCAGTTGATAACTTTTTAATATCTTTTACAGGGTAGGAGATACACGGGCTTGACGGTTAGAGTGTATCTGTTACCGTGTTTACGGTAGATTGATATTATTTAAGGACAAAGAAAATTGATAAGAAAAGAAGAGGTGGTATTTGAACCTATTTCTTCTTTGGAACAGTTTCTACATTCAACCAAATTTTTGAATTCATCGTTGTGTATTGAACCACGACAATAGCCTCATTTCCCATTGCCAATTTCATAGAGCTGAAATACTAACTACACATTTTTGGCAGGCTGCTTACAATTTTCCTAGGAAATCGAGGTGGAGAATGGACAATTAAGAATATGAGTCTTCAAGACAATGTAGTGCGTTGGCCAGTGGATGGAAGGAGACCAATCGTTCGAAATGTCAACATCAATATTTTCTCTCTCATTGTTACAATGTAAATAGGCTCGGACGCTAACAGGGATACTGTAGTAAGATTATCTTTAGTCTCGACGCGACAGCTTTAAATTGAACTGCTGAGTATTACGGTTTTGGACCTGCATTCCATCAAAAAAATGCGCGAAAAAAATATTTCAAAAAACGTTCCGGAGAAAATACCGTGGAATATCCAAATATGAGTATAAAGAAAATCAAATAAAAACTCAAAGTCTCAATTCGAGGAATATTACTATTATTGAGGTTAATGTACTATTTAATGAAAAAATTGATGAGGAGAGAAGAGGTGGCAATTGAAATGATCAGTTCTTTGCAACAACTTCTATAATCAACTAAGTTTTTGAGCGTCTTTTTGAGTACCGAACAACTGCAACAGCTTCATTTCCCATGGCCAATCTGATAGCGCTGAAATGTTGCATATGTTTCTTTTTTGACGAATAAAAGTTAAACTTACTCTTTGTATTTTCTAATCTCTGCCGGGTGATTGTATTGATTGAGATTCATCTTCTTCCTAACAAGAATCGAATAACGAACTCCAATGGGGCGCGGTTTCTCCATCAATTTAGAAATTAGTCGGCCGAGAGTAAATTTATCAAGTGGTGCTGGAGTTGTAAGAGTCACATTGGGAGTTTGAATTGAAAACAAATCGGAGAAATCATAGGTAAATAGGTGGTTGGAAATCATGAGATGCTCGACATTTTTCAAAAGTGGATGATCTTCAATTGTAATTGAAGTGGCTCTCATTTTGAGGATGGGTATTGGGACACTAGTGTCGATGATTGGTTGAAGGCCATCAATTTTGTTATGACGATATGTACCAATATCGAAATTTCGAACAATTGGTTTCCGTGTATCCACTGGCCAACGCAGCACATTGTTTTGAGGACGAAAATCCTTGATTATCCATTCTCCACGTCGATTTCCAATGAACATTGTGAGAAGTCTCTTCATCAATTGGTAGATTTTCATACTTTTATACGGTAATTCGTACATTGAACCAGCGACATACAATCGGATATAATGATTGCAAGGAAGTGAACTCTTTATCTCCGGACAATCATGAGCTAACCACTTTCTTTGCCGATGCTCATTCCCATCGTAAAAAAATAGCACGTCTCCGGGTTGAATGCTTTCGTCAAGACTAATTTGGAACCCTTTTCCATCAAAATCGTAATCCACCTCATCACTGGACCATCCTCCCGTTTGGCATTCTCGATAAACTTTCATCTTGTATTCTGTGTCATTCACAATAAGACGATTATCGTGAAGCTCCAGACGGTTGATGACCAGAGGTGCTGCTTTTTCGGCTTTCCGTATTGAAGGAATCTTCAGAGCAAGATTAAACCTGTGAAATTGTACATTAGCTGATTTAGAATTAATTGATTCTCACCGAAAATTCGCTTCCATATAGGTCAAAACCGTTGTTGTATCACAGAATTGAATAGGTTTGGATTCCATTTTTGAGCCGGAAATAATGGGTTCTGGTTAAATTGAAACAATATTGGAAATACAGATAAATTTAAGCGGAATTAACGCTTCAAAATTACATAAGCAAAACTCAAGGATCTAATGTTGAAAAACAAATTTATTTTATATAAACATTTATTATTTAAAGAGCAGGAAAATTATTCTTCCCTTTGGAACAGTTTCTATAGTTAACCATATAACGCTGAAACATCACAAAGAAGAGTTGAAAACAAGTTAAAGGTAAAAACACAAATTTATTGTACATACGAGTTTGAATGGGTAAGAATCAGTTGGCTCCTATTAACATGCTCTTTTACCCAATTTATCTCGGGTACTGTAAAAGATAGCCAAAAGTTTTCAACTAACAAGATATGAACCATTAAATTTTAAATATTTTGTTAGTTGACAACTTTTCTATATCTCTTAAAGGAAGCGAGATAAGTTGGAGCAAAGGATTGGTTTTGGAGTATGTAAGGTTGGTTCTCAATGGTATTTAGGTTATTATACAAAATCAATGAAAAGATTATATAAGGTGAAATTTGGAACTATTTTGTCTTTGGAATAGTTTCTATAGTCAGGTAAGTTTTCCTATTAGCCTCTGTATATCGAAAAACGATCACAGCTTCATCTCCCATTTTCAATTTGATACAGCTGAAATTTTTTTAAACTTTCTTTTTCAGCAAACAAAAGTTAAACTCACTCTGTGGATCTTTGAAGCACTTCCGGGTGACTAATTCTAGCGAGGTCTTCCTTGGAATTTGTGGGAAGTGAGTAACATACTCCAATGGGGCGCCGTTTCTCTATCCATGTGTCAATAAGGTTTTCGACGACGAAATATGGAGAGCGAATTGTCAGAGACACTTTGTGGGTTTGAATTGAAAATAAATTAGAAAGATAGCGCCATGGAATGCTGGAAACAATCAAATGTTGGGAAGTTTTAAATAGTGGATGGTATGTTATTTTCGGATCAAGAATCAGGAAGCTCATTTTGAGGCTGGTTAATGAGACACTTACGCCGATAATTGAATGGACAGCATTCAATTTGACTTGAGAATATTCGTAAATTTTGACATTCCTAACAGTTGGTTTCCATCCATTCACTGGCCAGCGCAATACGTCTGTTCCAAGATTTATATTCTCAATGGTCCACTCTCCATTTCGATTTCCAAAGAGAACAGTAAGGAGCCTCCTCATCAATTGGTACATCTTCATATTCGTATACAGGAATTAATACTTAGATCCAGACACATATAACCGGATATAATGATTGCAGGGAAGTGCATTTTTCTCCTGGTACTCATATTCCAACTCGTCGACCTTCGACCCTCTACTCAAATGTAGTCTTATTGAATCAGTCAGTAGTTTGTGTCCAGGTTGACTGCTCTCATCAAGATTAATTTTGAATCCGTACTCGTCAAAATCGTAATCCACTTCTCCTCGGGGCAATCCGGGCACTTCTCTACCAGCTGGAAACGATTTGTTCTTGTTCTGCACTGCCCAATCATCTCCGAACTTTTTGGAAATACTCTCATACTGTATTCTGTTTCATTGACAACAAAACGAGTATCATGAAGATCAAGATATTTGATGTATAGAGGTGCTGCTTTTTCAGCTCTCCGTATGGATGGAATCTTCAGAGCGATATTGAATCTGTAAAATTAAAGATTATTTAATTTGAATTGGAATGATTCTCACCGAAAACTTGGTTCCATATAACCCAAAATTGTTTTTGTATCGCAGAATAACAACCGTTGCGATTCCATGTTTGAGCTGAAAATAATGGGTTCAGATTAAATTTAAAAATAGGGGTAATCAGATAAAATGAAGCGGATATAACGCTTGAACATAAAGTATGAATCAAGGATGAATAAAAAAAATCAGATAAAAACACATATTTATTGTATAGAAGAGGCTTGAATGGATGGTTACTGTAACAAAATATGGACCATTAAAATTCAAATATCTCGTTAGTTGACAACTTTTCTCTACCTCTTAAAGTACGAATCAGCCATAGTATGTACGGTTGGTCCTTAAGGATGGAATTTGTCTTAAAATTGAATACATTTTCAAATTAAAGTTAAATCAAAAACATTGGTTTTTTTGAATAATAAGTATCCTAACGGGCCAAGAAACCCGACGGAACCTCATGAAAAATATGAATTTCAAAAAGACATGAAAATAGAAAAATTCAGGGGGTAGCAAACATCGGCGGAAATTACAAGCAAATTTTAAAGATTCGAAGAATTAACTGCTAATGCTAAGGTCTCGCTACAGATGATAAGCAAACAACCAGCGAATTGTTGTGACTCATCGTTTGATTCACCAGTTCAAAATGTACTTTAACCAATCCCCATTTTGCTACCCCTTGAATAACCCTATAGAAAATGTTTTCAATAACAATTTTATCTCTAGAGATAAAAATTTAAAGCTATATCTTCCTTGAAACAACTTCCATATTTAACCAAGTTCTCCTATCATCCTTTGTATATTGAACAACAACAACAGCTTCACTTCCCATTGCCAATTTCATATAGCTGAAATGTTTTAAATTTCATTTTTAACAAGAAAAATTTCACTCACTCTGTGGATATTTCAAGCACCTCCGGGAGATCAAGTGTACTGAGATCTTTCTTGGCATAAGTGAAAAATGAATAACAAACTCCAATGGGGCGCGGTTTCTCCATCAATTTGAAAATTATTATTTCGTGATGATGCACTTGAATTCCAGTTGTAATCGACATTTTTTGAATTTGAAGCGGGAACAAATCAGGGAGACTACGATATGGTGGATAGCCGGAAATGATCAGATGTTCAGAATTTTTCAAAAGTGGATGGTCTGATAGGCTGGAAGTAAAGAATCCCATTTTGAGACTGGTTAATGGGACACTTGAATCGATAAGTGACTGAACCACATTCAATTTGGATGGAGAATATTGACCGATTTCAATATTTTGAACAATTGGTTTCCGTGTGTCCACTGGCCAACGCAACACTCTGTCTTCAAGAATCATCTGTTTAATTGTCCATTCTCCATTTCGATTTCCAAAGAAAATCGTGAGAAGCCTCTTCATCAATTGATAGATCTTCATATTTGCATACGGTAATTGGGTCATAGATCCAGAAACATACAATCGGATATAATGATTGCAAGAATCCGAGCATTCACATTTTAATTTGTTGAGCTTATGCCTTCTATTAGTCCTTAACTCAGCCAATAATATGTCTCCAGGAAGAATGTTTTCTTCATAGCCCATTTCGAATCCATCATCGTCCAAATCATAATCTACTTCTCCGTCACCTCCAAACGCTTTGGTCTTAGCCTGACATTCTCGGTATACTCTCGCATTGTATTCTGTTTCATTGACACCAAAACGATTTTCTTCAAGCTTCAAACGGTTGATGTGTAGAGGTGCTGCTTTTTCAGCTTTGCGTATTGATGGAATATAGAGAGCTAGATTGAATCTGTAAAATTCAATTGAATCGAGAATAAAGAAATGTAAGGTTACCTGCAGTTTGGCTCCATATAAGTCAGCACAGTTGTCACATTTTCGTATAGAAGTTGCTTGTTTTCCATTCTTAAAATCTGGTGATTTAAAGGGACATGGTGAAAGAGAGATAAAGTTCAGCGGTCATAACGCAGTACATGGAAAACATATCTAAAAAATGTAGTGTATAAGATAACTTTGTTTGTAAAAATCACGAGAATAGAGGAGCTATAGAGTAAGAGCGATTTTGAAAGTTTTGAAAGCACAGGGTGTAAAAATATAGAGATCATATTAAACATAGAGGAATCATAGATACAGAGGGAAAACATATTTTTTAAGGGAAGTTTACTTTGAATGCAGCACATTGTTTTGAAAACTCATATTGTTAACTGTCCATTTACCTTTTCGATTTCCAAAGAAAATTGTGAGAAGCCTCTTCATCAATTGGTACATCTTCATGCTCTTATACGGGAACTGACACATTGATGTGTATCGTACAATCGATTTCGTACAACATATCATCGGAATGTTTCGTACAACGTACAATCGGATAAAATGTTTACAGGGAAGTGAATACATTTTCTCCGGGGGCCAATCGTATTTCAACCACTATGCACGCCGTTCCGGGCACTCATAATTGGGCCATCTACTCGAAAGCAAACTCCCTCGGTCACCAAGTTTTATGTCTCCGGGTTCAATGGTTTCATCAACATCGATCTTGCTTCCGTACTTGCCAACATCGTCATCCACTTCTCCATTGTACAATCCGACATTAGCTTGGCATTTCCTCCATACTCTCATACTGTATTCTGTTCTATTTATGACAAGACGGTTGTCATAAAGCTCGAGGCGATCGATGTGAAGAGGTACTTATTTTTCGGCTTTCCGTATCCATGGAATCTTCAAAGCAAGATTGAATCTGTAAAATTGAATTGAATCGAGAATAAAGAAATGTAAGGTAACCTGCAGCTTGGCTCCATATAAGTCAACACAGTTTCCATATTTTCATAGAAGAATTGCTTGTGTTCCATTCTTCCAAATTGGTCTACTGTAAAACCTGTTTTAGAAGGGCAAATTGACTTAACGGTACAGAGTAAAAGGAGAGATAAAGTTCAGCGGTAATAACGCGATACATGGAAATTATGATAACCAGCTTTGACAATGTTTGACCTATTTTCGGCCCGCCCTTCCTCACCTGTGATTTGGTTCCATATGCATTAGCACAGATTTCAAACTTTCATACAATATAGTTTTTTTTGGTACTTGTTGTTCCATTATGAGGCAATTGGCTGATTTAACCTAAAATTGAAAAATCTTGAAACTCAGAAAAAAAATAAGACAGAACAAAAACAAAAACTGTGAAGCTAAAAGTAAATTCTAGCGATTGAAACGCTTGAAAAAGTAATAAGAAGAGGGAAAAATGTAACAAATTTGTTAATTTTATAGGAAAACAATTGGAATTTATTAGTTTAACAGGAATGAACAAAAAATAAAATAAATATATAAACAAAATAAGTTAACAGTTGAATTTTTGGGAAATTCTAAAATCAAACATCATAAAAATCAATCAACGTTCTCACGAGGGATCACAGATATCTCGGCCGTTCCGGGTCCCCAATTGCCGTCAGTTTTAGGTTTAAAGTAGACGTGAAGAGCGGACGTTTCGTTGATTTTCAAAGTGACGGATCTGGAAAATTTTGGGAATTAGAGGCAGTACTAATATGCTACGTTTAGCTTCTGCGCGATTTTTTCTCCTCCACAACTTTGACGCAGTTTAACTCAGTTACTGTAAGAGATATCAAAAAAGTGGCAACAGATAAAATGTAGGCAATGACATGACAAACATTTTATCAATTAACAGACTTTTGATATATCTCACAGGAATCGAGATAATAGAGCTCGAAGCAATTGTTCCAGCTGAGGAGGACCGCGTAGCTCATTTGGTAGCTAATCTTTGAGCTCAATTATCTTGTTTCCAATGAGAGATATGAAAAGCTTGCCCGCTGCTAAAATGTTTTTTATGATATTAACTACACTTTTGCAGTTTACCAATTTTTGATATCTCTCACAGAAAACAAGATAATAGAGCTCGAAGCGGTGCTTCCAGCTGAGGAGGATGTCGACCGCCCGCGTACATAGCTCAGCAGGTAGTAAATCTTTGAGCTCAATTATCTCGATTCTCAAGAGAGATATCGAAAAACTGTCAACTGATAAAATGTTTGTTATGATATTAACTACACTTTTGTAGTTCACAAATTTTTGATATCTCTTACAAAAAACAAGATAATAAAGCTCACAGCGGTGCTTCCAGCTGAGGAGAATGTCGTCTGCGTAGCTCAGCCGTTAGCCGTCCTTTGATCTCAATTATCTTGGTTCTTTTCAAAGATATAAAAAATCTGTTAACTGATAAAATGTTTGTCATGATATTAACTACATTTTTGTAGTTTACCAATTTTTGATATCTCTCACAAGAAACGAGATAATAGAGCTCGAAGCGGTGCTTCCATCTGAGGAGGATGTCGACCGCACGCCTACATAGCTCAGCAGGTAGTAAATCTTTGAGCTCAATTATCTTGATTCTCAAGAGAGATATCAAAAAATTGTAAACTGATAAAAATGTTTGTTATGATATAAACTACATTTTTGTAGTTCACCAATTTTTGATAACTTTCAAAGGAACCGAGATATATGAGCACAAAGAGCCGCTACTAGTGGGTTTTAAAATCTTGTTTTTATTCGAAATTTCAGGAAATTCAGCTTTTTGGTGATTTGGAAAAAAATCTCACTTCTCAGTCTCTTCAATCAACTCCGGTCGTTTTCTAATCTGCTCCAGAAGATATGGCGGAGCGCCCTTCACCTTCTTATAAATATAAATGGTTCCGATGGGACGACGATTGCGTAGCCAATGAACTATCCATCGTTCGAAATCGAAAAACTCAATGTTCATCTTTGGTAGATTAACTCTCGAGTTTCTTAGCTTGTGATGTTGGGTTGGGCAGTGAAAAGGATTGGCGATTTTCAGTAATTCAGAAGTTGTTATAATTGAATGATTGAAATTTCCAGCGTAATCATCTTTCACGGTGAATTCAAAGGTTTTGAGTGGGAAGCTTGATTTATGGACCACTGAGTTGATCACATCCATGTTGACCTTATCGATATGTTGCATGGATAAATTGCTAACGATTGGGAGGGAACCAGACTTGATCCAACGTAAAACGGATGTCTTCAATTCCAAAAGGTCCACTTTCCAAGCCACTTTTCGGTTTCCAAAAAGTCTCTCGAGGAGCTTCTTCATCCCTTCATAGATGGTAGGAATATTTGAGAATTGTTCGGTGGTCCCATTATAGGGCTTCTGTCGATCCTCTTTTAAGATTCGAGCTTGGCATCTGGAGGTAGAGAGTTCAAGGAACGAATCAGTGACGATTTTCCGATTATTTCTTTTATATTCATATTGCAAAAGCTTCGATTTCAGAAATTCCATTGTCCGAAGGAATTCCTTTTTCTCCCATTCGCATTCGATTTGATCCACTTCTTCTATCGGAGCAGTCTCCACCATCTCTTTTACCCACTTCTCATCCTCTACGAATGGTTTTGGTTTAATGGTACCATAAATTTTCAAATCGCCATCTAGTAAAATATCGTAAGGGGATATGGGAAACCCATACTGATCGACGTCGTGTTCCAGCTCGTGTTCTTTTTTGATCAATAATGGAACTTCCTCATCGTACTCCTTCAGTTGCTTCAATTTGTACGAAATGCTATCTACAGTAATCATGCTTTGTCCTAAAACCAGTCTTTTGATTATCAATGGTGTTGACTTTTCAGCAGCACGAATTGGAGGAAGGCGACTGGCGAGTTGGAGTCTGGAAACAGTTCTCATTAGACTAAACTTTACAATTGCAATTTTTACATTTTTAGTTTGACCAATACTAAACAAAATGTTTCCTTCAATTTGTAACAAAAATTAGGTTTCCAGCTCAATTTCGATGCGAGTTATAGCCTTATTTGCTTAGAGGGCGCTGTCGGCTAGAGGTGATGAGCGGCGCGCGCAACAGCCGTGCGCCACTCACCGTCGCGCGCGCCGTTTGTCATAACTTCCTTAAAGCTCACTATTTTCCAACCAACTAAGAAGGATGTGATAGATGAATCTAAGAGCTACAAAATCATAGAACTTTAAAAATTAAATATTATCTATAAAAGAATTTACAGACCGCTATATGCAGGACACTGCGACCGCGTAGCTCAGCTGGTACCGGCTCTTTGAGCTCAGGTATCTTGGTTACTGTGAATGATATGAAAAAATTGTCAAATAAAGAAATGTTGGCGATATTATAACCAACATTTTATCAGTTGACAAATTTTTGATAACTTCTATAGGAAACGAGATAATTGAATTATTCGAAGAGACGCTTTCAAGTTTTTCGCAAAATTAAAAGACTCACCTGAAATTCGACTCCAAATACTCAATGACAACTTGCATATTGTCGAACAGCATTTCACTGTTCGCCATTGTTTTGAACCCTGAAAAACGTAATATTAGAAAAAGGAGAAAAATCAAAATATGAAGATTCGGAAGTTAAAAAGCGCTGAACAAAAAAAAGCATACGAAAATAAAGTTGATGTTATGAAAGTTATTTTTATGAACTGAACAATAAGCATTCTAAGCAAATTAGCTCGTAACATAAAATTGCAGAAAACAAGTTAAAATTACAAATTTACATATGTCGAAAGTATTGAAGGTCCTTTCAGTCAGGACCCAGGGACCCAGGGACCCAGGGACCCAGGGACCCAGGGACCCAGGGACCCAGGGACCCAGGGACCCAGGGACCCAGGGACCCATGGACCCAGGGACCCAGGGACCCAGGGACCCAGGGACCCATGGACCCAGGGACCCAGGGACCCAGGGACCCAGGGACCCAGGGACCCAGGGACCCAGGGACCCAGGGACCCAGGGACCCAGGGACCCAGGGACCCAGGGACCCAGGGACCCAGGGACCCAGGAACCCAGGGAACCAGGGACCCAGGGACCCAGGGACCCAGGGACCCCGGTTCACCTCCTATGGAGCCCAGGGAAGGTGAGAACTGATTCTTCCTTTCATTTCCCTTTTCTTTTATAGTACTTTCCCAGAGGTCAATGGTTTCTAAACCAATTCACGTAGTCGTTTTTGTCTAGAATTTAAAATTTCTTTTAATAATTTTTTCATCACGTTTAAATAAATTTGAATTTTCACTTTCAAAATCTGTGGAATATCTTAATTAGATCGTTCCTTTGAACCTAATTATCTCGTTTCCTGTTTGAGATATTAAAAACTTGTCAACTGATGAAATGTTTCTGATATCAAGACAAACATTTTCGCCTTTCAATTTTTTAAAATATCTTTAACAGGAACGAAGATATGATTGTTGCAAAATTATGGTTGTCATTAGTAGTCGGTTTTCGCCAGATGAAAAGAAGAAAGAATAGCCTATTCTGAATAGAAGAAAGGTTTTGAGGAATTACGAAATTTGGAAACTGAATAAAAAACCAGAAGGTATGAGTCACTTTATCTCGTTTTCTTTGAAATATATCAAACAGTGGTCAGCTGACAAAATGTTTATCACGAATTCCCAAACATTATATCAGTTGACTTTTTTAATATCCTTTACATAAGTTGTGATAGATTTAGTCAAAGATTTTACAGAAAACAGGAAATTCGGAAACTAAATTTTGAAAAAAAAATGGATGACACAAGATTTCGAGAAGAAAAGGCATATTCAGAATTACTGAAACTTTGGATACT
Source organism: Caenorhabditis briggsae (assembly GCF_000004555.2). Classification (NCBI taxonomy): domain Eukaryota; kingdom Metazoa; phylum Nematoda; class Chromadorea; order Rhabditida; family Rhabditidae; genus Caenorhabditis; species Caenorhabditis briggsae. The sequence continues at coordinate 448,731 of NC_013489.2, forward strand.
GAAAATTCGAAAAAAAAATTCAAAGTTTTGCTGGCTGGAATGCACCAATTTCACTTTCAACTTTAATTCAAATTATCTCGATTCCTGTACAATTTATCAAAAAGTAGCCAACTGATAAAATGTTTATCATAATGTCAGAAATATGTTATCAGTTGGCTACTTTTTGATATCTTTTACAGTATACAAGATAAGATCAGTCAAAGTTAAATTTTGCTATTAACTACAGTTTTGAAGGAAAATTGAACATTCAAAAACTGGAAAATTTAAGAAGAAAATTCAAAAATCCGCAAGTATTAATTTTCCAGAAATTTCTAGATTTCAAAGTTCAGGAAACCAATAAAAATTCTAGATATTCACAGAAATAGTACAAACTTTGTAACACATAAAAACTGAAAATCAATTTTAAAATTTAAAAAATCAGAATTCCCAAAAAAGTTACTGTCAACTGAAATTCAGAAATTCAGAATCTCAGAAATTCGGAAATTCAGAAATTCAGAAATTCAGAAATTCAGAAATTCAGAAATTCAGAAATTCAGAAATTCAGAAATTCAGAAATTCAGAAATTCAGAAATTCAGAAATTCAGAAATTCAGAAATTCAGAAATTCAGAAATTCAGAAATTCAGAAATTCAGAAATTCAGAAATTCAGAAATTCAGAAATTCAGAAATTCAGAAATTCAGAAATTCAGAAATTCAGAAATTCAGAATCTCAGAAATTCGGGAATTCAGAAATTCGGAATTTCAGAAATTCAGAAATTCAGAAATTCAGAAGTTCAGAATCACAGAAATTCGGAAATTCAGAAATTCAGAAATACAGAATTTCAGAATTTCAGAAACTCAGAAATTCAGAAATTCAGAATCTCAGAAATTCGGAAATTCAGAATTTCAGAAATTCAGAATCTCAGAAATTCAGAAATTCAGAATCTCAGAAATTCGGAATTTCAGAATTTCAGGAATTCAGAAATTCAGAAATTCAGAATATTTGAAATTCAGAATCTCAGAAATTCGGAAATTCAGAAATTCAGGATATGGAAATTTGCAAAACAGTTATAGAGTTCAAAAATTTGAAAAATTCAAAGATATACAAAATTTTGGAATTTTTCTAAAAAAACAAAAATTTGTGTAAGATTCAGAAGTTTATGAATTCGAATACTTGAAATTTTAGGAAATCACAGTCATGAAAAACGTTGATTTCGGAAACCAAAGAAAAATGAAGAACAAAGAAAACAAGCAACTTACAGTACCATATAAAACAAAGGACATTATCACATTTTTCAGTGAAAAATAGGTAACTTTGGAGTCTTAAAAAACGTAGTCCGGAATCTTTCATGTTGTTTAAAATTTTCAGATTATACTAACCAAAAGTAGAGCTTCATTTTTGTAATTGACACCTTGTTTGTAGTTCTTTTCGTTTTCCAGATATGCGCCTTTAAAACTACCGTATCCTTACAAAAGCTTCACCTTCATTAAAGGCGCATATCTCGAAAACGAAAATAACTACAAATATGGTGCCAACTACAAAAATGAAGATCTATTTTTGATCAGTATGATCTGTCATTTTCAGATAATTTCAACAATTTCGGAGGACTAATGTAGAACTACAAAGATGACTAATTTTCATAGAAAAATAATTGCAAATGTGATATTTTCTCTATGGTACTGTAGTTCAGAAATTCGGAAAATGAGAGAGAGAGAGAGAGAGAGAGAGAGAGAGAGAGAGAGAGAGAGAGAGAACATGAGCCCAAGAAAAAGAAAAACAAGTACAGGTATGCAAATGTGTCCTATTGATAGGGGGCGAGAAGACATCACAAGTTTATGTATAGGCTGATGGGGGAAAGTAATTGGAGAGAGCAGAAAGAGAGTGTGATCCACGTGAGAGACGCAGAGAGAAAGACATTTGACCTATTGTCTATTCAATAAAACGTGACAATTGAAGAAAAATAGTCAGAGGAGTAGGGCTGAACAATAATTAAGTTTATAGGGCGACGAGGGGAGGAGGAGTATTTGACATGTGCATTAAGGTTAGGAAAGTAGGCGGAGCCATTTAACAATTTATAGAGAAGAATTAGTTGAGCTTTTAGCCTACGATGTCGAAT
>NC_013489.2:451201-455376 GCF_000004555.2 Caenorhabditis briggsae
AAGTTTAGCGTTTTATTGAATAGACAATATATGCACAAAAATAGTCGGAAAATGAATGATAAAATGCGAAAATTATGAAAAATTCAGAAAATTCGAAAAAAGTACAAAATGGAAAAATTTTTTTTAGTCATAAAAATGGGAAGTACAGAATTTGGAAATAAGACAAATAATAGAAAGGAACGAAATTCTCTAATTTCCTTTTTTTTTTAATTCTGATGTCGTTATTTTTCCAATTTTTAATTATTTTATTTTATATTTTATCTGCTAAATGTTTCGAAAAGCTTTGAAAATTTATTTTCTCTCGCTTTTCCGTCTATTGCATATGCAAACGCGCTCTGAATAAACAACAACAACAGAATAGGAGAAAAATTGACCCATCGAACGTCCGGCCATGGTCCGTTCGGTGTCAAGGACTGTCCTTGAAGAACGAGCCGGCCGATCGATAAGGCTGTGCGGACCCCCCCCCCCCCCCCCCCACACACTTTGGTAACAAGATCAATAGACAGGAAACATGAGTTTTTTTGAAAAAAAATCAACTATTCTCAATCTCACCAAAGGCGCGCCAGCCAGCTGTTTGAAGCGCCAGGGGCGTGGCAATCATACTGATGAATGATAAGTAAAAAACCTAGAATAGCTCTCAGACTGACTGTCACGTTTGAGCTAATTTATCTCGGTTTCTGTAAGAGATATTAAAAAGTGGCCAACTGATAAGATGTTTTTTACATTATAACGAACGATTTATCAGTGGACCACTTTTTGATATCTCTTACAGTAACTGGGATAAATTGGGTCAAAGTTAAAGAAGGCGCCTCCAGTAAAAGGCGTTCTATTAAAGGTTTTACGGTATTGAAACTTTGGAAAATGAGAAATTCGGAAATTGGAAAACTGAGAAGTTGGAAAATCGGTGATTCGAAAATCCAGAAATTCAACCAATCGGAAAATCAGAATTTCGAAAACTGAAGATTTCAGAATTTTAGGAAAAATAACACTGATTAGAACAAGATAACACTCCCCCATAAATTGAGATAAATATCAATACTGTTCCTGGAATTACAAAAATCGGAGCTGTGGAAGGTCCCAGTTACAGTAACCTAAAAGTACCGTAAACACTCTAATAGAACACCACCCGGACCGTCCACTTTGAGCCTATATATCTCACTTCTTTTGAAAGATATCAAAAAGTTGTCAACTAATGAAATGTTTATCATATTATCAGCAACATTTTATCAGTTGACCACTTTTTGATATCTCTCACAGAAAACGAGATAAACTGGCTCAAATTTGACGATTCGTGTGGCGTTCTATTAGAGTGTTTACGGTATCTCAATTTTCGTGCGTTTTCGGGGAAATTGACTGAAACCACACACAAAAATCGAGAGCTTTTTGAAAATACAGAAAATTCAACTATTTTTTAGGTTACTGTAGTTTTCGTTTTGGGACCATATTAGGATAGTAAACTGATAATTCGGAAACTTGAAATTTTGAGAAATTTGGAAATTGAGATATTCAAAAAAAAACAAAGCATTAAAAATTCACTAAATTTATTGATATTCTTTCCACACTTATTCGTAATCATACTCCTCTGCTTCCTCCACCCAAATCCAAACCCTTTTCTCTACCATTTCGAAAGCTTAAACGGACAAGGCACCTCTACTCCAAGCTTCTTAAAACTCCAACTACGGCTCCTAGGAAAATTCTCCATGTTCGAACTCGTATCAAATCTCTCACTCGAACAATCAATAAGAAAATGGTAAGTGACGAATTCCGAATCCTCTCAGCCCCACACTGTCGTGCTGCCCGCGCCCTCATCAAAAGTAGAATTAGATCTTCACCTAAAGTCCCACCTCTTTCTGCTAATGGCTGTCTTATAACCTCTGAACACGAAAAATCCACCCTTTTCACCAAAACATTCTCTTCTAATTATAATCATCTCACTTCGTCCGCATCCATCTCTCCCCCAATAAGTCATCAGCATCCTCCTTTTTCTGGCTCTGACCTTGAAATCTTCGATCCCTGGATAATTGAGAAGCTTCTTCTCAAACTCCCGCCTCGTTGTGGCTATTCTCCCCATTCGGCCAATTACTTTATCATTAAAAAATGCGCCACCACTCTAGCACTGCCTTTATCGATTATCTTCTCTGACTCACTCTCCACGTCACATGTACCCGACTCTTGGAAACACGCAGTAGTCGTTCCCATACCAAAAAAGGGTTCTCCTTCATCGCCCGAAAACTATCGCCCCATTTCGCTTACTGACCCATTCGCTCGAATTTTCGAACGATTGGTATGTGATCGCATCAAATGGGAATTCCTCCATCAATTCAGTAGTCTTCAACATGGTTTTCTCTCCTACAGATCCTGCACCACCTCTCTAGTTCAATCGGTCTCGAATTATAAAGCTACTCTTCTGAAATATAATACCCTAGACGTCGTCTTTTTCGATTTCCGCAAAGCCTTCGACCAGGTACATCATCAACTTCTCATCCAGAAACTTGCTAGCTTTGGAATCCCTAAATCTTACGTAGCTTGGTTCTCCTCGTTCCTCTCTGTTCGAACGTTCTCTGTCAAAATCTATGATTTTATTGGACCTCCTTCCTCTGTCATTCCCTCTGGTGTTCCTCAAGGATCAGTCTCCGGTCCCTTGCTATTTCTCATATTCATCAATGATCTGCTCTTAGAACTTGAACAAATTCCCTCTCTTCACCTTGCCGCCTTTGCTGATGATATCAAACTGTATTCTCATGACCCAATCGCCCTTCAAACTGGTATCAACATGGTTGTAAATTGGGCTTCCGCCAACCATCTCCCTCTTGCCCACTCTAAAACTGCCCTTCTTCGCCTAGGTTCCCATAATTCTTCCTATCCTCTCAATATTGCGGGTGTCACACTTACTCCCTCCCCCTCCGTCCGAGACTTGGGACTCATTACTGATTCCTCTCTCAAATTCTCTGCTCACATCAACAAAATCACATCTCTAGCTCTTCTCCGCTCCAAACAACTCTTAAAGTCATTTAGATCTAAGTCTCCAGAATTCTACATTCATATTTTCAAATGTTATGTTCTCCCGATTCTTGAATATTGTTCTGTAGTTTATTCCCCTCCGCCTTCTTCTCGCCTTGCTCTAAAACTAGAATCTCCCTTAAGATTTTTCTCTAAGTGTATTTTCCAGCGTTGTAATATCCAGTACAGCTCCTATTCTGATCGTCTCTCTATCCTCAATATGTTCTCTATTCGACATCGTAGGCTAAAAGCTCAACTAATTCTTCTCTATAAATTGTTAAATGGCTCCGCCTACTTTCCTAACCTTAATGCACATGTCAAATACTCCTCCTCCCCTCGTCGCCCTATAAACTTAATTATTGTTCAGCCCTACTCCTCTGACTATTTTTCTTCAATTGTTCCCCTGTGGAACGCCATCACTTCCCAAGTTACCCGATTTCTCCTACCTTCCGAGTTTGAATCCTTAATTTCTTCCAGTATTACCCGCTATTGATTTATTTGCTCCTATTTTTTTCTTTTCTCTTCTTATACCGGTTCATTGTTCCTGTGTCAAATATCTTAATTATCCCGTTTCCCCTCCCCTACTCAGATCGGCCTCGTGAGGGGCATTCTTTCTGAGTCTTTCATGTCCTGCCCTCTATTGCTTCATTACCTGTTCAATAAATTAATTTCAATTTCAATTCAAGAATTCAGAAAACGAGAAATTCGAAAATTGAGAAATTCAGAAAATTCATAATTTCAGAAATTCGGAAATTCTGGAATTCTGAATTTCAGAGATTCGGAAATTCAGAAATTTAGAAATTCGGAAATTCTGAAAACTAGAAAATTGAAAGTTCAGAAAATGCTAAAAATTAAGAAATTCAAAAATTGAGAAAATTGGAAATCAGGAAATCGAGGAATCCGAAAGTTTATAATAGAGTTGGCAGCGGGGCATTCANCTGAAAAATCGATTTTTGACGTTTTTGGGGCTATTCTGGTCAATTTTGGGTCATTTTCACAAGATTTTCAGTTGATTTTGGACCAGTTTTCATGAAATTTACCCCAATTTTCATGAGTTTTAGACTATTTTTAATGAATTTTGGACCATTTTTCATGAATTTTGGACCATTTTTCAATACATTTTTGACAAAATTCTGGCGGTTTTATGTCAATTTTGAACCGTTCTTCAGCATTTT
>NC_013489.2:456682-470386 GCF_000004555.2 Caenorhabditis briggsae
TTCAGACCCCCAAGCCAACCCTAGTTTAAAAATACAAAAAACTCAGAAACTCCGAAAAATCAAAAATGCCGAATTTCGGAAGTTGAGAAATTCAGGAAATTCAAAAATTACAGGAATTCAGCAATTCGAAAACTCAGAAAATCGGAAATTCAGTATTTCTGAAATTCAGAAATTCCACACTATTGGGGTCCAGAAGTTCTGGAAATCGGGAATTCAGAATTTCGGAAATTCAGAAATCGTCAAAAACATTTTGCGCGATTGGGAAAAAAGTTCAATTTTAGACAGTAAAATTGAGTTTTTAAAATAACAAACCAAGAAAAAAAAAATAATACAAAATAAGATTATTCACAAGAACTTCTTCTCCTTGCTATTGGCGAATCGTCCCTGCAGCTCTTTCATCTTCTCCACTGCATCCTTGCTTCCTCCAGGCTTCAATCCACGTACTTCCATGTCCTTCTCACGATCGAATGGACGACGTTCGCCGGGTGTGTAGCCCTAGAAATATTGATTTTTGATGAATTTGGAAAAGCTGGGACAGATTAGGATCGTTTTTCACGAATTTTAGTCCATTTTTCATGAATTCCGGACCATTTTTAATAGGTTTCGGAAAATTTTAAATGGTTATTTGATCATTTTCGAGGCCCTTGGATTCAGGATTGATATTTTTGGACCAACTGATTTAGATATACAGTAGTACAAATTGTTTGATTTGTAGCTCTTGAGTTCTTCTATCTTTCCAATTTAGTTAATCCAAAACTATTGAACCTAAAGGGATGCGTGGAAGGGTCCGTTTTTATGATTTCTAGAATGAAAGAGGTCCAAAATTTATGAAAACGAGTCAAAATTCATGACAAATGACCCAAAATTCATGAAAAATGGTCCAAAATTTATAAAGAATGGTCCAAATTTCATGAAAATTGGTCCAAAATTTACGAAAAATGACCCAAAATTTATGAAAAATGGTCCAAATTTCATGAAAAAATGGTCCAAAATTAATGAAAAATGGTCCAAAAATCGGGAAAAAAGGCTAAAAAATTATTAACAATGGCTCAAAATTCATAAAAAATGACCCAAACAAGCTCAAAATCCCCACTAACCGCATCCGTAACCTTCTCCTCTCGCTGCTTCTGATGTAACTCCAACAACGACGGTCCCTGTATCTTTCCAACAACAATCGCCTCTTGCCGAGCATCGGCCATCGCCGCTCCCACCGATTTCGCCGTCTTCATCTCCTCCCGCCGCTTCTTTTTTGCTCCCGGAGCATCTTCCCACGTCGAATCCCTCTCTGAAGCTGTTCCTTTTTTGAATGTCCGCGCACCAAGTCCGAAATTTCCGAGTTTTTTTGGGACGGATGTCATCCATTCCTCTCGTTTTGGTTGCGAATTCTGGAACAATTTTTGGGGTGAAAATAGGCTAAAAATGGGGATTCTGAGGTCAAAATAGGCTGAAAATGGCAATTTTAAGGTCAAAAATGGGTTAAAAATGGCGATTCTGAGGTCAAAATTAAGCAAAAATCTTCAGTTTTAGGGTGAAAATGAGCTTAGAATGACAACTTTCTAGCTAAAAATAGACTAAAAATGGTGTTTTTCAGCTCAAAATCGAGCTAAGGTCACCTTTTCCTCATCCTCTTGCTCTTTCTGCATCACCATCCTGTAGGCTCTCGCCATCGCTTCCTTGTCCTCGTCTCCGGCAGCCACTGGCATTGGACCCTGCAAATATTCTATTTTAGGTCATTTTTATAACTTTAGAACCATTTGAAAGGTCTGAAACCATTTTTCTAAGCTGTTGAATTAATTTCAGAGCTCTTAAACCATTTTGGGGGGTCTAGAACCATTTTTAGAGCTTTGGAATCAATTTTATAAGTCTCAAACTATCTATTAGCTTCAAAATAGCCAAAACTCACAATTTCATCGTCAGAATCGTCTTGGGCGGCTCCTGAGGCTCCCGGAAGAGCTGGACCATAGTTTTGACGGAAATTTGATGGAATCGATGGTCCGTAGCTGGCGCCGGCGTACTGAAAATGGAAAATAGGGAAAAAATGAGCTAAAAAACAAAAAAATCTGAAATTTTTGAAAAAAAATTGTTTTTGAAATTTTTGAATTTTTCTAAAATTTTTCAATTTCAATGTCTAAAATTTTTACATCTTCATCTTCGTCGTCGTTCTCTTCTTCTTTTTCCTCTTCTTTTTCTTCTTCCAAATTTGAAATTCCGCCAATTTTCGGAATCTCTGGACCATAAGTCTCTACTTTTTCATCTTTTTCCTCGGATTTTTGACTCGGAATTACTGGTCCGTAAGTGATCCAAGCATCTTTTTCTTCTTCTTTTTCCTCTTCCTTCTCTTTTGTTTCCTAAAAAAAATTTATTCAATTTTATTTTTTTTTTCGAAAAATTCACTTTTTCTTGATTCTGGGTGAGCCAGGCGGGTAGTTGGGGGCCGTATGACATCTCTGAAAAAATACAAACAATTTTTGAAAACAGAAATTTCGCAAAAAACAACAAAAAACCGGTTTCCATCAAGAAAAACAACCGAATTTCATATAAATTTTATTCGCTGAGTTCGGGGACTAACTATGGTCTCGGCAAGCGCGCTCCATTGATAACCAATGTTCTAAAGTTGAGCACAGCTTTGGAACAATTTTTTTCTTTTTGAATTTTATATCAAAATGTAGATCAAAATCTTAGCTTTAATTTTATGTACAATTTCATATTAAAAAAAACGAAATATGTTTCTAATTTAGACTATTAAAATGCAATGCAGGTGGCCGAATTCCATCTGGCCGAAGTTTCTCCGCTGGCCGAACTTGGCGAATCCACGTTCCTTGCGGAATTCTGGTTCTTTTTCTAGGGTTTCATAATCGATTTTTCCGGGGATTTATTCCCGGAAAAATAGAAAAATATAGTTGAAAATTGGGAGAATCTGAAAAAATGATCGAAATTCCTCGTTTCTTGTTGTATTTAACCTAAAATTTCATCAATTGTTTTCAGCAAAACGAATGTCATGGTTGTCTAAAGTGTCAGATATTGCGGGAGCGGCGGAGAACTTGCTTAATAAGCTTGATGAAAAGGTATTTTTTGAAATTTTTGTGGAAAAAAAATCAATTTTTTGAATTTTTTTCAATTTCTTGGTTTTTCCAGACCGGAGATGCCATCCAACAAGCACGCGACACCAATAAGCCGCGCACCCGTCAGGGAAGCGCCGCCAGTATCCCAGCCACCGTGATTTCCATGCCAGAACATGTGATAACCGAAGATTTCGGGCGGCCGGCTCCATCTATACCGTCTAGGGCTCAAAGTGATTATACCGGAGCTGGTTGGCGGGGAAGAGGCTTTGAGCAGTGAGTTTTCGTAGTTTGATTGGTGAAAAATTTCAAATTTCCCGCCGAAAATCTGTCAAATTCTCAGAGGCAGCTCATCTCAACAGCCCGGCGGTGGCGCAGCGGCTTCTGAAAGCTGGACGATGGTTTTGAATTCGAAAGAAGTGAAGTCGGCTCAGCGGGAAGATGATATGAGAAGTGTTGGAGGAAGAAGTGTGGCAAGCATGAGAACTACATGTGAGTGGCTAAGAGGAGATGAAAATAGCTAAAAATGACTTAAAATTGGCTATAATAGCCAAAAATCTATAAAAAAAGATTCAAAATTCATGAAAAAATGTTCAAAACACATGAAAATGGGCTAAAATCTATGAAAAACAATCAAAAATTTCTGAACAATAGTCCAAAATTCATGAAAAATGGTCCAAAATTCAGCAAAAATATTCCAAAACTGAAAACTGTCAAAATCTGACCGAAAATGCTGAAGAACGGTTCAAAATTGACATAAAACCGCCAGAATTTTGTCAAAAATGTATGAAAAATGGTCCAAAATTCATGAAAAATGGTCCAAAATTCATTAAAAATAGTCTAAAACTCATGAAAATTGGGCTAAATTTCATGAAAACTGGTCCAAAATCAACTGAAAATCTTGTGAAAATGACCCAAAATTGACCAGAATAGCCCCAAAAACGTCAAAAATCGATTTTTCAGCTGAATTCGCCGGCACCGATTCGAGTCCAAACTTCAAATCGCAGCTATTCGCCAAGGATTCACAAATCTCGGTTTTAAAGACAAAACTCGCTGATAGTGAGCGAAAATTGGAGAAACGAAGTCAGGATTACTATGAGATGAAGGCGGAAAAGGAGATGTTGGAGAAACGAGTGGAGAATCAGAAAGTGTCGAGTCAGGAGATGGATAGTCTGCAGGAATTGAAATTGGCGAGGTAAAATGAGTTTTGGAGCCATTTTTCATGATTTTTGTGCCATTTTTCATGATTTTTAGGCCATTTTTCATAATTTTTGAGCTATTTTTCATGATTTTTGTGCCATTTTTCATGATTTTTAAGCCATTTTTCATGATTTTTGAGCCATTTTTCATGATTTTTAGGCCATTTTTCATAATTTTTGAGCTATTTTTCATGATTTTTGTGCCATTTTTCATGATTTTTAAGCCATTTTTCATGATTTTTGAGCCATTTTTCATGGTTTTTAAGCCATTATTCATGATTTTTAAGCCATTTTTCATGGTTCTTAAGCCATTATTCATGATTTTTAAGACATTTTTCATAATTTTTGGAGCATTTTACAGAAAATAGTAAAAATCTTGCCCCACAATTGACCGGAAAAAAAACAGAAAAATGAGCTAAAATCTCGATTTTTTCCCAATTTCTTAGGCCTAAAAACTAGCTGAAAAACCTGGAATTAGCCTAAAAATCCTACTATTTCCTCTGAATTTTTCAGGCCTATACTGCCTAGAAATCGTCTAGAATTAGTCTAAAAATCATCCCATTTTCCAGACAAAAAGCCCAGGACCAAAAAGACAAAGCCGTTGAGGAGTGCAACCTTCATAAGCGCAAAATCGTCGGGCTCGAGGAAGAAATCCGAGCGATGGTTGAGCAATTGAGATTAGCGAAATTCAATTTGAACGAGAATAAAAAGGAGTTTGACGAGTACAAGAATAAGGCGCAGAAGATTCTGACGGCCAAGGAGAAGTTGGTGGAGTCGTTGAAGTCGGAGGTGGGGCTTTTTTCTGAAAATCGCGAAAACTTCGAGGTTTTAAGGCTGAAAATGACTCTGAAAATTGACTCTGAAAATCACAAAAAATGATAAATTCTGATCGGAAATCAGTGGTTTTTGTCACTTTTTGAGCCAAAATTGGTTCAAAAACTCCCCGATTTTGATCCAAAAATTAGGAGAAATTTCGGTTTTTGATTAGAAAATCCACCAAAATTGACCCTAAAATTCCCTATTTTCAGCAAGGAATCGGCTCCAGCGACCGACCGGTCCATCTTCTGCAAGCCGAAGTTGAGGAGATCCGAGTGGAACGAGATTTGACAAAAGCGGATCTAGAATCCGCACAACTTCAAGTTTATACGCTCCGGTCGGATATGGAAGAGCTGGAAGCGCATATAAGGTGAAATTGAGTGAAAAATCGAAAGAATTGAGCGAAATTAGGCTAAAATCAAAAAGAAAACGGCTGAAAATAAGCGAAAATACGGCTGAAATTAGGCTAAAAATAGCTAAAAACGAGTAGAAAACGGCTAAAAATTGTGAAAAAAAACATGCAAAAAATAGCTAAAAACGAGCTGAAAACGGCTAAAAATGGTGATACATTGGTTTAAAAAATCAGCTAAAATTGAGCAAAAGTAGCTGAAAAATACACTATGGGATTAAAATTAGGCTAAAAAAACGCTGAAAATTGGGAGAAATCTACAAAAAAATTAGCTAAAAATCCACTGAAATTGAGAGAAAATTAAGCGAAATTGAGCAAAAAATCGGCATAGTTCGTCAAAAAATCTGTAAAAATCAGCCAAAAATCCGGCTGAAAATCGTGTCAAAATCTGCTAGAAGTTAGTATAATTCAGCGAAAAAACCGGCAGAAAATTCGACTGAAACTAGCAAAACATGGTCAAAAAATTGCCTGAAATTGAGTGAAAAATCAACTAAAATTGAGCAAAGTTCACCAATGATTTTGTGAAAATCGCCTGAAATTTTGAGGAAAAAATTGGCTAACAATGAGCGAAAATTGAACAAAAAATCGTCCCAAAATCTCGAAATTTGTCAGAAAATATGCCGATTTCTACGAATAATTCATTTTTCGAATTTTGCAGAGACCTCTAAAATTGTTTTTAAAAATATGCTAAAACGAGCAGAAAACAGCTAAAAATAGTGATACTTTGGTTAACAAAAATCAGCTAAAATTGAGCAAAATTGGCTGAAAAATACACAATGGGATTAAAATTAGGCTTAAAATATGGAAAAAAAAATCAGAAATCGAGTGAAATCGAGTGAAATTAAGCCTAATTAAAGGCTGAAAATTGGGAGTAAATCAACAAAAAATGAGCTGAAAATTATCAAAAAATGAGAAGAATCCAACTATAATTTAGTAGAAATCAGCGAAAAACCGGCTAACAAATCGGCTAAAATTGAGCAGAAAATGTGCAAAAATCTAGAAATTAGCCAGAAAAAATACCTAATTTCTGTGTCTTTTTTGACAGTTTTCAGGACAGAGTAGGAGCATTTTTCATGATTTTTGAGCCATTTTTCATGCTTTCAATGTCAACTTTTCGAGTTTTGCAGAGATCTCCAATCGCAGCTATCCGACCAAAAACGAACGCATCTCGAGGAGAAACAGACGTGGGACAGTACGATAGGCCTTCTGAATGAGAAAGTGGAATGTTCGAGAATCGAGAACGAATTCACGAAACAAGAAATGAAGAGGCTAGGAGATCAGCATCAGGCGAAACTAGTCGAAAAGGAGAATGAGCTGCGGAAGGTAATGAGTGAGATGAGAGCACGAATGAGGGATGAGCAATCGAAACAGGAGGATGATGGAACGACGACACAGTTGTCGGATATGTTGCTACAGAAGCAGCAGCAGTTGGAGGATGTGTTGAGGACGAATCAAGTGTTGAATGTTCGGTTGGAACGACTTCAAGTAGGGTTCCTTTTTTGGATTGCGAAGATTTCGATATTCGGAAGTTCTGAGATTCTGAAAACTTTAGTTCTTAAGATTTTGAAGTCTGAGGTTTTGAGATTCTGAAGTTTTGGGATCCCGATAGTGTCAGGTTCTGAAATCCTGAAATCCCAATATCCTGAGATTCCAAAATTCTGAGATTCTTCGATGCTGAAATTCCGAGATTCTAAAATGTTGGGATCTCGATATTTTCAGATTCTGAGATTCTGAAATTCCGAGGTTTTAAGAATTTGAACGTTGGAGATCGTGAGAATCTGAAAATAGGGGATTCGGAGATGCAAGAAACTCTGGAGCGCGAGATTTTTGTGATTCTGAAATTCAGAACCATCGAATTTCTGAACTTTCAAGATTTTAAAAATTTGAAATTCAGGAACTTTGAGATTCTGTAAACAGAATCTGAACGTTTCAGAAAATCGCATATTCCAAAATTCTGAAGTTTGAAGATTAGAAAATGTGAGATTCTGAATTTCCAACATTCAGGGGTTTTAAAATTCTGGAATTCTGAGATTCGGAGATTCAGAAGTTTTAAGGTTTGAGAATCTTAGGTTCTCAGATTCTAAGATTCTGAAATCGACGGAATTTGGAGATTCTGGAAATCAGGAAATCCATGAATCACAGATTCTAAGATTCTGAAGTTCTAAAAAAAAGATTCTAGGATCCCGGAAATATGGAATTCTGAAATTCAAGATTTTGAGATTGCGTAATTTAGAAATTCCTAAAATATCAGCTCTACAGGTTCTTTGATTCCCTGATCCTCCGATCCTTTGATCCTTCAACTTATTTCAAATTTCTTTATCCTCAAAATCCAGAAATGCAGAAGTTTCAAGAGTCTTAGCTTCTCAAATTTCGAATATCAAGCCCTGGTTCTACGATCCTTCGATTCTTTCAGAAAGCCACCAACCGTGAGACGTCTATCCCAATCGACAACCCCAACTCCTCCCCAATGCACACCTCCTCTTCCCATCCACTTTTATCGAATATCAATCATCCGCAAACGCGAAACGCCCTTCAAACAGTCGACTCAACCGCCTTCAAACTGCTCTCAATGCTCCGTGGCCATCCGTCGGCTCGTCTTTTCTTCGTCTTGTATTTTATCATGATGCACTTGTGGTTATTCTTCATTGTTCTCACTTATACACCCGAAATTCATTGATTTTAGGGAGTTTGAATGGTTCGAAATGAGCCAAAAATAGGCTGAAATTGGTTTAAAATTCATGATTTTCGACAAAAAATTGGCTTAAAATGACTGTAAAATTCGAGATTTTTGACTGAAAATATGTATTTTTAGACCCAAAATGAGCCAAAATTGGTAAAAATTGGCTGAAATAGCTTGAAAATTCTAGATTTTTGACCCAAAATTGGCTGAAATAGCTTGAAAATCTGAAATTTTAGATTAGTGTTTTTGGGTTAAAAATGCTTCAATATGAGCCAAATTTCACTAGAAAATAAACCTTTTTTTTGTCTAAAATTGGCTGAAATTTCTGGAAAATATCGAATTTTTCAACCTCCAAAATTGGTGGAAATGACTCTAAAAATTGAAGTTTCAAAACCAAAATTCTGTAAATTTCGATTCAAAAATGATGATTTTTGGGATGAAAACGGTTTAAAATGAGCTCTGAAATTTACACAAAAATCCACTGTTTTCGACCTTGAAATTGGTTGAAAATGGCTGGAAATTTTGTGAATTTTGACCCAAAACTTATGATTTTTTGGCCAAAAAATGGTCCAAAATGAGCCAAAAATGGTATTTTCAGTCAATTTTAATCCCAAAAAATCTAGAATTTTCAGCCAATTTTCAGGCTTGGAAATTGGTTGAAATTGGTTGAAAAATTGAGTATTTCGATCTAAAAATCTATAATTTCTTCAATTTTTGGCTGAAAATATGTATTTTTTGACCCGAAATGAGCCGAAATTGGTGAAAATTGACTGAAATGGCTCAAAAAACTAGAATTTTCGACACACATTTGGTTGAAAATGGCTTGAAAATCTGATATTTTTATCACAAAATTCATGTTTTTTGTGTTAAAAATGGTTAAAAATGAGCCAAATTTTACTAGAAAATTGATCATTTTTTGCCTAAAATTGGCTGAAAATGTCTTGAAAATCAGAAATCTTTGACTCATAAATTCATATTTTTGACTGAAATTACATGATTCTTGACCCAAAATTTATGATTTTTGGAATTCAAAATTGATCCAAAATGAGCCAAAAAATGGCATTTTCAGTCAATTTTCGTCCCAAAAAATCTAGAATTTTCAGCCAATTTTTGATCTATTTCCCTGTATTTTATGTATATTTTTTTCTTCTATGGGATCCTTTAAAATTGCTCTTTTTCTCTTTGGTTAGTGCTATTTTTCTAAAAATACTTGGTTTAGATTTTCTTTTTTTCTCGATTTTTCCATATAATTCCGATGTGATTCTATTTTTTCCCCTGTTTTCCTTTTCTCTAACCTCTCTCTCATTTTCCCACACTATTTTTTTGAATAGTGAACAATATAACTCTAATTACTGGTGGTTTTTAAGAAATTTATGAATAACCCGATTTTTGTAGAAATTCAAAAATAACGAATAAAAAATTAACAAAATTAGGGAAATTTTGACTTTTTTTGGGTGATTTTTGGTAATTTTTTCCATTTGAAAATATCTAAATTTGAACGTTTTTTTGCTAAAAAATAGCGATTTTTGGGCAATATATGACTGAAAATTGAAAAAAAATAAATACAATTTTTTTTGATATTTTTGATTTTCAAGAAAAATGAATTCTTAAAAATTGTCAGAAATCTGGAAATTGAGATTTTTTATCAAATTTTTTTTGTAGAAAGGGTTTTTTGTGGTTTTTCTGGTGGATATTTGAGGAGGGAAAAAGCAGTATGTTGCGATTTTTAACTTAAAAATTTGGAGTTTTTGGCTGAAAATTTCAGAAATTATAAGTTTGAAAATTGGGATTTTCAGCTAAAAATTGTGAATTTTTGAGCCTGGAATTGCAGAAGGTGTAAAATCGCTGAAGTTCCAGCTTTTTTTTACTGAAAATTCTGAATTTTCAGCCAAAATTCCCCCAATTTTTGTGTACTCAAAATTACGAATTTTCAGCCGAAAATTGGAATTTTTCGACCGAAATTTCAAACTCAAAATTTCGACATTTTTTGCTGAAATACCGAAAATTTTCCCCTGAAAGTTTGACATTTTTTATTTGAGAAATGCAATTTTCGAGCCGAATTTTGCTAACTTTTGATTCAAAAATTCAAAATTTTGATTTGAAAAACGCGATTCAGAAAATTCTAAATTTTCAATTCATTTTTCCCTGAAATTTCCTCTAAAAACCTCTATTTTCACTTCAAATTTCCCCCAAAATTCTCTAAAATTGGCTTCAATTTTTTCTCTTCTTTCTCTAATTCTCTTCTCTCTCTCTTTTTTTTTCGATAAATAAATTTCCGATAAAACTTTATTGATTCTGGAAGTATGGGAATGAACTGTCATTTTCCTTTTTGACAGATTTTTGATATTTTCCGATTTTCCATCGTTTTTCTCTCTAATCCTCTCTTGATTTTCCCTCATCTCTCGAGATTTCAAAACAAATACTCTCTAATGGTGAGAGACGCAGACACACAATGAAGAGATGATGACTCATTCTGGGGGTTTTCGCAATGTTTCTTAGGGCAATTTATTCCTCTTTTTACAATTTTTAGATAAAAAAATAGAAGCAAAATGATTTTATTTTGTTGTTTTGTGGAGGGTTTTCGACGTGGAAATTGTCGATAAATTTGCTGAAAATCGAGGTTTTTAATGATAATTTTTGGATTTTTCGAATTTTTCGAAATTTCGAAAAATTGGGATTTTCTGGAAGTATGGGAATTTTGTTATTTTTTTCTTTAAAAATCGAATTTTTCGAAAAAAAAATTTTTTTTAATTTTTACTTTTGAAAAATAATGAAAAAAAATCACTTTTAGCTGTTTTTTATATTTTTTGACCTTAAAATGTCTCATTTTTGAAGTATAAAATTCTGTATTTTTCGCGAACTTCCCCCCCCCCCCCCATTTTTGTCTCAAAAAATCTAAATTTTCCGCTGAAATTCTAAATTTCCAATTGGAAATTTCTAATTTTAAACCTGAAATTTTGAATTTTTCGCCTGAAAAATGCGAATTTGCAGACTTGAAATTCTGAATTTTTACGTTTTTTTTTTTGCTGAAAATTCTCTCGAAATTTCAATAATTTCTGCTAATTTTCATTAAAATTTTCCTTTTTTTTCTGAAAATTTCAATATTTTTTGACCGATTTTTGATCTCTTTTTCAACTATTACTCTCGTCAATGCACGTTGCGGCCGAAATCAATGCCGAAAATTTACTCAAAATCGCATCGTCGGTCGCACAGCGAAAAAACAAATTGATGCATGCGCCTTTAAATACCGTACCTCGGACGTTTTTTTTTTATTTTGGGCCCTATTTGGCTGTTTTTTCTTTTTATAAGAAAAATAAATTGAAGATTTATAAGAATTAGACAAAATTAGACAGAAACAAGCAAAAAATGAGAGAAAAAGACAAAAATTCAATAAATGTTGAGGTACTGTATTAAAGGCGCGTGCAATAATTTGAAAAATACAGTAAGGTTCTCTCTGTGGGAGCTAAGCTCCGCCCACCGTTGTTTTCTCGTCCGCAACGTGCATTGATTTCGGACAAGAGTAATAAATTTCTCGATTTTTAAACTATTTTTTGAGCAATTTTTCGTTAAATTTTCAAAATTTTTTCAATTTTTTCACACTATTTCCACCTAGTCTTAGCTCTATTTCAACCGATTTTTCACCAATTTTTTCATGATTTTTGAGCCATTTTGCATGATTTTTGAGCTATTTTCCATGATTTTTAAGCCATTTTTTATGATTTTTTAGCCATTTTTCATGATTTTTAGGCAATTTTTCTAAATTTCAACCGATTCCCTCCTATTTTTCACCCAAATTTTAAACCGATTTTTCTCTATTTTCCTCCTTTTGTTGTCCTAAAAATCCCTCAAAAATTCCAGAATGTCGTCTCAACTGCCGCCAGCATTCAAACCCATTGCTCATTACATCAAAATCGCCAACGAGAATGCGTCTCGTGATCCAATCATCTACTATTGGTGTAAGTCTTGGAATTCGATGAAATTCCATGAAAAAATGTGCTAAAAATCTGTTTTCCTCGGGTTTTAAGCCAAAAAATCGCATTTTTGACCTAAAATTTGATGAAAATGTCGATTTTTGAAGCTTAAATAACCCCAAAATGACCTGAAATTCGATGAAAAGTGAGCCAAAAATTGCATTTTTGACCTGAAATTCGATTAAAAATGAGTCAAAAATCGGCGTTTTTGAGCCCAAGATCATCATTTTTGCGCCTTGATGGCCTAGAAACCCAAAACTCGGCCATCCGAATTTTTTTGAATTTTCGTGATTTTTTTCCAATTTTTCCCGGTTTTTTCTTTGTTGCACCACCCTGTTTGTTGTGATTTTGTGATTATGTTTTGCTGTATTTTTCACTTTTTTTCAAAAAAAATTTTTTTTGAAAAATGATTTTTCAAAAACCCCATTTTCAGACAGGGTTGTGCGATAGGAAATGCCTGGGAAATTTTCGAAAAATTGATTTTTTTTTCAAATTTTTCCAAAAAATTGCTCAGCCCTGCTCTGGATGGTCCTTGGAAGCTCCACAGCGAAATTCGACGAATCCTCATGGCGACGTCTTCAGAAGGCAATCATTGTGGAAAACGAAGCAACGGAGCTCAGAGATTCTCTAAGGGACTCCATAGACGCGCCAGATGAAACGATGAGCAATCTGTTGAATTCTGAGGAAATCTCGAGGAAAATTCTGGAGAAACAAGTGAATTGCGAGACGATTCGCGAGAAAATCGAGAAATTGGCTGCGAAAATCTGTTCTGGCCGTAGGAAAATCGCGGAAATCGATGAGAAAATGGAGAGAAAAGTGGAGGACGAGGCGAAATTAGAGCGAAAAATTCTGAATTTGGAGAGGGTTGAAAAGGAGAATTTGAAGGAGAAAAACAAGAAAAAACGCGTAATTTCGATTATGATTCGATTGAATTCGTATCGAAAATTGTGGATGATCGAGGAGGTTTTCGCGATTTTCAAGCTGAAAATCGATGGTGGACCCGCGTCGAGTAAGGGTTTTGGAGGAAGAATTGGTGCTGGAAATTCGGGAAAAATAACCATCTTGGATCAATATTTCCAAACCAACCAGATTAGATACGGTAGAACTTGACGAGCACTACAAAACGATACTAATTGGGTTACTGTACCTTGTCGATGGGTAAAGTTACGAGCCATAAACCGTCCACGGCCGAGTTTTTGGCGTTGCGTAACTTTGTTCATAACCAAGATACAGTAATCCGAATAGCACCATTTTGTTATCGTCTTCTCCTTCTGAATCACAATTCGAATCCATTCATTCAGCGTCCCCAGTGTCCGATCCAGGGATTTCACACGCCTCTCTCAACTGGGTCACATTTCGTCCCAGATGAATCAACGACGACGAGCACTACGAAATGGTGCTATTCGGATTACTGTATCTTGGCTATGAAATAAGTTAAGAAACGCCAAAAACTCGGCCGTGTAGCTCAGACGGTTTATGGCTTGTAACTTTGTTCATAGCCAAGATACAGTAATCCAATTAGTATCGTTTTGTAGTGCTCGTCGAGTTCTATCTTATCTAATTTGTTGGT
>NC_013489.2:470396-476804 GCF_000004555.2 Caenorhabditis briggsae
TTTCGCATTTTAATGGACCCGAAGCCATTTTAATGAACCTTAAGCCGGTCCGTGTGGTGAAGCTAAGATGGACCTCGTCGAGATCTATCATTTGATATCAAATCCGTCAAAATATCTTGTTCTGAAGCCGAGTTATCTGCCGCCCCGCCATCTGTCCGGGCCGGCCCGTTTGCAACTATGGAATACTGTAGCTTGTCTCCAAACGAAGTTATGAGCCAAAAATCATCTACCGTATCTGATTTACTTGGTCTGGAAATATTGATCCTAAAGGCTTTAAAATCTCGACTTTTCCGACATTTCAGTTTCCAGTTTTTCTCAGGAACCCTCTTATAAAATGGCACTTACTTCCAGCCCCTCCCGCTCCCCGACACTGTAGCTGTCAAGTGATCGATACGATTCGCGGAATCCACCTCCCCCAACTCACGCACCTCTTCCAACACCCCGAACCCCTCACCTTCGCCGCCCTTCAACACGCCATCCACCTCTTTGACGTCATCTCGAGAATCCTAAACTACGCTCCGAAACACTCCACAGAATCCCTTAGAGCCAGTGTTCAGAAGACGTGGAAAAAGCGCCTGGACCGAGAGAAATTCGCCGAGTCGTTGATTCATCTGGGACGGAATGTGACCCAGTTGAGAGAGGCGTGTGGAATCCCGACGATGGCGACTGATAGGACACTGGGGACGCTGGATGAATGGATTCGAATTGTGATTCAGAAGGAGAAGACGACGTTTGAGCGACCCGTGGAGAGTGTGTTCAGTCCGGCGAGCTTGTTCATTGATTTGAAGATTGTCTAGGCTTCCCATTGTATCAGATATTGTGGAAAACGCGCTCTATTGAGAATCCAGAAAAAAAAGGAGCAATGGAGCATGTTTGCTGACTAAACGGAGTCACTAGGTCCTATCCTTATCCCTCTGTAAACACGCTCTATTGCTCATTTTTTCAAAAATTCACAATAGAGCGCGTTTCCCATTTTTTCCTCTCTCTCTCTCATTCCGTTGTTCAAAAAATGCTTATTTTTGCCTGAAATCTCTGTTTTTTGTGATTTTTCTAATTTTTGATATTTTCCCTGTGTCGAATAAACTCATTTTCTTCATAGCTCTTTTTTGGATTACGGTAGTCTGCAATTTGTCGTAAGATTCGTTGTTTTCAAGACAAAAATTGCGTCTCGAAAAGATGCATCACATTTGACGACAAAATGCGGAAATTGTTACTGTAGCTTCACCAGTTTATTGTAGGGACAAATTCACTAGTACAGTATTCTTAATTTTTGGATTACGGTAGATATCTACCGCCATCCTGTAGAGACCCATTCATGGAGTACTGTAGAAGTTTGATGTCAATAGATTACTGTGGATTACTGTAGGGAATCATGACAAATTCGGAAGTACAGTATTTCTCACATTCAAGGATTACTGTAGATAACAAGACTACAGTACCCCTAGGTAAATTACTGTAGCCTTACCAGATCCCTATAAAGATACATAATTTGAAAACTACAGTCCCCTGATTTTTGGATTACTGTAGTTTGCTTTCAAATTACTGTAGGAAGACTCTAGCAAAAACTACAGTACTCTAGGATTGGCGTCATTCAGTGATTACTGTAGACCATTACACTTGGCATAACTTCAAACTACAGTACCCTCACGTTTGAATTACTGTAGCTCCACCACATTCATGTGGGTAGACTTGACAAATTCGAAAATACAGTAACCATTTCGAGGAGTACTGTAGACGATTCACGTAAACTACAGTACACTTCATTTTTGGATTACTGTACCTTA
Organism: Caenorhabditis briggsae; assembly: GCF_000004555.2. NCBI lineage: Eukaryota > Metazoa > Nematoda > Chromadorea > Rhabditida > Rhabditidae > Caenorhabditis > Caenorhabditis briggsae. Next base: position 472,181 of record NC_013489.2, read on the forward strand.
TTGATATTTCAGGCCTGTTCTACGCCGTTCAAACAGCGATGAAATTGGACAAATCCAGCCTGGAAGCTCGTCAATATCTCACTGGCCTCCTCACAACGCTGGAATCCATCAAAACGCAATTAGCCGATAACGAGGCAATTAAGAACGAGACGATTGCTCAGGCGCATATTGAGAGTTTCGCCGAGAAACTCTTCAATTTCGCCGATAAGAAGGAGAAAACGGGCAAAGTGAGTGCCGAATTTGAATTTGGCGGGGTTGATTTGGCCGTGGCCGAGTTTTGGTTTTCTAGGCCACCACCAAAATTTCCATTTTTCAGGTCGACAAATCAGTGGTCCACGCGTTCTACACAGCTGGCCATGTCATGGATATTCTGGCACTTTTCGGAGAGGTATGTGTACACCATGGCCGAGTTTTTGGGAATTCTAGGCCATCGAAAAAATTCTAGGCCATTAAAAAAAAAAATTTTTTAATTTTTTTAAATTTTTTTCTTCTAGATCGATGAGCCATTTTTGTCGTCCAAAAAGTATGCGAAATGGAAGAGCACGCAGATTTTCACATGCCTAAGAGACGGGACCCCATATGTGCCGAGCATCCAGCAAGAGCAGGATGACGATGAGTTGGCTCAGTTTGGAGCACAATTTCAGCCGGGAGGAGGCGCCGGACCACAAGAACACAGCTACAGTAATCCCGGAGAAGCAGCGCCAAGAACTGGGTTTGGAGCCGCTGGGATTCCGCATGTGCCATCAGGTAGGCTTTTTGGAGATGGTGGCCTAGAAAAAGCTAGGCCATGTGGAGATGGCCTAGAATCCCGTGAAAATTAAAAGTTAGGCTACATGGGATTTCTGGGCCACCAGATAGCCATGGCCGAGAAACGCCTCAAAACAAAAGCTAGGCCGTTTTCATTTTGGTTGCCTAGAATCCCGGTAAATTGGAAAAGTTAGGCCATGGCCGAGTTTTGGTTTTTCTAGGCCAAATACACATTGTTTTTTCTCGCTTCTTTGTCATTTTGAAGTGGTGGCCTAGAAAACCCAACGTGGCCTAGAATTCCAATAATCCTCTTCCATATATATAGTTTCTCTTCTTCCAGATAATTCTCTTCCACCACAACCACCAGCGCGTTCAAACGTGCCACCACCGAATCCACCGTACTCCTCAACTCCCAATCTCCCATCTCAACAGTTCTATCCACCAGCACCTCCAGCAGCCGCTCCACAAAATCCACGTCATCAACAGTATGACGACTTCTCGACACCATCATCGGCTCCGGTTCTTCCGACGTCTGGCGCACAACCGACGGATGAGGAATTTGCGGAAATTCGAAAATTAACAAAATACGCGATGAGCGCTGTAGACTATGAGGATGTGAAGGCGATTCGAGAGAATTTGCAGAAGGCGTTGGCCATTTTGCAGAAATATTGATTTTATTGATTTTTTGCTTTTTTTTTGTTGTAATTTTTGGAGTTTTTGGGGCTTTTTTGGGGGATATTTGAGGAGTGAAAACGCAGTGAAAATCGCTGAAAATTCTGAAATTTCTAGCAGTATTTTTCGATTTTTTAAGCTAACAATTTGAAGTTTTTGGCTGAAAATTCCGAATTTTCACGTTGAAATTCTGAGTTTTTCGGCTAAAAATTCCGGAATTTTAGGTTTGAAATTTTAGATTTTCAGCTAAAAATTTTGAATTTTTGAACCTGGAATTGCTGAATTTTCGAAGTGAAAATGAGCATTTTGGTGTAAAATCGCTGAAATTCCAGCTTTTTACCGAAAATTCTGAATTTTCAGCCAAAATTCCCCAATTTTTTTGTACTCACGTTTACGATTTTTCAGCTGAAATGTTCAAAATTTCAGCGGAAATTTTTTATTTTTTTTTGCTGAAATTCCGAAAAATTTCCCCTGAAAATTTGTGATTTTTTGCTGAAATTCCGAAAAATTTTCCTGAAAATTTGACATTTTTTGGTTGAAAAATGTCAATTTCGAATTTTCGAATCTAATTTTTTTCAGAATTTTGACCTAAAATTTTGAAATTGTCAATCTGAATTTTGCAAATTTTTCACTGAAAATTCTGAATTTTCAGCCAAAATTCCCTAATTTCGAACTTAAAATTTCGACATTTTTTGTCGAAATTCCGAAAAATTTCCCCTGAAAATTTGTGATTTTTTGTCGAAATTCCGAAAAATTTCCCCTGAAAATTTGTGATTTTTTGCTGAAATTCCGAAAAATTTTCCTGAAAATTTGACATTTTTTGGTTGAAAAATGTCAATTTTCGAATTTTCGAATCTAATTTTTTTTCAGAATTTTGACCCAAAATTTTTTTGGTTTTTGAAATTCTCAATCCGAATTTTGCTAATTTTTTACTGAAAAATCCTAAAGTTCGATCATTAAAACGAGCGATTTCAGAGAAAAATTCCAAATTTTAGTTTCAAAGTCCATATTTTTCAAAAAATCTCGATTTTTGAGCCCTGCAATGTCTAAAATTTCAATGTATTTTTCCCTGAAATTCCTCTAAAACCCCTCTATTTTCTCCCCGAATTTCCCACAAAATTCGCTAAAATTGGCTTCAATTTTTCCTTTTTTTTTTGTCTATTTCTCTAATTCGCTTCTCTCTCGTCTTTTCTATTTGTAAATCATTTTTTGTCTCTTTCTTCCCAAAAAACCAGCCACCCACCACCATTTTATTTCAGTTTATGGCCCGAAAAATGCCAAAAATATATTCCCCCCCCCCCCTGTTTTCTCTAAATCTCTCATTTCCCTTTACTGTTTCTTTCTCCCCGCTCTCATCTATCTATCTGTGTGTCCCGATGTCCGGATGATGATGATGATGGTTTGAAAATGAATGTATTTATGCTTAAAAATTTTATTTTTAAAACCTAAAAATATATATATTTTTTTTTTTGGAAATTTAAATGTGTTTTTGTGGTTCTTGTGTCTCGTCGTTTTTTTTGTGTCCGAAGAAGAGGGTATTTTGCCCTGTCACCCATTTTTTGTGTTGCCTAATTTCTGATTGTCTGCGTCTCTTGATCTCTAGTTGTTCTCTTTCAAAATTTGATTTTTTTTCAAGCTAAAAATTCTGGGTTTTCAGCCTTTTCGAATTGACCTAGTTTCAGAAAATAGGCGTGTTTCGATGGCCTAGAAATCTAATAAAGCCTAGGCCATCATTGGATTTTTCGGTTTTTTTAAAACTAATTTAGTCCAAATTCGAATTTTTCAGAGTCAGTAGGATGCACGATGAACCTGAAAAGAAGAAGAAAGGGTTGAAGTTGTGAGTTTTGATTTTTTAAAGTTTATAATTTCAAAAAAAAAAGTTAGAGCTCAATTGTCTCGGGTCCTTCAAAAGATATCAAAATTTCGTCAACTGATAAAATGTTTATCATATTATCACTAAAATTTTATCAGTTGACAGAATTCTGATATCTGTCATAGGAACCGAGATAACTGAGCTCAAAGTTGTGAGATGTGCTCTAATAAGCTGCCATCCTAAACCTGCATTTTGAGCTCAATTATCTCGGTTCTTTTGAAAGATATCAAAAAATGGCCAACTGATGAAATATTTTTGATATTATGATAAATATTTTATCAGTTGACTGATTTTCGATATCACTCATAGGAATTGAGATAATTGAGCTCACAGAAGCCCGCCCAAACCGTCACCTCTTTGAGCTCAATTATCTTGGTTCCTGTGAGAGATATCGAAATTTTGTTAACTGATAAAATGTTTATCATAATATCGCTAACATATCAGTTGAAAGATTTTTGATAGCTCTTATAGAAACCGAGATAATTGAGTCTAAATGTGCAAGTGGAAGTTCACAATTTTGACTTTTCAGTGAAAAATAGTCAACTTTAAAGCTCTACAAAAGTTGTCCAACATTTTTCGATTTTTTCTGAAATTTTCAGAGTGTACTAAACAAAAATAGAGCTTCATTTTTGTATTTGACAACTTTTTTGTAGCTTTCTTGGCTTTTGAGAGATGCGCCTTTAATGATGGTGACTCGGTCGCTGTGGGAGGATATTGTAGTTTTAAAGGCGCATATCTCGAAACTAAAAGATTTACTAAAAACTTGTCAATTACAAAAATAAAGCTCTATTTTTTTTGTACACTTTGAAATTTTTAGACAATTTCGAAAATTTTGGAGTACTACTGTAGAACTACAAAGATGACTATGTTTTCACTGAAAAAATACGTACTTTGGTCCAGGCACTGTAGCTGAACATTAGTAAACACATAAAAACTGTTTTTCTAGTTTTTTCTTATTAATTTAAAATCAAAATTGACATTTTTATGACATTCCAAATTGGAACATCGCATTTACCGTATTTCATCTCATAGAAGCACACCAGGGCCATCAGCTTTGAGCTCAATTATCTCGGCCCCTATGGAAGATATCAAAAAGTGATCAACTGATAAAATATTTGTCATAATATCAGCAATATTTTACCAGTTGGCCACATTTTGGTATCTTTCAAAAGAACCGAGATAATTGAGCTCAAAGTACGGGTTTAGGATGGCAGCTTATTAGAGCACGTCTCACAACTTTGAGCTCAATTATCTCGGTTCCTATAACAGATATCAAAATTTTGTCAACTGATAAAATATTGCTGATATTATGACAAATATTTTATCAGTTGA
>NC_013489.2:476906-479077 GCF_000004555.2 Caenorhabditis briggsae
GATATACTGATAAACATTTTATCAGTTGACAAAATTTTGATATCTCTTATGAGAACCGAGATAATTGAGCTCACAGTTGAGGTGGCCATCTGTTTTTGGTCCGGTACTGTGCCTGAATATGAGCAACTGATAGTCGAAAGAGAAAACGATTTTGTTATCAAAATTGATATTCTGAAGACATCAATTTTAGAACCAGAAAATCGACTCGAAAAATCATAGGAAAATGGAGGAAACTGAGTTCCGAGGAGCACGGAGAGCTATCAACGACAGAATCGATAGAAATAGATGATGTTCCAAGTGTGAAGCGTGTATTAGGACTACCATTATCGGAATCAGTGGCTGCTGATCCGTCATTCGATGGAATTCCACTCCCATCATTCTTCAGATACGCCCTAGATTTTGTTGAAAAAAATGGGCTATGCACAGAGGGAATTTATAGATTAAGTCCACCGAAAAGTCGATTGGATGTGCTGGAGAGGAGAGCCAATTGTGGGGAGATGATGGTTTTTACGGACCCGCATGAAGCGGCGGGGCTGATTAAGAGGTACGGTAAGACTCCTACCGTAGGAGGAGGATGAGCAATCTTTAACTGGGATTTCAGAATTTTTTGTGAATTTTTGAAACTCGGACATTTTGAATTCTTAAGATTCTCCATCGTTTCCTTGGATGTTCTCATCTTCTGGATTCCCGATTTTCCGATTTTTCGAATTTCTAAATTTCTGAATTTCTGAATTTTCGAATTTTTGAATTTTCGAATTTTTGAAATTTGAAATTTTTGAATTTTTGAAATTCTGAATTTCTGATTTTCTGATTTTCTGAATTTCTGATTGTTGTGAATTTTTTGAAATTCTAAAATTCCGAATTTCTGAATTTCTGAATTTCTGAATTTCTGAACTTCTGAATTTCTGAATTTCTGAACTTCTGAATTTCTGAATTTCTGAATTTTTGAAATTTGAAATTTTTGAATTTTTGAAATTCTGAATCTCTGATTTTCTGATATTCTGATTTTCTGAATTTCTGATTGTTGTGAATTTTTTGAAATTCTAAAATTCCGAATTTCTGAATTTCCGAATTTTCGAATTTTCGAATTTTTGAAATTCTGAATTTTTGAAGTTTTCTGAATTTTTGAATTTTTGAATTTTCGAATTTCTGAATTTTTGAATTTTTAAATTTTTGAAATTCCGAATTTCCGAATTTCTGAATTCCCAATTTTATGAATTTCTGAATTTTTTGGAAAATTTGAATTTCGGCATTTTCAATTTTTTTGAAAGTTCTAATTTTTCAAATGTCTGAATATTTGAAATTCTGAATTCGTAATGTCTGGATTTCTGAATTTCTGATTTTCCGAATTTTGAATTTTTGAAATTCTGAATTTCCGAATATCTGAATTTCTGATTTTCTGAATTTTTTGAAATTCTGAATTCAGAAGTTCGAATTTTTAAGATTTTTCGATATCTGGATTTCTTGGGATTGTCGATTTTCTAAACTTCTCAAAGTCCAAAAACCTTCTTCACTTCCAGATTCCTTCGTCAAATCCCCGAATGCGTCGTTCCTCCAGAATTCGACGTCATCGCAGAATCATGTAGTTGTGGTCTGGCGACCACAACTCAATTAACTCCGAAATTAGTTTGTAATTGTGGTGCAGTTCGAAATTTACGCGAATCACTGAATCGAATAGGAATCGAGAGAAAGACATTGTTCATCTATGTATTTTTACATGCACAACATGTTATGGCTCAGGTACGGTAGTTTATGTACCATAATTTACGATAAATTACACAGGAAATTTTGAATTGTCGTAAGATTTAGTGTATTGTGTGCAAACACCGAGCTGGACAATGCATTTGTTGTTTGCACACAATACACGGAACCTTACGACAATTTTCAAAAAAGTTATGTGCAATTTGTCGTAAATTATGATGCATTATGAACACTACAACCCTGCCTACTTTTCTGCCTACAGTAATCCAAAAGACTACAGTAATCATTTTTTCAGGAGAAAGAGAACAAAATGGGTCTTCAAGCACTGGGATTATTGCTCCAGACGGTTCTGGAAATGTCCAGGAAAATGGTGTGCTTCTCGGCGCACGCCATACGACCGTGTGACGGGATTACGGTACCTGGAGTGAGTTACCCTTTGAATTTTAGGTTTTGGATTACTGTAGGTACAG
>NC_013489.2:479160-481029 GCF_000004555.2 Caenorhabditis briggsae
AATCATCAAGTAAGTTTTGAACCGTTTCGAAGAGTTGGGCGGGAAATTTGAATTTCCTTGAATATTCAAATTTTTCAAAAAAATACAATAAATAGACAAGAAAACAAGAGCAAATTGAGCACAATTATTATACCAATAATAAAATTTTTGAATTATTTTTTTCTAGAAAATTCTAGAATTCTCTATCGTCTAGAAGGCGTGGCGTGCTGGGTTCCTGGCTGCGAATCCAGCTCGATTTCCACCATTCCATCCTCCATTTTCACCACTTTATCCGATTTTCCACCCTTTTTAGGACTCAATGATTTTTCGGGTCCCACTGCTTTGTTTTTCTGAAATTTCAAAATTTCAGTGCCAAATTTGAATTTGGCGCGTTTTTCCCTTCAAAATGAGTATAAACAAGCTTAGGTTATTCAAATTTGGGTCTCGCCGCGAAAACTACAGTAATCCTCAAGTATTTTTAAAAATGGGAGCTTTAAAGGCGCATTGGAAAAAAAACAAACCTTGATAAAAAGAACAATTGCCACTATGATGATAATTGAGACCAAACCGATGGCTCCGACTGTGATAAAAACTGCGTAGGAACCTGAAAAAGGGATACTGTAGAGAGTATGGGATACTGTAGACAGGGTACGGTAATCCTAGAAATTAAGAATCTGGGATTCTGAGATGTTTAGAATTTCAGATTTTTTTTCTAAAATTTAAACAATTGAATTCTGGGAATCTTGGAATCTCAGAGGTTCCAGAATTTCTGAAAACCCGAACTTCAGAATTTCAGATTTTCGGAATCTTAGAATTCCAGATTTTCAGAATCTCAGATTTTTTAGAATCCTAGAATTTTAGAATTTTCAGAATTTCACAATCTAGGAATCTCAAACTTTCGAAATCTCATAACCTCAGATTCTAAGAATGCCGAAATCTCAGAATTTCAGAATCTCAGAATCTAAGAATCCTAAGAGGCCTAAGAATCTGAAATTCTTAGAATCTAAGAATCTAAAAATCCTAGAATTTCGAAATCTCAAAATCCTGGAATCTCAGAATTTCGGATTCTTAGTATTTCTGAATTTTGGAATCTAGAAAATATCAATAACTCACCCATAGTTTGTTTCCTGACAAACTTTTAAAAAATGTTTCTTCTAACTGAGAACCTTCAAGAAACAACTGACAAAAAGTGTGCCACGAAATGTGAGAAGAATCAAAAAAAGAAAAAGAAATTTTTTGTCAAAGGAACAAGAGAACAGAAAAAGAAAGAAAGAGTGAATCACACCGAGAAAAGTCACACGATGTTTATATGTATGTCTTCTTCTTCTTCGTTTTCTTCTCCAGAAATTTCGAAACTCTTCTCTCCTTCTTCTTCTCCAGAAGCCTGGAGAAGAAGAGGCCGAGAAATTTGACACTAAACTTGTCAAATTTTCGAGATGGATCCGGCAGATTGGGTACGAATTTGGTGCCTCATGCTTTTATAAACATAATAAAAATATGACGAAATTTCTGGCAACTGAGTTGTCTCCCTTTTCTGGCAACTGAGTTGAGGACCCAGGACCCAGGACCCAGGACCCAGGACCCAGGACCCAGGACCCAGGACCCAGGACCCAGGACCCAGGACCCAGGACCCAGGACCCAGGACCCAGGACCCAGGACCCAGGACCCAGGACCCAGGACCCAGGAGTACCTACAAATTCAGAAATTCCGATAAAGTTCAAAAATCTAGAAGTTCTGGAACTATGAAATCTTGAACTGTCCGGACCGTCGCAAGTATGTGAAATACTAAGATCTGGGATTCTTAGTTCCTGAGAAATTCGAATTTCGGTAATTTTGGGAATTCTGATATTCCTAACATTCAAGAAATTCCGGAATTCAAAAAATTGTAAA
>NC_013489.2:481174-483059 GCF_000004555.2 Caenorhabditis briggsae
TTTTGGGAATTCTGATATTCCTAACATTCAAGAAATTCCGGAATTCAAAAAATTGTAAAAATTGAAATTTTCGGTTCTGAATTTTTTTTGAGTCTGCAAATCTAATTTTTTGTCCTTTTTAAAAAATGTTTAGATACTCAACGTGTTGGGGTTTCGAATTTTCCGAATTTTCAGAAATATCTGAAGTTTTACAAAATACAAAACATTCAGAACTTCCGGAAATTTCAGTCCTTTGACTTTAACGATTCCTAGATCCTGAGATTCTTAGATTCTGAAATTCTTGAATTCTGAGATACTGATTCTGATTCTGAGAATATAGGATTTTGAGATTCTGGGATTCAGGAATTCTTGTATTCTTAGATCCTGAGATTCTAAGATTCTGATATTCTGAAATTCTGAAAATCCAGAAAAAAAGAACTAACCTTTCTGATTATACACTCCCTTGGCATCATCTGTCTTTGAGATGTCATAGACCTCCCGACGTGGCTCCTCCTTGAACAAGGTGTCGTTGGTTTTGGAGCCAACCAAGATGTCTGGCTGAAAATTTTTAGGTTTTTGAACTTTTGTATTTCCCAGGTTCTTGAAGTTACAGGGATTTTGAATATTAGTTTTTTTCCGAAACTTTGGAGTCATTTCTTTGACCTCAATTATCTCGGGTCCTTCAAAAGATATCAAAAATCTGTCAACTGATAAAATGTTTATCATAATATCACCAACATTTTATCAGTTGACAGAATTTTTATATCTTTTGAATGAGCCGAGATAATAGAGTTCAAAGGGCCCTTACAAGCTGAGCTACGCTGTCGACGTCCGCAGTCTGCGACCGTGTGGCTCAGACAGTAATGGTCCGTTGACCTGGATTATCTCACTTTTCATGACAGATATCAAAAGTCTGTCAATTAATGAAATATTTATCATTTTATCAATAAGATTTTATCAGTTGCCAATTTTTTGATATCTTTCATAGAAATTGAGATAATTGGCCTCAAAGTGCAAGAGTGGCGTTCTGTTGGGAGAAAATTGTTATTGTCAACTTTTCCTACATATAGCTTGGCTCAGATTAGGAATTTCTTGATTATTCCAAAAATAAAATGTAGAACAAGACGAAATCTATAAAATGATATTAAATTCCACTATATTTCATCTTGGGTATGAATCAGGGGTAAGAAAGTCAGGCTGACTCTATCCAGACTGATGTTACCGCCCCCCCCCTTTNATAATTTTTTAATTTCAGGCTACAAAATACCCTAAACACTCTAATANAACGCCACCCGAATCGTCGAACTTGAACCCATGTATCTCATTTTCTGTAAAAGATATCGAAAAGTTGTCAACTGATAAAATATTGCTGATATTATGATAAACATTTTATTCGTTGACAACTTTTTGATTCCTTTCAAAAGAAGTGAGATATATAGGCTCAAAACGGACGGTCCGGTTTTCTGATTTTTCGATCCTCCCAAAAAATTTGTGTAATTTTTTTTTCCGAATTTTTAGGAGCCACACATGTTTTCCATTTGCTTTTTGATCTTTTTGTTTTGCCGTCTTTTTTCTAGGACTTGGGGATTAGTCACAAAAATCACATTTTGATTTTTCCTAGATTTTTCTGTTTTTATGGTTTCTGGACTATTTTTATAGCTAGATTATGACTGAAATTTTCGATTTTGAAGTTTTTTTGCATTTTTTGATACCTGGAAATAAAACTAGAAAAAAAACACTTCCGAAAATTGAAAATCAATCCTTTTGTTTATTTTTTTTTCCTTTGCAAACTCCAGATGTCTGGTCTTTTGACTCCTCTCCGCCCAGGTTTTTTTTTGTTCATGGATTTTCTTTCAATCTTTTTATTGTTCTTCTCTTCCTCAGCTATAAAATGGCAAACTTGACG
>NC_013489.2:483300-488366 GCF_000004555.2 Caenorhabditis briggsae
CCCCCCGGTTTCTTTAAGACCTCCTCTTCAATAATTAAGTTTTTGATACAGTAAGTTTTTATATTTATATTTTGTAGATTTTGTTGAGTTCTACATTTTACTTTTTGAAACAAACTTAAATTCAAATTTTGAGCTGAGTTATGGGTCGGATAAGTTGGCATGAAGGATTTCCTCTAAAAAAAGCCTCATGCACTTTGACCTCAATTATCTGGGGCCTAGTAAGAGATATCAAAATAATGTCAGCTGATAAAATGTTGAAGACATTATAATAAATATTTTATCAGTTGACAAATTTTCGATAGCCCTATTTTGAACCGAGTTATGGAGTTTTGAAAAACTTACAATCTTCAATTCCGTAGTTGTCTCCTCCACAACCGCTGTTGTCGTTGTTGTTGGAGCAGTTGTGGTGTCTGATTGCTCATCATAAGGTTGGAATTTCTCTGGTTCCACTTGTAGAATAGCCTCTCCTCTTAGTGTATACGGACGATCGCAAAGTGTCTCATTGGCGTTGGAAATGAAAAATGTGGAACCAGATTGCTCAGATTGCTTTACACGATCCTCGACTCCGAATACAACTGAAAAGAGGTAAATGTTAGATGTGCAGGTGCTAGGGGGTACTGTAGATTTGAATTTCCAAAACTTACAATGTGCCAGCTCTCCATCGCAAATAAACGGATTGGAAGACACATCCAAGGTTTCCACAGCTGGCAGATTTTTGACGAGCTGAAAATTTATTTTTTCAAAAATTTAAACGGGATACTGTAGTTTCTCACATTTGGCAACGACTTCAATTTGTTTTTCTGCAAGTTTAACTTCTTCAAAACGTCCTTTTGATTGTCAAAAGTGTTCGCATCCAAACTGGAAATATTGCATTTCGATAAATCCAAATCCATCAGTTTCGGATAGTCTTTCAACTGATCAGCAGTGATGTTTGTGAATCCACACTCTGCTAAGCCCAACTTCTCTAAGTTTCCAAGGCCAGTGGATGGAAGTTTCGAGATTGGATTGTTTCGAAGACTCAGAATCTTCAGTTTCTCCGCTAGAGGCTTGAAAACTTCCGATGGAATCGTTTTTATCTCGTTCCATCCCAAATCGAGGTCTTCTAGCGAGGAAAGGCCGAAGAAGACGTCAGGCTCGAGGTTTCTGAAATAGACATTTTCGAAAATCAGAAAATAATCTGCATTTCGAATTTTTAATCACCAAAAATGTTTATTTTGAAAGGAGTTACCGTAACCCCCCCCCCCTCCTAAGAGTTAACTTTAAGCCAATTTATCATAGTTCCTGTAAAAGATATCAAAAATTTATCAACAGATAAAATAATTGTGATAACATGATAATCATTTTATCAGTTGACCACTTTTTGATATCTCTCATAACAACCGAGATATTTAAGCTCAAGTGTCAAAGTTTATGGCGCACACTAGCCCACTTTCTCAACTTTGACCTAATTTATCGCATTTTCTGTGAAAGATATCAAAAAGTGCTCAACTAACAAAATGTTCATCATTTTATCACCAACGTTTAATTAGTTAACAAAATCTAGATATCTCTTACAAAAACTGAGATAATTGGGCTCAAAGTTAATAGGTCCTATTCAGAAGGTAACTTACGAAATAAAATTTCCTGCAATCGAAAGTCTCTGAAGACTCTCTAATCCATCAAACGCATAGGCAGTGATATTTTCAATAAGGTTCACTCTTAAATCCAGCTCCTTCAACTTTTTCAATGTGGCGAATTGTCCGGGTTCGAGGGTTGGAATTGAGCATCCGGAAAGTTTCAAAGTCTCGATTTGGGGGATTTCTTTGAAAAGGTCTTCTGGTGGAGAGAAGATTCCATCGGCGCGGGAGAGGTCGAGGGTCTGAAAATTGACATTTTCAGTTGTATTTAGTTTCAATGTGTTGGGGTTAAATTGAGCTACAAATTGATACAGCAGTTCACTAGCGCCGCTTGGCTACGCACTTGCAAACGCTCTAATATCCTTCAACTTTGAGCCAATTTATCTCGGTTGCTGTGAGAGATATCAAAAAGTTATCAACTGATAAAATGTTTATCAAAAAAATTAAAAACATTTTATTAGTTTATCAATTGTTGATATCATTCAAAAGAATCGAGAAAATTGATTTCAAAGTTGGTAGGCAACACTCTATCAGGCTGTCACCATATCCCAACTTGGAGCTCACTTTTCTCGAGTCCTATAAAAGATATCAAAAAGTGATTAACTAATAAAATGTTTATCACAATATCAGCAACATTTTATCAGTAAACCACTTTTCAATATATCCTACAGGAAATGAGATATATAGGCTCAAAGTGTGCAAGGCGTTCGGCAGCCTAGCTCAGCCGCGCGCACTTTTCGAGCTTAATTATCTCAATCTCTGTAAGAGGTATCAAAATTTTGTTAACTAATAAAATGTTTATCACAATATCAGCAACATTTTATCAGTTGACCACATTTTGAAATCTTTTACTGAAAATGAGATATAAGGGATCAAAGTTAGTAACTAATAATAGCTTCAAATTCTAGATTTTAGAAAAATTCAAAATAGGTTTAAAAATTACCTTCAACGCTTTGAGCCTTCCAATTTCTGCAACTACCGTATCATTGACGAAATTATGTTCTCCAATCACAAGTGTCTCCAAAGAAGTTAGCGGTTCGAAGGCCTTCTCCTCAATCGAAGTGATAAAGTTTCCAGAGACGTCGAGATAGGAGAGCTGAAACCAATTTTGGAATGTTCTGGAAGAATTCTAAAATCATTTTGCCAAACCTAGAGACACTTTTAAAAATCCCAAGAATCTAGAATCCCCCCCCCCCCCCCCCTCAAACTTCCAAGTCTCCTGTAACGATTAGTCAGACATCGAAAACGTAATGCTTGTTTGATTTCTATTTCTCTGGGGTGTCTGAAGTACATAAAAACCGAGACGGAAGACAAGTTTTGTAACGTCATCTCCCCTTTTTTTGTCCCTCTTAGAAATCGGAAGACACGGGAGAGATACATAATTGACGGCTTGAACACCCCCCCCCCCCCACTTGTCTGTCGGTGTGTCGGTTTGTCCGGATCTTTCTTTTCCCTTGGATCCCCGGAAAAGGGGGAATTTTGTGTCCCAAAAAAGGGACCCTAAAAAGGAGGGACCCCCTCGCAGGAAGTATAATAACATCCCCCGTCGGAAGGGACCCCTCCTCTCAGAGGACCGACAAATGACAAAAGTCTGAATAGATAATAAAGGGAAGGGGGAATATGAAATTACGGAATTCAACGAGCTTTTTGATTCCCAGAAATACGAAAATGGAATTTTTAAGAGTTTTAGAATATGTGCTCTACTGGACACTCTACAAACTGAGGAGTACTCAGCTGAAGCTGCTATAAATGCGAAATTCAAAAAAAGGTGATATTTTGAAAGCGCGCTCTACTGGACTTTTGGTGAATTAGCCATAGAGCACCCTTGCTTACCTGCTTCTTATTCTTAAACTGGTCAACATCAAGGGTATCCAACTTGTTGCTTGAGAAAGCCATTGTCTCTAGATTTTCCAATGAGTCGACGGATTTTGGAATTGTCTGAAATAGAGCGAATTTGCATTGTTAGGGCGTGAAAGCTCTTTGAAATGTGTTCATCTTCTTTGAACTTCGAAAATAGAAGGATCTATCATCTTTGAGCTGATTTACCTAGATTACTGTAAGAGATATCAAAAAGTTGTCAACTGGTGAAACTTTTATCATATTATCACCTACATTTTATCAGTTGACCACTTTTTGATATTTTTTATGGCAGCCGAGATAAGTTGGCTTGAAGTTGACAGGCCTTGAGACAAGGTATCGATCGCCCTATACTAGTATTTTGGGCTCAATTATCTTAGTTCCCATAAAAGATATTGAAAATGTGTTAACTGGTAAAATGTTTATCATATTATCACTAACATTTTATTAGTTGACAAATTGACGATATCTCTTATAGCAACCTAGATAATTGAGCTCAAAGTGTGCAAGTACAAGGTGGCGCCCACTGTTGGAGGTGCCGCGCCGCTACCAGCTGAACCTCCCACCCCCCACCCGTGCGCCAACTTTGAGCCTTTGTATCACATTTCCAGTGGCAGATATCAAAAAGTTGTTAACTAAGAATATGTTTATCTTATTATCGCCTACATTTTCTCAGTTGACTACGTTTTGATATCTCTTATAGAAACGGAGATAATTGAGCTCAAAATACAAAGCAAAATCACTTACCATAAGATTACATGCATGAATGGTGAGATTCCTCAGCGTCTGCTCTAGCCCCTTAAAACTGTCATCCCCGATTTGCAACTCGTCCTGTCCCGAACATTCTCGAATATCCAAACTTTGGAGTTGTGGAGCGATTTTTGAGAATTCTGGAAGTCCACCATCTGGAAACTCCATGTGTTGAATGCTGATCTGAAATAGGTTAGAATTTAGACCGTTTATCTCCTCCAAGCCTAATTTCCCCAAAAAGTTGTCAACTACAAAAATGAAGTTCTATTTTTGTTTAGTATATTCTGAAATTTTCAGACACATCCAAAAAGCTTGGGTCCCTTTTGTAGGACTCCAAAGTTGACCATTTCCGTTAAAACAGTAGGTTTTTTGACAAACGCGCTCTATTGAAAACCAGAAAGTATTTAAAATCTCACCGATGACGTTACTAGACTTGCATTCTTCACTGCTTCTGTTGCTTTCATAAGATGGTCCAAGTTGGATCCGTAGAGACACGAAATTGCCACTTTTTCATCGTCATTGGGTTCTGGCTGAAATTTTAATTTGAATCGGTTGAAACAAGATTCTAACTTTTTGCAGTTAAATTTGAAACAATTTGGTGCAAACATCAAGCTTCTAGCTCTTCTTTGAAGCGAGTTATAATCAAGTTTGCATTTTTGGGGGATGATAAACATTTTATCAGTTGACAGATAGTTGATATCTTTTCTANGAACCAAGATGATTGAGCTCGAAGTATGCGACCTCAACAGACACCTTGCGTGAGTGGTGGAATCCTAGCTGACGCTTGCAACCGCGTAGCTCAACAGGGCGCAAAGAGAACATGTAATTTCTTATATCATTTTG
>NC_013489.2:488459-524813 GCF_000004555.2 Caenorhabditis briggsae
CAAAGTATTCCAAAAAATGTTCTGAAGTATTTCGATTTCTTTGATTTTAAAACCATTTTTGATGATAATCCTACTGTACAAAAAAGTGTGTGTGATTCGTCATATAAATTAGTCATCCCTTATTACACATTTGCAAAAAAAAGACTCACTTTACAAAAGCACAGAATCAAGTTGTTGAGATCGTCCTGCGAGAGGTCTGACTGATTTTCGAGAACATCCAAATCGGGGCAATTCGGAATTGGCGATGATCCAGCTGATTCTACATTTGAATAGAGAAGAAACGATAGAAAAAGACAAATGACGACATCCGAATGTCGTCGTCGCATTTTTTTTGTGGCCTGTAAAACAGCTGGGGGTGGAAGAGAAGAGGAGAGATAGAGAGACGGAGAGATTGAAGGAAATCTGACCGTATAGCTGGAGGGGGCCTTATTTTCAGATTATATGTTTTTGTAGAGAATTTCAAGATCTACATTTATCAATTTAAATCATTCAAAAATGTAAGGTTTGAAGAAAGTTATAACTCTTTGCTACACTGAAGCTTTAAAATTTTAATGACAACTTTTAAAGGGGTCTCATCATAATCCGAATTTTTGAAATCTTTATGTATTATAAAACATTTTGTAGAGAATTTCAAGATTGAAAGTTTGCAATTCATACAACTTCAAAATGTTGAGTTTGAGGCGAGTTATAGGTTTAAGTGTTCAGGGATCGCGCCACTTGCGGCCATTGGGACTTCCTAGCTAACGCTTGCAACAGCGTAGCTCAGCTGGGTGATGAGCGATATACGATTTGATATATCATTTTGTAGAGAATTTCAAGATCTCATAATATTCTGATATTTTACAATAGTAATGTGTTACATATCAGTTTGTAGAGAATTTTAAGATCTACGTTTTCCATTTTGATTTCTTTGAAAATGTTGATTTTGAAGCAAACTATAAGTTCTCAACTAACTGAAGCTCAAAAGTCGTAGTAATTGGCTAATTACAAGGTTCTTATCAACCATTGATAATCAACGTTAGGAGTTATGTAATCACAATGTGTTATATATTAGTTTGTAGAGAATTTCAAGATCTACATTTTCCAATTTAAAACATTAGAAAATATAAAGTTTGAAGAAAATTATGGGTCCAAATGTGCAGTGATCTTGTAAGTAGGAGCCACCGAGGCATGTTGATTGCTGCAAGAAAAATGAACGGTTCTTAAAAGTGGTCATAATGAAACATCTAATTTTTGAGCTACAAAAATGCTCATTCTGCAATTTCGATCATTCAAAAATATTGATCATTCAAAAATGTCAAGTTTAAAGGGAAATAAACCAAAAATAGGATTCCCTTATATAGTTGCAAAGTTTTCCTCAATTTATCTCGTTTTCTATGACAGCTACCAGAAAAAAGTTAACTGAAAAAATATAAAGTATAAAAATCCACACTTTTTTTTAGTTTACCAATTTGTGATACCTCTTATAGGAACCAAGATAATTAAGCTCAAAGTTAGAGCCTAGGCATTGCGCACATATTTGCGCGCGCTTTCATGTTCAACCCAATTTATCTCGGTTTCTTTGAAAGATATAAAGAAGTTGTTAACTAACAAATTGTTTATCATAAAATCAGCAGCATTTTATCAGTTGACCACTTCTTGATACCTCTTACAGGAACCTAGATAAATTGGGCTAACTAAAACATGCGCGGGTAGTATTCGAATTGATTGGAATAATAATAATGGGAGATAAATGAATCATAATTACATGTAATACGTACGAGAATCGCCTCTCCCGAGAAAAGAGAAGAAGAAGAGGTAGTGGTGAAGAAGAAGAAGATGATGATTTGAAACGAGATATGAGAAGCCACCCCAGAAGACACATACATAACATTGGACCGACGGTATTAGAAGAAGAGAAAGGGATGTATAGAGAGAAGAAGAGAGAAAAAAGGGAGTGGAGGAAAAGGGGGCGGAGCCTTTATGGGTGTCCCCAAAAGGTGTCCGCTGCGCCCCTCTGTTTTTTGCTGTGTACTATGCCACACCGAAACTTTATGACTTTATGAGAGTGGTCATTTGGAGGAGAGAGTATTGGAAATTGAGGGACACAGAGATAATGGGTGTGAGTGCAAATGGTGTGGTTGGTATATGTAACTAGCAGGGGTAGGGGGTTACCTGGTACTGGTACTAGGGGGCTCCTGGGGCATGCGCCTTTAAAATTGGGCTTATTACCAAGAGTTGGGCTTTGCTATCCCTGGACATTTTGACCCATAACTTGTTTCAAAATTTACATTTTCACATTTTTTTAAATTGCGAAATGTAGATCTTGAAATTCTCTACAAATTGATATTTAACACAATATGCTGCGTCAAAGGAACTTCTTGAGCTACTCAGTAATATCACCATTTACTATGCTCTCATTTTAAGCTCAATTATCTCGGTTGTTATAAGAGATATCAAAAATTTGTCAACTAATAAAATGTGTAAATTTTTATAACAAACATTTTATCAGTTAATTACTTTTTGATAACTATCATACAAAACAAGATAAATTGCGTTATGAGTGGGATATCCCATTAGTGCCCATCCTATTTTCGGTCTAATAGTAAGCCCCTTCAAACTTGACATTTTTGGATGATCCAAATTGCAAAATGTAGGTTTTTAAAAGTTCAGCAAATAAGCTCTATTTTCTGTTACATTTTAATAACCATTGAGTTGTCTAGAAGCCATCAATATCTCGGTGGTGGGTCCTAAAAGCACAACTAACTGGATAATTGAACATTTGGATGCATAACTTGCTTCAAACTTTATATTTTTGAATGGTTTAAATTGAAACATGTAGATCATAAAATTTTCTATAAAATGATATACAATACTGTATTATCATACAAATTCTAAAATTGATAAGGAGCGTTTGAAAGTTGTCGTTACAACGATTTTTAAAACTTGGTTTGTTAAAGAGTTATAACTTGCTTCAAGCTTAACATTTTCCAAAAATTCAAAATGGAAAATGTAGATCTCGATACGATCTACAAAATTATATAAAACACTCTAAAATTACAGTACTCCTAACATTGAATATCAACGGTTGATAAGAGCCTCCATAATATGGCCATTACAACGATTTTCAAGGTTCCGTTCCTTAAATGTTTATAACTTTCCTGAAACTTGAAATTTTTGAAATTTTTAAAATGGAAAATGTAGATCGTAAAATTGTCTATAAAATGATATGTAACACATTGTGATTACAGTACTCCTAACGTTGATTATCAACAGTTGATAAGAACCTTGTCATTAGCCAATTACTACGACTTTCGAGCTTCAGTTAGTTGAGAACTTATAGCTTGCTTCAAAATCAACATTTTCAAAAACATCAAAATGGAAAATGTAGGTCTTAAAATGTTCTACAAAATGATATAAGAAATTACATGTTCTCTTTGCGCCCTGTTGAGCTACGCGGTTGCAAGCGTCAGCTAGGATTCCACCACTCACGCAAGGTGTCTGTTGAGGTCGCATACTTCGAGCTCAATCATCTTGGTTCCTAGAAAAGATATCAACTATCTGTCAACTGATAAAATGTTTATCATAATATCACCAACATTTTATCAGTTAACAGCTTTTCGATATCTGTAATGGGAGCCGAGATAATTGAGCTCAAAGTGAACGGGAGATTTTTGCACTAAAAATTGCACTAAAAATTCGAAAAAAAACCATTTCTTGGAATATTTATAGCTTCTTTTTCAAACCTTAAAAAACGCCAACTGCTCCTCTGGTTAGCTCCGGATAGCCGGAATGATTAATTGAGTGAGAAATTGTGCTCCTCAAAAAACCCATTAATGCTCTTCAAATTTTATTTGATTCAACCGCCATTAGAATTTGAAAAATCTAGAAAAAACTGCCATTTTTGGCAATTTTTCGGGGGAGAAAATTTAGGGTAAAAAGTCCCAATAAATCCCAAACATTAGTCATTTTGGGGAAATATGCCAAAAGTTATCAGAAGGGCGTCATTTAGGGGTGGGATGAATGTAATGAGGCAAGAAGATGGGGAAAAGAATAAGAAGAAGCTGTTATGCAGATCAGATCACGCATTCTGGATTCTGGAGAGAGGAGGAGAGACGCAGAGAAAGAAATAGAGGGATATAAAAAGCCTATTGATTAGATATGATATGGGTGTAGGTGTGGCAGAAATGGGGATGGGCAAGTAATGGGCAAGGGAAGGGCAAGAGCGGAAAAAAACGTTTTTCGGAATTTTTGACATCTAAATGTCAAGAAAAATTGCGGTAGAATGTAGGTCAAGAGGATGGATCAGCAGTTTTTGACTTTCTCTGCGTCTCTCACTCTCTCATTTCCTTTTTTGTCAAATCGAAAAACGGATGATTCAGTTGACTGGGAGGGCGTGTAAATTGATAAGATCCCCGTTGGAATTTGTGTACTTTCCCAAAAAAAAGGTTTTTATCGATAGAGCGCGTTTGCAAAAATAGAAAATTCAAATAATTCTGTCTATTAGAGCGCGTTTGCGATTTTCAGACGCACGAAAATTCAAATAAGTATCTTTGATCGGTATTAAAGCGCATTTAAACCTAAAAATTCGAAATGCGAGACGTTTGTTCGGTGGAGCGCAATTGCGCGGCGCCAAAATTACAAAAAAAATCGATAAAAATTATTGATTTTTTTTTGGAAAATTCTAAAATTTTGATTTTTGCTAACTTTCTTCGTCTAAATTGGTTTTTTTCCCACTTAAAATATGTGTTTTTGCCTGATAAACTATTTTAAGTAACGAAAAATCGAAAAAAGCAAATTTTCAAAAAAAAAAGGCGCCGCGCAACCGCGCTCCGCTGAACACAGAGCGCATTCACAGTAATAATTGAATTCGAAATAGAAAATGCAACCTTTACAAAACGAAAAAAGAACAATAAAAACCGCTATAACCTACTCAATCATCATTGGAAAACAAACCTTTTGTACTACAAGTGTATTCACAAAAAGACCTAGTATATTCTCCACTTAAAACAACATTTGAATGGAGGAGGACAAGGATTCCCATTTTCAAGTACTTTTACACCCTTTTAGGTTCTATTACTTTTCAAAACCCAACCCAACCAGGCCCCTCCCTCCCCCTCCCTCTCCTCTCAAAGCTTTGAAATCCCACACGCTCTTCTACGCCCGCACCCACTACCTAACATTTGAGCCCGCGTGGCGCAGGCGGCAACAGCGCTGCCTCTCAATCTCCAGGACGCGGGTTCGACTCCTATTCGCCCCTTTTTGCTTTTTTAAATAACCTATTTCCAGATACATCCCGCCCCTGGAAGGCTTCCAAACTGTCGAAAAATGGCTGGAAGAGGAGAAGAGTCAACAAAAAATACACGAGGAACTGCAAAAACAGCAATTCCTATTGGACTTGTTGCATTCGAAGGTATGTTAAAGGGTTTAGAAGAGAGAGAGAGAGGGAGGAGGAGGATGGATTAGAAGAAGAGGAAGACGAATGTTTGGGAAAGAAAAAAAGAAAAACGGGTTGTTTTACTATAGGCTCCGCCCACTTTTATTGTGTGTGATAGAGTGGTTTTTGTTATGATTTGTTGTAGGAAATAGGATTTTTCTTATTTTCAAAAATTGTAAAGTTCTTGATAATATGATATAAATGATCCTCGACACCTTCTTCTTCTCTGCGTCTCTCTCTCTTTTGGAAATTTCCGAAACCGTAATTAGCCGAAAATGGGTTTTCCCGCCGAAGGTCAAACTTATCGGATATGCAGATCTTCGAAATGGGAAAAATATTGAAATAACTTGGCACAGTGCCAAATGGTTTTATAAATTAAACTTGGCACGATGCCAAGTTTGAGCGCTTTCGGGAATTTTTTAATTTTGGATTTTCAGATTTTCCTGAAACTCTCATTTCAAATTTTCCTTTTTTCTTTTTCAGATCATGACCTAGATTTTTTTAGATCATGGCGTAGATTTTTTTAGGTCATGGCCTAGATGTTTTTAGGGCATGGTCTAGATTTTTTTGGCCATGACCTAGATTTTTTTTGGCCATGACCTAGTTTTTCCAGTTCATGACCGAGATTTTTCTAGGTCATGGCCTAGATTTTTATTAGGTCATGGCCTAGATTTTTCTAGGTCATGACCTAAATTTTTTTTAGGTCATGACCCAATTTTTCTAGGTCATGACCTAATATTTCTATTGTTTATTTTTCCAGATCAGTGCCCGCCACGAGCAAGGCAAATCCACTGGAAAACTAGACGAGAATGCGTGGCAGGTCCAGAACAGCATCACAGCGATCAAGAGGAAATTGAAGGTACAGTAGTCTGTGAGAACCTGCACATCTAACTTATGCAAGCTTCTAGAAGCCGTTTTTGCCAGAATTTTCTATTAAAAATTTTCCAGCAACTTCTGGACGCTCTGCCCCAAGTTGTACCGCTGAATCCGATTTCCGACACCTCCAGATGTATAGAAATGTACGAGGAGAAGCAATTGATGGCCACCCAGGGGATGCTAAGAGAAGATATCGCTGAAGAACGTCAGAAAATTGCGAAATTGTGCTGGAAATTGAGAAATTTCAAGGATTTTGACGAAAAAATCGAAAAATCCGAGGAAAAATCCGACGAATGGATGGAAAAGTGCAAATTGGAAGAGGCCGCCCGTTCGACACTTCTCGAAGAAATCACCCGCCTTCGATCGGAATGTGCTGATCTTCGTGCTCGGCTGGAAATGGAGTCTGCTTGTCTTTAAATAGTTTTTTTTTCAACTGAAAAATTCCCGAATTCTAGTCACAATTCGTCTTTTTTAACCCGATTTCTTTGCGAAAAATAATTTTTCTTAAATTTAAATTCAAATTTCTCTCGCTTCCCTCCATTTTTCTCCCCTGAGTCCAGTGGAGCGCGCTGGCATCACTTTCGAATTTCGCTTCATTTCCCGATTTTCCCATCACAAAACCAACGTCCCGGGCATAATTCTTCATGTCACTTTGATTTTTCCACCTTAAAATTGAATAAATTTTTCTTCTATTTTTGACAAATTGAAAATCCAAAATATTCCAGATTCCCCAGAAGTAATGGCCGATTTGTTCAGAAAACCAAAAAGGAAGATTCAGAAGCGAAAAATCGATCAGGATGAGGAGGAGATTGATGAACGTAAGAGTTTTGAAGCAGAAAACATAAGAAAATGGGATTTTTAGGCCCAAAAAACCGAATTTCCAATTTTTCAGAAGAATCCAATCGCGTCGCCGACATTCGAGACCTTCAGAGATCGAGAGAACGCAAAAATGGGCTCACCGAACTAGAGTGTGCCGTTGGAATTACGAAAGCCGCTGCTCTAGAAGACGGAATTCAAATGACAGGCGGTGGAATGATAATGACGGCGAAAAAGAAGGCGGCGATGGAAGCAGCCAGCATTGAGCACGGACTTCGAGACCAGTTTGAGAAGGAGACAATGTTGAGAGATGAGCACGAGGAGCTGAGGAAGTATATAGACGATGGGCTCACTCATTATACAAAGGACACATCGACACCGTCTCAGCCTAGAGGGGAAACGCCACAAGCTGCTTCGGCGTCTTCTAGATTCTCTTCTCTGAACGCCGATGATCGTGACGTGGAACTGCTGAAAGAGGCAGCTGGCAAGCTGAAGGCGAATCAGAGCAAAAAAGAAACCGAATTGCTGTCGGAGCACATGTTGGCTGGAATTCCAGAAGTGGACCTTGGAATCAGCACGCGTATTACGAATATTCTGGAGACGGAGAAGAAAAAGAGATTCTTGATGCAAAAATCGGCTGCCGAAGCTGCAGGACTACCCGTGCCCGTTGAGGAGACAGATGAGGGGAAGAAAAAGCATCATAGAAGGCGGAACTTTAATAATCGTCATCATCATCAATGATATTTTCTGTTTATTTGATTCAAAATTTAATAAATGCATAAATAATGATGTTTTCATTCGTTTATTCATCAGTTTTTAGTTCAATTTCAGGAGGGAAATCTGTAAAATTCGTTTTTAAAGACGTTAACCTGAAAAAAATCACATAATTTTCATTTTAAAAATTATTGATCCAGTTTTCACACAATTAAAATATTCGAAATTATCGAAAAATCACACCTTTCGCCCAAAAACTCGGAAAAAATTTTAGGTCATTTTCAGGCCAATTTTTCTAGGAAAATCTGAAGATTTCGCCGGAAAACTTGTAAAAAAATTCAATTTTCAGATTATTTTTTTTTAATATTTTATTCAGTTTCGACACACTTAAAACATGCAAAATCTTCGAAAACCCCGTTTTTTTCGCCGAAAAAACCGAAAAAAACGACCAAAATTCGTCGAGAAATCAAAGGCGCGCGGCGGCCGGTGGCCAAGGGGTCTCGACACGACAAGTTGGGTTACGGTAGCGCTTCGAATTTTAGGAGGATATTTTCGAAATTGATCTAGTTTTTGCTATTTTTTCGCCGATTTTCACCATTTTTTTTTGATTTTTTTCTTTTCGGGTCAAAAATTTGCGAAATTTTCAGATTTTTGTGAAAATTTCTGATAAATGCACGAGTTTCGTCAGTTTTTTCACAAAAATTGCCTGTTTCTGTTTCGAAAATGCAATTTTCCCTACAATTTTGCGTCATTTTCCAGGTTAATTGAAGAGAATGCCGTCGTGCACCACCCCAACCTTCGGTGTGTCGGCACAGCATGAGAACCCAAGCGTCGATTCACCATCTCGTTCGTCGATCCTCACCCCAACATCACTCGACGATGAGACCAGTCCACGGAAGAGTTTCCAGATTCTCGAGTCCAGTGTGAGCGCGGATCGTTGGCCAGCGCCACGGCGAGATGGCTGGAGCTCAGTGCGAGCACCACCACCAGCTCGTCTCTCCCTCCATCCTCAGAGAAACTTGATGTCGCCGATTTCAAGTGCTTACAGCCAGACGCCGAATTCGCTTCTCTCCCCGACCATGTTCCATCCAAAATCGCGGAGCATCTTTTCGCCAACGCTTCCGGCGACTCCCCTGAGTTATGGGAAGTCTTCAATGGACAAGAGCCTCTTCTCGCCAACGATCACCGAACCAGTTGAGGTTGAAGCCACCGTCGAGTATCTCGCCGATCTTGTCAAAGAGAAGAAACATCTTACACTCTTCCCACACATGTTCAACAACGTCGAACGTCTTCTGGATGATGGTAAGGAGCGATAATTTTATTGGTCGGTAATTGATTCCGCTCCGTTTCCAGAGATAGGACGAGTTCGTGTCGCTTTGTTTCAAACTGAGTTCCCACGTGTCGATCTTCCTGAGCCAGCTGGGGACATGGTCTCCATAACGGAAAAGATTTACGTTCCAAAGAACGAGTTCCCAGATGTAAGTAACGCTAATGGAGTCCTCTATCCTTTTCATCACATAATTTCAGTACAACTTCGTCGGCAGAATACTTGGACCACGTGGAATGACTGCTAAGCAACTCGAACAAGACACCGGATGCAAGATCATGGTCCGCGGAAAGGGGTCGATGAGAGATAAGGCCAAGGTTAGCTTTGAACACCCTTTAGTTCCCCCAAAATAATGTTCAGTCGTTCAAGGAAAGTGCCCATCGTGGGAAAGCCAATTGGGAGCATCTCGAAGACGATCTGCACGTGTTGGTGCAATGCGAGGACACCGAGAATCGTGTGCACCTCAAGCTGCAAGCCGCACTTGAGCAAGTCAAGAAGTTGCTAGTTCCAGCTGTAAGCGTGCAAATTTCCTCACTTCAAAATCCAATTTAATCGTTTTCAGCCAGAAGGAACTGACGAGTTGAAGAGAAAGCAGCTCATGGAGCTCGCCATCATCAATGGAACCTATCGTCCAATGAAATCTCCAAATCCAGCTCGCATGATGACTGCTGTCCCACTTCTCTCGGCTACTCCACTGCGCAGCCCAGGCCCAGTTCCAATGTCACCAACCCCAGGAGTCCCAATTAGCAGCTTCTCAGGATCCATTTTGGTCAGTTGTGTCTTAAATTGAACTATCCGTAACCTAAAATTTTCCAGAGCCCGACAATCGCTGGATCAAGTGGAATTCTCGGAAACAACATCTTCGACTACTCCCTGTTGACACCGAGCATGTTCGACTCGTTTAGCTCCCTCCAACTGGCTAGTGACCTGACGTTCCCGAACTATCCAACAACCACTTCGTTTGTCAATTCGTTCCCGGGACTCTTCACCTCTTCTTCATCGAACGTGACACCATCAGTCAACAGTACAAGCACCACTCAAGCTCAATCAGGAGGAGACAGTCCATCGGCTTCTTCGGTCAACAACACCTCTTTCTAGAACATAGCATAATTCTCACACCAACATTCTTCGTAGTTTTTGTTCTGTTAGTTCTTACTACTTTCAAATATACACAGTGCTAGCATAGAATCATGTACCATATATCGTGTATCCATCACCCCCTCCACCCTGTCCCTTTCCCTTGTTTTTTTCTTCCCTTTTTTTTGGTATCTGCCATCTCACATCCTTTAGGAATAGCATATACATACAAATGTAACAATTATGTCATGAGATCCCTTAATACCATTAATTCTTTTCTGTAATTTAAACTCGCCCCCCAATATATGCAATCATTCCCAGTATTATCCTTGTTTTCCTGTTGCAGGACATCAAAGTTTAATATAGGTTGAAGTCTACACAATCTCGACTTTCCCCCGTAATGGCCCTCTCCCACGTTTTTTCTGTGTTATCTCAACGCTAACCCTTGTAGAATCGTTACGTAGTTTGAGGATTATTCTCCAGAAAAATCACTCTAATATCCTTCATTTTTCCCACTTTTCAGTAGCTTGAGATTTTAATTATTCTTTTTTCATCTTTTCTCTTAACATTCTCTCCATGTTCAAATCTCACCCTTCTATATCTTTCCCATACCCTCCCCCTTTCCCGATCCAATCTGTCCATCATAAACTCCAGCGCGAATAGCGCTCTTATCCCCCAACCGTTTTTTCGTCAGCTCTTTTGACTACTACCCCCACTTTTTTGTTATCCTTTCAGACTCTCTGCCCGCGTGCGTGCTGTCTCCTGCCACCGTGGATTAGGATTAATAAAAAAGTTTTTATTGGCAATCTCCTTTTCTAATTATCTTAATTAAGTTTTTTTCTCTTTTTTGCTCTAAATGTTTCATGTCATCGGAGATGATTATTGTTACCTCAATTTTAAAAAATCTTTCATTTTATTATATTTTTCGTCCTGAAATCGCCCAAATACATCTGGATACGCGAGCCAAAGACGTGCCAAGCGCACTCGACATGCGTCAACCCATCGGGAAATGCGCCAACCTAATTTTCCACCTTTCTTGCCTTTTT
This sequence comes from Caenorhabditis briggsae, assembly GCF_000004555.2. NCBI lineage: Eukaryota > Metazoa > Nematoda > Chromadorea > Rhabditida > Rhabditidae > Caenorhabditis > Caenorhabditis briggsae. Next base: position 499,732 of record NC_013489.2, read on the forward strand.
CATCATCTCTTTCCAATTTTCAGAGAGGATGGTTGCCGTGTCATCTGTATGGACGTCGTTCCGACGTGGATTTCCGATCTACGCATGGCCGATTCTAGCAGCCACCATGATTTTTGTCGACTGGAATCACACAAGAGAGTGGAAAGCCGCGGGACGAGTGTCGCCGCTGCAGAAGGAGATTCTTGGCAAATAGAATAGCAAAAATAATAAATTATATAAACGAAATTTTAAATAAAGAAATTCTTTATTCATCTCTGATCCCGTTTTGAGTTCTACTGAGAGACGGCTGTCGAGGTTCTCATCGTCTGCAATTGCGCGGTACGTTGATTCTCCTCCTGATGATACTTTTGGTTGTGGCGAACCATCGGCGCGATGATCGAGTTGTGCGTGACCTCGACGATTTCGGTTCCAGTCAGCAGCTTGTTGTCGTAGGACGTCTTCAGAAGATGGGCGGCCGTTTTGATGAGATCCTTTGAAACCGTCGGGTTGCGATACGAGAAATAGGCGACGTGGAACAAGCTAACGGTGGCTTGGACGTAGGTGGTGATGGCGAGGAGGATGTAGGAGAAGGTGATCGTGGTGAACGCGGAGACCATTTTATCGTAGCTGACGCCAGATGGGATGGCGGTGGCGGTGCCTGAAAATTTGAACTTGTTGATTTCTGAAATTTTGAAAAAAACTCACTCAACGCGGTACGAGTCGACGCCTTTCCACGAGAACGGAGCGTCGAGTTGACGGCGGTGCGAAGCTCGGCGTCGGTGATTTGAGGTCCAGCACAGGCGGTACGGATCTCCGATTGTTGGGTTGTCGAGTCGACGGAAACGGCCATTTTTTCGAGTTCTTGAGGGACGAGACAAGAGAAGAGAGAGACGCACCAACGGTAGCTTTGAATATTGTGGATTCCCAGGGGGCTGGGGTGCCTTTTTTAGGGCGACAAGGATCAGAAGGGCGGTGCGGGTTCACGTTGAAACGTGAATTTCTAGGTCACTTAAAGATAAGTTTGCTTGTAAAATCGACAAGTTTTAGAAGGCAATCTAGTTTTAGGAGAATTTCTGAACCAGTATTTGAATTTTTTGATTTTAGGCAAAAATCAAAGAAAACCCAATTTTTTGCTCATTTTTTCACCAGAAAATGTCTATTCGCCGTTTTCCTCATCCAATTTGCTGTATTTTTCATGTTTTTCTCCCAATTCTAGCTCAAAACCACGTGGCGCCGACACTTGGCACTGTGCCAGCACCCAAACCTACACATCAAACTACTGTAGTGTGGATTTACGGGAGGTGGTGATCTGGAATTTTTCGGCGATTTTTTCGCGAAAATGGGGACTTTTTTGGCGGGAAAGCTTGGAAATTCAAAGGAAAAATAAATTTTAGTCATTTTTATCGGAATTAAGACTGAAAAATGACGAAAATCGAAAAAAACCCCTTTTTCTGATAATTTTCCAACAATTCTCGGTATTTAGTCACCTTTTCATCAAATTTCGTGAATTTATGTCATTTTTCATGGTTTTCCCCTCAAAAATCATTATTTTCCCCAATTCTAGCTGAAAACCACGTGGCACCGACACTTGGCATTGTGCCAGCACCCAAACCTACACATCAAACTACTGTAGTGTGGATTTACGGGAGGTGGCGAGCGGGAATTTTTTCGCGAAAATAGCGAATTTTCCGGCGGGGAAGCTTGGAAATTTGAAGGAAAATTAGATTTTATCCAACATTTTAGTTATTCTAATCAAAATTTAGGATGAAAACCCCTAATTTTTCAGGATTTCAAGCTGAATTTTTTTCTTTTTCGATTTCAGAGCGCAAACTTTGACCTCGATTGGATGTCCACTATGTTTTCTCGTCTGTCTTCTTATCACCCATCGTCCTCTTTCTCTCTAATTTCTCTTCCTCTCTTCTCTCTCTCTCTCTCTCTCTCTTTCCCCTGATCATCATCTCATTGTAGTGTGTGCCCGTTGTCCCATTATTTTTCTGTGTTTTCTCGATTTTTTCGGTTAATTGTGTTAAAAATTGATTAGAAAAGCGAATTTTTTCAGCCGGAAACCACCATGCTCTCCGCCAGAACCGTCCTCTCCCGTACCGCTCGTCTCAGCAATGTGAGGATTTTTTGAAACTTGTTGAATTTTAAATTGAATAAATATTAATAAAAATGCGAAAAATTGACGAATTTGCGTCTAAAAAAGCGATATTTTAACCTTCAAAGCTGTAAAATTCCTTTTTTCAGGCTCGTCTCAACAGCACGCTCGTCGTCGCCGAGCACGATGAGGCGAAACTGGCGCCAATCACTTTGAACGCGATCACCGCCGCTGGAAAGGTTGGAATCAAACGATCACTATGTGATCAGTGATCACTGATAAGGAAGCTATAGATAGGCATTTTTCAGCTCGGAAACGAAGTTTCGGTGCTTGTCACCGGTGCGAACGCCTCGAAAGTCGCCGAGCAAGTCGCCAAGGTCAACGGAGTGAAGCGAGTTTTGGTGGCCGAGGATGAGAAGCTCAAGAACAATTTGCCAGGTGAAAATGAGCGCTTTTGGAGCATTTTTGAGTCGAAAATCGCTGAGAAATCAGGATTGGACCCCCCAAAAAAGTCAATTTTAGGTCTAAAAATGTGCATTTTCTGCATATGCGAATCATTTTTTGACTCTTTTCAGTCATTTTTCAGCTATTTTCAGTCAAAAATTCGGCATTCGCAGTCAAGTTTTGGCCTTTCCCAGTTGATTTTTAGCTATTTTCAGTCGTATTTTTCAAATTTTCGACTTTTTAAAGTCATTTTTCGGTTATTTACTGTCGTTTGCAGTCGATTTCTGACATTTTTTTTCAGTAGTTTTAGAGCTATTTTCACTCAAAAATCCATAATTTTCAGTCAATTTTTGACCTTTCCCAGTCAATTGTGAGCCATTTTCAGTCAAAACTTCGTCGTTTCAGAAAATTTCAGGCAATTTTTAGCTATTTTCAGTCAAAAATCCGTAATTTTCAGCCAATTTTATACCTTTTCAGTCAGAAATTCGGCATTTTGCAGTGATTTTCAGCAAATTTTTCGACCTTTCCAGTGAAAAATCTGTCATTTTTCGACCCTTTTCAGTCAGTTTTCAGTTATTTTCAGTCGAAAATCCGTAATTTTCAGAAAATTTCAGGCAATTTTTCGACTTTTTCAGCTATTTTCAGTCGAAAATGCGTCATTTCCAGTAACATTTTCGACGTTTTACGTCAATTTTTAGTTATTTTCAGTCAAAAATCCGTAATTTTCAGTCAATTATCCAACCTTTTTCAGTCATGTTTCACTTAAAAATCCGTAATTTTCAGAAAATTTCAGGAAATTTACGACATTTTTTCAGTTATTTCCACTCAAATTTTCAAGTTATTTGACAATTTTCGGCTATTTTCAGTCAAAAATGCGTTATTTTAGTCAAATTTTCGACATTTTCCAGCTATTTTATTTTAGTCGAAAAAATCGTAATTTTCATCCAATTTTTCGACCTTTTCAGTGAAAAATCCATAATTTTCTGTCAATTTTCGACATTTTTCAGCTATTTTCAGGCGAAAATTCGTAATTTCCAGCCAAAAATCTGTGATTTTCAGTCAATTTTTCGACCTTTGCAATCCATCATTATCCGTTAATTTTCGTTCTTTTTCTGTCATTTTAAGCTGTTTTCAGGCGAAAATTCGTCATTTTCAGTCATAAATCTATCAATTTCAGTAATTTTAAAGCTATTTTCTGCCAATTCGAGCCTCTGAAATCTCTCCTCCTATTCTTCGATTTTCCTCCTATTCTTCGATTTTCAAATGATATTTTGCAGCGAAATTTGAGTTTTTTTTTCTCTAATTTCCACCTATAAGCAAGCTGTTTTTCACCCTCTAAAAATACCAAAGAATCATCAAAAAATCGATTTTCACGACTTCAAAACCACTGAATTCACAAAAATCTCTTCCAGAACGCGTCGCGCCAGTCGTCGTCGCCTCTCACAAGCAGTTCAACTTTACCGCCATCACCGCCGGCTCGTCAGCGTTCGGCCGTGGCGTGATCCCACGCGTCGCCGCGAAACTCGACGTCTCCTCGATTTCCGACGTCACTCAAGTGCATTCGGCGGACAGCTTCACGCGTACGATGTACGCTGGAAACGCTGTGAAGAAGGTGAAGAGCAGTGCGCCGATCAAGTTGCTCACATTCCGTGGAACCGCGTTCGAGCCAGCCAAGGAAGGAGGAAGTGGAGCTGTTGAGAAGGGTGAGGATCTTGGAATTCTATTGGTATTGGCGTTGCATTGACTGAAAAATACTATATGTAGAGGCATAATTAGGCTCAAATTCAGTTCAAAAATAGACAAGAAAACATAGCTGGCTCTAAATTAGCTCCAAACCAAGCTCCAAATGCTCAAAATTGGCTCCAAATTAGCTGGTTCTAGATCCTTGGCTAAAAACCCATAGAAAAAAATTGGCTAAAAACCCATAGAAATAGCCAGTTTCATACCTAATGAGCTGGAAACACTATTTTTATGACAAAAAGCTCAAATATTAGGTGCAAAAACGACTAGAAGCATATTTTTGAGCAAAAAAAAAACAACAATATTCCTTCCAGCTCCATCAACTGACATCGCCACCGACGCCAGCGAATTCCTCGGCCAGGAGCTGAGCAAATCGGAGCGTCCCGACCTCGCCACGGCCAAAGTCGTCGTTTCGGGAGGACGTGGTCTGAAGAGTGGCGACAACTTCAAGCTAATCTACGATCTTGCCGACAAGCTCGGAGCCGGAGTCGGAGCGTCTCGCGCCGCCGTCGATGCTGGCTACGTGCCGAACGACATGCAAGTGGGGCAGACGGGAAAGATTGTCGCGCCGGAACTCTACATTGCCATCGGAATCTCGGGAGCGATTCAGCATTTGGCTGGAATGAAGGACTCGAAGACGATCGTTGCGATTAACAAGGACGGCGATGCGCCGATCTTCCAGGTGAGAATTGGATTTTTTTTAACTTGAATGGGTAAAATTGGGTATGCGCCTTTAAAAATGGCGAAAAATTGCAAAAAATTAGAAAAAACCTCGAACAATCGCTCCGGAACCTTCTAGAAGGTTCTCGCATATTCGAATTCCCGCCAAAACTGAAAATTCTAGGCCACCTCTAGAAGAGGCTTTTGAAGCGGTTTATCTAGAAAAAATTGCAAAAATCGCTTCAAAACCTTTTTTAGAGGTGCCCTGGAATTTCTTCGGTTTGGCGGGAATTCGAATTTTCGAGAACCCTCTGAATCAAGTTTTGCGATTTTTTGCACACATTTTTATTGGATTCCAGGTGAGATTTGGATGGGTAAAATTGGGTATGCGCCTTTAAAAATGGCGAAAAATCGCAAAAAAATGATGGCAAAACCTCGAAATTCGCTTCAAAAGCCTCTGATAAAGGTGTCCTAGAATTTTCTAGTTTGGCGCTAATTCAAAAAAATTTCAAAAATTTTCTAGAAGTTTCCAAGAACGACCGAATCCTTTAAAGCGATTTTTCGAGGTTTTCTTATCAATTTTCTTGCACATTTTTCCCAACTTTTTCGGCACATTTTCCTCCTAAAACGACTACTGTAGACACAACTACAGTAATCCCAGAAGAATTACGGTAAATTGCTCATCATTTTCAGGTCGCCGACATTGGACTCAAGGCCGACCTCTTCAAGGCTGTCCCGGAGCTCACCGCCGCTCTTAAATAAATCATATTGCCATATTTGTGTCTTATCATAGCCAATGTAGACTTCTCCCCTATGTTCTAAATTATTCTTCCCCTTTCTCCAATTTTTTTTGTATTTGTCGGGATTATGTGATTTTTGCGGTGTTCCTTGTGAAATGATTTTTTGATTTTTCAATTTTTTTCTTGTCTTTTTGGACCGCTTGTAGGCTTTTTAAGGCTCTTTCAAAAGCTTTTTTTAGGAATTAGATTCAGAGATTCATATTTTACAAGGGGTATTTTCAGAGGACCATAAAAAGATGAGGAGGACAAAAGAAGAAAAACACTGGAAGGAACGACAAAATACGTGTAATAATGGGGGTTTTGGGACGACGAAAAAACCTCAAAAAAGCGAAAAAATGCAGAGAACGACAAAAAATACTGGGAAATTTTTAAAAATTTTGAATTTCGGAAAAAAAAATTAAATTAAACAAAATAAAAAAGTACCCGCGCTGCAATGAAATTGGGATGAGAAGAAACGAGAGAAAAGCGATTTTTCATAATTTTCAACTGAAAAAAAATGTGGGCGGGGCTTAGGGAGATCGATAGGTATAAAAATAGCCAAAAGTCAATAATTTTAAATAAGAAAAAAGTGGGCGGGGCTTCTTAGAAATCGATAATTTTCAGTTGAAAAACGGAGAGAGAGTGGGGGTTGAGAGGACCAGTATTTAGGAAAAAAAGGGGCGGAGCCAATATTCGAGTGATTTGAGGGGGGCGAAAATTCGGTAAAAAATGACTGAATTTTTTTCAAAAATTTAACAATCGAAAAAAAACATATGGCCGAGTGTTTGGGTTTTCTAGGCCACCATAACAGTTCGCTCTTTCTATCGACTTTTTGGATTTTGAGATCATTTTTAACGGGATTTTCAGGGTTTCTAGACCAATTTCAGCCGAATTTTCGCCTAAAATCACTCAAAAATCGTAAAAAAAAAACAAGAGAAAACAACTAGAAACAAGAGAAGAGAAAAAAATCGATAAAGTGACTATGCGACGGCGACCGTCGAATTCTCCTCTTGCTTGATCGAGGCGGCCGCCGTGGTGACTGCGGCAGCAGCAGCCACACCGTTCGTCTCCGGTTGCTCCGGCTCCTCGTCTTTGATCGTTAGCTCCGTGGTGGGGCGGGGCGAGTTGGTCGCCGACTGCGTCAGAGGGGTTCGTGTTCGTGACGCGGCTCCTGACGTGGACTGGTTGCGGGACGGCGTCGAGACGGCGACCGATGAGGCTGCGGCGGCGGCGGCCAGTTGTTGGAATTGCTGAAACTGCGAATGATGGTTAGAGAGCTTTTTTTTTTTAACTTTGAAGTGGTGGCCTAACTTTTGCAAGTTTGGTCTTCTAGGCCACGACCTCAAAACGACCTAAAAATACCCTAACATGACCCAGGTGTGCTTTCTAGGTCATTCTAAAGTGGTGGCCTAACTTTTGCAAAGTTGGTTTTCTAGGCCACCACTTCAAAATGACCTAGAAACCATACCATAGGCAATTTTAACGTGACTAAACTTGCAAAAGTTAGGCCATCACCTCTATTTTACAGTTTTTAGAGTGGGGCAAATTCAATTTTTTGGGTGTGGATTTCGAGCGAAAACGACCAAAAAGAGCACTGGTGGCCCAGTGGCCTAGAAAACCACCAAAAGGCCACCACGTTAAAATGGCTTATAAATGGCCTGCCATGACCCTGGTGTGTTTTCTAGGCCATTTTGAAGTGGTGGCCTAGAAAACCAAATTTGCAAAAGTTAGGCCATCACCTGGAACTCGGCCAGGCTATGTTTTTGGGACAATTCAGTTTTTGGAGTGTGGATTTCGAGCCAAAACGACCAAAAAGAGCGCTGGTGGCCTAGTGGCCTAGAAAACCCCCAAAAACTCGGCCAGGCAATATTTTCAGCCTTTTAAAGATATTTTAGGCAAAAATAAGCCTCTCCCCCGCCCTCCCCGCCTACCTGATACTGCTGCTGCATCGCCGCTGCCATACTATTCGGCGGCATCATTCCAGGCAGCCCGGCCATTCCAGGCGGCATGCCTCCCATCATCCCAGGCACCATCATCGGCATCCCTTGGAACATTTGCGAGTGCATCATGGCGGCTTGAGCGTGTGCCTGCACTTGTGCCGCCATCGCTTGCATCTGCATCTGCTGCATCATATTGATTCCGCCGCCGTTCGGCACGCCTCCTTTGCCTGTAATTTTTCGAAAAATTAAAAAGAGAAAGTTTGGTTCATTCGAAAATTCGAAAATTCAGAAATTACGAAATTCAGAAAATCGGAAATTTCGAAATTCCAGAAATTTAAAAATTCAAAAAACACCGAAATTCCGAAATTCCAGAAATTTAAAAATTCAAAAAACACCGAAATTCCGAAATTCCAGAAATTCAGAAATTCAGAAAATCGGAAATTCAGAAATTCCGAAATTTCAAAAATTCCGAAATTCCAGAAATTTAAAAATTCAAAAAATACCGAAATTCCAGAAATTCAGAAAACCAAAAATTCAGAAATTCAGAAAACCAAAAATTCAGAATTTCAGTAAATCGGAAATTCAGAAATTCCGAAAAATCAGAATTTTGGGATTTTTTTTTGTAAACTTTTCGTAAATTTGAATGTCAATTTTGGGTTTTTTTTGAACTTCCGATATTCGAAAATTCAAAAATTCGAAAATTCCAGAAATACCGAAATTCAGAAATTCCAGAAATTCAAAAAGGCAAAAATTCCGGAATTCAGAATTTCAGAAATTTCGAAAATCGGAAATTCCGAAATTCAGAAAATTGGAAATTTGGAAATCCAGAGGTTCAAAAATTCAAAATTTCGGGTGTTTTTTTCAAATTTCGACCTAAATTACCTGGTACGCCACGTGGCGATCCTTGTGTCATTGCGTTCAACATCGGATTTCTCATCATCATGTGCGGCTGCATCGCAGCGGCCATCATCTGGGGCATTTGAGCCATTTGGGGTCCGCCAGAGGCGGCTCCAGACTTGGCTATCAGCTGCTCAAACTCTCCTGCCAACTGACTCTGCTGATTCGGATCCGACAGCGTGCCCAGGAACTTCACAGCCAGCGCTTTCAGCCGTTCCGTCGTCTCGTGCGCCTTCTGAATGTCCGTTTGCACCTGTTGATCGTTGACTTGTTGAAGGGATAGTTGCAGCTGGGTCACTTCGTTTCGCGATCGTTCCAGCGCATCCTTGTTCGTCTGAAGTTGTCCCGAGACGCTCGCCATCTCCTTCTTGATGGCGTCGACGTGATCGGCCAATGACATTCCGCCGCTTGCTGAGCCACTTCGTTTCCTACTAATAGACACAAATTATGAAGTATTTTTTGGCTTAGAAATAATGCAATTTTTGGTGGCCTAGAATTTCTAAAATCCAATTTCTAGGCTAGAAATTCGTATTTTCATGAAAATGTGGCATAGAAATCAGTTTTTTAGGTGAGAATTCGATGAAATTGAGTCTTAAAACTTTTAAAATAGCCGGAAAACCCGAAAAAATCCATTAGAAAAGCCAAAAAATTCATGTTTTCTCGAAAAGTTCGATTCAAAAAGGCCAAAAATAGCTGGTGGCCTAGAAAACCCAAAAACTCGACCACATCATACTTTTTGGGTTTTTAAGTTTGAAAATTCGGTAAAATTGGGTGTTAAACCGGTCAAAATGAGCTAGAAAAGCAGAAAATGCAAACTTTTCTGCAAAAAATCGGCTAAAAAGACCAAAAAGACCGAATGGCCTAGAAAACCCCCAAAACTCGGCCAGCACCGTATTTTTGGGTTTTTAGTTAGGAAAATCTGTCTGAAATCGCTTAAAATAGCCCGAACAGCCGAAAAATGCCATAAACTCCTTTGAAAAAAGCCAAAACGACCTGGTGGCCTAGAAATCCTCCGAAACTCGGCCAGACCATATTCTTGGGTTTTTTGGTGGAAAACTTTCAGAAATTTTCGTCAAATTGGGATTCGAATGGGTCTAAATTGCCGGAAAAGCCGAAAAATGCAAACTTTTCTGCACAAAATCGGCTAAAAAGACCGAAAAAAGCCCAATGGCCTAGAAATCCCCCAAAACTCGGCCAGACTGTATTTTCAAAGTTTTGGGCTAGAAATTTAATTTTTTTTTTGGTAGTAAACTTGATGACAATCGTCTTAAATCAATCGAATTGAGCCGGAAAATCGGCAAAAAATGGTCGAGAAAAGAAAAACGATCTGGTGGCCTAGAAAACTCGAAAACTTAACCAGATCGTATTCTTGGGCCTTTTGTGAAGTTTTTATAGCTTAAAATCAAATTTTTGGGTCGTAAACAACTCTCGGGTACTGATTGCAAACCGGGATTTTGAGTAAAAAATCGGCTCAAACCCCATGGTGGCCTAGAAAACCAAAACAAGGCCATCTGACCCATTTTTCACGATTTTTCTAGAAAAAACTCACTTCTCCCGATTGGCACTGGAGCCTTGATGCGAGAAGTTGGGATTCGCGAATCTTCGTTGGTCCGACGTGATTGTAGGCGGGGATTGATCGACGCGAGGCGATCAATTTCGGTTTTGAATAAAAAAAATGGCTTCTTCTTTCTTAGTATCACTCTAAAAATTGTATCGAATTGAGCTCTGATTCTTTTTGTGTGGTGGTGTTGGCTGGAAAATAAGAGAAATTAGGCGGGAAATTTGAAAAAAAAACGGAAAATACTAGGAAAGAAGACAGACAGGAAATTGAGGAAATTGAATGAAAAAAGTGATGAAAACTGATTTTTTAGGTTGAAAATCACAAAAAATGCGGGAAAAAAATATCAAAAAGCGAAAAATTGACTTTCGTGGCGGGAATCAAAAAAGTTTAGAGCAGCTGCGCCTGTAAGGTTACTGTAATAAATTTTTGTCGACAAATCGGTGAAAATCCGAGTTTTTCTAGGGGAAAAAGAGCAATTTCGAAAAATTTCAAGGTTTTAAAAATAAATAAAAATGTCTTAAAACATTTTTAATCGAAAAAATCACAAAAAAATCCATTTTTACTGACAAACAAGGATTTCGTGTCGAAACTCAAAACATATTTTCAAGCGATGCGCCTTTAAGTTACTGTAGTTTTTGAAAAAAATTGGGCGGTGAAAAAATCTTTTTTTTAGAGGTGTTTTTTGGGTGAAAAAAACATAGAATTTAGTGAAATTTTCGGATTTTTAGGTTTCCAGAGTTGAAAAATCGATTTTTCAGCGATTTTTTAGCCAAAAAACTGGTTTGTTCCAAGATTTTTCGTAAAAAAAGATAAAAATCTATTTTGGCTTAAAATTAGCTAAAAATGGAATGTTCGCCTAGAATTTTCCTATTTTTCGGGCCTAAATTTACCAAAAAATGCAAAAAAAAGGAATTTTTTACATCAAAGTGTAGCTAATAAAAAATCTGAAAAAAACTCAAACTGAAATGGGGCAATATAAAATCGGGAAAAGATATAAAAGAGTGGAACGATAAAAAGAACAAAAAAAAGAATGGCGGCGGGGAGAGGAGAGGACCGCCGCCGGCGGATGATTTTATTTTTATTATGAGAGAGGAGGCAATAAAAATACGGTTAATAGGATTTTCAGTTAAAGGCGCATGGGGCGGGAACTTTCAAAAAAATGTTGTTAGTGAACTTTTGCGTCAAAGTGTTTGCGCCAGGCGCCCCCCGGCGTTCTTTTTCTCTCGTTTTTCAACGCTCCGGTGGTGGTGGCGCGACCAATTACCCGGGTGAGAGAGTGTAGAAATTGAAGAGACGCAGAGAAAAGACAAAGGGGGAACGGGGAAGGAAAAATGGCTTGGCTTGGGGCCCTCCTTTTCAGTAGGGCGCACATGGGAAGCAGTCATAAATAATAATAATGTCGAGAGGGTGTTAAGATTTTTTTTATTATCAGGGTGATAAGGAAAGAAAGAAATTGTTTGTTTAAGAAAAAATCGCTATTCGAATTTTTTTTGAAAAAAATAATTTCTGGACTTTTTTTTAGTTCTTAAAGGTGGTGTACGGTGAAATTTTTTATTGCATCAAAATGTGCAGAAATGCATGTAGATTGACATAAAAATAAAGAAAAAATTCAAAAAATTCCTTCATCGAAAATTACGCTCTCTTTCTAGGTCGCCCGGTGAGTAAAAGCGCGCGAATTCAAAAATTTTTTCGCTCGTTTTCACTGTTTTTTCAAATTTTCCGATGTATCTGGAAGAAAAATTGACAAAAGCCTAGAAAACTCTTGAAAAAACCGAAAAAAAAGTGAAAACGAGGGAAAAAATTTTACACTTTTCCCGATTTTATATTACCCAATTTCAGTTTGAGTTTTTTTCAGATTTTTTATTAGCTACACTTTAGAAAAAACCTCGTCCCTAAGGGCTTTCAGCGTATTTTTCGATTTTCTCTATGAAGGAATTTTTTTGAATTTTTTCTTTATTTTTATGTCAATCTACATGCATTTCTGCACATTTTGATGCAATAAAAAATTTCACCGTACACCACCTTTAAAGGTATTTCCAGTAATAGATTAGAAAGAAAGTTTTGACGGGAAAAACATAGTCTGAAAATAAAAAAAAATTTTGAATTCCCGCAAAATTTCTAGGTTTTCCGTTCAGCGGAGTGCGATTGCAAAAAGTCTTTTTTTGGAAAATTTTGTATAACCAATCGATTTTCAGAGAAATTTCAGCATTTTTCGAAAAATTTAAATTTTTAGAAAAAAAACTTTTTTTCGAATTTTTTTAAATTCTCAAAAAAATTGTTCTGAAAAGCTAATTTTCGCAAAATCGCAAAATCAAAAAATGTGCAAAAAAAAGTCGAAAAACTCGATAAAAATTGCTAAAAATCGATTTCTATCGGAACAAAATTTTAACAATTCTTAAAAATTCAAAAAATTAAAAATTCTGAAATTTTTTAAATTTTCGAAAAATGCCGAAGTTTCTGTCAATCGGTTTTTCGACATTATTTCTTTGCAATTTTGCAAATTTTTAAATTTTTTTCAAAAATTTCAAAATTTACAATTCTAAGATTTTGCTAAAATAAGTTTTTCAGTACATTTTTTTGAGAATTCCAAAAAAAAAATTTTCGAAAAAATGTTTTTTTTCTGAAAATGTATATTTTTCAACAGGAAATAACTAAGAAAATTGCTGAAAATCGATTTCTATCGGAACAAAATTTTCAAAGCAATCGCGCTCCACCGCAAAAAGTTTACTTTTTCACTAAAGAAGGTTTTGGCACTAGAGCGCACTTGCCACAGAACACCCCTTGTAAGGCCGTGGGAGCAATAAAAATGGGTCACGCAAGGTAGTGCTCCGACTGTGGCACTTCACAAAAATGAAAAGCCCCTTTTTTTGGATGGCGGAAAAGGCCCATAAAAATCCAGGGATAGGAGCTGGCTCAAATGCCAAAAATGGGGATATAGAAGCAGAAGACGTCGTCTGGTAGAGAATTCGATTAAAAACGATGGGTTTTATTTTTCGTCTTCTTCTTGGCATTTTGGCTGCCTCTTCTGGAACCATCAATTCCACCAAATGTCTTCTGAGAGCGGGGAGCCGAAATGACTCTGGTGTGAGACAAGGGGCTTTTTGATGGATTGAGAGGGGGGACCCGTTTAGAAAAATAACGAGAGTGAGAGATGGATTACAATTTGGTCCACTCTCTGTGTTGTGTCGACACTTTTTGAAAGAGATAGGAGAAAACGTGTGGTGAGTTTCGGCAGGTGTTTAGGAGGGGGACGGCTAATTGATGGGGTTTGGATTCTTAGATTCTTAGATTCTTAGATTCTTAGATTCTTAGATTCTTAGATTCTTAGATTCTTAGATTCTTAGATTCTTAGATTCTTAGATTCTTAGATTCTTAGATTCTTAGATTCTTAGATTCTTAGATTCTTAGATTCTTAGATTCTTAGATTCTTAGATTCTTAGATTCTTAGATTCTTAGATTCTTAGATTCTTAGATTCTTAGATTCTTAGATTCTTAGATTCTTAGATTCTTAGATTCTTAGATTCTTAGATTCTTAGATTCTTAGATTCTTAGTTTCTTAGATTCTTAGATTCTTAGATTCTTAGATTCTTAGATTCTTAGATTCTTAGATTCTTAGATTCTTAGATCTGGAGGATTTCTTAGATCTGGAGGACTTAGATCTGGAGGATAGAACCCTTCTAGAGCTTCCCGAGCAAAAAAACCAAAATCTTGGAAGATTTGGAAAGTTCTAGAAGCCTCTGAGATACTCCTCGTGTGTCTATGGGTTACGGTAGGCACACGAACACCGACCAGTGTACACCAAATCATATTCAGATTCTGGAACTTTCCAGAAACTTCTGAAAAATCTCAAAACACGATTCAGGAGCTCTAGAATCTACTTTCCAAAATAAGGATGCAAATCTCAGAGTGGAGAGAGAGAGAAGGCGTTAATAACTAGGTATATAGTGAGCATATAAGGCGGGAGTCAGTATATCAGTTGGAAAAATATACATATATATACGACGTTAATTATGGGGTTTTGTATATAGAGCGTCTATTTGTCTGGGCCAGAGGAAATGGGTGGGCGGGAAATTTGGAAAAATTAAATTCAATTTTTTGGGACTTTTAAAGAACCTAGATAGCTTAGAACCCTAGAAGTTTAAAGGGGCATAGGAGGATTTCCGTGGATTGGCTGGGAGGGGACCACAGGTGTTCAAGGTGCAGTTTAAAGGGACATATAAAGATGTATTTTGGGATTATAGATTTTGTCTCAATTTGGTCCCTTTATTGATTTTAGGAAACCCAAAGGTTTCCCAAAATCAATAAATTCAAAAAAAATCCTCTGTGTGTGTGTGTTAAACCCCTTTCTAATAGGTGGTCGTTAAGAGAGGAAATAGGTGGTACTTAGGGGGGTCGAAGAGAGGAGAAAAGGGTCATCAATTTCAAATCAAACACTAAAAAATGGGTCTCCTCATTTCTAACAGTGTGTGTGTGTGTGTGTGTGTGTGACACACCATTAAAAAACAACAACCTCCCCCCCCTGGGTATAGGGGGAGGGACCGATAAAATCTTTTTTTATTTCGTGAAATGTGAAAAAGAAGATGTCGTTAGGGAGAATAGAAGAATGCCGACGGCCCCCCGTGTCCCCCTGCAATGATGGGTGAATGATATGGGGCGGAAATGTGTGAGAAAAAAAAGAGAGGGATTCATCGTAAATGGACTGTGCAATTTCGTAGCCTATTCTAACTTTGAGCCTATTTATCTGGGTTACTGTAAGAGGTATCAAAAAGTGGTCAACTGGCAAAATGTTTATTGTGAAAAATGAAATATTTTATTAGTTGACAACTTTTTGCGATCTTTCACAGGAACCGAGATAATTGTGCTCAAAGTGCAAGTATAGGATTTCGCGGCAATCCAGATCCCAGCATCCTGCTGCAACTTTAAGCCCTATTATCTCGGTTAATGTCAGAGATATCTAAAAGTGGTCAACTAAAAAAATGTTTATTATAATTTGAGAAACATTTTGTTAGTTAACTACTTTTTGATATCTCTTACAGTAACCCAGATAAATCAATTTAAAAAAAACGCTAAACTATAGAAATAGAAGGGTCATCTAATTTTAAGCCCTATTATCTCCGTTACTGTAGAATATACCAAAAAATAATCAACTAGTAAAATGTTTATCATATGATCACCAACATTTTATCAATTGACAACTTCTTGATATCTCTTACAGTAACCGAAATAAATTGAGTCAAGTCAAAATTGGTTGTTTTGAAAATTTTTCAATTTTTTCACATTTATTTTTCAGGGATTTTTTCGACAAAAAAATGTTCAAAAAACCTGGAAAGTTCCTGGGATTTTTAAAAAATTCAAAGTTCGAAAAATTCAAAATTTCGAAAAACTCAAAAAATCCATAATTTCCGAAATATCCGAAAAAATCAAAAATCCGAATATTTCTGAAAGTGCCAAAATTCAAAAAATTAGAAAAAAATCAGCCTAAATTCCGAATTTCAAAATTCCTAGAAATAAAAAAAAACAGAATTTTAAAAAGTATGGGGTTACACAAGATGGAACTTTCTAGAACAAATAAATTCAAAAAAAAAAAGTTTCCCGCCAAAAAGAGGAACACCGTATCGATCAACATTGAATGGGGGGGGGACCCCACTCAATGTGTTTTCTATAAAGATGACGTTCTTGCCTCCCCCTTCTCCCCCAACCGCGTCGATTTACACTCAATTAGACAGTGTCGTCGTCTGTGAAGAGGGGTGTCTTACTGTGCATATATCGAGTGGATTACCACCTCCCCCACCTTATTCACACAACACAACACATTGTCCCTCCAGAGATGACATGATGACCTTCTCTCTCTCTCTCTCTCTCTCTTTCTCTCTCTCAACATATCCTTAGAAGCAACGGGAGGGAAAAACGTCTGCTGGTAAGGGTAGGGTCAGCAGGAGAGAGAGAGAGAGAGAGAGAGAGAGAGAGAGAGAGAGAGAGAGAGAGAGAGAGAGAGAGAGAAAGAGAAAAGGAGTCATAAAAGTGTCGGAACACACAGCAGAGGGTGGGAGGTAATTGTGAGAAAACTGACAGGGTACCGGAACCAAAGACATGACAGGTGGCCTAGGTTTTCCTAGTCCACGGGACTTTCTAGGCCATGGGCCGCAAAGGAAGGCTCTGGCGAGCGTGGCCTTAGGTTTCTTAGACCATAGCACAATAGCTGAGCTTCTAGGCCGTGACCTAGGATTTTCGGTTTTCTAGGCCATCCTGAAAGTCCTAGGTCACGTAAAGATGGCCGAAGATTTAGGATTTTTGCTTTTCTAGGCCATCCTTTGTGCGGATGCCCTAGGATTTTGGATTTTGGGTTTCTAGGCCAGTGGAACAGAATTTGAAGGATACAATGAACAATCGAAGGGATGGGAATCTGAAAAAAAAGCAAATTAACCTCAGACACATTTAAAGTTTTACGAAATTTTTGAAAAAACAAGAAAAGGAATACTAGGCCACAAAAATGCAAAAAAACTAGGCCATTAACCAAAATTTCACAAAAATGACCTTCTGAGTGATCTATCAAAGCGACGAAAAAAAAGTGGAATGACATTCGCCGGAGAACGAAGAAGAAGAAGTAATTAATCAAAATCTATATGTAGGAGAAGAAGGAGAAGGAGAGGAAAGGGTGTCATTATCAACGAAAAAAAGCTCAACACAAAAGATAGATGAAGAAATTCCACAAAGGAGGTGATAAGAGAACTTATCAGTCAAAAGAGGGAGTTGAAAATGTTGCCCAAATGAAATAAAAAATAGAAAGGCGTCGAGTGAAATCGAACTCGCGAGCTGTCGGACGATGGGCAAAATATGAAAAATATTGAATATTTTGAAATTTTTTTTAGAATTGAAAAATATTTTTGAAAAATTTGTGAAATTTTTGGAAAAAATAGATTTGCAAATTCGTCAAAATTTTTGCTTCAAAATGATGTAAAAACCATTTCAAACGGTTGAGTTTGAGTCGAGATAGAGCATAGGAAGAGAGAAGGGGCGAGAGACGCAGAGAAGCGAGACACGCTGAGTCTCTCTCCCTCTCGCTTCTTTCAAAAAGTGCTCATAACTTGGCTTAAACTTAACAGTTTCTGATGATTTTAGGCTTTTTTGGAGCTGAAAATGAAAGAAATCAGATGAGAAAATAAAAATTAAAAATTTTCAAAAAAATTTTTTTTTCGAAAATTCAAAACTTTTCAAACCTGAGAATTTTTGAAATTCTGCTTCAGCATGCTTTTATCTTCAAAATAAGCTAAAATTCATTGAAAACGGTCCAATTTAAGTCGAGATAGAGCCTGCGAAAAGTAGAGGAGAGACGCAGAGAAGCGAGATTCTCTGCGTCTCTCTCCCTCCCTCTCGCTGTTTTTTTACAACAATGCTCATAACTCGGCTCAAACTGAACAGTTTCTGATGATTTTAGGCTTGTTTTCAAGCTAGAAATAAAATAAATTAGATGAGGAAATGAAAATTAAAAATTTTCAAAAAAAAGGTTTTTTTTTCGAAAATTCAATTTTTGCAAAACTGAATTTTTTAAAATTTTCTGCTTCAGCTTGCTTTCATCTTCAAAATGGTGTAA
Source organism: Caenorhabditis briggsae (assembly GCF_000004555.2). NCBI lineage: Eukaryota > Metazoa > Nematoda > Chromadorea > Rhabditida > Rhabditidae > Caenorhabditis > Caenorhabditis briggsae. The sequence goes on from NC_013489.2 coordinate 517,421, forward strand.
AAATCATTTCAAACGGTTGAGTTTGAGCCGAGATAGAGCCTAAAAAGAGAAAAAGGAGAGACGCAGAGAAGCGAGACACTCTGCGGCTCTCTCCGTCTCGCTCTCTTCACAAGCTCATAACTCGGCTCAAACTTAACAGTTTTCAATGATTTTGGGCTCATTTTGAAGCTAAAAATTCGGCAAATATTAGAATACAAATTTCAAATGAAACTTTGTGTAAAATGAAGCTCAAAATGAATGGTTTCAGGACTGTTGGTTTAGAGATAAGAGAAGAAGGGTCCGAATTCGAAAAAAAGACAAAACAAAAAACAAGAAAAAAGAAAAGAAAGAAGAAGGGGGTGAAGAAAAAAAAAGGAAATTGGATGACAACTAATACAACGGAAGGAAGAAGAAGAACAAAAAAACGCCGAAGACATGGGTGTATACATATGTGTGTTCACGCTTGGTTACAGCTAATGAATATTTACTATATTTACTCTTTTGTGTCCCCTTTGAGGCTACTGGGTGGTGGTAATGGCTCTATAGCTAATTAGAAATAGAGCGCGGTTGCTAAAAAAATTTTTTTTTGAAATTTTTTTTTACTAGTCGAGCTTTGTTCTGCTAGTAGAGCGCACAGCGCCTATAACATACAATTACTCACACAAGACGTCTGACGCACAAAGAATTCGTCACAAATAGGGTTTTTTTGTACATTTGGATTCAAAAATTATACTTGACGTACAAAAAATTGTATTTAAATGCATTTGCTGTCATTGAGACTCTTTGAAAAAGAATAAAAAATACTTTCGGCGCAAGTGGGGTTCGAACCCCGGACCTCTGGAAGCACAAGCAAAACTCCAAGCCAGTAGGCTACAGCGCGCATACCAACTACGGCAGGAGAGTTTGGTGAAAAACGATGGCGCGGCGTTGGGTGGTGGGAGCGAGCGAGTTGGCCGCCAAGAAGGATTTCGTATAGTCCTCGTGGAGAAGAGATTGTGGAAATTTTGAAAAAAAAAACTATTTTTTTCGAGATTTTTTCGCGTTTTTGTGTAAAAACGAAGGGAATACTTGTTCCTTTCAAACACATATCCTTCTCAACTTTCTCTTTTCTCTCTCCCACAGTCTCAAATGACCTTTCCGGTGCGAATGCGCAATATCTTACAAAATAGAGGGTTTTTTCGATGTGATGATGGAAAAAAAACGATGTTTTACATTACAAAAAAAGGGAAAATTTCAAAATTAGGGCTAAAAAAAATTTATGGCCTAACTTTTGGATTTTCTAAGCCACGACTAGCAAAACAAAACAAAAAACCCAATTAGAGACTGGCGGGTGACAACTAATCTGTCAACTAATTCGAATAATTCAATTACTTGTGTTATTTGGGAAAAAAATGCGAAAAAAAAAGAAAATTGAGGAATTCGAAAATTTTTTTTTGGAAAAATGGAAATTTTGAAGACATTTTTAGGTGGTTATTCGAGTAGAAGGCTTGGCGGGAGTTTGGATTTTTCGAAATTTTTAAAAAACTAGAAATTGAATTCATGAAATTTTTAATGGAGAAAGAAGGAATTTATTTTTTTGGAGAAAAAATTTTAATTGAATTTTTGGGGAGCGGCGAAAAATGGGAAATTCAGAAATTCAGAAATTCAGAAATTCAGAAATTCAGAAATTCAGAAATTTAGAAATTCAGAAATTCAGAAATTCAGAAATTCAGAAATTCAGAAATTCAGAAATTCAGAAATTCAGAAATTCAGAAATTCAGAAATTCAGAAATCCGAAATTTCAAAGTTTCAAACATTCTAAACTCTGAAAGTTCGAAAATTGAGAAATTGAAAAATTCGGGGATTCTAAAAATCATAAAGTTTAAAATTTCAAAGATTCGGCAAATTTCGAAAATTCTAAAAAACCAAAATTTCCGGGAATTTCAGAAATTCGGAAAATCCAAAATATCAAAAACCTAGAAATGCGAAATTCCAGAAATTCTAAGGATGTGATATCCCAAATTTCGAAAATTCGAAATGTTTAAAAAGTGAGAAATTGAAAAATTCGGGAATTAAAAGATTCAGCAAATTTTTAAGATTCAGAAAATTCAGAATTTTAGGAAATTTTCGAAATTCAAAAATTCGAAAATTTCAAATCCATTGTCAAAAAGGTGTCTACTAGAGTATTGAAAAAAATCACAGGTTCTTTTTTTTTCCCGCGCGGGGAAAAAACCTGTGATCATTCTCTTGGGAGGGGTGTCTTTTCTTTCGGCGAGAGGGTTTGGGGTCAAAGGCGAAAAAAAAAAGAAGAAACTAACTATGAAAAGAGAGAGAGAGAGAGAGAGAGAGAGAGAGAGAGAGAGAGAGAGAAAGAGAGAGAGGGGGGGGGGGAAGTGGTAAGGATNATCNNNTGTGCCCGTNTNNAATANAACANAGTGTGTTCGCTTCTTCTTCTTCTCGAGACAGAAAGACAATAATGGTTGTGGGAGAAGAATAAGAAAAGAAGAGTGAGTATTTGAGGACGGGCTACGCGGCAGCGGGGGGCAAGTGGTGGTAAGTGAGAGGAGGGAAGAAAAAGGGAACGGATGGTGAGGAGGCAAGGAGTAATACAAACATAAACATAAGGAGATTGGGACACATTCGATGATGATCGGAAGGAGGAGGACACGCTCGATTGGCTACTAAATGAGCTTGACGCGTCGCAGGTGGTTTGTTTGGAGTCGATGGGGTGGGAGGTGCTAATTAGCATTGAAGAAACAAAATTTGTCAGAATGGTCTTGGAAGCTTAAATTTCATAGGTTTCAAATATTTAGTTAAATTTTGCAACGGAGCAAGATGAGCCAAGTTATGCGTGTTTGCAAATAGTGGTGACCGCGATTTAGAGCTCTATTATCTCAGTTCCTATTAGAGTTTTCAAATATTTATCAACTGATAAAGTATTGCTGATATTATGATAAAAATGTTATTAGTCGACAAAATTTTGATATCTGTCACAGGAAACGAGATGTATGGGCCCATCCTTGACGCGCTGGTTTGTATGGAGTCAAAGGGAGGTGTTAATTGGCCCAGCGGTTTAAACCAAAAGCTGTCAGGGAGTACAATCTAAAACAACTTTGTAAAACTCTTAAAGGCCTATTTCTCAATCTTTGTTCCATTCAAAATATTGATTTTGAAGCAAGTTACGGTCTATAGTAGCTTCCTTGGTTGTCATGTTTGAGACAATTTATCTTGGTTTCTGTAAAAGGTATCAAAAAGTTGTCAACTAACAAATTGTATGTGATATTATGATAAAAATTTCACCAGTTGATCACTTTTTGATATCTTTCATAGAAAATTAGATATAATGGCGTAAAGTTGATAAAAGGGTTTGGGTGGTGGCACCTCCAATGGTGGGCGCCACCCTACACTAGCACACTTTGAGCTCAATTATCTCGGCTCATGTAAGAGATATAAAAAATATGTCAATTAGTAAAATGTTTACCATATTATCACCATCATTTTATCAGTTAACAGCTTTTTGATATCTCTTACAGGAACCGAGGTAATTGAGCTCAAAGATGCAAGAAGGAAACGGCGTTCTACAGTGCTAAAAATGCTTGCATTTATGAGCTCAATTATCTCGGCTCATATAAGAGATATCAAAAATTTGTTGACTAGTAAAATGCTTATCATATTATTTTCAACATTTTATTAGTTGACAACTTTTTGATATCTTTTACGGGAACCGAAATAATAGGCCCCGCCGCTGAACTACACAGTCGCCACTACTTTCAGAGACTCATAACTCGGCTCATCTTGCTCCGTTGTAAATATAGTTTATATTTTTGGAATTCATGATTTTTCAGCTTTCTATTGGTTTTAATATCAATTTGGCCATTTCAGGTCCATATATGATATTTGACGTTTTATGAAAATTCAGATTAAACTTTTAAAAATGCTGTAACTCCCTTCAAATTAGACTTTTTCAGTGAATTTAAATTGGAAAATAAAGATCTTAGGATTTTCTACAAGATAGTGCCGTAGATTCGAGATTTAGACAAACTTGAGTTTTGAAAAAACGGTCAAATGCAGTTCCATTTTGTAAAGCTTGCCAAGACCGGGAATTACAAGGAAAAAAGTTCAAAAAGAAAACACTTTAAAGGTACACAGATTCTATACTAGAGTGTAACATTTAACGGGAAAAGTGTAATTTTTTTTTGAAAAAAAAGAGGTTGATCATATTTGCTAAACGACTTTGCACTCTATATTGGCAATGAAATAGAGTAAACTGAACATTTTGAATTCTCAAATTTTGGCGCCAGAATTTCCAAGAGCTCCAAATGCTCATACACATCCGGCATTAAAAAAGACACTAAAACGAAATGGGACGGATCGGGGGGGACTTGTAATTTGCATTTCAAATTCTCATAAAAGCCAACAAGAAGATGAAGAGGACGAGGGGTGACATTTGGCCAGAGTGACAGCAGAGTCAAAACGACACCGAAATGTGTCCGTCCCTCTCAAGGGGAGGAAACAAACGTATGACATGGATAATCTGTGGATGTCATCCAGATGTCTGATGGGGCCAGTAAGCGATTGGAGAGAGAAACGACTAACGGGCCGGGGGACGATGGATGAGGTGGAATGGGATTCTGAAGGGGAAGAGAAATGGGATGGCTATATATAATGTGTCGAAAAACCGATACCCCGCTGTGGCTGTGAGGACGAAATACCAGACCGCGTAGCTAAGCTGCGCACCTTGAACTATCTTGGAATTATCTTGGCTCCTGTAAGAGATATCAAAAAGTGGTCAACTAGCAAATTGTCTATTAAAATATCAGCTAAATTTTATCAATTAACAGGTTTTCGATATCTCTTAAAAAAGCCGAGATAATTGAGCTCAAAGTGCAAGCATGTTATGCCGGTGACACATGAGGTTGGCGTGCTTTTTAGATCGTAACTTGTATCAGAATCAATATTTTTGAATGCAATAAAAATTGAAAAATAGGTCTTAACATGTTCTATAAAATAGTATAAAATTTAATATACATCTACTTGTATAGGAGTCTTCAGGAACACGGAAAAAAACGGGTCTGCACACGTGAGCTGGGCCGGGTGAAGCCGACTACAGAATGGCGCGTAACTCGGCTCAAAATTGGATGTTTTAAACGATTTAAATTTTAAAATGTAGAACTTAAAAAGATTTATAAAATGATAATAAATTCAACTATATTGAGATTTCCAGATTTGGAACCAAAGGGCACAATGGGCAAGCGAGTTATGAGCCGTCGCATAGGTTGCAGCTAGCTATTAAGTTGACATTGCCTAGATTCTGGATCGTAACTTGCTTCAAACTTGGCATTTTCGAACAAGCTAAAAACCGAAATGTAGCTCTTAAAAAGCTCTAAACAATGGTATAACATTTAGTTATGATTGTAAACGGGTCGATTGAACAGGAGTCATGAGACCGATAGTTAGTTAGTAACCAATTTCAAACGTTGGGATTTTAAAAAGCCATTGAAAGAGATGAGCATGACGTATCTTATATAATCAAAAAGCTCTAATTATGACTTTTTCAAAAATCAAATCTAACTTTAAAAATAATGAAAATGTGTCAAGTTATGAGGAATTAATGGGACATCTAGCTAGGCTAGGCATTGACGGACATCAGGACAACAACTTTTTAAACGGATTTGTAGACAACTGATCCTAAAGATTCTTAAGACGTGACAAGTGTATCAATGACAGCGGACGAACAGGAGGTAGTGGCAAAGGCGGCGGTTTCAAAAAAAACAACACAAGAAGACGTTAAGAGGGACAAGGAGATGAGGAAATGAGAAGGACACCGGAGAAGAAGAAGAAGGGGCGCATCATCATATTGTGTGACCGATGGAGAAGAAGAAGAGGGACGAAAAAAAAAGAGTAACTCGACCTCCTGCTGGCTTCTTAGACGAGGAAAAGACTCCCAGAAGGAGAAGGCATCTTAGAAGAAGAAGAGGACATGTGTCAAGTTTGCCAACCACACGAATGAATGTTTGGGGTCGGTGGGGTGCTCGGAGAAGGGGGAAGGCCAGCGATTGTTGAGTGCTTGTGTGTGTATCCTCCTAGATTGACACCGAATCGGCCTCGGAGCGGAGCAGAGAAGAAGGAAGACACTTACAATTTGATTTCGGCACAACCTTTGACACTGACCCCTTTTTTTGAAGAGCCGAGAAAAGTTGTTCAAAAGTTTGTGGTTTGTTTTTTTAGAAGAACCTCTTCTTCTAAAAGAGTCAGAGGTACAAAGCTAAGGATACCTAAAATAAGGTTCGGAAAGCCAAAAACTAGACTTTGTTAAAATGAGCTTAAATTTAATGAAAAACTGTAAAATCAGCGATTTTAAATATCTAATCAAAATTTGCACCGGAGTGAGATGAGCCGAGCCACTGGCCTTTGAAAATAGTGGCCACCGCGTAGCTCAGCAGCTATACCTGCTTTGAGCTTAATTATCTTGGTTCCTGTGTGAGATATCGAAAAGTTGTCAACTAATAAAATGTTGAAGATAATATGATAAGCATTTTACTAATTAACAAATTTTTAGTATCTCTTACAGGAACCGAGAAATATCGGCTGCAAGCTGGTGGCCACTGCACGCATGCCAGGGTGCAACTCTGCTACAGTAGACCGTAACTTGCTTCAGAATCAATATGTTTGGATGAAATAAAAATTAAAACATAGGACTTGAAAAGTTCTACAACATGGTATAAAATGTGATTAGTCTTGTATGGAAAAGAATCTCCAAAAAGAGTCTGCACACTTGGCGGCCGGGTCGACGAAAGCCGTGCAGGCTGAAGCCAACTAAAGTATGGCGCATAACTCGGTTTAAAATTAGAATTTCTTTACAAATTATAATGCAAAATGTAGAACTCAACGAGATCTACAAAATAATATTAAATTCAACTGTATTCCAATGGCGAGTTAGGAACCAGAAACCCTTCAACGCTACCCAGACCAATTTTGGTGACACGGACAAATCACGATCTCTGGGTTGAAACTCGGCATTTGAATCTAGATGAAATATATATCATTTTGTAGATCTTAATTAGTTCTACATGTTTCTTTTTAGTTTACACTGAAATTCTAATTTTGAGCCGAGTTATGAGCCGGCGCATAGGTTGTAGCTAGCCATCAAATTGACTTTGCATAGATTCCGAATCATATCTTTCTTCAAACTTGGAATTTTCGATCAAACTAAAAACCTAAATGTACCTCTTGAAATTTCCTATAAAATAGTATATTATTTCGTTATTGGTCCATTGCACATTGCATAGTGCTTGTCAGAGATTAGGGTCTTTACAGGTCTCAGGATCTAGAACTTTCCAGACTCTGCTCCATGAAATCTTCCGAATCTCCACCCCTTCTTCCGGTCCCAACCTCAAGAGGGTGTCATCTTCCAAATGTGTCAACTTATTCGGGT
>NC_013489.2:525088-549253 GCF_000004555.2 Caenorhabditis briggsae
CCTATTGAGAATACGAGCGGGGTGGGTCGTATTTCACTCTTTCTTGGCGGGCACATCATGTCTCTTAAGTGGCACCTGTGGTTGTGGATGTTTCAGTGTAAGGGAAGCTTAGAAGCGGTTCCTAAAGTCCTGTAGAACCTTCCAGTACTCCTCGACACCTATGAAGCTTGGAATTGGTTGGCTGTCAATTTTTAAATCTCCAGAACCTTCCACACTTCTCCCACAGGTTACGTCACACCCATGTGTTCCGATTCTTATGTAACCTTTCCCTCTCCACTTATGCGGTGTCCCTTCAAAGGGTGACATAAGGAATTATGACCCCCGTAATTAGTCAACAAACGGGAAATTGAAGGTAAGATGGATGATAAGTACGGTCTTTTTAGAATTTGATGAATAAGAGGGCCTTACTCAAAATTGGAATTTCTCCTGTGTTGTAGTCCAATTAACTATCGTAATGAAGTTATACACCATTTTTAGAACTTTTCAAGAGCTATATTTGAATTTTTAGCTCGTTCAAAAGTACCAAGTTTGAAGAAAGTTACGACACGGAATCTATGCAATATCGATTCGTTGGTTAGCAACAACCTATTGGCCGGCTTATAACTCGGTTCAAACTTGGAATTTCAGTTTGAATCAAAAAGTAAAATGTAGAGCTCGACAAGGGCTACAAAATGATGATAAATTTGAAATTGTTTGAAATCTAAGTTTTGAAACAGAGGTCGTTGAACCCGTATGCCGTTTTTTGAACTAGTACGCCGGCCCGCTTCTTTTCGGCTTGTGGTTCAAAACTCGGCATTCTAATATAGTGGAATTTAATATCATTTTGTAGATCTCTTTAAGATCTACATTTCAAATTTTGATTTGGAAAGAAATTCCAAGTTTGAGCCGAGTTATGAGCCTTTCCGTAATTGGCTTTCGTCGGTCCGGTTGACAACTATGCCGACTCATTTCTGCAGCTTCTTTATCTCAAGATACCGATACCCCTAGAACGGTTTAGACCAATTTGGAAGGTTTCAGACACTATTTAATTTAATTTAATTTATTGACCAAGTGAAATAAAACATTAGAGGGCAGGACATTATTGCTACCTATAAAAGGCTATGGAAGCCCTCAGAGGCAAACCTTCAAAGGAGGACAAAAAATAGTACAAAAACTACAAGTCCTTGTTCTACAGTAATCCCAGATTCTAGCCTTCAAAGTCCCTAAGCCAATTATGCCAATTAGTTCTCCTCAGGCTTCAGTTTGAGCTCATAATATGTCGGTATCCATCACAAAGCAGCAGCAGGTGTGCTCTCCATTCAACAACTAATTAAGGCAGGCCCGCAGCTGGTAACCGAGTGATGTAATGGTAATTGACACACTTGTAGCGACGTCATAGTACTGTAACAATGGAGAGTAAATAGGGAAAATATGACGTCACAGGTAACGGAAGTGAGTTGGTACCACCAACTTGGTGGGTCCGGTCCTATTGACGTCACAAGCGTACCTTATGGACCTTAAAGCTTGTTATATATGGATCCATAGACCTAGATCCGATTAGCCTTTGACCCTAGCTGATAGGGAGATCTGCCCTGGGTCTTATTTGCTCAGATTTACATATCCCTTCCCTTCTCTACCCTATATAGCAAACATTGTACTTCACCCTATACGCCACTCTATCCACGAACACCTGCACATCATAATTGGTAGGGAAAAAAGTTACGTAAAACTGGGAAACATGAGAGCTCGTCATGGTCCCTGTTTGCTTAAGAATTTGGAAGACGTCAGATGGAGAGAATGTACACGACCCCAAAAACAACACATTCATCTGGTTAATGGTGGTGAAGAAGGAGAAGAAGAAGAACAAGCCTATTATCGAGAAGACGAGGAGCGGAAGAGGGGTCATAAATTTTGGCGGGTGGAGCACATACATACACTCGACACCACCATCACCACGGGGGCTCATTTCCTATTGGCTCGGTCTTTTGGCGGAAGATGCGCTCCGATGAGAGGGATGGTTCGAGAGCAACATATTGAGGCGATTTGATAGAGGGAGATTAGGATAGTCTTGAGAAGCTAACCGAAGATACCGTATTCTAATGAGCAGGGGTACGACAGCGTAGCTCAATTATCTGGGTTGCTATGCGAGATATCAAAAATCTGTCAATTGGTAAAATGTTTGTCATATTATCCTCCACATTTTATTGGTTTACAGCTTTTTGATATCTTTTTTAGGAACCGAGATAATTAAGCCCAAAGCGCGCGCCACTGGTGACGCGGTCTGGATGCGCCACCACAATGCTTGCACTTTGTGCTCAATTATCTTAGTTGCTGTAGAAGTTATTAAAAATTTATTAACTGATAAAATGTTTGTCATATTATCCTCTTCATTTTATTATTTTACAACTTGTTGATACCTTTTATGGGAACCGAGATATTTGAGCTCAAATCGCAAGGCGCTGGTGAGCCACGCGTTCGAGTGGCGTTCCTCATTTTCAGATGAAGATAAAGAGCTCTCATCAATCATAACATCGCTCCGCACATGTCATTTCTCATCAGATACTATCTTTACGTGTCCCCGATTGGCAACATTTGGCCTCCTTATGACCCTTGGGTAGAGATTAGCTCCGTTCATATGCTACACCCATCTAATTAGAAGAGGATTGCCTCTAACACCTCCTAGAGACTCACATATGTTAGAATAGACAATGAAATAGTCTTTGGGACCATCACAACCGAATAGATTCTTGAGAACATGTGTTCGTTTATTTGCGCGAAGGAGGACAAGAAGAAGATGTACACAATGACAATTAGGAGGAGCAAGGGGGTAGATTGGGGATGTTTTAATAAATTTCGGGGCTAATTAATTCAGAAAGCTCAGTATGTATTTTTGCGTGGTGGTGTACAGTGATATCGTACCCCGGCAAGCGTCGCCTGCGACCGCGTGGCTCAGCCAAACAGGCAATTTTGGAGCTTTTGGAGCTTAGCTTGAATTTTTTGAAAATTTTAGAGGATATACAACAAAAATAGAGTTTAATTTTTGTAGTTGATTAGATTCTTGTGAAAATTTATCCAGCGGAGATATGCTACTTGGAAGGCTCGGGGTTCCAGAAGCATCAGTAGAAGGCGACGTTCCAGAGTGCTCCACATGCTTGCGTTTGATTATCTCAACTCCTATGAGAGTTATCAAAAAGTTGTCAACTAATAAAATATTTATCATATTATCACCAACATTTTATCAGTTAACATATTCTTGATATCTTTAATGGGAGCCGAGATAATTGAGCTGAAAGTTAACGATGATCATAAAAATCGTCTTGGTGAAGGGTATCAAAACATAATGCAATTCATATATTTTCATTTGAAATATGAGATGTTTCCGAAAGTGTAAGAAGTGATCGGGAAGGATGAAATATGAATCTGAGGAGAGGAAGAGAAATGGAACAAGAATAAAACGAAACAAAAGAAGAGAGAAAATGGAAAAAACGTTCTTCCCATCAAGTTTTTTTGGCTCGCAGAGTGTTTGGGACCAGGACAAAGAGAGTGATATATCGATGTGTTGAATCTGTGAGCCATGGGGGATAATCATCGAGGGACTAAATAGGCAAAAAGAGATGGATGGATGAGATTTTCTTTTTTATATTTTATTTTTGGTTATTTTGGAAAGACACAGAAAAAAGGACCAGAGAAATAGGAACGACTCTTCTAGAATACTTAATCTTTTCTCAAAAAAAGAATCTAAGAATCTAAGAATCTAAGAATCTAAGAATCTAAGAATCTAAGAATCTAAGAATCTAAGAATCTAAGAATCTAAGAATCTAAGAATCTAAGAATCTAAGAATCTAAGAATCTAAGAATCTAAGAATCTAAGAATCTAAGAATCTAAGAATCTAAGAATCTAAGAATCTAAGAATCTAAGAATCTAAGAATCTAAGAATCTAAGAATCTAAGAATCTAAGAATCTAAGAATCTAAGAATCTAAGAATCTAAGAATCTAAGAATCTAAGAATCTAAGATTATACGAAAAATGCAGTATAATATGGGAAGACGAAAAAATGTATGTACCTACAAAAAGAGAAAAAAATTATAGTCAAAATAGAAAATTCTGGATTCTTAGAATTCTATTTTGGAGATCGGGGAAGGACAAAACAACAAAAAATACCTCCCAAGGTTGTTCATGTTGTTCTGTGAATTGGAAAATGGAAGAAAGTAGAGGGGTGTCATGTCTTCGTGTCGATTCATAAATCAATGTTTTTTTTTCTATTGAGAGAGAGTGAGAGAGAGAGAGAGAGAAAAGGAGAATAGAAGTTCTAAAGCAATTTTCTTTGAACGACGACCGCTTCTCAATTACCTGAATGGTGTTTTTTTCTCTTCTCCGCTGTCCTGTCATCATCACATAAATCAAATTAACACGATGCTTCTCACACTGGCGGTGTAGGAAAAAGAACTAGAGAAATGGCACTATACCGATGTCCCGTTGGACAAGTTTATGGGGACATCTGGTACCTTACACTTTAGCTTATTTATCTCGGCTCCCATAAAAGATATCAAAAATCTGTCAACTGATAAAATATTTGTCACGTTATCAGCAACATTTTAGTAGTTTACCAATTTTTGATATCTGTTAGAAGAGTCGAGATAATTGGGTAAAAGTGCAACTAGTGGAAATGTCAAAGAATGCCAAACCATAAAAATAGACTAAAATTTAGCTCTGACATTTTCAATCAAATTGGCAAAAGCAATCATGAGTGAAATGATTAAAAAATGAACCAATATGTGTCAGAGAAATCTGATATTACATTTTTTAGTTATTGAAACAATCAAGAGAGAAAATGACATTTTGCTAGCTCGGCGAAAACCCAAACAGCCTTAAAAGTTCTAATAGAACATTACTCATAGTAGCTCAATTATCTCAATTTCCATAAAAGATATCAAAAATTTGTCAATCGGTGAAATATTTCTGATAATGTGACAAACATTTTATCAGTTGACTACTTTTTGATATCTCTCATGGGAAACGAGATAATGGAGCTTAATGTGCGTGCATGAGTTCATTATGAAGATAGTTGAGCTGGAAAAGCTGGAAAAATTTTCATTTTGAAAAATCCTCAAAAAGAATCGTCCACAAATTTCTATAAAAAATTCATTTGCAGAGCCCAAAATATTTACGAAAATACAGAAAAAAAGGAAAAATTAAAAAAAAAATTATGAAGCAAAATTTTGAATACCATCGACGACGTTATTTTCACATGATGATGCATCTGAAAATTTGAAATTTTTTGAAAATTTTTTTTCATAAAAATTGATAGTCTTAAATTCTGAAACTCCGAATTTTCTGGAATTTTATGTACTTTCCGAGTTTCGCGGATATCCGGAATTTCGAGAACGTTGAGATTCTTAGATTCTGAAATTCCTAAATTCTAAATTTCCCAAAATTTTAAATTCCAAGTTTTCGATGTTCCGAAATTCTGAAGTATTGAGTTTCTGCAGTTCTTGAAATTCTAAGGTTTTCAGGTTTCCAGGATTTGAAAATTTGAAATTCTGAAAATTGGAAATCATTAAGTTTTGGAACTTCGAGATTTTTAGATTCTAGGATTCCGAGATAGTGAGATTTCGAATATTTCAAAATTTTATGATTTTAAGAATTCCAATTTTTCAAATTTCGCATATATCTTAAGATTCTGAAATTCTCAAACTTCAAAATTTGAATTTTCTGTGATTGTGAAACTATTAAGGTTCTAAGATTCTTGAGATTCCGATTTTTTCTTACCCCAATTTCTCTTTTTGACACATTTCCACACATTCCATAAATATATCCATACGACGCCGACTAACTGGATGTTGCTGTCGGATCTGTAAAATTCGAAATTCTGCAAATTCGCTCTATTGACAATCCAACCTTCAAAAAATGCTGTTGTGGAATCCAGTGCTCGAAAACTTCTCGTCCAGTCAAAAGCCATTTTTCACAGTAAATACATCCACCGAACTGCAAAATCATTGTTTTCTAAGTTTTCATTTTGTACAGTACCTCATTCAACAATTCCGCACATTGTTCAATTTTCGCCATGTCCACATTTGAAATCAGTTCCATTTGTGTTGGTGAAAAGTTGGAAAACACTGAAAAATTCAAATTCCCGCCAAATCTTCCAATTTCCTAGATTACCATCAAAGTCATTCAACGCTGCTTTCATTGATTTCAATCCGAGTAACGTATACAGAGGGGACGATTTAAATTGCAGAGGGGACGATGTAAATTGAGGTGTTAAAACGAAGTCACTGCGTTCAATCATGATTATCCAATGTTGGAAAACAGATAAGTGGGGAAGATTGTCCAGTTTTCGAAGCTGGAAAAATTGAGAATTCATATGATTTTTTACAGATTCAAAAAATGTTTTATACTAGGTTTTCTTTAGACATCCAAAAATGCAGAAGTCAATCTTCGGTGAATGGCCTAAAATACACACCGCGTGTATATTAGACCATTACCAGGCCATAAACTTTGGTTGTCTAGAAAATCCGTGTTGAGAAAGTTAGGCCACCACCGTAGATGGCTTGGATTCATAGATCGTCTAACTCACATGGTTGATTGAAAACGCATGTTTGACGACTCGAATCAAATTGTATCCCGTCATGTCAACGTTACAAAAGCCACAGAACGTCTGAAACAAAAGGAAACCATTTCAAAACCTAAAATGAAATAATTGTTTCGCAAAATCACCCCATCGGCAACATATGAACGAGTGGCTTCGATTCCTCGAATGGCAACTCTATTGATGAATGAAACTTGACTGTTAAATGGTCCGGTAGGGTCTATTGTAGGGCATGAGACATATAGAGGAAGGGTGCAGCGTGTACGAACCACTGAAACTTTTGAAAATCTTTGAATAAATGAGAATTCTGTACTATTGTCTGTCTGTCTAGATCTACAGACATCTAGACAAACAGACAAACATACAGATCTCTCGAGAACTCACCCTGTGGTATCGGTCGTTGAACTACACTTTGTCGAACAATCGGTGGGTCCGGTCTCACAACAGAGGCGGCTGAAATTCGACAGTTTATGTTTTGGAAACTTTGTTTTAACAAGTTCAAATGCCCGAAAAAAGTAGTCGATGAGTCTGATAGTTTAACTCTAGTTTGGCAAAGACATCTAGTTTTCGAGCAGTTTCAACAATTCTCCAAAAATTACAATGTGGTGTTCGTTGTTCAATTGAACTTTGTGTGACGGTTTGAGCAGATACTGATCCAGGTTTCGCAGCTGAAAGTCAAACGTTCTGAGGATAGAATGGATCACATCTACCGTACGACATTTAGAAATTAGAAAAATCAGAAATTGAGAAATTTTTGAGTTCTAAAATCACAGTTTCAAAATTTCAGGAATTTTGAACTACCGTATTTTCTCTAATAGATAACCCATAAGCTTCTATTAGAGAAAATACGGTAGTTCGATTTAGCATGTTGAAAAACCTGTGCCTCCAACTTTTCAGTTTTAATCTCACTGGGCTCAAAATTCACTTTATAGGCACGTCATTAAGGTAGGACCCCCCACCCCCCTGGAAAATTAAAAATCTTCAAAGATATGGTGTACCTTGAGGAGTAGAAGCCAAACCTCGTCGTTCAATCATGTCGATCCAATGTTGAAAATCACAAACATAAACAAGGTTGGCAAGTTTTCGAAGCTATAAAAAAATGAAAATTCGAAATTATATTTGCAGACCCAAAAAGTTTGTGAAAATTTGACTGAAAACGAATTTCTCACTCACATGACTGTCTGAAAACACATGACAAGCGATGCGAACCACATCCCAACCAGTCATATCCTCATCACAGCAACCACAGTATGTCTGAAATGAGATTTTCTCCAAATTTAGACTCAAATAACTTTAGAAACTCACCCCATCGGCAACATATGGAAGACCGCTGGTGCCTCCGTCACTAGTCAATCCATTGATAAACGATAATTGGGCTTCCGTTGGTTTTGTGCGCTCTTTGGACATGTACACAGGACGCAAGCCAAAACAAGGAAGTTTGCAGAGTGTGCGTGGTGTTTGCGTTGGCGTGGGAGTTGCTGAAATTTCAGAATTTGGACTCGTCAAGTATCTAAAAGTTCAATAAGAGGGTTTAAAGAATCTACTGACCAGAGACAGTTCGATGAACAGGATCTGTGGGAATCGGAGCTGACATTGGGGCTATCATTGGTGGAGTGGCTGGAAAATTGAAGGAATGAGGAATTCGAAACAGACAGATTTCTTAGAAACTCACAATTTAGTATTCGCTGTCCACCTTGTGTGTAATCCGGTCTTACAACATAGGCAGCTGAAAGTCAAAAATTTATCTATATTTAATTTATCAATATTTTTTGATCACCTTGAATTTGATAGGAAAATTTAAGAGCTACTAAATGTCAGTATTTTGAATACTGTAGCTGGTCTGTGAACGAAGTTACAAGCCGTAAAACTGTGGGCGCGTAGCTCAGACGATTTATGGCTTGTAACTCTGTTCATAGACTGGGTACAGTAGTCCAAATAGACTGGATACAGTAGTCCAAATTTGTAGTTCTTGAGTTTTTCTATCATATCAAATTCAATTGACTCAAATATGTTGATCCTAAAAGAAAACAGATTTTGGAAGGTACTGTAGGTTCTAATGGCAGCTGAACATTTAAAATTCTTGGAGCCAATTTTTCTTGGCTCCTGTCAAAGATATCAAAAAATGGTTAACTGATAGAATTGTTATCATAATATCACCAAACTTTTATCAGTCAACCACTTTTTGATATCTCTTATAGGAGTCGAGATAATTGGGGTCGAAGTTGGAAGCCTTTCTATTATAGGTTAGTTCGGATGAGATTTTTCGGAAGTACAGTAATCCAAAATTATTTAAAACCAAAAAAAGGATTTATCAACAATAAAAAATAGACAACTAACGAGTTCGACTAACTGCTGCTGGTGTTTGAATGCGTGGCATTTTCCGGATGATGTCTTCGTGATATGTGAAGTCTTCTCTGTTGGCAAGGAATCGGATCTGAAAAATTAAAATTCTGAGAATTCAAAAATCCGGAAATTCTGATATTCGAAAATTCGGAAGTTCAAAAATTCGAAAATTCAAAAATTCAAAAATTCAAAAATTCGAATTCGGAATTTCGAAAATTTTGATATTCAAAGAACCGCAAAATTAGAAAATACAGAAAATCAGAAATTCGAAAATCCAGAAATTCAAAAATCCGGAAATTCCAAAATTCAAAAATTCGGATTTCGGGAAATTCAGTTTTTTTCAGCAAATTTGCAATTCGAAAATTCAGAAAATTCGAGATTCAGAAAATCAGAAATTCGTAAAATCAGAAATTCAGAAGTCAGAATTCAGAGGTTAAAAAATTCACAAATTCAGAAGTTCGGAGATATGAAACTTGCAAATTCTAGAATTCGGGAAATTCTGGAACTCCGAAATTCAGAAATTCGGAAATTCGAAAATTCAGAAAAAAGAAATTCAAAATTTTCCAAAACAAAATTTCTTACATTTTCAGCATGTTTGCTATTGAAAACATGCTGTAACAGTTCCATAACCGTCGTGATCCGTGTATCTCCAGGACAATGAAAACAGATGCATTTTATCGATTTTTCCGTTTCAGCACACGACTGTTTCTCTTTCAGCACCTTACAAAAGTACTCACAATACTCTTTGTATTTGCTCTCTGCAAAACGCGCTCTATTGACAATTTTTCTTTCAGTGGAGCGCGATTGCTCAAGCATTTCTTTGAAAATCGATTTTCCGCAAAATTTTGGTTTATCGAGAAAATCGAAATTTGAAAAAAAAAAATCGTTTTATGGCAACCAGCGCTCCACTGAACAACGAAGTTTTGCAGTTTGAATTTTGAGTTTCAACTTACGCTTCAGGAGTTTTCCACGATGCACTGGAACATCCAAAAGCGGGACTCTAGGATTATCTGAAAATTTTTTCAGATTTTTGGAAATCTTTTAGTTTTGATTTTTGAAAAAATTTCAGTAAAACTTACTGGAACTCTTCTTGAATGGCTCATTGTTTTCAATTCCAGGCTTCGCTGCAAAAAAATATTCCGGGTTGTCTGTCTGTCCAGATGTCCACAACTTACGTTTTGCGGGTACTGTAGACGGCGATTTTCGGGATTCGAGGACATTCTTTGGAATTCCATAAGTTTCAACCCACGATTTCCAATACTGTAGATCCGAGAGACAAGCTTTGTATTGCATCTGGAAACAGGCAGAAATTCGATATTCGAAAAATTTCAGAAAACTTTTTAAAATTCAAAAAAATAGAAAATTTTAGAAATCCGAAAAATTCGATAATTACAAGTTCTGAAAATGAAAATCCTAAAAATTCTTAAAAATCAGAAAGATCCCAAAATTGAAAATTCCGAAATTTGATAATTTGAAAAATTCAAGAATCTCAAAACTAAAAATTTTTGAAATTTTCCAAAAACTTCAATATTGCTCACATTCTCCCGATGTGTCAATTTCAAAATGTGCAATAATTGATCCTGCACATTGCTGGGTGCCAATGGTTTCGCATCTGGTTTGCTACAGTACGTACAGGCAACAAATGCTGGCTGAAAATATTGTTTTACGATTACTGTAGTTATTAGGATTACGGTAGTTATAAGGATTACTGTAGTTATTAAGATTACTCTAGTTATCAGGATTATTGTAGTCATACGGATTACTGTCGTTATTGGGACCACTTTAGTTATTAGAATTACTGTAGTTATTGGGATTACTGTAGTTATTGGGATGACTGTAGTTATTAGGATTACTGTAGTTATTGGGATTACTGTAGTCATACGGATTACTGTCGTTATTGGGACCAATTTTGTTATTGGGATTACGGTAGTTATAAGGATTACTGTAGTTATTAAGATTACTCTAGTTATCAGGATTATTGTAGTCATACGGATTACTGTCGTTATTGGGACCACTTTAGTTATTAGAATTACTGTAGTTATTGGGATTACTGTAGTTATTGGGATGACTGTAGTTATTAGGATTACTGTAGTTATTGGGATTACTGTAGTCATACGGATTACTGTCGTTATTGGGACCAATTTTGTTATTGGGATTACTGTAGTTATCAGGATTATTGTAGTCATTAAGATTACTGTAGTAATCAGGATTACTGTCGTTATTGGGATTACTGTAGTTATTAAGATTACTGTAGTTATCAGGATTATTGTAGTCATTAAGATTACTGTAGTTATCAGGATTATTGTAGTCATACGGATTACTGTAGTAATCAGCATTACTGTCGTTATTGGGACCAATTTTGTTATTGGGATTACTGTAGTTATTGGGATTACTGTAGTTATTGGTTTACTGTAGTTATTGGGATAACTGTAGTTATTAGGATTACTGTACTGATTAGGATTACTGTATTTTCCAGGACTACTGTAGACTCATTCACTTACAACATTCTTGGCGGCAGACAATCGTTTTTTGTGTGTTTGGAACATTTTTGCACACTCGTCAAGCATTTCGTTGAATTGCTTTTCTGAAATTTAAATTTTCAATTTTTAAATTTAAATTTTAGAAGAAATTCTAGAATTTTTCTAACTTACTGGGAACCGTATTCTCATTTTTCGGCATTGGAGCAAGTAATGGAACTCGTGGTTCGTCTGAAAATTTCAAATTAGAAAAATTGAAATTCAAAAATTCAGTTACCGTCAAAACCTGTAATAGAAGGGCCCCCTAATTTTTAATTCTGAGCCAATTTATTTTGGTTCCTGATAAAGATATAAAAAAATGGTCAACTGATAAATTGTTTATCATAATATCCTAGACATTTTATCAGTTGACACATTTTTGATATCTCTTATAGGAACCGAGATATTGAGCTTAAACTTGACAGTGTGGGAGACCTTCTATTACAGGTTTTACGGTATTTCGAAAACTAAAAAATCTCACTGGAACTTTCTGGAATTGCGGCAACTTTTTGACGCTCCGATGACTTGGATTTTTGCAGTTCTGGAAGATTTTGGATTACTGTAGACGTCGATTCAGAAGCACCCGAATTCATCTCATCCACCCAATCACACCAGAATTTGAAGTCCAATTCGGGAGCGGTGAATTTCATCTGAAAATTGAATTTCTAATTTTTGAGTTTTGAGAATTATTCTCAAAAATTCGGAAATTTCAAATTTTCAGAATTCCAGAATCTCAAGTTTTCAAATTTTTCAAAATTTCTGAATTTCTGAATTCTAGAATTCCAGAATTTCAAGTTTTCAAAATTTCTGAATTTCAGAATTCCTGTTTTTCCAAACTTCAAAATCTCAAAACTTTTGAATTTCCGAGTTTCAGAATTCCAGAATTCGCGGAATTCAGAATTCTAGAATTCCAGAATTTCAAGTTTTCAAATTTCCAGATTTTCTGAATTTCAGATATTCATTATTTCAGGATATTAGAAATTCTGGACTTCTGAATTTCTGAATTTCAAAATTTCAGAATTCTAGAATTCCAGAATTTCGAGTTTTCAAACTTTCAGGATTCCTAAATTTCAGAATTCCTGTTGTTTTAAATTCCAGGATCTCAGAACTTTTGAATTTTCAAGTTTCAGAATTTCAGAATTTGGAGAATACGGAATTCCAAAATTTTTAGGGTTTCAAATTTCCAGATTTTCTGAATTCCAAATATTCATTATTTCTAAATTTCAGAATTTAAAAAATTTCAGAATTTCAGAATCTCAGAATTTCAAGTTTTCAAATTTTCAGAATTCCAGAACTTCAGAAATTCAGAATTCGTCGAAATTCAGATTTTTTTAAAAAAATTGTTTCTTGAATTCTTCAAAAATTCGAAAACCCCATTTTTTGGAAAATATCAAATTTCCAAATTCCTCACTTTTTCCTTATGTTTCTGTTTCAAAACATGGTTGAAAGCGTCGAATTGTGTATTACAAACTACCGTATCCATTTCCGAACTACAGTAACCACATTTCCAATTCGCGAATTTAGAATTTGCAGTTTTTATTCCAAGTTCAGTCAAGCTAGCCGATAGCTCATTACAGAAGTGCACGAATTTGTTTTCTGGAAATTTTTTAGTTAGATGTGCAGGTATGGGGGTTACTGTAGTTTTCTTACGTCTACACATCTGGAAGCGATCCGTGGTGATTGGTGGATCCATTAGAGCGACACGTGGATTGTTTCCTGAAATTTTGAAATTTTCAGAATTTCAGAATGTAGGTCTTCTGAGATTCCGAAAATTGGGATTTTTTTTTCAGGATTTTCAGATTTTTCAAAAAATTTAACTAACTGAAATTCGAAGATAATACAGATGAATTCGTGACAGCAGATGACGTCGTTATGGGATTCTGAGAACTTCCAGAAGACGTTGGATCTTCTGGAAGCTTCTTCTGCTCCTCTTCTTCTTTCGCTGCTAATTCATTATTGATTTCAACCGCCCAATTTCCCCAAAACAATAAATCATCCAGTGGAGCAGTGAATTTCATCTGAAAATTTCAGAAAATTTGAATTTTCGAAAAAATTGAAAATATGAAATTCGAAAAAAAATTCAGAAAATCGTTTAAAAAATTGGTTTTTTGAATTTTCAAGAAAAAAAATTAAATTTCAAAATCGCTCACTTTCTCCTTATGCTTCTGTCCCAAAATGTGATCGAACGCTTCCAATTCTGTGAAAAACGATACAGTAGTCCTATTAGAACTACAGTAACCACATTTCCAATTGACTTTTCTAAGCTGAGCAATCCGACGGCTGGCTGGATTTGTCATCGCTTTGGATAGACTTCTGTAGTATCGGATGAATTGGTCTTCTGAAATAAAAAATCTGAAAATCTAAGAAAAATGAATTTTTCGAAAAACTTGAGAATTTTGATTTTCCGAGAAATTGAAGTTTCAGAAATTCAGAATTTTCAAAAGAATATGAAAATTTTGAATCCTTGAGATTTTCGAAAAATCCAAAACCTCTGAAATTTGAAAACTCAAGTTTTTCGAAATTCTTAAAATTCGAAAAACCCAAAATTCAAAACGGAATTCTGGAAATTCGAAAAGTCGGAAATTCGGAAATTCGCAATTTCAAGATTTCAAACATTCGAAAATTTGAAAATTCGAAATATCCAAAAAAAAAGTCGAAAATAAAAAAAAACAGGAATTGTAAAATACAGATTCAGCAAATTTCAAAAACACAGGTTTTCCGAGAATTCTGGAAATTCGGAAAATATCGAAAACCCAGAAATTCGGAAATTCGAAAATTCTGAAATTCGAAAATTCTAAAATTGAAAGATTCAGCAAACTTCGAAAATTCTAAAAATCCAGAATTTCCGGGAATTTCAGAAATTCGGAAAATCCAAAATATCAAAAACCTAGAAATTTGAAATTCCAGAAATTCTAAGGGTGTGATATCCCAAATTTCGAAAATTCGAAAGTTTAAAAAGTGAGAAATTGAAAAATTCGGGAATTCCAAGATTCAGCAAATTTTGAAGATTCTGAAAATTCAGAATTTTGGGAAATTTTCGAAATTGGGGAAATTCATATCAAAAATCCAGAAATTCTAAAAATCCAAAAAAAAAAACAAATCACATACGTTGAAGTTTGGCAACAAGCTTAATTGGCGGATCCAATAGTGGAATTCCAGGATTTTCTGAAAAAAGTTAGATGTGCAGGTACAGTAACCCCCATTATCCCTCACCCCATTTTCTATCCCCCATATTCAATCCTTCCGAAAAGTTTCCGAATTTCGCCGATTCTTTTCTAATATCGAATTTCTTTGTTTCCTTCGTATTGCCCTTTTTCTCCTCCTCCGTCTTCTCCTCCTCATCCTTTAGTTCTTTCATATTCAAAAATTTTTGTTCCCAAAATTCAAACGACTTTTTTGAAATTTGACATTTCGCCAGCTGAGCAATATGATTATCATAGAACAGATGAACATAGAAGAGTTTCGGTGAGAATGGTGCGAAATTGCACATACGACAAATTGACTGAAACAAATACGTTTGAAGATTTTTGAACAACAACAAAAAAAGACCACCTACTTCTTTGACTGGATAAACTGAATTGAACCATTGGTCCGGTTTGCCCGCACATTTTAAACGTGCGAATAGGGATTTCAGCCTATTCATTTCATCGATAACTTTTTGACCTGCAAAAATTGGGGGATTCGAAAATTAATAGAAATATTTTTGATATACCTGTAATAGAAGTGCCCCCCCCCCGCACAGTCAATTTTGAGTTCAAATATCTCGGTTACTGTAAGGGACATATTCTTGACATTATCACAAATGTTTTATCAGTTGACCACTTTTTGATATCTTTCGCAGGAAATGAGATAGTTGAGCTCAAAGTTATAAGGTTAGGGGTCTCCTCTATTACAGGTTTTAAGGTATTTTGAACATATGAAAAAGCACAGGAAAAAAATCTAAGAAATTGATGGATTAAGAGTTTGAAAAGTGAATTTTCGGTATCTTGAAAATCGAGAATTAAAAAAAACACAATTTTAGTGATTCTTTAGAAATTCAGATTTTTTTTGATACCGCAAAACCTGTATTAGAAGGGTCCCTTTAATAGAAGGGCTTCTCTAATAGAAGGGCCCTCCGGAGGTAACTTGGAACAATAGAAGGGCCCCCTCTAATTGAAGGGCCCCTGCAATAGAAGAGCTCTCCGGGGGGTACCTTGGAAAAGTAGAAGGGCCGGCCCTTCTAATACAGGTTTTACGGTATTTCGTAAATTCGAAACGTTCATTTAGACATTTGAAAATTCGGAAATTAGAAATTCGGAAGTTCAGAAATTCAGAAAATCAGAAATTCGGAAATTCAGGAATTCGGAAGTTCAGAAATTCAGAAATTCAGACCTTCAGAAATTCGGAAATTCAGAAATTCAGAAATTCAAAAATTCGGAAGTTCAGAAATTCAGAAATTCAGACCTTCAGAAATTCGGAAATTCAGAAATTCAAAAATTCGGAAATTCAGAAATTCGTAAGTTCAGAAATTCAGAAATTCGAAGTTCAGAAATTCAAAAATTCGAAAATTCAGAAATTCAGAAATTCGGAAATTCAGAAATTCAAAAATTCGGAAATTTAGAAATTCGGAAGTTCAGAAGTTCAGAAATTCAGACCTTTAGAAATTCGTAAGTTCAGAAATTCAGAAATTCGGAAATTCGGAAGTTCAGAAATTCAAAAATTCGGAAATTTAGAAATTCGGAAATTTAGAAATTCGGAAGTTCAGAAGTTCAGAAATTCAGACCTTTAGAAATTCGGAAGTTCAGAAATTCAGAAATTCGGAAATTCGGAAGTTCAGAAATTCAAAAATTCGGAAATTTAGAAATTCGGAAGTTCGGAAGTTCAGAAATTCAGACCTTTAGAAATTCGTAAGTTCAGAAATTCAGAAATTCAGAAATTCAAAAATTCGGAAATTTAGAAATTCGGAAGTTCAGAAGTTCAGAAATTCAGACCTTTAGAAATTCGGAAGTTCAGAAATTCAGAAATTCGGAAATTCGGAAATTCAGAAATTCAAAAATTCGGAAATTTAGAAATTCGGAAGTTCGGAAGTTCAGAAATTCAGACCTTTAGAAATTCGTAAGTTCAGAAATTCAGAAATTCAGAAATTCAAAAATTCGGAAATTTAGAAATTCGGAAGTTCAGAAGTTCAGAAATTCAGACCTTTAGAAATTCGGAAGTTCAGAAATTCAGAAATTCAGAAATTCAAAAATTCGGAAATTTAGAAATTCGGAAGTTCAGAAGTTCAGAAATTCAGACCTTTAGAAATTCGGAAGTTCAGAAATTCAGAAATTCGGAAATTCGGAAATTCAGAAATTCAAAAATTCGGAAATTTAGAAATTCGGAAGTTCGGAAGTTCAGAAATTCAGACCTTTAGAAATTCGTAAGTTCAGAAATTCAGAAATTCAGAAATTCAAAAATTCGGAAATTTAGAAATTCGGAAGTTCAGAAGTTCAGAAATTCAGACCTTTAGAAATTCGTAAGTTCAGAAATTCAGAAATTCAGAAATTCAAAAATTCGGAAATTTAGAAATTCGGAAGTTCAGAAGTTCAGAAATTCAGACCTTTAGAAATTCGGAAGTTCAGAAATTCAGAAATTCGGAAATTCGGAAATTCGGAAATTCAGAAATTCAAAAATTCGGAAATTTAGAAATTCGGAAGTTCAGAAGTTCAGAAATTCAGACCTTTAGAAATTCGTAAGTTCAGAAATTCGGAAATTCAGAAATTCAAAAATTCGGAAATTTAGAAATTCGGAAGTTCAGAAGTTCAGAAATTCAGACCTTTAGAAATTCGGAAGTTCAGAAATTCAGAAATTCAGAAATTCAGAAATTCAAAAATTCGGAAATTTAGAAATTCGGAAGTTCAGAAGTTCAGAAATTCGGAAATTCGGAAGTTCAGAAATTCAAAAATTCGGAAATTTAGAAATTCGGAAGTTCGGAAGTTCAGAAATTCAGACCTTTAGAAATTCGGAAGTTCAGAAATTCAGAAATTCGGAAATTCGGAAGTTCAGAAATTCAAAAATTCGGAAATTTAGAAATTCGGAAGTTCGGAAGTTCAGAAATTCAGACCTTTAGAAATTCGTAAGTTCAGAAATTCAGAAATTCAGAAATTCAAAAATTCGGAAATTCAAAAATTCGGAAATTTAGAAATTCGGAAGTTCGGAAGTTCAGAAATTCAGACCTTTAGAAATTCGTAAGTTCAGAAATTCAGAAATTCAGAAATTCAAAAATTCGGAAATTTAGAAATTCGGAAGTTCAGAAGTTCAGAAATTCAGACCTTTAGAAATTCGGAAGTTCAGAAATTCAGAAATTCGGAAATTCGGAAATTCAAAAATTCGGAAATTTAGAAATTCGGAAGTTCGGAAGTTCAGAAATTCAGACCTTTAGAAATTCGGAAGTTCAGAAATTCAGAAATTCAAAAATTCGGAAATTCAAAAATTCGGAAATTTAGAAATTCGGAAGTTCAGAAGTTCAGAAATTCAGACCTTTAGAAATTCGTAAGTTCAGAAATTCAGAAATTCAGAAATTCAAAAATTCGGAAATTTAGAAATCGGAAGTTCAGAAGTTCAGAAATTCAGACCTTTAGAAATTCGGAAGTTCAGAAATTCAGAAATTCGGAAATTCGGAAATTCAAAAATTCGGAAATTTAGAAATTCGGAAGTTCGGAAGTTCAGAAATTCAGACCTTTAGAAATTCGGAAGTTCAGAAATTCAGAAATTCAAAAATTCGGAAATTCAAAAATTCGGAAATTTAGAAATTCGGAAGTTCGGAAGTTCAGAAATTCAGACCTTTAGAAATTCGTAAGTTCAGAAATTCAGAAATTCAGAAATTCAAAAATTCGGAAATTCAAAAATTCGGAAATTTAGAAATTCGGAAGTTCGGAAGTTCAGAAATTCAGACCTTTAGAAATTCGGAAGTTCAGAAATTCAGAAATTCAAAAATTCGGAAATTCAAAAATTCGGAAATTTAGAAATTCGGAAGTTCGGAAGTTCAGAAATTCAGACCTTTAGAAATTCGTAAGTTCAGAAATTCAGAAATTCAGAAATTCAAAAATTCGGAAATTTAGAAATTCGGAAGTTCAGAAGTTCAGAAATTCAGAAATTCAGAAATTCAGAAATTCAGAAATTCAGAAATTCAGAAATTCCAAAATTCGGAAATTTAGAAATTCGGAAGTTCAGAAGTTCAGAAATTCAGACCTTTAGAAATTCGGAAGTTCAGAAATTCAGAAATTCGGAAGTTCAGAAATTCAAAAATTCGGAAATTTAAAAATTCGGAAGTTCAGAAGTTCAGAAATTCAGACCTTTAGAAATTCGGAAGTTCAGAAATTCAGAAATTCAGAAATTCAAAAAATCGGAAATTCAGAAATTCAAAAATTCGGAAACTTAGGAATTCAGAAACTCAAGCTTTTTTTTTGAAATAAAGTTTTTGAAATTAGAAAAATTAAAATTTATGTGTGTTTGTGTGTCCAGATGTCCTCTTCTTTACCTGTAATTCGATCCTCTTCGGGTTCATTATCAGCATTGAACAATGGATAATCATTATAACGAATCGAATCTTCTGGAGCTCCCAAATTCATTTCATCGATCCAATCATTCCAAAATTTTAAGTCCGATTCAGGAGCGGTGAATTGCATCTGCAAAGAATATTTAAAATATGAAATTTCACAGTTTCTTGGAATCCCTGAATCCGTTTTTGTTTTGTTTTCAAAGCTTTCAAATCTTACATTTTCCTTATGTTTGTTATTCAAGACATGATTGAAAGCATCGAGTTGTGTGTTACAAACTACCGTATTCTTCTCCGAACTACAGTAACCGCATTTCCAATTCGCGAATTTAGAATTTGCAGTTTTTATTCCAACAACCGTCAATTTGTGCTTTATGTCTCTATAGAAATCTTGCAATTCGTCTTCTGAAATTTAGTAAGATTCGCAGGATTGTTGTGGTTACTGTAGTTTCCCTACTTCCAATCATCTCCAAACGATCCGTGGTGAGTGGCGGATCCATTAGTGCCACACAAGGATTGTTTCCTGAAATTCCGAGATTTTGGGATACAGGAATTCTCAGATTCTGGAACTTTGAGAACTTGAGAATTTTGAGAATCTGAGATTCTGTGATTCTGATATTCAGAGATTTGGAAAAATGAAAAAAAATTGAAAGCTGAGAAAAATTAGAAATTCAGAGTCTGTATTTATGATTTTTGAATTTCAGACATTCCAAAAATTATGAAAAAAATAGAAAACATTTTTTGGGGACTACTGTAGTTTTCTTACTTCCAATCATCAATTTTTCAGTTTCTGTGTGTCTCTGGGTCCGGATGTCCTCGCCTCCTAATTCAATATCATGATCAACTTCTTTTTCACAAGCTCCGCCCACTTTTTCCAAAACTTCTTCTGGCTTCTTCTCAGATGTGGGCGGAGTCGACACTTTTCTGACTCCAAAAGCTCCGCCCACTTTTTGGGGGACGCTTTTTTGCTCTTTTTCAGTGTCATTTCTTTTTGCTTCAAAAGCTCCGCCCACTTTTTTCGGGGGTGGTACTGTAGACGGCCCCGCCCTTTCTTCATCAGAATCCGACGACGAATAATCAGAATCCAGAAGTTTTGAAGCACGTCGAAATGGATGCTCACTTCCGTAGAGAAAAATTAGGGAACCTGAAAAAAATTGAATTTGAAGAAAACGCGCTCTATTGGACTCTCTTACTAATTTTGAATGCTTTCGAATCGCCGTTAGAATTGAAAATGCGAACGGTGTCGTCTGGAGTGACGAATCCAGAAGCATACCAGGATTCTAGATCTTCCAGAAGAATGTAGCTGAAATTTTAGAATTTTTTCAAAAAATCAATTTTTTGAATTTTCAGAATTTCCACAATTTTCAGATAATTTTTTTTCTCTAATTTTTGAATTATCAAATTTTTGGTTTTTTTTTATTTTTCGAATTTTTTAGAAAACCTGAAATTCCAGATTTTCGAATTTTTAGAAATTAAGTTTTTGATTTCTTTTTTTTCAAATTTTTTCAAATTGCAAACTTCGCTCCATTGCCAATTTTTTAAAATTTTATATATTTTTTCTTTAAAAAACCTATTTTCTACTCGAAAAATTCGCATTTTTAAAGATTTTTTTCCAATTTATCTTTTAAAAAAACCAAAAACGCACCCATTCCGGACCATATATCTGGTCCCTTCTCGTGCCATTTCGCTGCCAGAATTACCCTGAAAATCACAAAAATTCTTAAAACCTTTTTCCAAACTTTTTCCGAGCGAAAAAACCGTTTATTTGCTCGAAAAACGGGTCATTTTGATGCGTTGCACATGTCAAATCACTTGTTTGTGTGCCGTCGGGTGCGTCGCGTGCGCGTTGCGGCTCAATAAAATCTTTTATTTTCCATCAATTTTAGGTGATTTCAGCTCGTTGTTCGCCGAATTTTCGGTCAAAATATACATAAAAATGGAGGCAAATTCAAATTCTACAATATTTACAAAAAAAAAGCGGGTAAAACAACAAAATTATCGGCGAAATTCACATTCTCGAGAAAATGGCGACGTATCCCTTGATGGCAAGCGGACAGGCGATGTCCGAGTAGATGCACATAGAAATGAAGCCGAGAAACATGATGATACTGGCCTGAAACAAAGAAAATTCTAGATTTTTCAAATTTTTCGCGAAAAAACAAAGACCTGAACGAGATAAATCACAAGAGAGTCGATGGTGTAGAGATCGGGAAGCTCGGGAAAATAGTTTTGAAGAAGAATGAGCACTGGGAAGCGGGAAGAATCGAGCCAATCGAGACGGCGATGATTAGAACGGCTGCCAAGTAGTGGTTCATTTTTGGATTAAAATATTGAAATTTCGGAGATTTTTCGATTCAAAAAGCTGAAAATTTAGCTTTTTTTCGAAGAAAAAGTGAGAAAAAATTTCAAAAAATGCTACATTTTTTTTTCGAAAAATTTGCATTTTAAAAGATTTTTTTTTGAATTTTTACCTTTTCTCTCCGATACTTTTCTCCTCGTCCCAACCTGGAAAAAAGCCTAAATTCAGCAAAAAATTCAGAAGAAATATTTCAGAATTTAACCAAAAAGTGAGAAAATTGGGAATTTTTACAAAAAACATTTCATAAAAATCTCTAAAATTCACACGATGAGCAATTATAGAACATAAGGGGCGGGGCCTAAAAAATAAAGGGAATGTGTTACACAAAAAGGAAAATCGATTTTTCTGAAAAATCTGAAAAATCAAAATTTCCAAATCTAAACATGTCTTATAAAATGCAGCAGAAATGGCACCATCTATAAAAAAATTTGAGAAAAAAGAAGGATTTAAAAAAGGAAATAATTCTACACGAATTCTCAACTTTTATTCGTTACCTACAAAAATGGGGTAAAAAGGGCGGGAAATTCAAATTTTTGAATAAAATAGGCGGGGTTTTCTAATAGTTAACACTCTTCTTGATAGCATCAAAGACACGATGAACGGTTGGAAGATAGAATGGCTATGAACATGCGGGAATGGAGTGTCGAATCCGGCGACACGCTCGATTGGTGATTCCAGATTCAGGAAGCAGCGTTTCTGAAACAACAAAAGTGATAAGATTAGATAAGGCAATTTTCAGAGAGTGATAAGATAGATTGCTGACATTGTTTTCTCGCTTTTTTCGTCATTTTGACTAGGTGGGCTAACATTTGCAAGCTAGGCCACCACTTCAAAATGCCCTAACATGACCCTGGTGTGTTTTCCAGGTCTTCTTGAAGTGGTGGCCTAACTTTTGCAAGTTTGGTTNTCTAGGCCACCGCTTCAAAATGGCATAAAAATGACTTAACATGACCCTGGTGCGTTATCCAAGTCATCTAGAAAGGAATCGCTGGTTTCGGTATCGGAGTGGCTGCCGCTGGAGCAACGGCGATCGCCGAGATTCAGTTTGGAGACTACATTTTCCCCGCTTATGATCAGGTAAAAAATGTCTTGGTAGCAGCGAAAATTGACCCGAAAGGAGCATTTTTCGAGCTTAAACTATTCAAAAATCATTAGAATCGACTGTTTTCATCCTAAAATGTGACTGAAATTGGTTGGAAATTGATGTTGCTGTCTATAAATAGTCGAAAATTGGCTTAAAAATGACGTTTATCAACCTAAAATTGGCTGAAATTCGTTTAAAAACATCAATTTTTCGGATTTTTCAAATTTTTTTCCAAGAAAACTACAGTAATCTCAAAAAAGCTATCGTTGATTTCGCCTGAAGTAACTACAGTGTCTACATCTGAACTACAGTATGTTTCTGACGAATTTCGTGTAATTTCAAAACTACAGTAATCCCCCTACAGTAACCCCCCTACAGTAATCTCCTGAACCCGATGAAATATCCCACATACAGTAGTCTTCTACAGTAACCCATAGTCTAGATATCTATAGAAAACCCCGTTTCCAACTACAGTAATCCTTCCCGCGAAATTCAATTTTTCCCAATTTTGCAGCTCGTCAACGAGGCCGCCAAATTTCGCTACCGATCCGGAAACCAGTTCGATTGTGGAAAACTGACGGTCCGAACGACGTGGGGTGCCGTCGGACACGGTGCACTCTATCATTCGCAGAGTCCAGAAGCCAATTTCACGCATACGCCTGGATTGAAGGTGAGCAATCGAAAATGACAGTAATCCCCTCGAAAATTGAAGTAAAAATCTAAAAATCGACAATAAATGGCCCGAAAATAAGGCAAAAATATGCCAAAAATTATGCGCAAAGTAGGTTTGAAATATGCCAGAAAATAGGCTGAAAATAGGCCAAAAACAAGCCAAATTTTGATTAAAAACGAGCCAGAAATAGATCGAAAAATGGCCCAAGTATAAATGGAATTCAGGCCAAAAATAGGCCGAAAAATGAGCCTGTAATATGTCCGAAATTGGGCCAAAAATAGTGCAAAAAAAGTAGGCGAAAAAAATAAGCTGAAAGTAGGCCGAATCTAGACAAAAAACGACAGGAAATAAGGCCAGAAATAGACTGAAAGTTTGACAAAAATAGGCTGAAAATAGGCCTGAAATCGACTAAAAAATTAGGCAAAAATAAACGGAAAATGGACTAAAAAATAAGGCCGAAAATAGATCGGAAAATAGGCCGAAAATAGGCCAAAAACGGGCCATGAATATGCCTAAAATCCCTGATTTCCAGCTCGTCGTGCCACGTGGCCCAATCCAAGCGAAAGGACTGCTGCTCTCGTGCATCCGCGACCCGAACCCATGCATCTTCTTCGAGCCAAAAATCCTGTATCGCCTGGCGGCTGAAGACGTGCCGACTGGGGACTACACGATTCCATTGGGACAGGCTGAAACCGTACGCACTGGAAACGATTTGACACTGGTCGCATGGGGAACCCAAGTGCACGTGGCACTCGAAGCGGCTCAAATGGCAAAAGACAAGTTGAGCGCCGATGTGGAGGTGATCGATTTGCAGACGATTCAACCGTGGGACGAGGATCATGTTGTGGAGGTATGAACTACGATTTTCAGCGATTTTGGCGCTGAAATTGGTGCCGAAAATTGAGCAAAGGCTCGAAATTCTCAAATTTTGAGCCAATTTTAATTTTGCAGAGTGTCCAAAAGACTGGACGCCTCATCGTCACCCACGAAGCACCCATTTCGTCTGGATTCGGAGCAGAGATTGCGTCGACTGTTCAGGTAGGAGACATCGGGATGCGCAGGACACACAGAATTGTTAAAAATCGATTTTTGATCATTTTGGTTT
>NC_013489.2:549303-550810 GCF_000004555.2 Caenorhabditis briggsae
CTGATATCTCGCCACTGTGGTGGAATTCTCAATCCAGGCGTATGCGTGAAATTGGCTTCTGGACTCTGCGAATGATAGAGTGCACCGTGTCCGACGGCACCCCACGTCGTTCGGACCGTCAGTTTTCCACAATCGAACTGGTTTCCGGATCGGTAGCGAAATTTGGCGGCCTCGTTGACGAGCTGCAAAATTGGGAAAAATTGAATTTCGCGGGAAGGATTACTGTAGTTGGAAACGGGGTTTTCTATAGATATCTAGACTATGGGTTACTGTAGAAGACTACTGTATGTGGGATATTTCATCGGGTTCAGGAGATTACTGTAGGGGGGTTACTGTAGGGGGATTACTGTAGTTTTGAAATTACACGAAATTCGTCAGAAACATACTGTAGTTCAGATGTAGACACTGTAGTTACTTCAGGCGAAATCAACGATAGCTTTTTTGAGATTACTGTAGTTTTCTTGGAAAAAAATTTGAAAAATCCGAAAAATTGATGTTTTTAAACGAATTTCAGCCAATTTTAGGTTGATAAACGTCATTTTTAAGCCAATTTTCGACTATTTATAGACAGCAACATCAATTTCCAACCAATTTCAGTCACATTTTAGGATGAAAACAGTCGATTCTAATGATTTTTGAATAGTTTAAGCTCGAAAAATGCTCCTTTCGGGTCAATTTTCGCTGCTACCAAGACATTTTTTACCTGATCATAAGCGGGGAAAATGTAGTCTCCAAACTGAATCTCGGCGATCGCCGTTGCTCCAGCGGCAGCCACTCCGATACCGAAACCAGCGATTCCTTGCTCGCAGAGTGGGGTGTTGAACACACGATCCTTGCCGAATTTCTTCTGAAAAACTTGACGGGAAATTTTCAGCGGGAATTTGAATTTTCTAGGTAATTCCAGAAATTTCAGCAAAAAATCTCAAATTTTCCAGCTCAAAATGCGGCGTTTCGGACTCAATTTTGAACTTTTTGTCTCCAAAATTCAATTTTTATAGTTCAAATTTATGGGTTTCGAGCCAAAAAATTCCAATTTTCTAGCTGAAAATTAGACTCATTTCGAGCCAAAATAGACCCAAAAATTGCTGAAAATAACGATGATTTTTTGGCTCACAAATTCAATTTTTCGATCCAAAATTCTCCATTTTTCATCTAAGAATCTCTAATTCTCGATTTACCTGAAGATCCAAACTGCATCTGAAGACACCTCCGAACGCGACGTCTTCACCGAACAGCACCGCCGAATCGTCAGTTTCCATCGCGATGCGCATCGCCTCGTTCACCGACTGCATCAGATTCATTTTCGTCTTTTCCATGGACTGAAAATTTAGGAATTTTAAGATTTTTTGGTTAGAAAAATGGAATATTCTAGATGATTTTTAGGCCAGTTTCAGCTTTTTTTTTGTGATTTTTGGATCGAAAATAGCCATCTTCCAGCTGAAATTTTATGATTTTTGGCATTTTTGGATTGGAAATCATCTCTTTTTTTTTCAATTTTTAAGCTCTA
>NC_013489.2:550927-574696 GCF_000004555.2 Caenorhabditis briggsae
CATTTCGAGCCAAAATAGACCCAAAAATTGCTGAAAATAACGATGATTTTTTGGCTCACAAATTCAATTTTTCGATCCAAAATTCTCCATTTTTCATCTAAGAATCTCTAATTCTCGATTTACTTGAAGATCCAAACTGCATCTGAAGACACTTCCGAACGCGACGTATTCACCGAACAGCACCGCCGAATCGTCAGTTTCCATCGCGATGCGCATCGCATCGTTCACCGACTGCATCAGATTCATTTTCGTCTTTTCCATGGACTGAAAATTTAGGAATTTTAAGATTTTTTGGTTAGAAAAATGGAATATTCTAGATGATTTTTAGGCCAGTTTCAGCTTTTTTTTTGTGATTTTTGGATCGAAAATAGGCCATCTTCCAGCTGAAATTTTATGATTTTTGGCATTTTTGGATTGGAAATCATCTCTTTTTTTTTCAATTTTTAAGCTCTAACTTTGACATTTTTGAGTCTTTTTAAGCCGAATTTCAGATTTTTCGAGTTTTTTTGATTTGAAAAATCACTAAAATTTGTCATTTTTCGCAGCCAAAAATAGCTGAATTTTTTGTCGATTTTTTTCAGATTTTCTAAAAATTCGAATTTTGGATTTGAAAAAAAATTAAAATTGATCATTTTTTCGTTTTTGGATCATTTTCAACCGATTTTTCTCTAATTTTCGTCTTTTCCATGACTGAAAATTGGGGATTTTTTGGGTGGAAAATGGATTTTCAGACTTGAAAAAACTTCAAAATCTGGCTGAAAATTCGACTATTTTTGACTAGAAAAACGACATTTTTGGGGGTGATTTTTGCGATTTTTCGAGTTTTTCAAGTCGAAAAATCACTGAAATCTGTCATTTTTTGGCCGATTTTTCTTTTTTGACAAACTATTTTTTGGCATTAATTTAAGCTCAAAACGATCCGAAATTAGCTCTTTTTAGGTCATTTTCAACCGATTTTTCTTATTTTTCATCGCATTTTTACCTGGAGAGCAGAGCTCTAAATTTGACATTTTTGGGTCATTTTCTGCGCCGAATTTCAGACTTTTAGGTTTTTTTTTAATTGAAAAATCACTAAAATTTGTCATTTAGGAGTCAAAAAAAGCTGAATTTTTTGTCGATTTTTTAAGTTTTTCTAAAAAATTCGAATTTCGGAATTGAATCATTTTTTTTCCATTGACTGCAAATTTGGCGAATTTTAGGATTTTTTGATTAGACAAAAATATAATTTTCCAGATGATTTTTGGCGATTTTTAGGTCAATTTTCTGTAATTTTTGAGACAAAAATAGCCATTGTCAGAGCTAAAATTTCACCCGAAAATTGATAATTTCCAGTTTAAATTTGATGATTTTCGGCATTTTTCGGTTGGAAATTAACAATTTTTACCAACTTTTAAGGATCAAATTTGTCTTATTTCGGGGTATTTTTCGCTGTTTTTTTTCGAAATTTTTTTTTGTCGAAAATCACTGAAATCTGTTATTTTTGGAGTCAAAAATAGCTTAATTTTTTTGTCGATTTGCTTAAAAATTTGAATATTGGATTTGAAGAAAAATTGAATTGATCATTTTTTCGCTTTTTTTTTCTGTCATATTTAGCTGGTTTTTTAGGTCATTTTCAACCGATTTTTCTCTAATTTTCGTCTTTTCCATGGACTCAAAATTGGGGATTTTTTGGGTGGAAAATGGATTTTCAGACTTGAAAAAACTTCAAAATCTGGCTGAAAATTCGACTATTTTCGACGAGAAAAATGGCATTTTTTGGGGGTGATTTTTGCGATTTTTCGAATTTTTCAATCACTAAAATCTGTCATTTTTGGATCATTTTAGATCATTTTTTGGCCGATTTTTCTTTTTTTTTGGCATTAATTTCAGCTCAAAATGATCCGAAATTAGCTCGTTCTAGATCATTTTCAACCGATTTTTCTCATTTTTCATAGTATTTTTTACCTGAAGAGCAGCTGGAAGTGTCTGTGATGGCTGGAATGTGAAATGGGCTTTTCCACGAATTTGTTGTTGAGATATACGACATTTCGACAACACACTGACGGCTCGGCTACTCATTTTTGGCGCCTGAGAATTTGGGATATTTTGGGAAAAATTCCGGGAAAAGGAGATTTAGAGCGGCGAGAGAACATTGTGTGCATCGTCGTGAAATGTGGCTTTTCAGATCGAAAACTAGATTTTTTGGCCGTTTTTTTCGGGGATTTTGCGTGATTTTTAGAAGGGAAAATTCGTAATTTTTCAGGTTTTTCAGGTCAAAATCTATGGAAAATTTGATTTTTTTTAAAAGTTTTTAGATCAGAAATTTTCAATTTTTCGGTTTCAAAAATGCGAATTTTTCAGACCTAATTGATAGTTTAAGAATCGAAAAATCGATTCTCGAAAAAGCCAAAAATCTGCAATTTTTGGGAAAAAATTGAGAAATTCGCAGAGAAAACCGACAATTTGTGATTCTGGGGGTCGAAAATTCGCAATTTTTATCAGAAAATTATAATTTTTGGGGTCAAAAATTCATATTTCTTGATTGGGGAAAATTCAAAAAACTGATTTTTGGGGTCAAAAATTTCGAATTTTTGACTTTAAAATCTCAATTTTTAAATTTCAAAATCCTAAAGTTCGGTTTCGAAAATTCCGGAAAAAAAACAGCAATTTTTCCAGATGTTTTCAAAAATTGTACGTTCAAAATTTCTAGATTTTTAGGAGCCAAAGAGCTACTTTCAACAAAGTTTGAAATTTTGAAACTTTTTTCAGAAAAATTACAATTTTTCCATCAAAAAATCTCCATATATCGTTTAAAAAATATATAGAAAAATCGCTAAAAACGATAATTTCGAAAAATTCAGATTTCGGGAAAAAAAACTTTCAAGGAATTTATAACGACAAAAAAACGAGCAAATAAGAAAAAGAAGAAAAAAGAGACAGACACCAAGGAGGGGAAGAAAAATAATCCAGTAATTGGGAAAAAAACTACCAGTTAGACACAAAAATAGGGGGAAAAACAAGGATTTTTAGCAATTTTTAGCAGGGAAAATGTGTGAGAAAACAGGAGAAAATCGGGGATATATAGGCCTGAAATTGGCTGAAAAATAG
Organism: Caenorhabditis briggsae; assembly: GCF_000004555.2. Lineage (NCBI taxonomy): Eukaryota > Metazoa > Nematoda > Chromadorea > Rhabditida > Rhabditidae > Caenorhabditis > Caenorhabditis briggsae. Next base: position 554,015 of record NC_013489.2, read on the forward strand.
GCAATTTCAGAGGGCAAACAGTGGGAAAATGAGCAAAAATTCGTTGAAAATGAGTCTAAAATTGCCTTTTTAAGCTGAAAATCTAGTCAAAAATAGGTCCAAAAATAGCCCAAAATCTAGATACATTTCCAATTAAAAATTCGGTCAAAACAGCCAAAAAATGCCAGAAAGTAGCAATTTTAATTGAAAAAAAAGAGGACAAACATCATCTTAAAATAGACTCAAATTCAACAAAAAATCGCTCAAAAACCCTCGAAAAATCGGCAAAAAAACGAAGGAAATCAATGTTTTTCAATCTTCTAATCCTCATCAGAATCCGAATCAAGGTCTCCAACGTCTTCGTCAATGTCGAATAGGTCCTCGTTGATGTCCATCTTGGCGACGGCTGCAAAGAAAAGAGTATTTTAGCGAAATTAGTTTTTTTTCTTTTATTTCTTCAGGTCTCTGGGGAGTCGGAGAGAGAGAGACGCAGACATCCCCCACGTGGCTTTTCTATTGGTTTTGTGGCGAAAAAAGAGATAGATAGGTGATTGTTAGGCTGAAAAATTGGAAAAACACTGAAAATTCAAATTTCAGATAGAAAAATAACGAAAAAAATAGGGAAAACTGAAATTGGCTAGACTGAAATTGGAAGATTTCTTCGCCATTTTCAGACTTTTTTGGTTCGAAAATCCCATTTCACTGAATTTTCTGTAATTTCCAGCCTGAAAGTTGAAGTTTCAGGCATCAAAAATGGAAAAAAAAAGCGAATTTTCTTCGTCCAAAATCCAGAAAAATAGGAAAAAAAGGCAGTTTTTACATAGAAATTCGAAATTCCCGCCAGAAAATGATGAATTTTAAGCGATTTTCAGTCTTTTTCAGCACCTGAAATCGATTTTTCTGACTTTTTATCCTGCAAAAAAAACGGATAGCTGACAAAAATGAAACATCCCCATCACAGACAGGAGAGAGAAGAGAGACACAAGTGATGTCTGATCTATGGCTTTTGTGTTTGGTGATGATGAAGAGATAGGGGAGTGATAAGAGATTCAGAGAGAAAAAAGGACAGATGGACAGCTAGATGAAAAGAACAGCACCACGTGGAATTTTTTCTGTGTGCTGGGGATCGAAAATACCGTAGAACCTGTATCAGAAGGGCCCCTCTAATTGAAGCGCCCCTCTATTTGAAGGCCCCCCCCCCCCCTAGGGACCTTACAAAAAATTGAACGGGCCGGCCCTTCTAAAACAGGTTTTACGGTAAATGATTTTTCAGTGATAAAATGCCATTCTAGGAGTCAAAATTCAGATTTTTCAGCCAAATTGTCAGCTTCAAAGGGACAAACAAACCTCCAGCGACCGAGGAAACAGCGGCCGTGGAATTGCTCATCTGATTCGTCAGCTCGTCGTCCATTCCGTCGAATTTGAAGAAGTTGGCGTCGATTTCGAACACCTTCTCGTTTTCCTGGAAAAAAGAGATCATTTTTGAGAAAGATTGATTTTAGTCTATTTTCCAGCCAATTTACCTCGCTCTCTGTGAAAGATATCAAATAGTTGTCAACTGATAAAGTATTCCTGATATTAAGATAAACATTTTATCAGTTTGCTACTTTTTGATATCTTTCACAGAAAACGAGATACCGTAAAACCTGTATTAGAAGGGCCCCTTTAATAGAAAGGCCCCTCTAATAGAAGCACTCTATTTTTCGGTGGAAATCTTGCGAAATTTTTGTGAAATTGGCAGATTTCATGAATTTTGAACGTAACTTCGTCGAACTTTTCCTTGCAAAACTTCGGAAGAACTGCCCGGAAAAATAGAAGGGCCCCCTCTAATTGAAGGGCCCTCCGGAGGTACCTTGGAACAATAGAAGGGCCGGCCCTTCTAATACAGGTTTTACGGTATATGGGCTCGAGGTCTACGGTTAGGGGGCTCTTCTATTAGAGGTGTTTAGTTTTTGACTTGGAAAAATCTCAATTTTCCATAGAAAACTCGAATTTTTCAATGGTCAGCGCGGAGAAAATCCTATTAAATTAGGAAAAAACTCACATCAACCTCCTCCTTCTCCATCTCAATATCTCCGGCTTCGTCGTCGTCGTTGTTGATGAGATTCGCGTCGAACAGGAACAAATCACGTCCCGACATTCCGTTCTGGAAGAGAAATATGGTTTTTGGATGAAAAATTCAATTTCAGCGCATTTTTTAGGGTTCCCAACTAGTGAAAACTAGTGAAAAAACCCCCAGAAAATCATATTTTTTCACATCAACTCACATGTTTTCCAGACTTGATTTTCTCTTTTTTCGCCTTCAAATCCGCCTCCTCCTTCTCTTTTCTCTCCTTCAGCTTCTTCTTCTTCCATGCGACGAACGTTTGAAGTGTCAGTTTTGTGAGGTCCTTCGAGTTCAGTGCGGCTCGCTGAAAATGAGCAATTTTTCGATTTTGAGCCAGTTTTCAAAGTTTCCGGTGTAAAATTGACTTAAAAAAAAGCAAATTTCGAGAGAAAAATTCTATAAAATTTGGTGAAAAATGGCAAATTTAGGCTTAAAACTAGTTGAATAAGGATCCAAAAAGTGAAACTTTCCTACTGATTTCTAAGATTTCTAAGCTAATTTTTCGGAGTTTCTGATGGATTTTCAATGGTAATTTCAGCCCTTTTTTCTCACTATTTCCATAAATCTTTCTCCGAAAAATAGGCTCAAAAAAGCGATTTTCGGTGATTTTTACGGATTTTCCAGTAATTTTTTTGCCGATTTCAGCCAATTTTCCCTGAAAATCGCACCTCCTTCTCAACCAACTCCTCAATACTAATCTCATCCTCTTTCTGTGCTTCCATCGCTTTTCGGTCCTTCTTCAGCACGTATCCTTCTGGCAGACAATGACGATATTGGCACTTGTCACCACCGTTTGGACACTCCCAGAACCATCCGTACTTGTTGTTTTCGACGGCTTCCAGGAAGTATTTGCACACCTGGAAACGGTTTTTAACATATTTTGGTACTTTTTCCTGGTTTTTCAATGCGAAAATCATCAAAAAATCCCTTACAATATCGATAACATGTCCTCCTTTGTTCTTCTTGTTCACCACCTCATCCAGCTTCTCCTTGTCCCAATTCTCGTTAGTTTCTGTGAAAAATAATTGATTTTGGGAGTTTTTAAGCAATAATATGGCTGGAAAAAAGAGCTAGTTCGGCTCCAAATATGGTTAAATTGTCGATTTTTAGCTCTTTTTTTCAAGAAAATTCCAATATTTTCTAGCTAAAATCCTACTTACCATCCTTCTCAACCTCTCTGCTGTCTGCATACAAATTCTTCTTGGCCGTCTTCTGAGCCACAGCCAAATCGTGACTGAATTTGCACTTTGCCCCCTTTCCACACAATCCTTGCTTGAAGAAAACGCAGAGAAGCGACTTTGGATCGACATCCTTCGCAACTTTCTGCTCCACAGGCTTCAGAAGATTCTGAATGTCCAACAGCTCGTCCTTCTCTTTCTTCTTGGCGGCCTCCTGCTGCCGGACCAAGTCCATACGCGTGTTGTTGTTGCGGACCTGGAATTTTGTGAGAAATTAGGTCGTTATCTTTGAAATTAAGCTTCAAACCTGATTCTCAATTTGCGCCACAAATTTCTGATTCTTATTTCCCTTCTTGTTCTTCAAACCGAACGTTTTGTCCTCGATCACCTTCTCCTTCCGCTTGTTCTCCGCCTTTTTGCTCGGTGCTTGTTTCGGAGGCATTTTCAGTTGAGTTTTCTGAAATTTTGACATGAAACTATTTTTGAAAAGCCATTTTTCAGCAAAAAAGTTACACCCCTAAAACTGATCAAATCTCATGAAACGGGTCATCAAATCAACTTTGTATAACTTTTATTCAATTTCTAGGTCATGATTTCATATTATTACAGCAAAAAATCAATGAAAAACTAGCTGAAAACCTTTAAAAAATCGGTCGAAAATGTGTTTATTTTTACAAAAAATTATTCACAAGAAATGCGTCAACAACCCGAATAATGCGCCAGAAATCGCAGCATGGCGCAATTCAATTTTGAGTTAAAATTTAGAGAAAAATCAATTTTTTTTCAGCGCCTTTACAGCATTTTTTCCAGTTTTTATTGAATTTTTCTAAAATTTTCAGATAATGTTCGGCAGTGTTCATCGGAATAGTGACCCCAACAACCCGAACACTCTCAACGGGCCCCGCGTTCCACAGGAAAATGAAGGACAACCGGTGAGCTTTGTTTTTGGCTGAAATTTTGTGCTTAAGACCGACAGTTTGTGACGAAAAGTATCTCAAAAAAAGCAGAAAAAATTGGGTTTTTTCCAGCTAAAAAATTTCAAATTTTCAGACAATCACAACTGGAATGTCTTGGGAAATGCGAGTCCAATCGTTTATCGGCCTGTTTATCCTTTCTATAATTGCCAGTTTTTGTGTGAGTGGTTTTTCGATTTTCTCAAAATTTCCACTCAAAAATCTCCAATTTTTTGTAGGGATCCTATCTGCTCCTTCTCACCAAAATCACTGGATTCTGCATTCTCACTTCGATCAGTGCTATCCTCTCCTTATCCTCTACGTGCTGTCTAATGGGTCCAATCGGCCAGCTAAAGAAAATGTTTGATAAATCTCGATGGATCGCTTCTTCTCTCTATATTTTGTTCATTTTTCTCACATTGATCTCTGGTTTAGTGTTAAAAAATGCCGTTTTGGCGATTATTTGTACTGCTGGACAGTATATTGCAATGGCATGGTACTCTCTGTCGTATATTCCATATGCACGCGAGGCTGTTGCCAAGATTTTCTGCTGAAAAATTTTGCTGAAAATTCTCAAAAAATTCAGCGAAAATCATTAATTTTGAACAATTTTCTGTATAAATTTCCCCTTATTTTCAGTCAAATTTTGTTTTTTTCCCCTTCAGAATTTTCTAGAATTTCAATTTTTCCCTCTGATTCTCTCTCCGCCCCGGTTGTGCTGCCCCCTCTTCCCTACTACTTATCATGTGATTTTCTCCCCTTTTTTTTCTCTAATTTTCAAAAATGATTACTCAGAAAGTTCGCTCTATTGAGAATTTTGATTTTCACCTCCACGACCCCCCATTCGAATTGCCAATCCAATCCTTTGCTTAATATTATTTGCATTATTCGTTTTTTTTTTTGAAATATTTTTATTATTTTTGGTGCAAAAGAAATTTTTGTCATTGATTTTCGTCATTGAAAATGAGATTTTTTGAATTTTCAAAAATTCCGGTTTGGGAATTTTTTTGGCTTTGCGAATTTCGGAATTATAGAGCTTCAACATTTTCAGCGAGATTCGACATTTTCGATTTATAAAATCTGAAACTCTCTGAATCTTTACATTTCCAAAAAGTTGATTGTTTCTAATTTTCAGAATTTTCCGAGTTTTTGATTTTCTCGTTTTTGAAGTTTCCAATTTTCGAAATTTTCAAAGAGATTCAGAATCTTAAATTTTCAGAATTTTTAGCAAAATTCCAATTTTTTGAATTTCAAATCTCAAATTTTAGGATTTTTAGATTTGTGGAATTTTAAAATCTCAAGTTTTCAGAATTTTTAATTTTCCGAGTTTTAGGATTTTCATTTTAAAAAAAATCTCCAATTTTCAAACAAATCAAGATTTTCAAATTTTTACGGTTTCCCGTTTTCGAATTTTCAGAAAAATATTTTTGCAAAAAAAATTCTGATTTTCCCGTTTTCAGAATTTTCAGAGTCTCCGAATCTAAGAATTTCAGAATTATAGAATCTCAAATTTTCAAAAAAAAAACTTGTTTTCAGCTTTTCTGAATATTTTGATTTTTAAAAGATTTTCAGAATCTCTAAATTTCATAACTTTAAAAATTTCCCAATTCTCAAATTCCTCATTTTCCAAATTTCCTTCTTCCTCTGCGTCTCTACACCTCTCTATTGCAACACAACGAAAAACTGCATATAGACGCCCCCCCCCCTTTTCTCTGCGTCTCTTCTTCTCTCTCTCTCTCTCTCGTCAATATTTGGCTCTTTTTAAAGATTTTTTATTGATTTTCAATTCTAATTTCCAATGTTTTTTTTTAGTTTGAAAGAATAATTGTTTGTCTTTTAAACGTCTTTTAAAGAAGACACAAATTCTTAATAATCTTCAAAAAATGTCAGATTTCCAAGAAATCCAAAAGATGAACCCAATTGTGGATCAGCTCGTTGATATGGGATTCGCTCCAGAGACGGCCAGCGCTGCGGCGGGAAATAATCGCAATTTGAATCAGGTACAGTAATCCTAGAATCTCGTCCAAAATTCACTGTCCCAGCTCTTCTGAGAGGCGAGATACTGCGATTTGAAGAGGTTTTCGAAGAGACACAGACAGTTAGAGTGTCTCGTTGTCTGCGTCTCTAGCTTCCTACACTTCAAAGTCCTATATCTCGGCTGGAAAGTGTGCTAGAAAAGTGAAAATTAGACAGAAATGAGTCTCGGAATATAAATCCTAAAAATCTAATTTCTCAGGCTCTCAACTTCATCGAAGTCGGTGGAGAAGGATTCGATGTTGATGCTTCAGAAGCCACGTCATCTGCTGCTGACGCCGCTTCGGCACTCAACAATGCTCTTCCAGCAGTGGCCACTGGATTCAAGTGTGAACAGTGAGTTTGGAGCTCAATTATCTCGGCTGATATAAAAGATATCAAAAAGTTGTTAATTAGTAAAATATTGGTGATATTATGATAAGCATTTTATAAGTTGACAACTTTTTTATATCTCTTATAGCAACCGAGATAACTGATTTCAAAGTTGACTGGTCATAAGCTCTAACAGGCTGTCACCCTATACTTGTACCTTTGAGCTTAATTATAATACCTCGCCTCCCATAAGAGATATCGAAATTTTGTAAACTATCTCGGTTGCATTGAAAGATATCAAAAAGTGGTTAACTAATAAAATGTTTGTCGTATTACGGTAAACATTTTATCAGTAAACATTTTATAAACTTTTTATCAAGTGAGGCATGAGCTACGCGGTGTCGATGGCTAGCCGACAGCGACCGCGTAGTGCGGCCCAGTCAAATTTTATATCAATTTGTAGCGATTTTCCAGGGCTACACGATACAACTTATCCCATTTTCCAGATGCAACCTATTCCTCCCCAATGACGAGCTAATGATGGCTCATGCCTCTGAAACCCAGCACTCCAAATTCTCCCAAGCCAATCCACCAAAACCACTAACAGAGGAGGAGAAAACTGCCAAAGCCAAAGAGATCGTAGAAAAGATTCGGTTGGCACAAGAGCTCAAGGATCAGAAGACGCCCTTGGTAGATCAAAAATCGATGGATCACAAAGAAGGAAAGCGACAGATGGAGGAGGATCAAGAGGAGAAGGATCGACGAATGAAGGAGTACGCAGAGATGAGACGTCGTCAGAAGGCAGAGGATGACGTGGATCGGAAGAAGATTCTGGAGCAGATTAAGCTGGATGCAGAGGAGAGGAGACAAAGAATGGGAAGGATTGAGGTGGTGAAGAAGGAGGTTCCAGTAATCCCAAAGGGTCCCGAGGAGGGGTGCACCATGTTGCAAATTCGATTGGCGGGAGGGAAAGTGGTGAAGCAGGAGTTTAAACAGGAAGAGAAGGTGAGTAGGGATGCTTAACAGTCTGAGAGGTCTAAGAATTCTTAGATTCCAAAGTAACAACACATCAGTATAAAATTTGGGCTGTTTGAGCTCAATTATCTCGGTTGCTATAAGAGATATCAAAAATCTGTCAACTGATAAATTATTTATCATAACATCAGCAATATTTATTAGTTGATTACTTTATGATATATCTTATATTAACCAAGTTAATTAAAGGAGGCGAGACAGCAAAAATTTCGGGGGACAGTTCGGGGGACGAAATCGCGCCGCGCTTATGTAAACAATCGGTCGTCAGGCGCCTTCGCGCCCCCGTAGCCCAGTCGGTAGCGGCGCTGTACCCCTGAGCTGCCTGTCATGAGTTCAACCCCTCATGGGGGTTTTCTATGCAAAATATCAGGAAAACTTTTTTTTGGTGTGTGGCCTCCTTTAAGCTCACAGAGCAAACATTTTCTTGCTAAAAATATGGGAATTTACGCGTGTCTTTGAGGCAATGTATCTTGGTTCTTGTGAAAGATATCTTTGAGAACAAAAATGTTTGCCTTGAAAGCAGCAACAATTCATTAGTTGACACATTTTTGATATCTCAAACAGGAAACCAGATAATTAGGTTCAAAGGAATCGATCTAATTAAGGAATTTGACAGATTTCAAAAGTGAAAATGCGATAATTATTTAAAAGTGAAAAATATAAAAATGTTGTGCATTGTGGCAAAAAACAATTGTTTTGAATTATATAATTTCGAAAACTACGTTAAATAATATAGACACCCACGACCCTCGATGTCCCATTGACCTCAGGGAAACTACTATAAAGGAAGAGAAAATGGAGAGAAGAATCAGTTCTGCCTTCTCTGGGCTCCAGAGAAGGTGACCCGGGGATCCGGGGATCGGATGCTGGATGCTTGAATCCTAAGTCCGGGTAACCTGGGTCCTGGATCCGGGTGATCTGGATTCGGGTGACCTGGATTCGGGTAGCCTGGATTCGGGTGGCCAGGTGACTTTGGTTCCTGGGTCCCTGGGTCCCTGGGTCCCTGGGTCCCTGGGTCCCTGGGTTCTCCTAAACTCTTAAAGTTCGAATTTGCTGATTCTCAGATTGATCTGATTTTTTGCAGCTCTCCACAGTTTACACCTGGATTGAAACCAACCATCCAGCAGCTCCTAAGTTCAGAATGATGACGCCATTCCCACGAAAAGAGTTTGCAGAGGAAGATATGGAAAAAACGCTTCAAGAGCTCAGTGAGTCAGCTGTTTTTTTTTAATTTTTTAAGAGTTGGAAGGAAGTTGTAGAGCTCAACAAGCTTTTTCAGCTGCGCGAGTCCACTAATTGACACAACCCACCAATATCCGATCTTCAGCTCTTTTTTTCTCGGAATACTGTATTTCAAAACTAGTGAAATTTTATATTTTCTTGAAGCCCTTTTCAATAGCTCTGCTTCAATATTTAAAACTCTTAAAAATATTAAGTTTGAGCAAAATTATGATCAATTTTCCAGAGCTCATCCCGTCGGCCAATATTGTCGTCGTGAGTGTTGCACCGCCGTCAGTTGAAGCTCCAGAGACTCCAGAATCCGATGAGGACGAATCCGATAAGGTGAATTCAGTTGAAGCGACAGAGAACGCTGAATTCAAATCTGATTAAAATAAAACACCCCCCCCCCCCACTTTTTTGTAAAAATCCAATCACGACCTAATCAATTTTTTTTTTTGTAAAAATGTAAAATGAGATTCTATGCAAAATTTATGCATTTTTGTTGTTGAACTTTGATTTGTAATCTGAAACCTGATTTGATAAATCGATATAAAGTAATGAGAAGACTATGGTAGTTTTACCACACAAAAAACACTGAAAATAGAGGAGGGATGAACTGAAAAAACGATATGAATTCCCAATTTTTACAGGTTCGAACATCGCGTCTTCCACAATTCTATAGCTTTCAACGGTGGATTTTAGTTTTACACGTCTACTTAAAGGTGGTGTGCGGTGAAAAATTGTATTGCTTTATTTTGTGCAGAAATCCATGTAGATCCCCATAAAAATAAAGAAAAAATTCAAAACAAATTCCTTCATTGAGAAAAACGGCATCGAAAAGTCAAAGTGGGAACCGGTGGCCTAGCGGCAAGGTATTATATTGTATTTGTACTTATTACGTAAAAAATACGTGGAAGAATAAAAAGAAAAAAGAATAAAAAAGAGAATAAATAGACAAAAAGGGACATGGTGACATAAAATTGATATTTCTTAACCTAGAAATGAATAATAGTGGATAATAACAAATCTTTTTCCGAACTTCTGACAGCAGCAGGCTTTTAGATCCGTTTGGATATCTTCAACTTCCAATTTCTTCTTAAAATAAATGATGTCTTTTAAACATTTCAAAATGTTTCTGTTAATTTCCTCCCAGGCGTATGAAACAACCTGACAAAAATCTGAGCAAACACTGAAAATCAATAAAAATTCGAATTTCGCGCGCTTTTACCGGAAGTTGGCCTAGAAAACTCACACCTGGCCGCTAGGCCACCGGTTCCCACTTTGACTTTTCGATGCCGTTTTTCTCAATGAAGGCATTTTTATTGAATTTTTTCGTTATTTTTATGGGGATCTACATGGATTTCTGCACAAAATAAAGCAATAAAAATTTTCACCGCACACCACCTTTAAGTAGAAGTAAACCGGGTCTTTGCGGCTCTTGCCATAGTTTCTTTTAGAATCAATATTTTTGGTCCAACTAAATCCGATATAATAGAACTCGACAAGCACTCCAAAATGATACAATTCAAAAAACGGTATCTCGCTTATGAGCAAAGTTACAGCCGAAATAAAACGATAATAACAACAGAACCGACCCGGCACAACCGGGCTCAGCCTCTTTATGCCTCGTAACTATGCTCAAAACCAAGATATGGTTTTTTAAATAAGATCATTTTGTAGTTCTCGTTAAGTTCTATTCTATCTAACTTAGTTGGTGCAAAAATATTTATTTTAAAAGAAACTACGGCAAGGCCCGCGAAGGCGCTGCAAAGTCACGGTTTACAAGTATGAGGAAGACAAAAACTAGGAGACAAATGGAAAGAAAATGAGAGAATGAGTATGTTCTGTAAACGAGCGAGCAAAGAAATCAATAGGCATTGATTGGTGATCAATGGGACAGGTTGTCTAATCTCACACCTTGCTCAATCAATCTCACCTCTCACAACCATAATTTCGCAACGTTGGCCAAATATATCTTTGTTCCTGTAAAAGATATTAAGACATTTTTAAGGCGAGAATGTTTGTCTTAATATCAGAATCATTTCATCAGTTGACACTTTTTTTATATCTTTTACAGGAAACAAGATAATTGGGTTCAAAGGAACGATATTTTGAAGAAGTTTCACAGATTTCAAAACTGAAAATTCAAGTTTATTTAAACGTGATGGAAAAAAAATTTCTTAACCCCCGTGACAAAAAATGCTTCGAAAGAAATTTGAAATTCTAGAAAAAAAAAACGACTACGTGAATTAGTTTAGAAACCATTGACCTTTAGGAGAGTAATATAAAGGTAGAGGGAAATGAAAGGAAGAATCAGTTCTCACCTTCTCTGGGCTCCAGAGAAGGTGACCCGGGGATCCTGGGTCCCAGGTCCTGGGTCCTGGGTCTTGGGTTCTGGGTACTGGCTCCCGGCAACCTGGATCCGGATAACCTGGATCCGCGTAATCTGGATCCAGGTGACCTGGATCCGGATAACCCGGATCTGGGTGACCCTGGCCGGGTGACCGGGATTCGGGTAACCTGGATCTGGGTGACCTGGATCCGGATAACCTGGATCCGGGCGACCCTGGCCGTGTAACCTGGATTCGGGTGACCTGGATTCGGGTGACCTGGATCCGGGTGACCTGTATCCGAGTGACAGTAGGTCTGGAACTGGGCTGCCTAGTTACCGATCACTTTTAAAATTTTGAAGGGTATAAAATATTCCTAGGTGTTCAGCTAATTACCGATTACTGAAAGACACCTGTTTTTTTCACTTTTTCAGTACAAAATGGGCAAAACGAAATTCACAGTTTTAGGATAGAAAAGATTTAATAATTTCCAGGAGTCAAAAATAATCATTATGCAAAAAAATGATTCGAAATTCAACAATCCGATTTCTGGCACAATTTCACAAGACTCATCACATCGTCCACATCAAACTGCTTCACTGGATGATGCTCACGGACCTGAACATTCAAAATTTTTCTGTGTTTCTGTTTATCCCGATGTCCACAAACCTTCTCAAAATGTTGCTCAGAAAAGAAATGAGGGAAGATATCAGTTGGTGTCGGAATCCATAAGTCACAGTAGATGCATCCGCCGAACTGCAAAAAACTTGAAAATTTAGGAATTTGGAAAACTCTAAAAATTACCCGTCTCAACAAAACTTCCTCATTTTCTCGAACCTTCTGCTCATCCACATTTGAAATCAAATTCAATTCTTTCTCGGTGAGTTTTTCGAAAACTAAAACAATTCTCATTAAAGCGAACTTGGCTCTTCTTTTTTAAACCTGGAATATATCTGTTCCCAATAATTGTTTTTAATCCACCGACGTAGTATTCTGCAGATTCTGATGGTTCAGAAGGTATCAAATTCGACGACGTCTTCAGTTTTTCCATCCACCACTCGAATTCCTCAACGAAAAACATGTTGCAACGACTCAGAGCCTGGAAATGTTGATTTGTTTTTTTTTGTCAAAATTTTAGAATTGGATCTCAAAAATCTTGAAAATGGAGGGGGGCAAACGTCCTGAGCCACAATAGAGCCAAACTTTTTGACCTACTTTTTCAAGATGTTTGATTGAAAATGCGTGACGTGCAACATCTAAAATTGAGAAGTTCGACATATCCAGTTGACACAGTAAGCACTTCATCTGAAAGAAAAACATTCCTGTTTTTTTTTCTTGAAAAATCGATAGGACTCACAGGTTTCTCGAAAAACTTGACATCTTCTCTGACTCTCAAACTTTGAATGAAAAGGATTTGTCGATTCGTTGGTCCGCGACAGTACTTGCCAGTTTCTCTGAATAGAGGGGAGGGGAAAAGTGGAAGTCACACATTTCCAGTTTGTAGCAGAGTTCCTTCGATGTTGGTTTTGGTATTGATGTTTGTTCACGAGGCTCTGGAAAAAGTGGAACTTTGACATCCTACGAAAGTAGTCTAGAATTGTCCAATTCGTCTCAAAATTTCAGAATATATTCAACGAAATTTAAGTCTTCATTTTTTGTAGTTGGCAACTTTTTTGTGCAAGCGCGCCCTAATGAAATATGGCGCGTAGAAGCATCGTACCTTTACTAGAAGGGCGAGCCTACTTGTTCCTCGTGGTATATCTTTTTTCAGGTCAGATATTTTTAAACCAACTATAATATATAATATAAAAACACTTAAGAGCTACAAAATTATATAGTTTAAAATACTGTATCTTGCCTACGAATAAAGTTACAAAAAGCCAAGAAATTGACCGCGTAGAGGAGGGTTTTGGTTTGGAACTTTGTTCATAGACAAGATACAGTATTCCAAGTAATATCATTTTGTAGCTCTTAAGTTTTTCTATCTTATCTTTTAAGTTGATAAAAATATTAATGGACCCATTTTCAAGTACAGTTGTTTTACCTGGCAATGGCTGTTTGACCAGAACTCGTTTCAGTAGTAGCTTATAGTGAAAAAAATCCTTCGATGTTCCAATGTAATTGATCTGAAAAATGGATAATTTCAGGCGAATTATTCGGAGAATACAAAAATTCGGTACAAATTACCCGAATTTTTGTACCCTCCGAATTTTTTGCCATATTTTCACCCTAATGAAACAACCAAACTCACATTCTGAGCATGAATTTCATTGAACACGTGTTGCATCGTCTCCCAAACAGTGGCGAATTTCGGTGATCCTGGACAGTGATGACATGTTACATCGACATGCTTTTCAGTGATTTCACACGGTTTTAGAATGCTCAAAAGCTCGCGATTTCCATTGTATACTAGTTTGAAGCGGTCTCCTGGAAATGTCCATAGAATTTCAGTTTTCTTTTTTTACCCAACTCACTCGATATTTTAGTGTCAAATGGCTGTGGTAGGTCGATAAGCGGGACTCGTGGAGAATCTGAAAAGTTTTTATTGTTCAAAATTCTAGATTTTTTTTTTGAGTTTTGGTGTCTCGTAGAACATGAAAACCTCGCTAATTGCTAAAATATCAATAATTTTGATAATAAGTCTTAAAAAATTTAATTAGGGCCTTTAAACTCTCGAATGATCTGTAAAATTCAAGGCTACGAGTTCCATAGGAATTTGAAAGGTTCCATATTATCTGAAAATTTTTTTGAAAATGGGTTTTTACTAAAAAATTAGGATCCCAAATTCCTAATGGTCACATAAACCCTCGTGGGACCCGTAAGTTCAAATAGAGCTTAAAATACCATATAGAACGCTTTGCACTTTGAGCTCAATTATAATATAAGCTATATCATATAAGAGATATCAAAAACCTGTCAACTGATAAAGTGTTGCTGATATTATCACAAACATCTTAACACACTTTCTCTGAGATTTTCGAGTAAACAAAAAAAAAGTCAAACTGTTCCAAATCAGTTGGTAACGCATACAGTTAGTACACTTGAACTTCTAAGAATTTTGAGAATACTTTTGATTGGCTCCGCCCACTTTGATCCGATCTCCAAAACTCGCAGATCGAAAAATGATTTTTTTTTATTTTTTTGAGATAGAAACGAAATCTTTTTTTTTATATAAACGTATTTTATTATTTTAAGCATTTTTCATGTTGAGACCAAAAACCAAAAAATAAGGGTCTCCTCTTCCAATAGAAAACTTCAATTTTTCGTGTTTTTTGTATTTTTTTCACAGTTTTTTCAAGTTTCAATTTTTTCTTATGATTTTGAGATAATTATTTAGTGTTTTGATTGATGACGTTAAATAACAATGTTTTGTCTACTATACTCGGGATCAAACCAACTTATTCTGAAACTGAAAAAGCGTATTCTTTGTTGTCATTCGTTGAAGATGGAAATTCTGAAAAAAAAAGGGAAAATTATATATTTGAAAACCAAATTTTTGGGTGAAAAACAATAAAAAATTTTGACATGGCCTGATAACAAAATGTTCGCATAGATAACAGTAGAAATTATACAAAAAATTACAGTTGTCAAAAAATGTAAACATTGAATGTTCGAATTGCTGAATTTTTGAATTTTTTAAACAAAATTTCAAAAAATTCCGTATTTCCAGAATTTTCTAGAATTTCAAAAAACTCCACTTTTTCCATAAATTCTTCTAAAAATCGATTTTTTTTTCAATTTTAAATACAAAACAATCGAAATTTTTCGTTTTTTCTCTAATTTTCTTGATTTTGGTTTGAAACTACAGTAACCTGAAATTTTAATTTTTGATAAGAAAAAAAAATAAAAAATCTTTTTAAAAGTAGCAATTTTCCTCCGAGAAAAATGGCCACACACAGTTGTTCTGTTCTCCTCTTTCCCTCATCCTCTCTTTCTCTGCGTCTCCTCTTTCCCCACACTCGCTATTTCTCTTTTTCTCTTTTTATGTGTCTCAATGAAAGGTCCCTCTTTCTGTTGTTGACCTCCAAACAATCTTTTCGTACGAAAAAGATACATGGAAGAGAAAACGGCACGATCACATGGCGCGGCCGTGTGACCATGAATATGGTCCCGCAACGAAAACTACAGTAACCTGAATTTTTTTTTTCGAATTTTCACGTTTCCGCTCATTTTACACAGTTGTTTTTACCTGAAGAAGCCTGAAAAAATCCACAAAATTTTTCAAAATTTTCGATAAAACATTCATTTGCCGGACCCGAAATATTTACAAAAATACAGAAAAAAGGGGAAAAAAAAATTATGAAGCAAAATTTTGAATACCATCGACGACGTTATTTCCACATGATGATGCATCTGAAAATTTGAAATTTTTTGAAAATTATTTTTTACAAAAATGAGAAAGAGAGGATGAGGGAAAGAGGAGAACAGAACAACTGTGTGTGGCCATTTTTCTCGGAGGAAAATTGCTACTTTTAAAAAGATTTTTTATTTTTTTTTCTTATCAAAAATTAAAATTTCAGGTTACTGTAGTTTCAAACCAAAATCAAGAAAATTAGAGAAAAAACGAAAAATTTCGATTGTTTTGTATTTAAAATTGAAAAAAAAAATCGATTTTTAGAAGAATTTATGGAAAAAGTGGAGTTTTTTGAAATTCTAGAAAATTCTGGAAATACGGAATTTTTTGAAATTTTGTTTAAAAAATTCAAAAATTCAGCAATTCGAACATTCAATGTTTACATTTTTTGACAACTGTAATTTTTTGTATAATTTCTACTGTTATCTATGCGAACATTTTGTTATCAGGCCATGTCAAAATTTTTTATTGTTTTTCACCCAAAAATTTGGTTTTCAAATATATAATTTTCCCTTTTTTTTCAGAATTTCCATCTTCAACGAATGACAACAAAGAATACGCTTTTTCAGTTTCAGAATAAGTTGGTTTGAGGGTTTTATCGAAATTTTGAAAAGTTCAGAAATCCAGAAATTCGTAAATCGGAAATTCATAATTAAGAAATTTGGAAATTCAAAAATTGGGATTTCCAAAACTCTAGAATACGAAATGATCGAACTTTTGGATTTCAGATTTTTGAAATTTCAGAAAAATCTTGATAAACCTGAAATTCAAAAAGTTCCAGACCCATTAGTCTGGAAGATTTGGAGGCGTTGTATGCCAATGGATCTGTCACTCCAGATGACAGTATTTCAATCACTGAACGTACACGTTCAGTCACCTATGAAATCAGTGAGTTCTAGAATTTCAACAGATCGCATTTGTAATTTTCAAAAGAAAATTAAATTTGTTCCAGGTTTTCTGATATATCTGTACGGAGAAGAACATCCATTTCGACGAATTCCAAGACCAGAAATTTCAAAAAATGTGGGCGGAGCCTTCGGCGAGTTGGGAACTTTTACAGGTAACATTTTTTACTACAAAAAATCTCAAAAACTTAAAAATTTTGTTTTAGAAATTTCAATTCCTTTCGAGACAATTCCATTGCTCAGCTCTTATCATGGAATCAATAAGAAGAAATTGGAAGTTGAAGATATCCAACTTCTCAAGAATTTGTTCGAAAAGTTGGTAAAGCAAAGGAATTGCTGGCCGAAGATTTACTCTTCCACAAAGTTTTTGATGTTTGTTTGCAGCGTCAAGTGGTTAGTTTAATTATTTTTTAAAAAAGGAAATTTTGTTTCAATTTTTATGAAAATTAGCCAAAATTCTGATTTTTGGTATATTTTTTCAAATCATCATAACTTGGTTAGTTTTTGATACCGTTTTGATATCTTTATATAAAAATGTATAAATAAAGTTGGTCTATAATTTTGTAGTTGCTCACTTTTTTGTTTAACAACCCTCAAAGTCAGTAAACTCGCTCCACTGACACTGGCGCATGCACCAGTCAAAGGAGTGTCAGTGGAGCGCGTTTACTCACTTAGAGAGTTGTTGTACAAAAAAGTGTTCAACTGGAAATTTGAAGACAATGAAGTTTCACACATTTTGATATAAATTCTTTGAAAATAGCGACAGTTATAAAAGTTATGATAATTGAAAAATTTAACGCATTCCGCTGCAACAGTACATGCACTTTTTACAGGTGTGTCAGTGGAGCGCATTTACTGACTTAGAGAGTTGTTATACAAAAATGTGATCAACTACGAAGTTAAAGACAGAGACATTTCACACATTTTGGTTTAAAAAATTTTTAAAAATATCAAAAATGAAAAAAGTTATGGTCATTGGAAAATATGTGTAACGCATTTCACTTCAATCCGGATTCATGCGCCTAAGAGAGACTCAGTGGAGCGCGTTTACTGATTTTAACAGTTATTGTAAAAAAAAAGTGTTCAACTAGAAATTTGAAGACAAAGACATTTTACACATTTTGATATTAAAACATTTGAAAAATATCGAAAAATAGGAAAGACCAGTGAAAATTTCTGGAATTTTCTAGAATGTTCTGCAATTTTCTGGAATGATGTAGAGCTTTCGAGAGTATTCTAAACTGTCCTGGAATTCTCTAGAATGTTTTGCAGTCGAAAAAAACACGGCAACCAAATTTACAGTAGGTTACAGAATTTGAGTTAATCACGAAAAAAATGTTACAAAAAATTTCTGTTGCGAAGCTTTCAGCTCAATTTTTTGTGGGCAGCACATAGATAGGCCTGAAAACCGTTTTTGAGAATTCCCTGAAGTTTTAGTGAGTTTCAACATAATTTTGAAATTTTCGATTCTCAACCCTATAGGTTCCCGATTAGCTAGAAGGCCCAGGGCACCATAGACATGAAGCGCCCGGCAGTCCATGACTACATACCACACACCACTATAGGAGTCCCACGCGCCTTTGAGTTATTCAAGTTAAGGGAGGCTCAGTGGAGCGCGTTTACTGACTTAAAGAGTTATTGTACAAAAAAGTGTTCAACTAGAAATTTGAAGACAATGACATTTCACACATTTTAAAATAAAAATCTTTTAAAAATCTTAAAAAATGTAAAAGTTACAACAGTTTGAATTTCAGAAAGACTGCAAAGTGTGCAATCATGCTATTCTCACGAAGAGTTTCCGCAAATCACTCGGACACATTTTTTCTGAAGAACATTTATCAAAATTAAGAGGAATTTCCAATAGAGAAATCAATTTTTACATCAATACTTTCGGTTTGGAATCGATGATTCGAGAACAGAAAATTGGAAATTGGCAACAGGTTTTGGCATTGAAAAGTGAGAATTTTTGAAAGGGCGGAGGTTTGGCGGGAAACTCAAAATTTTGAATTTCAGATTTGTCACTGGTCGATTTTGATATACAATCGGAAATAGTACCAGGTGAGTGGGGAGAAATTTCGAAAACTCTGATTTTTTTAAATTCCAACTTTCCGAATTTCTGAACTTTCTGGAATTTTCTTTTTTCAGGTTTTTCGATTTTTATGAATTTTTGAATTTTTGAAATTTTGGATTTATATGTTTTTAGATTTTCAGAATTTTCTTAACTATTCAAAATTAGAGATCCTGATTTTTCGAATTTCTGAATTTCTGAATTTCTGAATTTATGATCTTCTGAATTTCTGAATTTCTGAGTTTCTGAGTTTCTGAATTTCTGAATTTCTGAATTTTTGAATTTCGAAATTTCTGAATTTCTGAATTTCTGAATTTTTGACTTTCTGAATTTCTGAACTTCTGAATTTCTGAAATTCTGAATTTCTGAATTTCTAAATTTTTGAATTTCGAAATTTCTGAATTTCTGAATTTCTGAATTTCTGAATTTCTGAATTTCTGAATTTCTGAATTTCTGATTTTTTTAAATTCCAACTTTCCGAATTTCTGAACTTTCTGGAATTTTCTTTTTTCAGGTTTTTCGATTTTTATGAATTTTTGAATTTTTGAAATTTTGGATTTATATGTTTTTAGATTTTCAGAATTTTCTTAACTATTCAAAATTAGAGATCCTGATTTTTCGAATTTCTGAATTTCTGAATTTCTGAATTTCTGAATTTCTGAATTTCTGAATTTATGATCTTCTGAATTTCTGAATTTCTGAGTTTCTGAGTTTCTGAATTTCTGAATTTCTGAATTTTTGAATTTCGAAATTTCTGAATTTCTGAATTTCTGAATTTTTGACTTTCTGAATTTCTGAACTTCTGAATTTCTGAAATTCTGAATTTCTGAATTTCTGAATTTCTGAATTTCTGAATTTCTGAATTTCTGAATTTCTGAATTTCGAAATTTCTGAATTTCTGAATTTCTGAATTTCTGAGTTTCTGAGTTTCTGAATTTCTGAATTTCTGAATTTCTGAATTTCTGAATTTTTGAATTTCTGAATTTCTGAATTTCTGAGTTTCTGAGTTTCTGAATTTCTGAATTTCTGAATTTTTGAATTATCGAAATTTCTGAATTTCTGAATTTCTGAATTTCTGAATTTCTGAATTTCTGAATTTCTGAATTTTTGAATTTCGAAATTTCTGAATTTCTGAATTTCTGAATTTCTGAATTTATGATCTTCTGAATTTCTGAATTTCTGAATTTCTGAATTTCTGAATTTCTGAATTTCGAAATTTCCGAATTTCTGAATTTCTGAATTTCTGAATTTCTGAATTTCTGAATTTCTGAATTTCTGAATTTCTGAATTTCTGAATTTCGAAATTTCTGAATTTCTGAATTTCTGAATTTCTGAATTTCTGAATTTCTGAGTTTCTGAGTTTCTGAATTTCTGAATTTCTGAATTTTTGAATTTCGAAATTTCTGAATTTCTGAATTTCGAAATTTCTGAATTTCTGAATTTCTGAATTTCTGAATTTCTGAATTTCTGAATTTATGATCTTCTGAATTTCTGAATTTCTGAATTTCTGAATTTCTGAATTTCTGAATTTCTGAATTTCTGAATTTCGAAATTTCCGAATTTCTGAATTTCTGAATTTTTGAATTTCGGAATTTCTGAATTTCTGAATTTCTGAATTTCTGACTTTCTGAATTTCTGAACTTCTGAATTTCTGAAATTCTGAATTTCTGAATTTCTGAATTTCTGAATTTCTGAATTTCTGAATTTCTGAATTTCTGAATTTCGAAATTTCCGAATTTCTGAATTTCTGAATTTCTGAATTTCTGAATTTCTGAATTTCTGAATTTCTGAATTTCTGAATTTCTGAATTTCTGAATTTCTGAATTTCTGAATTTCTGAATTTCTGAATTTTTGAATTTCGAAATTTCTGAATTTCTGAATTTCTGAATTTCTGAATTTCTGAATTTTTGAATTTCGAAATTTCTGAATTTCTGAATTTCTGAATTTCTGAATTTCGAAATTTCCGAATTTCTGAATTTCGAAATTTCTGAATTTCTGAATTTCTGAATTTCTGAATTTCGAAATTTCCGAATTTCTGAATTTCTGAATTTCTGAATTTCTGAATTTCTGAATTTCTGAATTTCCGAATTTCTGAATTTCTGAATTTCTGAATTTCTGAATTTCTGAATTTCTGAGTTTCTGAGTTTCTGAATTTCTGAATTTCTGAATTTCTGAATTTCTGAATTTTTGAATTTCTGAATTTCTG
>NC_013489.2:575063-592218 GCF_000004555.2 Caenorhabditis briggsae
GGAATTCTCTGAATTTCTGAATTTATGATCTTCTGAATTTCTGAATTTCTGAGTTTCTGAGTTTCTGAATTTCTGAATTTCTGAATTTTTGAATTTCGAAATTTCTGAATTTCTGAATTTCTGAATTTCTGAATTTCGAAATTTCCGAATTTCTGAATTTCTGAATTTCTGAATTTCTGAATTTCTGAATTTCTGAATTTCTGAATTTCTGAATTTCTGAATTTCTGAATTTCTGAATTTCTGAATTTCGAAATTTCTGAATTTCTGAATTTCGAAATTTCTGAATTTCTGAATTTCTGAATTTCGAAATTTCTGAATTTCTGAATTTCTGAATTTCGAAATTTCTGAATTTCTGAATTTCTGAATTTCTGAGTTTCTGAGTTTCTGAATTTCTGAATTTCTGAATTTCTGAATTTCGAAATTTCTGAATTTCTGAATTTCTGAATTTCTGAATTTCGAAATTTCTGAATTTCTGAATTTCTGAATTTCTGAGTTTCTGAGTTTCTGAATTTCTGAATTTCTGAATTTCTGAATTTCTGAATTTCTGAATTTCTGAATTTCTGAATTTCTGAATTTCTGAATTTCTGAATTTCTGAATTTCTGAATTTCTGAATTTCTGAATTTCTGAATTTCTGAATTTCTGAATTTCTGAGTTTCTGAGTTTCTGAATTTCTGAATTTCTGAATTTTTGAATTTCGAAATTTCTGAATTTCTGAATTTCTGAATTTCTGAATTTCTGAATTTCGAAATTTCCGAATTTCTGAATTTCTGAATTTCTGAATTTCTGAATTTCTGAATTTCTGAATTTCTGAACTTCTGAATTTCTGAATTTCTGAATTTCTGAATTTCTGAATTTCTGAATTTCTGAATTTCTGAATTTCTGAATTTCTGAATTTCGAAATTTCTGAATTTCTGAATTTCTGAATTTCTGAATTTCTGAATTTCTGAATTTCTGAATTTCTGAATTTCTGAATTTCTGAATTTCTGAATTTCTGAATTTCTGAATTTCTGAATTTCTGAATTTCTTATCTTAGATTTTCAAATTTTTCATGAATTTCAAATTTCTTTAATTCAATAGTTTCAGTCGCTCTTCGAGAATCAAAAATCTCAACTCTCCATCAAATTTTCAATTCTTTGGATTCCAAAATTTGGTCCACAAGAATTCCACCAATTTCCAAACTTCCGGATACTGTAGTTTGTGTCGCTTGCTCAAAACTTCCAAATATTTTTAAGCTGAGTAATGTGGAAATCACCGCCCATCTGTTTTCAGACTCTCATTTATTCTATGTAAGTTAAATTTATTTTTTTGGAACAAATGAATTTTCAGCTCATCCAATTTGGTTTCACCCAAAAAGACTACGATTGGTGGGAGCAATTTTTGAAGAACTTGGCTGAATTTACAGTAATCCAAAAAAAAGGTATTTCCAAAAATTTTGAAATTCTGAAGTTCCGGGAATATCAGAAACTCGAATTTTCCAAGAAATTCAGAAAACTAGAAATTCGGAAATTCAGAAGTTCAGAAATTTAGAAACACTAAAATTTTCCGAATTCCTTCTAGATACAACGACTGAGAACGGTCAAAGAGATGCGGAAGAACTTCCCGAATCATCTGAAGTCTCTTCTGGACCAATCGCAATTCCAAAAGTTATCAAGGCATCTGGAAAAGGGAGTTGGCAATTTCAGGATTATCCACTATTTCATCCGAACAATCAGCCAGATAATAATTCAATCACTGGTGATTAATTTTAAAAGAACTTTTATGACCTAGAAAATTTACAAAGTTCTTATCCTTTTTTTTAAATTTTTTTTAGGTCAAGAATTGATTCATGAAATGGAAAAATTGAAGAAAATGATAACTCTTGAACCGATGCCTGAAGAATATAAGGAATACTTCTTTTTTGTCAATGCCAGATTTCCAAAAATGGGATTAAGGGACCGAGCGGTTAGTTAATTCTCTGAGCTTTCTTTCTTAATCCTTAAAAATTTGTAAAAACTGTAAAAATTCGCATAAAAATTTTTAGGCCTTCTGTCGTTTCTGTGACCATATACCGCTGTCGCCAATGGCATTTTTTGTTCATCTGTTCAGTGATGAGCATATCTCGAATTTATCGAAATTCAAAATCTCCAAATCTTCTTTCGAGTTCTGGGCCAACCATTTGAATCATTGCCGGCGAATCGCAGCATTTCGAAAATCCCATGAAATGAGTTATCTTCCATTGTTCGATGGAGATATTTGGGATTCGGATAAGAGTCGATTGGAGAAAGAGGAAATTCAAAGTCTCGTTGAATCCTTTTCCAACATTTCGGAGGATGATTTCATCAATGAGAAGGTTTACGTATCGGTGATCTTTAGAAATCCCAAGTTTAAGGTAAGTTTTCTGAAGTTCCTAAAATGAAAAAAAAAACAAGAATTTGACGAGATGGGGGATCGAACCCCCCCCCCCCCCAACCTTCATATTGATGCGGAAAAGCTCATCCGGCTGCTCCACCACGAATTCACAAAAGAGAGAAGGGCGCAAGGGCTCCGGGACATTTCGCCACCGTGATAATACAGGCAAATGGATAGACTTCAGGCTACAAAAACAATTTTAGAGTTTCGAATATCTTTTTTCTGACAGGACACATCTTAAAATTCTGTAAAATTTGAAATTTATTTTTTCAAATTTTTTCAAAAAAAATTTTTTCGGATTTTTCAGGGCTTTAAAATGTGTTCCATCAGAAAAAGCATATTTGAAAATCCTAAAATTGTTGTTGTTGTCGGAAACCTATTCATTCGTCTGTATTGTCACGTTGGCGAAATGTCCGGCGGCGAAATGACCTAGTGGCGAAAAGTCGCAGTGGCGAAACGTCCGGTCGCGAAATGTCCTGGAACCGGCGCAAGACGTATAAGAAAGAGAGTCTATTTCAGGATTACTGCCAAGCTTGCAACACTCAAATGCCACTACGAATCTATCATTACGCGAAGCATCTATACTCCGAAGAACATTTATCCAATATTCGTGAAGTTTCACAAAGAGACATTGACTTTTGGATGCACGCCTTCAGAATTCCCGCTTTTGAGTTCATGGATCCATCGTTAGATGAGACGATAATATGTAATAAGAGTTTCTCGATGCTTTCTATGAATGTTATGATTTTCAGACAAACCAATTTTCGACGAGATCCCTTTGTTGGAAACATATGGAGGACCAAAGAAGCTGAACTATTCGGTGATCGAGCAACTCGTGAAATTGGCGGAAAACTTGAAAGCGGGAAGAGGAAACGAGTATTTGTCGAATTTCTATGACATGTTTGCGATTCCAGTGAGTTACTGGAAGATTTGTAAAATACCAGTCGGTTTACGTCTCTTTGGTGGTAAACCTCCTGTCTCCCTCTTACAATAGCCGCAATTTTATAAAGAGGTCCCATCACTTTTTCAGGGGCTATATTTTAGGGTCTATGCACGCAAATTAGAAAATTAGGAGTTTCTGAGCTTAAGAAATTCATTATTTGAAAACTCATAGTTTCACTAGTTTCGGAATTTAATATCTCTGACATACCTGTAGATCACCTATGAAGAAAGTTACATGTTATCACAGCTGCCGGGTTAAACATCTTGATTGGTTTACTATCAAGCTTGTAACTTTTTTTCCTAGTCAAAATACAACAATGCAACTAACATCATCTTTTAGGTTTTGAATTTTTCTATCAGATTCATTTTAATTAAACTGCTTTTCAGCGCCGATGCAACACTTGTGGTATAGAGTTTCCGAATCTTTTCAACAATCGAAAAAACATCTTCCCAGTTACGAAGCACATTCTCTCGGAACGTCATCTAAAAAAACTTTTCGGAGTTCCACAGGCTCATGTCAATTTTTGGATCAATTTTTTGCATCTTGAAGTTAACGAGAAAAAGATAAGACCAGTTGATAAAGTTAGAATTTTGTCTAGGAAAAGTGAGTGTTTCGTTTTTTCTTTCTCATTAGAGCGTACTTCTTCCAGATACCTGTCCAATTCCATTGATTGATTTCAAGTTGGAGTCGGATTTTATGGAACAAAACGAACGACTTCCGAAAATCGATTGGCTTTACGGGATTTTTGAAAAAATCAAAGAGGACGAGTTGAAAAATGAGCCTATTAAGTTGGGGAATACAGGAAAAGAGTTAGTGGCACAGGAAGTCATTTGTTATGCTTGTGAACGAGCGAAAGAAAGTTTCGAGAATAATTTTCAACTAGTGACACATATTTTTTCAAGACGACATGTTAATTATGTGAGTTTTTGGAGCTTTTGGGGATTGTTAGGATTTTAGGGGTTCTCAGGGTTCTTAGTTATTCTCAGCTTCTATATTTTCTACTTCAGCTCCTCAAATTTGGTTTTTCTGAAAAAGCATTCATATGGTGGAAGAACACTCTAGAATCGCTCGTCAATCCCGAAGATCTTAAAATTCTGGAAATTTCGGGACCAATCGAGGAGAAGCCTCAATCCATCCAAAATGAAGAAGCGATGTCAGAAGCTTTAGAGAAATTGAAGAACTGTGGTATTCCGGATGATTTGGATTCGGATTCGGATTGATCGTCTTCGGATGAATCAGATTCAGATTCAGAATCAGAACCAGAATCATATGATGATTTAAGGGTGGAATTAGAGCGAGTGAGTGCTTCTTGGATTTTCGATTTATTTTCAAATTGAGATGCTTCCAGACATTCCAAGGATACCATTATTGGACAAACCAGAAGACGGAGTTGAGATGAGCCATTCCACTAGAAATCCTCTCTGGATTCTTGGTGCACGCATAAGAGAGCGTTGTACCGAGCGGCAAATATTGAGAGCGCAGAGCATGGTGAGTTTCAGATGGGCATAACGCGGTTCAAACTTGGAATTTTCATGAGAAATAAAATGACCGATGTAGAAGTAGGCCAGATCTACAAAGTATTATATAACCCGATTACATTGAAAAGACGAATTCCAAGATAGAGACTTTCAAACAGTCGGGTCCGCAACATTGGCCGGCGCATAACTCGCTTCAAACATGGTATTTTTAAACGAAACAAAAAGTAAATTGAAGAACTTGAGAAGAGCTACAGAATGATACATAAACTGACCATATTCAAGCGTAAAATTTTGGAACAGTGACGGTATAACAGGAGAGCCCGAAAAAAACGAACCGGATAACGCCCGCCCTTTGATGCCCCAGACTTTGATCTAAATTATCACGGTTCCTGATAAAGTTATCAAAAATTATAAACTACCAAAATGTTTAAGACAATATCAGGATTATTTTATCAGTTGACTATTTTTTGATATCTTTCACAGGATTCGAGGAAAATCGGCTCAAAATAAACGCCCTGTTTTTCAGATATTCTATGAAATTCGTTGCACATTTTGCGATGAAAATTTTCAAGCAATTAAACTCGGAAACCTATTATATACATTTTGGCACATTGCTTCTCGTGGGCATTGGGAGAAGGTAAGTATCAATGGAGCGCGTTAGCTCACCTCCACTCTTATATAATTTCAGATGAACTACATGGCGCCAACATCAGAGCTACAGTACTGGAAAACCTGGGCAAACTGTATTATTCAAGATACAATTGTAGAAAGTGAGCCTGATTTGAAAAACTATCGTAGCTGAATTTTTAAATTCAGACATCCCAAAGGTGCCAATGTTGGATCGTCCTGATTCTCAGCCAAACGAGGTTCTAATCTCAAGTGAGCGATTTTTTCAAACTTTAGAAAAATGAGTTTTTTGCATAAGAACAAATGGACCAAGTTCTCGGAGAACTTGGAAAAACTCTTGACCAAATAAAAATCATAAACTATGACAAAAATGTAAGAATTCCAAAAAAAGTTTTTTTTCCAAATCATGATCTTCAGGCTGTGCTTTGGACCTGTTCCTACTGTAGTGATTTGAAATTGTTTGTCTATTTTGGTACAAAGTTAGAGGCTTGGGATCATATCACATCTGATGAGCATAAGGAAAAGGTATGAGCTCTTTATTTTGAATTTCCGCCAAATCTCTCTTTTCCAGATGGTTAATAAGTGCACCGAGGCTGAACTAGAATATTGGAAGGAATGGATCACAAATCTGGAGATCATGTCAATGAAATATGAGAAAAAAGATTACGATATTTGTGAGAAACAATTTAAAACGCAAAAAAACTCAAATTTTCAGGCCAACGCCTTCACGGAGACATTTATGATAGGCAGCGAAGTGGGTTTTTTAAATTTTTTTAAAATGCAATACTTGTATTTTAGACGTACTAATTATCTTTCCAGTGAAGGATATCAAAATTTTGTCAATTGATAAAATATTGGTGATAATGTGACACACATTTTATTATTTAACATGTTTTTGATATCTCTTGTAAGATCTGAGAGAATTGAGCTCAGTGTGATCAACCGCGTAGACCAGTCGGCGGCGGTGCGGAATTTATCCCTTTATCAGTTGACAGGTTTTTGATATCTCTTATATGATATAGCTTATATTATAATTGAGCTCAAAGTGCAAAGCGTTCTATATGGTATTTTAAGCTCTATTTGAACTTACGGGTCCCACGAGGGTTTATGTGACCATTAGGAATTTGGGATCCTAATTTTTTAGTAAAAACCCATTTTCAAAAAAATTTTCAGATAATATGGAACCTTTCAAATTCCTATGAAACTCGTAGCCTTGAATTTTACAGGTCATTCGAGAGTTTAAAGGCCCTAATTAAATTTTTTAAGACTTATTATCAAAATTATTGATATTTTAGCAATTAGCGAGGTTTTCATGTTCTACGAGACACCAAAACTCAAAAAAAAAATCTAGAATTTTGAACAATAAAAACTTTTCAGATTCTCCACGAGTCCCGCTTATCGACCTACCACAGCCATTTGACACTAAAATATCGAGTGAGTTGGGTAAAAAAAGAAAACTGAAATTCTATGGACATTTCCAGGAGACCGCTTCAAACTAGTATACAATGGAAATCGCGAGCTTTTGAGCATTCTAAAACCGTGTGAAATCACTGAAAAGCATGTCGATGTAACATGTCATCACTGTCCAGGATCACCGAAATTCGCCACTGTTTGGGAGACGATGCAACACGTGTTCAATGAAATTCATGCTCAGAATGTGAGTTTGGTTGTTTCATTAGGGTGAAAATATGGCAAAAAATTCGGAGGGTACAAAAATTCGGGTAATTTGTACCGAATTTTTGTATTCTCCGAATAATTCGCCTGAAATTATCCATTTTTCAGATCAATTACATTGGAACATCGAAGGATTTTTTTCACTATAAGCTACTACTGAAACGAGTTCTGGTCAAACAGCCATTGCCAGGTAAAAAAACTGTACTTGAAAATGGGTCCATTAATATTTTTATCAACTTAAAAGATAAGATAGAAAAACTTAAGAGCTACAAAATGATATTACTTGGAATACTGTATCTTGTCTATGAACAAAGTTCCAAACCAAAACCCTCCTCTACGCGGTCAATTTCTTGGCTTTTTGTAACTTTATTCGTAGGCAAGATACAGTATTTTAAACTATATAATTTTGTAGCTCTTAAGTGTTTTTATATTATATATTATAGTTGGTTTAAAAATATCTGACCTGAAAAAAGATATACCACGAGGAACAAGTAGGCTCGCCCTTCTAGTAAAGGTACGATGCTTCTACGCGCCATATTTCATTAGGGCGCGCTTGCACAAAAAAGTTGCCAACTACAAAAAATGAAGACTTAAATTTCGTTGAATATATTCTGAAATTTTGAGACGAATTGGACAATTCTAGACTACTTTCGTAGGATGTCAAAGTTCCCTTTTTCCAGAGCCTCGTGAACAAACATCAATACCAAAACCAACATCGAAGGAACTCTGCTACAAACTGGAAATGTGTGTACTTCCACTTTTCCCCTCCCCTCTATTCAGAGAAACTGGCAAGTACTGTCGCGGACCAACGAATCGACAAATCCTTTTCATTCAAAGTTTGAGAGTCAGAGAAGATGTCAAGTTTTTCGAGAAACCTGTGAGTCCTATCGATTTTTCAAGAAAAAAAAACAGGAATGTTTTTCTTTCAGATGAAGTGCTTACTGTGTCAACTGGATATGTCGAACTTCTCAATTTTAGATGTTGCACGTCACGCATTTTCAATCAAACATCTTGAAAAAGTAGGTCAAAAAGTTTGGCTCTATTGTGGCTCAGGACGTTTGCCCCCCTCCATTTTCAAGATTTTTGAGATCCAATTCTAAAATTTTGACAAAAAAAAACAAATCAACATTTCCAGGCTCTGAGTCGTTGCAACATGTTTTTCGTTGAGGAATTCGAGTGGTGGATGGAAAAACTGAAGACGTCGTCGAATTTGATACCTTCTGAACCATCAGAATCTGCAGAATACTACGTCGGTGGATTAAAAACAATTATTGGGAACAGATATATTCCAGGTTAAAAAAGAAGAGCCAAGTTCGCTTTAATGAGAATATGTTTTAGTTTTCGAAAAACTCACCGAGAAAGAATTGAATTTGATTTCAAATGTGGATGAGCAGAAGGTTCGAGAAAATGAGGAAGTTTTGTTGAGACGGGTAATTTTTAGAGTTTTCCAAATTCCTAAATTTTCAAGTTTTTTGCAGTTCGGCGGATGCATCTACTGTGACTTATGGATTCCGACACCAACTGATATCTTCCCTCATTTCTTTTCTGAGCAACATTTTGAGAAGGTTTGTGGACATCGGGATAAACAGAAACACAGAAAAATTTTGAATGTTCAGGTCCGTGAGCATCATCCAGTGAAGCAGTTTGATGTGGACGATGTGATGAGTCTTGTGAAATTGTGCCAGAAATCGGATTGTTGAATTTCGAATCATTTTTTTGCATAATGATTATTTTTGACTCCTGGAAATTATTAAATCTTTTCTATCCTAAAACTGTGAATTTCGTTTTGCCCATTTTGTACTGAAAAAGTGAAAAAAACAGGTGTCTTTCAGTAATCGGTAATTAGCTGAACACCTAGGAATATTTTATACCCTTCAAAATTTTAAAAGTGATCGGTAACTAGGCAGCCCAGTTCCAGACCTACTGTCACTCGGATACAGGTCACCCGGATCCAGGTCACCCGAATCCAGGTCACCCGAATCCAGGTTACACGGCCAGGGTCGCCCGGATCCAGGTTATTCGGATCCAGGTCACCCAGATCCAGGTTACCCGAATCCCGGTCACCCGGCCAGGGTCACCCAGATCCGGGTTATCCGGATCCAGGTCACCTGGATCCAGATTACGCGGATCCAGGTTACCCGGATCCAGGTTGCCCGGAGCCAGGACCCAGGACCCAAGACCCAGGACCCAGGACCTGGGACCCAGGATCCCCGGGTCACCTTCTCTGGAGCCCAAAATTTTAAAGTGATCGGTAACTAGGCAGCCCAGTTCCAGACCTACTGTCACTCGGATACAGGTCACCCGGATCCAGGTCACCCGAATCCAGGTCACCCGGATCCAGGTCACCCGAATCCAGGTTACACGGCCAGGGTCACCCGGATCCAGATTACGCGGATCCAGGTTACCCGGATCCAGGTTGCCCGGAGCCAGGACCCAAGACCTTGGGGAACTGGAGAAAACTATAGGAAACATTTTGCCAAAGTTTGGGTATAGTTTTCTCCAGTTTTATAGTTTTCTCCAGTACTATAGTTTTCTCAAGTTTTCCCCAAAGTTTCAGCCAGATTGGAACACTCTCCGAGTTTTCGCGGAGTTTTTTTTTCCTTTTTTGCCGACTCCCTGAATAACCCCATTAGAAAAATAATTGTGTCAATAAATAGTTTGCTTTTCTCTACCAAAAGAACAGGTTGAGAGATCTCTTGCTCATTCTTATTGTAGCGTATGCGTCTCTTCAAGGGTTCCGCGTCTTAAGACATCCTTTTCTACTTCAGTGATGACTGAGAAAAGAGAAAGTTCGGTCACAGGAATGTGGAGATAAAGAAATACGAAGTGACGCAGACATATGGAGGGAAAGAAATACGAAGTGACGCAGACATACGGAGGGAAAGCCGAAAGAATCACCTATTTCTGACTCTCTTATTCTCGTAGAAATGACCACAAATGAAACAGTATTCTTCATTCGTGGTGGGTGAGTTTTCCAATTTTTCTGAATTAAAAAAATTAGAACTTTTCCAGTTACATCCTACTTGTCGACCTAGAGTCATGGTACAATAATGGATTTGTTACATCTGAAGATGAGTTCGAATGTTTGATGGGAAGAAAAAACGAGTTTGTACGATTAGTGAGTTGTTTATATTGTGTAAAATGTAAAATAACATAACAATTCCAACAAAAGTTTTTTTCCAGAAGACCTCATCAAGAATTATGGATGTCGATTTCCATTCCGTCGAGGCAACGACTCGCTTGTTGTTAATGATTTTGGTTATGGAATCAGTAAGTTTTTCACACTTTTGAGAAAGCTTAATTATCTCGGTTCCCATAAGAGCTATCAAAATTTTGCAGACAAATGAAATGTTAGTGATATTATGACAAACATTTTATTAGTGGAAAAATGGATGACATCTTATATAGGTAACGAGAAAATTGAACTCAACGGAGCGGTGTTCCAAGTCACGCGCCGACTGTGACCGCGTAGCTGCCAGTTGAGCTACGCGGTCCCATCATTTCAAGTTAAGTTATCTCGGTCTCTATAAAAGATATCAAGAATCTGTGAACAAAAAAAATTATGCGGACATTATGAAAAACATTTCATCAGTTGATAAATGTTTGATATCTTTTGTAGCAAACGAGATAATTGAGCTCAAAGTCTGAGAAAAATTGAAATACCAGAAAACGAAAATATCCCCCCGGAAATGACCAAATACTCAAAAGGACAACTATTGGGACAAAGATCCATGAAACGAGATTTCGAATTAAACCTGCCTGATGACATTTTGAGAGAGGTGGGACTTATGGACCTTATTGATTATCCCCTTCTTAATGTGGAAAACGAAGAGGATATGATTACAGGTAAACCTTTGACACCCTTTCATCTTGCTCCTGCAAGTTTTGAAAATATGGATTGCAGTAAACAAGGTTCTGAAAGAGTTTCATAAGCTGAGACAAACATGGGTGCTCCGAAATTGGAATTCGGACTATGCTGAATATTTTGAGTATCTGGACAGAGGATACAAAGGGAATGGTTTCAAGAGAACACAGGTGGGACTATCAGAAATCTGAAAGTAACTAGAACCTTTTTGAACTTTCTGAAAATCTTTCAGCCAATCTGCCGAATTTGTAAAGAGACACCAAAACACCTGATGGAACATTTATTCGGCTCCTTTCATACTTTGTATATGAAGAACTATAGTGTCTCACTGCGTTCCTTTGAATTCTGGTGCCGAAAACTTCAAGAATGTCTTGAAAAGTGTGGAAAGATACCTGGAGTTGATATTCGCAATTATGAACAGGGCACTCAAGAAGTTGATGAGATTCTAACAAATAAAAAAGAGCAGAAGAAGGAGAAGATGCTTGAAGGTTAGCTCAGATTCAGATTAAGTTTCAAGTCGAGTGGTTTTCAGAAAACGAAATAGTTTTACCGTCATACTCTCGGAGCCAAGTTCTGGCCGAACGATCGTTGAATCGAAAGTTTGAGCTGAATTTGTCGGAAGACATTTTGAAAGAATTAGGACGTACGCATCTTATTGATTATCCCCTTCTTAATGTGGACAATGAACCAGAAGAGGATAGGATTACAGGTGAATTACGAAACCTGTGATAGAAGGGCTCCTCTAACTGTTTTTGTCAGTTTATAACTTTTCGATATCTTTAACAGAAGACGAGATAGATTAGGTCAAAATTGAAAGTGTGGATAGAAGAGGTGTTCTGTTATATGTAGATTGGCAACCGCGTAGTTCGAGCTGTAGTGAACGACACTTTGAAGTTCGGAAGAGTATAATTGCTTCAAATAGCCCCTTTCTGGGAAGTTTGAATTTCAGGAAGAAAGGTCCTGAAAAAGTTCAATAAGCTGAGACAAGCTTGGGTGATCCAAAATTGGAATTCAAAATATGCTGAATATTTTGAGTATCTGGACAAAGGGTACAAAGGAAAGCCAATCTGCCGCGTCTGTAAGAAGCAACCAAAGAACATGATGAAGCATTTGTTGCTCATCCCTCATGCTGTATCTTTATCGCGATATAGTGTCTCTCGGCGTTCATTTGAATTTTGGTCCCAAAAACTGCAAGAATGTCTTGAAAAGTGCGGGAAGATACCTGGAGTTCATATATTCAGTTATGAACAAATAGTTTTACAAGACGTTAAGGATCAAAAAGAGCAGAAGAAAGAGATGCTTCAAGGTTAGTTGAGATTCAGATTAAGTTTCAAGTCGAGTGGTTTTCAGAAAACGAAATAGTTTTACCGTCATACTCTCGGAGCCAAGTTCTGGCCGAACGATCGTTGAATCGAAAGTTTGAGCTGAATTTGTCGGAAGACATTTTGAAAGAATTAGGACGTACGCCCCTTATTGATTATCCCCTTCTTAATGTGGACAATGAACGCAAAGAAGATAGAATTACAGGTAAGCCTCATTTTGTTAAATTTGACCCAATTTACCGTAAACACTCTAACAGAACGCCACCCGAATCGTCAAATTTGAGCCTATGTATCACATTTTCTGTGAAAGATATCAAGAAGTGTTTAACTAATGAAATGTTGCTGATATAATGATAAACATTTTATTAGTTGACAACTCTCCCATATCTTTTAAAAGAAAAGAGATATATAAGCTCAAAGATAAACTTGAAACCAAATGAATCTCAGAAATTGCAACAATCTCGCCTTCATATTCTCGAAGCCAACTCCTGGCCCTACGATCGCTGAAAACAACAGTTAATTTGAATTTGTCCGAGGACATATCAAAAATTGGGACCTATGGACCTTGATGTCAAAAATGAACCAAAAGAGAATAGAATTAAAGGTGAGTCGGTTCTTACTGTATATATTTTCCTTTGTGATTTACAAATAACTCAAAAGGGACGCGGGACTCCTATAGTGGTGTGTAGTATGAAGTCATGGGCTAATGCAATGGGTCTTCCCGCTAATAGTCCAAAAGACAACCTTTGACAAAATGAAATTGGGACATTTGCTTTTCCAGAAAATAGCAAGTTGGAATTGTCGATAAATGATCAATTGACGGAAACGTTTAACGACGAAAAGATCGAGATAGAAGGTAAGAAAATACAAAACATCTCGAATTAATTTTCAAACCAAATGAATCTCAGAAATTGCAACAATCTCGCCTTCATATTCTCGAAGCCAACTCCTGGCCCTACGATCGCTGAAAACAACAGTTAATTTGAATTTGTCCGAAGAAATATTGAAAGACTTGGGACCTATGGACCTTATTGACTATCCCCTTCTTAATGTGGACAATGAACCAGAAGAGGATAGGATTACAGGTGAGCAGTAAAACCGGGAATATGTAGAAGTAAAACCTGAAAATTCAAAATTGTATGAGTTTCAGGAGACTCAATCTTAAAGGAATTTGATAAGCTGAAACAATCTTGTGTGATAAAACATTGGAATGTATTTTATGCCCTTCATTTTGAGTTTCTTGCCAGAGGATACAAAGGAGATGGTTTGAAAATGACACAGGTGAGAATTTCGGACGTTTGGAAATGACTAAAACCTTTTTTGATCGTCCTATTAATCTTCCAGCCAATCTGCCGCATCTGCAACATGACACCAGAGTTCGCTCTGGAACATTTATTCAGCTACAAACATAAAGAAAAGCTGAAGTCCCATAGCGTCTCGTTGCGTTCATTTGAGTTTTGGTCCCAAAAGTTCAGAGAATGCATTAAAAGAACTTTTAAGGTTGCTTCTGTTTCTGTAACCGTAGCCCAACCCTTACAGTGGGACAAGTTCTGAAGTTGACAAAGAATCAAAATATGCAGAATTGGAAGATGCTTGAACGTCGGTTGGTTTATCGATAGATGCAAATTCTGATTTGAAGCAGTTCTTCCCTTTCTCTCTCCCCCCCCCCCCCCATTTCCCCTTCCCTTTATCTGATTAAAACTTTCTTATTCAATAAAATAATATATTAATCCACTGAACCACCTCGTCTTACCTACCAAATAAAGAGCCACCTACTAGTGGCCTTTATACCCATTCCCTTTTTACTGTACTTTGCATTCTTTTATTTTATTCAACCTGATTATTCAATAAAACCATATTTATCCACTGAACCACGTCGATTGTCCACCATACTAAAGAGCTAGCTACTACTAGCCTTTATACCAAAGTCAATCTTGAAGGATGAACAAACTAGAAAACCTTGTCAACGATTTTTAAAATGATTTTTCAAAATGAAAAACAACAGTTTTATTATGACTAAAATGATTTATATATGAATTGAATTTAAATAAAAAATCACATGGAGAAAAAAAACGAATTTCAGAATTTCGGGTTTACAGACCCTCCTCAAATCTTCGGCTTTCCGAACCACCTGAAATGCAAGCAAAAAACACAGTGTCTTCGAGATAGTTACAAATTTATTTTTAAAAAATTAATTTTAAAAATCCAAAAAAAAAATTACGATCATTCAGTCATATTGCGGTTCCTGAAATTAGGATCAAGTTGGAAAATGAACCAATAATTTTATAGAAATTCACATTAAGGAATACGCCTCTGGATTCTCGTTTGTTTGGGAATACCTCGAGGTATTTATATATTTCCCGCAAATTTCAGAAGTTCGATGAATTCAAAAAAAAGAAACCGACTTACGGTGCCCCGCTCTCTATGCAATATCTTCTACTGGAAGAGTAGAATACCTCTGAAAATTGATGCACATTTTTTTCGATACATTTTGTTTTGACCTACCTGAACTAGTCTGGTAACGATGTCAACGTTCTTTAAGGGTACTGTTCTGAAATTTTATTTATTGAGATTTTGCTAAATTTTTTGATTTCTCAAAAGCTGAAATTCCTGTCATTGCTTTTCGAGATCTGTTATCTCAGTTCCTATAAGAGATATCATTAATTTGTAAACTACAAAAATATTAGTGACATTATGATGAACATTTTATCAGTTGACAAATTTTTGATATCTTTTACAGGAACCGAGATAATTGAGAAAAATGGGAAGTTTAGGACAACGGCCTGTTAGAGCACTTATGTACTTGAGGTCTGTCAACTTTGAGCTTAGTTATCTCGGTTCCTATGAGAGATTTCAAAAAATTATCAATTGATAAAATGTTTATCAGAATATCATTAGCATTTTTGTAGTTCACTCTTTTTTGATAGCTCTTGTATGAACCGAGATAATTGAGTTCAAAGTGCACAACTTTAATTCTCTAAAAATTCAAATTTGGTTCGTTCTATTAGAGCATTTAGAGTAGGTTTTACGGAAGTTACTGTAGCTGTATTTTCGAACATTTTGGGTCTCTGAGTATTTCTAGAATTTCTAATTTTATTCCAATAATTTGGACTTTTTTGGGATTTTTGATTTTTTGGAATTTTCTAGAATTTTGTGGAATTTCTGAAAACCTGAAATTCTGAAAAGGAGAAAACATTTTTTTAATCATTGGAATTTTTATTTACATGGCACCGGAAGCTACATTCGAAACGAACCCGTATTGTGTACAGGATATTGAGGGGCGGGAAATTCGAAAAAAAAACATTTTTGGGGCAAAAATTAGAAATTTACAAGAAAAAACAACTAAAGCACTGACCCGTTTTTCAGGGGAAATGGGGAAGAAAATGAAAAGAAAAATGATTAAAGTGCTCCTAGTATAGGAAATTTTGAGAGAAAAATATGAAAAAAAAAGCAAAAAAAATGAATAATTGGGAATCAACAAACAGCTTCGGCCATCTCCATAACTGGCTCCAGAACTGGTCGGAATTTATTTTTGGCTCCAGAATTTCTGCGGCCCATTGGCTCGTCTGGGATCATATTTGGATCTTGTTCGGGGCTCTGAAATTTGGAAAATATTGATTTTCGAACCGAATTTTCGAATTTTTGGAATCTTAGGATGTTTCAAAATTTCAAAATCTCCAAATCACTAACCGCTGGTCTCGCTGGAATCGCAATATTCAAGTACACATCAGGCAACAGTTGTTCCGGTTGTGCCTCATCTCTCACCAGCCGCACGGAGCCAGAGTTTTCCTTTACGTTCTGTAATCAGTGATAAGAAACCTTGTATCTCGTGATAAACTTTTTTGAAAAGAAAGTGTATTTTGATTCGGCTAAATGTTGTATCAAAAGTTAGCAATTTTTGAGCTTAATTATCTCGGCTTCTTTAAGAGATATCAAAAATTGGTCAACTGATAAAATGTTTATCATAATGTCATCTACATTTCATTAGTTGACACAATTTTGGAAGCTCTTACAGGATTCGAGATAATTAAGCTCAAAGGGCAAGTATAGAATGACAGAGCCTATACTCAAGGTCTATCAATTTTGAGCTCAGTTATCTCGGTATCTATGAAAGATAACAAAAATTTGTTAACTGATAAAATGTTTATCGTAAAAATTTCAGCATTTTTGTAGTTTACAAAGTTTTGATAACTTTTATAGATGCCGAGATAACTGAGCTCAAAGTTGAATTTCAGCTTTGATCAGTATGTACTAATTAAAATACTAATTAACTAATTAAAAATAATATTTACCTGCTCATAGGCAATCAACTGTCTCCAGAATCCAAGGTTCGGTCGGACCATCACTCGCTTGGACTTCATCAGATGATAAGCCTCACGAAGGTTTCGGCATCTGGAAAAACCAGAAGCTCAAATTGTGACACGTGGTTTTTAGGACAAACATTTGCATAAGGGTTTGCATTTAGGGTGGGAAAATTGGAAATTGTTTTGTTTCAGATGAGAAAATTCTTGTTAGAAAATGATATCAGAATTGTGGGAGCTTTGACTTCTATGCTAGCGGTTAAGCTGTACGGCACTCGCTTTACTCGCTCTTTCAAGCTCAATTATCTTGGTTCCCATAAAAGATACCAAACATTTGTCAATTGATAAAATGTTTATCACATCATTATTGATATTTTTGTAGTTAACAAGTTTTTGATAACTCTTATAAAAGCCGAGATATACGCTCATGACATTCGTGATGGCAAGGCTCCACGTCCAGCGTCTAAGGAGGTCTCAAAAGGAAGTAAAATCGCGAAGCACGCCCGCCAGCTCTCGGATACACTTCGCAACCTTTCCATCATCAAAAAGTAGTGAT
>NC_013489.2:592258-616928 GCF_000004555.2 Caenorhabditis briggsae
CCCCCCCCCCCCCCTCTACAGTAAGGACATGGCAACTTTGAGCTCAATTATCTCGGCTCGTTCACAAGCTATCAAAATAGTGTCAACTAATAAAATGTTACAAATGTTATCATTAATGTTTTGTAGTTGACAAATTTTTGATAGCTCTTAAAAGAGTCGAGATATTTGGGCTCAAAGGAACCGAGATGAATTTACTTCTTAAAAGTACATACTTCATGTTTTACGGCAATTTAAAAATTACGGTGAGCAGGATATTAAAGCAAGTCAATTTTTCCCTTACCTATACTTCAACAAAAACGCCAAGCAGATCGACGCAGATCTTGAAACTCCAGCTACACAATGGACCAAGACCTTTCCACCATCCGCAATCAACGCCTGAATCTGATCGGACTGCAATTCCAAATGTGGGTAGATATAGGTCTGTGGAGTGTCCTCAAGCCACAGTTTGGTCCGTTGAATGTCACCGAGACTTCTCAAATTGGGAACTTCTGTGGTCGCATTGATGATGTGTGTGATCTTGTGCTTCTTCATTTCTTCGTTGGATAGGGCTGAGACTCCACAGATGAATAGGCCGGGGACGATTTCTGACATTGCTGCGTACTCGGGGTTTACACGGAATGATAGGGTCATTTTGTCTGGAGTAGGAAGATTTTGATGTTAAGCTTAATGTGGAAGAAAGAAAGAGAGAGAGAGAGAGAGAGAGAGAGAGAGAGAGAGAGAGAGAGAGAGAGAGAGAAAGGGGGGGGGGCTCATATTGACTGAGCTATGCTTGAGCTCAATTATCTCGGCTCCTATAAACGTTATCAACAAGCTGTCCACTGATAAAATGTTCATTATATTATCAGCTACATTTTATATGTTGGCAAATTTTTGCTAGGTTTTACAGAAATTGAGATAATTAAGCTGTTCAGCAATTGTCCCAGAAATTCAAAAAAATCACGTTGAGAGACCAATAGAAAGGTTATCAGTACATCGGGAAGGGGGGAGGAATTAAATTTAGGGGCACGTGACATGAAAAATGAGATAAGAGAGAAGGAAATTGAAATAAAAATGGAGGACTTTGAGAAGACATAGAAATGGGAACATGTGTTGGAAACATTTTGTATAGAAAAGTGATCTTGGATTTTGATCTTTATTTATCTCGGTTCTTATCAGAGATATCAAAAAAGTGTCAACTGATAAAATGTTTTTGAAATTATGGTAAACATTTTATCAGTTTACAGATAGTTGATAGCTTTCCGAGGAAATGAGATAAATTGGGTCAAAGTTGGGAACCAAAGAGGTCCCAAAAAGCAGAAAAATACGAAAAAAATTTTACCAAGCCAATGATCAGAATGAGATGGATGTGTGTCATAGAGTACTTCTACTTCTCTGCGTCTCTCTTTTCTTTCATTTTTCAGCATGTGACGCTCACATGCATTCGAGAAGTCGCTGCTGCTCTGCTTCTCTCTCTCTCTCTCTCTCTCTCTCTCTCTATCTCGCTTCATTCGACCTTGATAGCTGGCTTGAACCATCTGTTGGAAATGGAGAATCGGATCCGATAGGAAGCGGATTTTTTTTGCTTTTGGAGGAGAGATTGGGAGAAGTGAGGAGGCGCAGAGAAATGAGAGATTGGAATCAAAAATTTTATTGGGGACTAGTAGAGTGTAGTGTGAACCGGAGAGCTAAGAATCTTAGAATTTGAAAACTTGGAAATCTAAGAAAGAAGAGCTTGGAAGATATTAGAGGAGTTTGGAAGATCTTAGAAGACCTTAGAAAAGCTTGGAAAAGCTTAGAAGATCTTAGAAGATGTCAGAAGCTCTAAGAATCTAAGAAGATCAAAAAGTGAACAAATCACTATTCCCACAATCACAAGCACGAGAGGTCTGGAGGGACAATTTATAGATGTTCATGACTTTTGATCGCTCTCAGTGCTTTCGCTTCTGTCTCCACCCAACAACATTGTATGTGTCTATTTTATGGGTGTATTTACACACGTGATGATAGTACTCTCCCGTGTCGAAGACTGTCTGTACGTGACAAAAAAGATAGACAAGAAGCGGTGATCTCATGATTTTCGAAAGTTCCAGTTGATAGGGAATCAGAAAGTCAATATTCTAGAAATAACAGTACTCTTCCTTTGAACCAATTTATCTCGGTTCCTTTAGAAGATATCAAAAAGAGGCCAACTGACAAAATATTTATCATAACATCAGAAATATTTTATCAGTCCCAACCCCTCCCCCCTTCCTGTATTAGGCTGTCAATTTAAATCTATGCTTCACGCTTAATTTTCTCGGTTCCTACAGCTAGCAAAAATTTGCAAACTGATAAAATGTTTATCATCATATCAGCAATGTTTTATTTACCACTTTTTGATATCTCTCACAGGAACCGAGATAATAAAGCTCAAAGCTGACAAACCTTGCCTATTACGCTGCCCACCTATACTATCTTGAAACCAATTTATCTCGATTCTTGTAAGAGATACTAAGAAGTGGTCAACTAAGAAAAGCATTATCATAATATCAGCAATATTTTATCAGTTTATCACTTTTTGATATCTCTTAAAGGAACTGAGATAATTGAGCTTAATCGTGAAGCTCAGACGGTTTAAGCGCCGCAGTTATGGCGGCCTACAAGCCCAAAAAACCCAAAATATAAAATTCCAAAAAAACCAAAAAAAAAATCAAAAGAGCAAGACAAAAGTACTATATAATCACGGATCAAGGTGAAAATTTGAGGCTCAAGCTCTCCGGAGCACACCACGACAGCTGCTCCTGTCTGATCAGTGATATGTGTATCCTGGAGGAACAAAAAGGGGGCGGAGCTTAGAATCAGGGGGTCAAAGGGTATTTAGTTTCTAGTGTATGTATCATGCGGAAGGACGTCATCTGGACGGGGCAAATGAGACACGAGTTCTAATTAAGACTCTCTGGAATTAAAGAGCAACCACATGGAAGGGGAGAGAACAATGGAAAATGAGTCATCCACTGGGGGGCAGAATTTCAAATTAAAATGAGGGACTGAGAGATGAGGATCTTTGGGAGTCTTAGATTCTTAGATTCTTAGATTCTTAGATTCTTAGATTCTTAGATTCTTAGATTCTTAGATTCTTAGATTCTTAGATTCTTAGATTCTTAGATTCTTAGATTCTTAGATTCTTAGATTCTTAGATTCTTAGATTCTTAGATTCTTAGATTCTTAGATTCTTAGATTCTTAGATTCTTAGATTCTTAGATTCTTAGATTCTTAGATTCTTAGATTCTTAGATTCTTAGATTCTTAGATTCTTAGATTCTTAGATTCTTAGATTCTCAGATTCTTAGCATTCTTAGATTCTTAGCATTCTTAGATTCTTAGATTCCTAGATTCTTAGATTCTTAGATTCTTAGATTCTTAGATTCTTAGATTCTTAGATTCTTAGATTCTTAGATTCTTAGATTCTTAGATTCTTAGATTCTTAGATTCTTAGATTCTTAGATTCTTAGATTCTTAGATTCTTAGATTCTTAGATTCTTAGATTCTTAGATTCTTAGATTCTTAGATTCTTAGATTCTTAGATTCTTAGATTCTTAGATTCTTAGATTCTTAGATTCTTAGATTCTTAGATTCCTTAGATTCTTAGATTCTTAGATTCTTAGATTGTTTTTGGATTTTATGGTCCATTTATAGCCCAAAAAGCCGAAAAACCCAAGAGCCAAGTCTCATAGATCAAAACAAAAATTCTGGAATTCTCCATGACTCATATTTTCACATATTTCAGAATTCATAAATAATTACTTTTTGCTTGTTTTTTGTTTTTTTTTCTTCCACCCACAACTCCACTATATTATTGTTTATAAAAGAGAAATCAGCTGACATTTTCAGCCTGAGCAATCAGAAATTGGATATTCCTGTATTCGAGAAAATGTACGAAAAATCATTATGTCTAGAGAGAAAAAAGACAGTCACATGTTGCCGAAAATCGAGGGTCGACCTAAATTTTTAAACACAAAAAGAGAGAGAGAGAGAGAGAGAGAGAGAGAGAGAGAGAGAAAATTCGAGGGAGTTAGAGAGAACGAGAATTAGAGAGAAAGAGAGAATAGCAGAGTTTCTGTTGTTGACCATTTTGATGAATGAATGGCAGATGGTGAAATGGGACTTTCGGGCTTTGCAGATGCATATCGTCGACCGCGGTCGACCACGAGCTACTCAGATGTCAGGCCGATAAAAAATATGGGGAGAATTCGGAACTTCAGAATTTTTGAATCTGGAAAATTAAGAAATTCGGAAATTCGAAATTTTTAAATTCAGAAAATCCTTAATTCAGAAGATCCTCAACTCAGAAAATCCAAATTTCAGAAATTCAGAATCTCAGAAAATCATAATTTC
The DNA here is from genome assembly GCF_000004555.2 of Caenorhabditis briggsae. Lineage (NCBI taxonomy): Eukaryota > Metazoa > Nematoda > Chromadorea > Rhabditida > Rhabditidae > Caenorhabditis > Caenorhabditis briggsae. The sequence goes on from NC_013489.2 coordinate 596,611, forward strand.
TGAATTTCTGAATTTCTGAATTTCTGAATTTTTGAATTTCTGAATTTCTGAATTTCTGAATTTCTGAATTTCTGAATTTCAAAATCTCAGAAATTCAGAATCTAAGAATATAAGAATTCCAGGATTTCAGATTTCTAGAAGGCTCGACACCAAAATCCAAAACATCAAATCCAAAAAATGGTTGCTCATTCTTTGTAGGGTCAAATAAAGCACATTGTCTTTTTTCTCTGAACTCTCTCTATTTTCCACACTCTCTCATCTCTCTATAGAAAGTTCGAAAGTTCTTTCTCTTGTTAAGTACACAAAGGTGCGAAAAGAGAGAGAGAGAGAGAGAGAGAGAGAGAGAGAGAGAGAGAGAGAGAGGCGCAGAGTTTTTTGGATGGTTTGATCTGACACGAAAAAAGAAGAAAGACAAAAAGATCACTATGATTTTTTTGTCTTCATTTTTAATTTGATATGAATCTATTGGAAAATCGGAAATTGGATTTGTCACAAATTGTTTTTTTGGGGGAAAAAAGCAAGTGGCGTGTTTTAGGGAGGCGTTCCACATCAGCCAACATTTTTAGAAGATGATATGGGGACAATGAAGGCGTGAAGAAGAGTGATCAGGTTGAACGGAAGTTTGATTGATAGTGATAATGATAAGGAGAAGGGAAAAATAGAAGGTGTTGAGAGAAATTTTGGGGAGAAGAGGAAGAAGAAGACGTCAAAATTGACATTCAGGGATTTTAATGAGTGGTACTGTACTTTTGATTTGCCAAGCCTCCCTGCCGTAATCCCGAGGAAGAGCTACAGTAATCTACATTAAGGTGCAGTGGACTTACGGTCCGCAGAAATCCCTGAATGGGGTTTTTTCACTAAGCTGGTAAAGAGCTACAGTAATCTACAGTAATCCTTTTTTGGATATCCGATTTGTTAGGACTTTTAGGAACTTCGCAGTTTTCCGAGTTTTTAAAGTTGGAATTGCAGAATTTCAAAGTTTAAGATTTTTCAGAATTTCAGAATTCCAGAATCTCGGAATCCGAAAATCAAGAAAAGGGGTCCATTTTTCAAAATTCCATCCAAAAACAAACCCCAATTTTTTATTGGTGTTTACTCTGTTACATTACAATAATAACCAAAAACCACCAGTCAGAACAATAAGAATCTATTGTTCGCTTTCTGTTTTTTTTCTCTATTATTCCATTTTTTAGGTTTTTAGACTTTCAGACAACATGTGGAAAAAACAAGAAGTCCGAAAGGTTGTGGTTTTTGAAATTTCTAGAAATCGACATTTTTTAATTATTCTGAAATTGTATCAAAATTTTTTAAAAAACTGAAATTCAGGAATTTCAGTCACAAGTTATTGAGAAAACTGAAAAAAATCAGAAATTTCTAGAAAGTTCTTAAAATGCGCCAAAAAGGTGCGAGACTGAACAGATCAATCTATTCTTATCACTAAAAACTTTTTTTGCATTTTCGGAGAAAATGTCAAAAAGGCTCGCCATATGACGTCAATTAGTTAAGTGGGGGTACTGATAAGAAGGAAAAATGAGGGAAGGTTTGAAAAATTGACACTTTCAATTTTCTTACATTTTGAGCTCAATTATCTGGGTTCCTGTAAGAGATATCAAAAAGTGGTCAACTGATGAAATGTTTATCATAATATCAGCAATATTTTATCAGTTGACACCTTTTTGATATCTTTTACAGTAACCAAGATAAATTGGGTCAAAGCTAGGAGATGTTTTATAACTAGCTTCGGCTGTGACCTCCTTATTGGAAATGCGGAGCTGCAACCGGTTGAGCTACGCGAGTTCGAGCTCAACTATCTGGGTTACAGTAAAAGATATCAAAAAGTGGTCAACTGATGGAATGTTTGTTATAATATGACTAACATTCTATTAGTTGACCAAAATTTGATATCTCTTACAAGACCCTAGATAATTTAGCTTAAAATAGACGTGTAGGGTGGCGTTGTGCGTTTACGGCGAATTGAGCCCTATCAACTTTAAGCCAATTTTTTTCTCGGCTCCTTTGAAAGTTATTAAAATGCAGTCAACTGATAAAATATTGGTGAAAATATGACTAACATTTTATTAGTAAACACCTTTTTGATATCTCTTATAGGCACCGAGATAATAAAGCTCAAGAACATGCAAGATCTCTAATGCATTTTAGACACTGCCAACTTTGAGCTCAATTATCTCGGCACCTAAAAAAGGTATCAACATTTTGTCAACTAATAAAATGTTTGTTATAACCTTTTCTACATTTTTGTAGTTTTCTAATTTTTTCATCACTAATTGGAACCGAGATAATTAAGCTCCAAGCCAGGCTGTCGGAAACAGGGCCGCGACCGGCCACAGCGCCTGTTGGAAATATGGTTTACAGTATAAAACTAGATAAAAATTATTAAAAATTATTAAAAGAGAGATATGTGGTCAGTGGAACGACACCGAACTGAATGAAATATTTGCTACACCGAAAGCAAAGAGAGAGAAAAAAAAGTGGGCGGAGTTTTTGCGCAGAGAATAGAGGATGTAAGAAGAGGAGGATGAAGCTACGCGGAGGACGGGGAACAAAAAAAGACGGAAAAGTGAATGAGAAATGCATGTGGGAAACACGTGAATCGGGGGATGGAAAGGAGATGGAGAAAACGGAAGATGAATGGCCGTTGGAGCTTTTTGGACAGAGGAGGAGCAGAACTATGAGCACACCGGAAATCGCGAAGAGTGGAGTTTAATGGGAAGAAACAGAGAAAAATTGAAAATGTAAAACATCAATTTCAAGATCTCGTTTGAAGCTACCTCTTCCAGTTTAGCACATTTCAAAATAATGAGTTTGGAGAGAGATACATACAACAAAACCTGAAATTGGAGAGCCCTAACTTTGACCCAATATATCTTGGTTCCTTTAAAAGCTATAAAAAAGTGGTCAACTGATAAACTACTTATCATAATATCACAAATATTTTGTTAGCTGAGCACTTTTTGATATCTCTTACAGGAACCGAGATAATCAAGTAAAAGCTAAAAGGGTTCTTTTGGCATATAGCTGACAGGAACTGAGATGATTGAGGGGGAGCTCTTCTATTACAGGTAGATGACGATTCGGAATTCCAAATTTTAAGATTCTAAGATTGTGACACACCAAATCGGTTTTTCATTCTATTTGTTTCCATTTCTCATAAAAATACAATTTCGAAATAAAAGAAAAATTTCAAAATTCTCCAAAATGAGTCATCCGTTTTCGCGGAACAAAGTACAACAACCTGTAGCTCCTTCACATTTTTCCTAGTTAAGCTGATTACAGAAAAAAAAACTCAGACATCATTTGCGCCTTATCTGGAAAACATGAAACTACAACCTTTTTTTGGGGACATGTGACATTTTGAAACACCGTATTTTTAATACTTGCCCTTTGAGCTTAATTATCTCAGTTCGCCTAGGAGATATAAAAAATGTGCCAACTAAAAAAATGTTGGTGACGTTATGATAAACATTTTATCAGTTGACAAACTTTTCATAGCTTTTATAGGAATCGAGATAAATGAGCTCAAATTATGCGCCGCTACTGGCAACGCTGTCGGCAACGCCACCACCATACTTGTTTTTTTCAGCTCAATTATCTACGCTCCTCTAAAAGATATCAAAAATTCGTCAACTAATAAAATATTGGTGATATTATGATGAACATTTTATCAGTTGACAAATGTTTGATATCTTTCACAGGAACCGAGATAATTAAGCTCAAAGTTGACGGACCTCCTATCAGAGTGGTTACGGGCGCAATTGTTAAAAAAAAGGTATACTGTAGAAGCAACTCACTCATTTGTAGTTTGCTCTCTAGTTCCTTACACTAGATGCTAAAAAATTTAAGAAAGTGTGGGTGTTCATGTACCTTGTCCCATCCAGGTGCATGTAACATTTTGATCTCAAAAAATAATGTTTACAGAACAAAAAACAATAAAATGGTGTGTCTGGAGGTGATTATGTTTTGGTATGACACATGTGACCGTTGGACTGTGTACATTGCCCCATGCTATACATTTTTTTGTCAATAAATTTTATGGCTATGTGGGGGTGGATAGAGATTCCAGGTACCATTAAATTTGAGTCAATTCATCTGGGTTACTGTAAGAGTTATCAAAAGTGGTCAACGGGTAAAATATTTCTCATGTTATGCTGAACATTTTATTAGTTGACAACTTTTTGATACCTTTTACAGGAACCGAGATAATTAGGCTCGATGTTGAAGATCTATCAAACTGACAAAATGTTTATCATATTATCAGAAACATTTTGTTAGTTTACCACTTTTTTGTATCATTTACAGGAGCCTAGATAAATTAGGTCAACGTTGACTGTTAGTTTTCGCGACCGTGTAGCTCGGTACCCCCGAATCCAAGCTTTAACTCCAAGCTTCAGCTCTAAGCTTCAGCTCCCAGCTTTAGCTCTAAGCTTCAGCTCCAAACTTTAGCTCCAAGCTTTAGCTCCAACCTTCAGCTCCAAGCTTTAGCTCCAAGCTTTAGCTCCAAGCTTTAGCTCCAACCTCCAGCTCCAAGCTTTAGCTCCAAGCTTCAGCTCCAAACTATAGCTCCAAGATTTCGCTTTTTCAAAAATCCCATTTTCTTCTAAAGACTTCTCCAAATGACTCACTTTTTGTTATTCCAAAAATCTAGATTCCATACAAATCCAAATTTTCTGACACAAAAATTATGAATCCAAAAGACGTCTCTCTTCTTCTAATCCCCGTTTTGATGATGACGTCTTCTGGATATCTTCTTGCAAAGAACAAGTGTGCGTGCCCACTTCCTCTCTCAATTGCTCAGCTTTTTGATGTTCACATGAACTGCATGCTCCGATTCATGCCGAAAAGCAGAGAACGGCTTTGAGCAAATGACTTGAGCAAGAAATACGAAACTTTGGGGAGGTTGTGTGATCTTTTGATTGTTATTTGTTAAGATTCGGGAGGTTTGGGTGGGGTGATTTTCTTTGACAAGTTATGATGGGTCGATGGGAGGTCAAAGGAGACTAGAGCGCAAAAGATGATATTTGGGGGAAGACTCGAAAAGTTACAAAAACTAAAAATGCTCATGTCCCTTTAAAAATAGGAGTCGAGCTTGTGGTTGGTCTGCTGAGCTACACTGCCAACGTTTTCGAGCTCGTATAGCTTGGCTCCAACTCAGAATTTCTTTTTGAATCAAAAACGAAAATATAGAACTCGACAAGATCTACAAAATGATATATATATATTTTTTTTTTAATGTTAATTTCTATACCAGAAAATGCTACAAAAGCGACCAATAAACAGAGCCAATTTTGGTGAATTTTCAATTTTGAGCGCCTGAAAATTTAGTTGAAGATTTTTCAGTTTTTTTTAAATTTTAAGAATAGACTAAACAAAATTAGAGCTTCATTTTTGTAGTTGACAATTTTTCTGGAAAATTCTGGTCTGAGGAGATATGCCACCTGGAAGTGCCCAAACCCTTCTCGAACCCCCACTACCATGGGGCGGGGGGCACCAATTTGAGAGCCCAAAAATCTAGTTCAAAATTTTCCAATTTTTTTGAAAATTTCAGAATATACTAAACAAAACAAGAGCTTTAATTTTGTAGTTGACACCTTTTTTGGAAAACTTCATCCTGGGGAGATATGCCACGTGGAATAGACCCACAGCTTTTAGTGCCCCTCGTTCAAAAAGGGGGGGGGGGGGGTGGGCGCAAAAAGGGGGAAAGAATGGATGACTTCTTCCACGTGGCGTATGTCCTCAGGGTCAAATTCTACAAAAAAGTTGTCAACTACAAAAATGAAGCTCTATTTGTGTTTAGTGTACTCAAAAATTTTCAGACAAATCGAAAAATTCTAAACCACTTTCGTAGGGCTCCAAAGTTTGCCTTTTTTTGCTGAGGAATGATCAAAAAACTTTTTTGATCAAAGAAAAAAAAATTGATGATAGCGAAGTTTGCTCATCAAAAAACTGGAACCTAGATTCCGAAAAACATCAGAAATTAAATTTTTTATTGTACACACCTCAGACACCATTACAACTGGTAGTAATCTCCACAAAAAATTAGGTGGAAAACAAAAAAAAGCGTGTTTTTCACATGGCAAGTCTTGTAGAAATGATCTTTGAAGATCATTTTAATACATCATTTCCGTATTCTTCTGTGCGTCTCTTGATTTGTTTTAGGTTCTGCAATATTTTCGATTTGAAACATCACTTTAGAAAATCACTGATTACTTTCTTGTTATTCACTTCTTCTTCTTCTTTCTTTTCAAATTTCTCTTCTTATCGATAAATGTCAACATGAACCCTGATAGGTGTCCGAAAAGTTCAAGAAATGGTGAAGCGACGCGGTCGCATGATTGGGGGGACCTCCGCGATATCAACAGTTAATCGTCATAGAACACCACTTCTTTGCGCTCAATTATTTCGGTTCTTGTAAAAGATATTGAAAAGTGATCAACTGATAAAATGTTTGTGATAAAACGATAAACATTTTGTTAGTTACAAACTTTTTGATATCTTAAATAAGAGCCAAGATAAACTGACTCAAAGTTTGCTGTTTTGAAAAATTGAAGGCACATCTTCAAGTCATTGAAAACTATTTCTAAACTTGACCGATTTGTTTGAAACTTTCAGAATATACAGAACAAAAATAGAACTCCATTTTTGTAGTTGACACCTTTTCTCGAAAATTCCATTTTGGAAAGATTTGGCACGTGGAAGGGTACTCAAAGGAGGGGCGTCGTCTGAAAAAGGGGAGCTCCAGAGAAGCCTTAACTTCAAGTCTTTAGAAAACTAATTCAAAATTTTTCGATTAATCTGAGAATTTCAGATTATACTAACCAAAAATAGAGCTTCAATTTTGTAGTTGACAACTTTTTTGTAAAACTTGAACCTGAGGAGATGCGCCGCCTGGGAGTGCCCGCACTGCCCTGTAGCTTCCGCAGCCCCACCCTTCGGGCGCCTTCCACGTAGCATATATCCTCAGATTCAAGATTTACAAAAAAGTTGTCAACTGAAAAATTAAAGCTTTATGTATGATTAGTATACTCTGAAATTTTCAAGCTCATCGAACAATTTTCAAAAGGTTTTCAGAGGGCTATTCTTGGAAAGACTCTCAAATGCACCTCGAGGCGAAATAATAGCTCAAGCTTGTGTCAGATCGACCAGACTAGATTTGAAAGTCTGGAAATGTTTTTTTTTTGAAAATTCCATCTTCTCTAGACACTCTGCACCTAATCACAACAAAACCATGTCAGTCTCAGGACAGGCTGTCTGCTATCTTGGCCAAATGCCAAGATCAATTATCTCAATGACGGAGGTCTTCTTGCACTCAACGTCATCAAGACCATCCACCCACCTGGGGTTAAGTATTGTGTACATTGGACATTGACCCCATCTGGGAAAAAATTCCTTCAATCTGGAGAACCAAGAAGTTGAAAGCAAGGAAATAAAAGAGAACAGCTGTCAGAGAGAGGAAACTATTGGGAACAAGATGGATTATGGGACCTGGGGGGATCTAGGATCTTGGGGGCTTTACCATTGAACTAGATATATATAAGCATAAGCCATGAATTTTGTAGCTCAGCCCCGCCCCTTTCCAAGTTAGAGCTACGAGGTCACCGCCGGCGCTTGGCATAGAATACCGCTTCTTTGAGCTTAATTATCTCGGCTCTTAATAGAGATATCGAAATTTTGTCAACAAGTACAATTTGTCATAATATTATCTATATTTTATCAGTTAGCAAATTTTTGATATCTCTTATAGAAAGCGAGATAAATAGGCTCAAAATTGATAGGGGTTTGGGGCGACATGAAGTTAGAGATGCCGCATTGCTACCAGCTAAGCTACGGTGGCGGAAGTTGCACCGCGAACTTTGAGCTCAGTTCTCTCAGTTCCTATAAGAGATATCTAAAATCTGTCAACTAATAAAATTTGTTTCATATAATCAGCTATATTTTATTAGTTGACATATTTTTGATATCTTGTTTGGGAATCGAGATAATTGAGCTAAAAATCTAGGAATTCTATTAGAGCGAGTTACGGTATCTTGAGGCGCACTCTGATTTTTCTAGTAGTTAGTTATATCTCAAATAACGTTACAATACCTACTATCCTACTCACTAAACTTCACATCTTGTCTCCGAATTCAAAATTGGTTGTTTTCTGTGTGGCTCAGTGATGATGAGCAATGAGTGAAAAGGAGCATGTTAGTCATGTGAAGAGAAAAGGAAGATTTATGACAGGAGGTAAAAAATTCATAAGAATAGGAAAAATGCATAAATGACAAATGGAGAACGTCATCATTATCAAAAACCATGAGTTATGATGACATAGAATTGAAAACTTGACACTCCACCGATTCCGAGGAAGATCAATTTTTGCAGTGCCGCAGTTGAACTGTGCGGCAGTTGCAAAGTAAACTCCGCCCCGATTTCCTCGGAATCGGTTCCTCGGAGACAACCCCTTCCTGGGAATCGGTGGAATCTTTGGTTTACACATTATATTTTGAAAATAGTCAACTTCTGAGTTCTACCAAAGTGGTCCAAAATTTTTCAATTAGTCTGAAAATCTCAGAGTATACTAAACAAAAATAGAGCTTCATTTTTGAAGTGGACAACTTTTTTGTAAAATTTGAGCCTAGAGAGATATCGCACGTGGAAGTGCGCAGACCCCTCCTGCACGCCCATCTCTCGGGTACCCGCCGTTCCACGTGGCATATCTCCTCAGGTTCGAATTTTACAAAAAAGTTGTCAACTGCAAAATTGAAGTTCTATTTTTGTTCAGTATACTCTGAAATTATGAGACTAATCAAAAAAGTTCAAAGCGGTTTTCAGAAGGCTAAACTTGGGAAGACGCTTGCACTGTTGCACTGTTGACTATTTTCCGAAGGCAAATATGATGATTTTCTTCTATTTTTTCAACCAAAAACACATTATGGTACAAATAATATAAAATAACATGTTCCTAATTTCAGACAAGACAAACTAGACAGCTGAAACAAAAATAAAATATGTGTTCCTCGTGATAAAAGAGCAAAAACTGGAGGCGAATGAGCACAAGATTTTTTAGAGTTTTTTAGGAGTTTTAGAATATCAATATCAATACTAATAACATTCGCCAGATTCTGCATGTGCGTATGTATGTAGCGCGCCTTTACACCCATTCAAAGTTAACCGATTGAGCTGAAACCTGGACAGATAGATCAGAAATTTGTCTTAGTTGAAGCCGGAACTTTCAGTTTTTCGAAATTTAGATTTTGAAGTCTTCTGAAGACGTTCCATGGTTTCACCGCAGTAAACCGACTTGTTTAGGATATATTAGGGTTTATAAGGAAAATTGCAAAGTTACAAAACCCTAAAAAATAGAGAAATTCAACATTTTCCCTGTACCTTAAAGGTGGGGGGACATGAAAAAAGTAAATTTCTCGAAATTCCGTTTTTATACCCCCCTCGTGGAGTTGAACTTGTGGGGGCGAGGATTGAGGGTGTGGCGCCGCTACCGACTGAGCTACGAAAGAAAAAAAGCGGTCGCCCGATTGCATACATAAAGGCGCGGACGACAGCTGTACGCAGAGTGACATTAAGCGTTGTACACCGTCACGGTAGAATACATACTCTGGCCCGAAAATCCCCCGTAAAATCTCCTGTCCCCCCACCTTTAAGGCTTTTATAATTCTCGTGTCTATAGAACGAATTCTATAGAATACGAAGAAAACAAAGTGCGTTTCTTTTTTTTTCTTCGAGAAGATTCTAAAAATAGATAACTCGAGGGGAGAAGGATATTTGTGGATTAGGCTAATCGCTTTCCTTTGGTTTGGGATTAGGGATCAAAAAGTGATGAAAATTTTGTTATCGCCTTTTGAAGGAGGGATTCTGAATTTCTGAATTTAGGTATCGTATCCCAGTGCAACAGCGTATGTCAGCTGGAAGCCACTGATCCCGGAAATCTCAAATTTCCGGAATTTCTAACCTTTTCACGTGAATCCCCCCTGCAGAACATTCAAGTAGGCGGACTCAGATAGATTTTAGGTAAAAAACAAGAGGAAAAAGTGTGTTTTGTGGTGCCTAAGACCACCCACAAAAGAAAAACTTCTGCGAGAAATCTTGCAAAAAAAAAAGAGATTCGAGAACTGGTTTCGGCTGATGTAAGGTGACATGAATGTGTGTAACAGCTGAAGACCAGAAGTCAATAAAAATCAGAAGACGCTGCGGATAGGAAACTTGTTTGTTTTTGTTTAGAGAACAGAGAACACGTTGTTTGTTTTTGTTTAGAGAACAGAGAACACGGACATCTAGCTTCAGTATTTCAGAATCCCTCCTTTCAAAAGAAACGTCGAGAAGCCAAGCCACTACGTGGTTGAGTCGATTTATCTCACTTCCAGTGAAAGATATCAAAAAGTGGTCAACTGACAAAATATTTATCATAATATCAGCAACAATTTATCAGTTGATAATTTTTTGATATCTTTCACAGGAATCGAAATAATTGAGCTCAAAGTTGACAGCTCGGAAGGCAGAGCGCTCAGGGCATGGGGGATGCCAACCCGCTACCAGCTGTGAAATCGCATTAAGCTACAGTAGCCAAACAAAATGGTAATTACCGTCCCAACTGAAACACCACGAAAACGTTATTGTCTCCTTGGAAGTCGCCTTGGTGTCGATTTACGAGACTACAAGGTCATGGCTGCCTAACTGCTAACTTCAACTCAATTTATCTCGTTTTCAGTGAGAGATATCAAAAAGTGGTCAACTGACAAAATATTTATCATAATATCAGCAAAATTTTATCAGTTGACCACTTTCTGGTATCTATTACTGGAACCGAGATAATTTTGGTCAAAGTTCGCGGTGCAACAGGTTTATGGAATTATCTATGTTTGTTAGCTCCTTGTTTACAGTATACCCTATTATTTTAGAGAATCTGAAATTTTGAAATTTTAAAATTTCAGAATTACAAAATTTAAAAAAAAAATCAAATTTATTGAAAAAACTGGAAGAAAAGGAACATGGGAAAGACAAAATATGGGAACCGGAGATTAGAAAATTGGGGTTATAAGTGTTATCTGCGAATTCGGCTCTGCAAATCGGCTAAAAATGTCATGGAAAAATTTTTGAAATATGGGGAATTTCGAGAAAGTGAAAAGAGCCAAGAATAAGTGAAAACGAATGTCATGGAAATTTTGTTTTTGAAAGACATAAAAATACAAATTTCAAGTTAAAACATCGATTTTGAGTCCCTGAAAATCTAGTTCAACTTGTTCCAATTTTTCTGAAAATTGCAGAGTATATTAAACAAAAATAGTGCTTCATTTTTGTAGTTGACTACTTTTTTGTGAAACTTGAGCCTGAAGAGATACGTCACGTTACCCGAGAGATAGGCGTGCAGGCGGGGTCTGCGTACTTCCACGTAGCGTATCTCCCTAGCTTCAAGTTTTACAAAAAAGTTGTCAACTACAAAATGAAAGCTCTATTTTTGTTTGGTACACTCTGAAGTTTTCAAAAAAATCTAAAAAGTTTGAACAAGATTTCGGAAGACTTAAAGTTAAGTCTCCCCCGCATTTCCAGCCTCTTCCGATTGACTAGGTCGATGCTCGACAATAATTGGTTCCGGGGAAGAAACACTTCGTTTTCGGCTCACAATCGGCATAATTCGATTTGTAGTTCGTTTTGGACAACACAAACCAGTCGCGTACCAGAACATGGACCTGAATTCACATTTTGAAAATATCGGGTTACTGTACCCCTACCATAGAATATGTCCGACTGTAAACCAGAGTGCCATATTGTAACCAATGAAACTGAGTAGCTCATAAATGTTCGGGTCCTTGGACACTAGAATTTCCGTGGTGCGCATCGTGGAGTACTCGAGGACAAGGCGAGAGACATAGTCCTAGAAACGGGGCCTTAAGATTCTAAGAATCCCTCTAAACCTACCTGAGTCGTTCTATACTCCTCTGGTAGATCATAACCTTCAATTGTTCCCGGATAACTTGTTATCAAGCAGCTTCTCTGATTATCATTCCTGCATCGTTTGGCATCCTCGTAGCCTGGAAGGTCCTTTGGAATATCTTCATCCCAATTTTCAACCCTGGTTAGGTCGATGTATCTCCTGGCACAGTTGTCATAAGCGTCCACACTACAAACATTGGTTTGGCTGACACGCAGCAGGAAGTCTCTGGAATAAAAATAGCGGTTTACACTGTAAACTTTACAGATCGAAGAGCGAAGACCCTCAATAAAAGGGCACTCAAACATCGACAGTCCCGAAAACCTGTTATATAAAGGTGACCCTAACTTTCACTCTATTTATCTCGGTTACTGTAAGAGATATCAAAAAGAAGTCAGTTAAAAAGTTTTGCTGATATTATGATAAATATTTTGTTAGTTGACCACTTTTTGATGCCTATTACACAAATTGAGATAACAGAGATCGAAACTGTGGCGTTTCTAACTCTGACAATTAAAATCAGGAAACTTTGAATAACTGTGAGAGGTCTTAGTTCTAGTTCGTTCAAACCCAAATTTTGTCACATTATAAAAAAAAACTAGGGCTACATTTTTGTAGTTGACAACTTTTTTGTAAGACTTGAGCCTGAAGAGACACGCCACGTGGAACGACGGGTACCCGAGAGATGGGCGCGCAGGAGGGGTCTGGTCACTTCCACGCGGCGTATCTCTTCAGGCTCAAGTTTTGAAAAAAAAAGTTGTCCACTACGAAATTGAAGCTCTATTTTTGTTTTATAATCTCAACAATTTTCGAAAACATTGAACAATTTCTAGTCCCTTTTTTAAGGAACTTGACACAAAAAAACCAAAAAAACTGCAGCTGAAAACTTTGAAGCTAATTCTTTATTGAATTCTATTCACAATTCTTAGCTTTCAAGTTTTCCTGACCCAATAATCTCTCACCTAAACGAGGAAGGGTCATAATGCAATAGCTCAGCCATCAGCGGATGGCAATTACAGTATCTCATTGCCACCATCATATTGCACATTAGATAATTGGTATGGTTGTTCTTGAATGCGTGCACATCACTTCTTCGGGCGTCTCCAAGGGCATAGCCACACGATGTTCTACGAATGTCAGCTTTTTTCTGGAATTTTTCTTTTTTTTTAATGTTTAGCTCCTGTGCCCCCCCCCCCCTCTTTTGGCGACAGCAATTTTCCCACCGTTGTCTATACATTCCACCTCTCTTTCTCAAGTGGCTGTCATGGCTCAGTGGCTTGCAGTTTTGCCCACCAATCTCAAGCTACGGGGCTCGACTCCACACCTCGCCTAATTCTTTTTTCTTTTTTTAACTTACAGTTTTTCTCATCTGAAGTCTGACACCTCGTTTATCTTGCAACCGAATCGGATTCTCCAGCTCTGTGGCCATCCGCATGACGTCACTTCCGTCTTCGCGAAGGTAGACGTCTACACCTGGATGCGTGGGGACGAATGTGGAGAACCAGGAGTTTCGGGTCATCTGAAAAGATTTTTGGTTTATATTTAAATCTAGTTTAATCTAGGAGTCTTTTTGTCAATTTTATTTGTAGTTTGGCATAGAAATCTTCTTGTTAAAATTTGAAATTGTCAGTTTTAGTGTGTTAAGTTCAGTTGCCTAAAAAAAGACTTCGAACTTGTCCAAGTTTGGAAATTTTTGAGCTTATAGAACAAAAACAGAGCTTTGATTTTGTAATTTACAACTTTTTTGTGAAAACGCGCCCTAATGAGATATAGCCCGTAGAAGTAGTCGGCAGCACCGCCGCCTCCCCCTTTGTATAGAGGTACGACGCTTTTATGCGTCATATCTCATTAGGGCGCGTTTGCACAAAAAAGTTGTCAACTACAAAAATGTAGCTCGATTTTTGTTCTATAAGTGTGAACATTTTCAAGCAAATCGCGCGAGTGCTAAGAAAGATAACAAACTTGGAAAGTGATCGAAAACTGGCGATTGATTCCTGTGGAATTCTGCCACATTGTTGAATCTCTCCAAACCCAACACAGTCCATTTACACTTGGAATCAATGAAAGCAAATTTCGACAACAATCAAAGCTCGACAACTGAATTCCCTGATAGCTACACGAGTTGATAACGGATTGACACTGATATTGCATATTCTGGATGGTTTGATTCCGCGTCGATTGAGTTATATACTGTAGTACTGTATTCTGGCCTTGGTTCATGAAGTCGGCAGCTGGTGGGGTGTAGTCTGCGGCTTCTCGAAGCGAAGGATTCGTCCATTCTAGAAGATAACGGAGAGCAGAATCCTGGCGGAGGTTGACGTTGACATTGTTGAGGCCATCTTGGGAGAATGGCATTCGATTGCAGATAATGAGCGCTGGGATGAAAAGCTGGTCATCGTGGACGCTGAAAAATGCGGTATTAGGACTTGAAAAAGAAACAAAAAGGATTTCGAGAGGGTTGGATTCGAACCCTTGACCTCTTGAACGCCGGCCGAAACTGCAAGCCAATAGGCTATGCCGACAGTTAACGGAGAGACACCGCAAGGCGTACACAAGAGCGCGCCTTTCAGGAGTCGGCGGGCCCTTTCAAGAGCTGGAAAAGAGAAAAACTTACGTTTTAGTTTCGGTTTTTTCAGTTTGAGAAGCAGTTCGAAAAATGAAATAAAGGCTATGCAGGACGAATAGAGCAGTACAGGAGCAGAGAAGAAAAATGAAGAAAACTCCGCCGAAGATCCCGCGGAGCCACATTTTATCTGGAAAAGTTTTCTGGAATAAATTGAAAGAAAAATAACAGAAATACAGAAATACAGAAATTCAGAAATTCAGAAATTCAGAAATTCAGAAATTCAGAAATTCAGAAATTCAGAAATTCAGAAATTCAGAAATTCAGAAATTCAGAAATTCAGAAATTCAGAAATTCAGAAATTCAGAAATTCAGAAATTCAGAAATTCAGAAATTCAGAAATTCAGAAATTCAGAAATTCAGAAATTCAGAAATTCAGAAATTCAGAAATTCAGAAATTCAGAAATTCAGAAATTCAGAAATTCAGAAATTCAGAAGTTCAGAAATTCAGAAGTTCAGAAATTCAGAATCTGAAACTTTCCGAAACAAACAGTAAAGAAATAGAGAGAGAGAGAAAGAGAAGGAAAAGAAAATAGAAGTGTTCCCTTTTGCTGCTCCGCTGTGAGAGAGCAGCAAAGGGGGAAAGAAAATTGAAATCCTACATTTTCATTTTCCCCAAAAAGGGAAGGAAATGAAGCGGTGGGTCCCAAGAGCAGGTGCGAATTGTTCTTCGCCGGAAACCCTTCTAATTATATTATACTTTCCAGAAAATCTCATTTTCTTCAGGAACTTCTTTTCAAAACTATGGACATCTGGACATACATCTACACAGATAGAATGAACTTTTTGAAAAAAAATTAATGAAAAATCGAAAAATTAAGCGATTTTAAAGTTCAGAATCTTGAACTGGAAACTTCTAGAAGCCTTAGAATTCGTTTAGAAACAAAATGTAAAAAGTTACGAAACTTCCTCTTTCCCGGAATAATTGGTCCCTCTACCCGCTTGTTGCTCTCTCCCTCATTCCTTTTCTCTGCGTCTCTCCACTTCTCACACTCTCTCTCTCTCTCTTCCAAGACGGGCGGTCCCTTCTGTCAAAATGGAGGAGACATAAGAAAGAAGTTAAAAGAGAGTTGTATTCATAGAAACATTTTCGGGGGGACCCTAAAGAACCCGTCCTTTTTTGGCACAATGCCAAGAGTCAATGCCTAGAGTTTGGGGCAGTGCGGTCGACCGCGGCCGAGACCAATTCTGATTTTTCTTTGAGAAAAAAATAAGTGGCTTGAAAGTTCTGAGTCTAGAATCTCTGAAATTCGAAATTTGTGGATTTTGATATTAATTGAAATTCCCGCCAAACCTGATCACCCCTACTCCTTACCAGGGCCGCACCCTATATTTGCACTTTGAGCTTAATTATCTCGATTATTATGAAAGATATCAAAATTTTGTCAATTAATGAATTTTTTATCTTAAAATTTCCTATATTTTATCAGTTTACAAAATTTTAATATCTCTCACAGGAGCCGAGATACATGAGCTCAAAGTGGACAGGCGATGCTCTAACAGTCTGCCATCCTATACATGCACTTTGAGCTCACTTATCTCGGCTCTTCTAAAAAATATCAAAACCTTGTCAACCAATAAAATGTTTATCATAAAATGTCCTATATTTTATCAATTAACATATTTTTGATATCTGCTATAGCAGCCGAGATAATTAAGAATATTTGAAATTTTCCAAACTTTCAAACTCCGAATTTTTGAAATTCCAAATTTCCAAAAATCTAGAATCCTACTAAACTCGGTCCTATATGTAGAAAAATGCGGAAATATAAAAATATGCCAAAAAAGTGGACATTGGCTACTCGCGTCGCCATCAAATGAAGCGGAATGTTCTGGCCACCTAATTTTAGGCTCCGCCCACTTTTTAGTCCCCCTCTGAAATCTGAGATTTATCTATTCGTACAGCAGAGACAATTATCAGAAAATCAAATTGGAAAATTAAGCATTCGTACAAAATGTGTATATCAATTTTTGAGTAGTAGTAGTAGCCACTAGGTGTCTAATTTCACTATATACTAAGGAATTACGCTCGGTGGTGGTGGTCCCTTTTCTTATAATTTATTCGTAATAAGTTGTGCAGGTGCAATGTTTGTCTAGGAAAATGCTTAAGTGGATTATGCTGGGGACCACTAAAAAGAAAAAAAAGAAATCGACGAAGGGTGGAGTCGAACCCCGGACCTTGAGATTGGTGGGCAAAAGCGCAGGCGTTGCGTCACGGTTGCAGCACAGGTAGAGGGGGACTGCCGAAAAACTGCTGAATGACAGCTGAAGAGGAGCAAACTGGCGAATGACTGCTAGTTGGCAGTCGAAGGAAAACTGACGGGCCGTCGACGGTCCGTCGACGGACAGTCGGAACCCGTTGAAAAACTGAATTGCAGGTTTTGATTGGAAATCGTTCAGAAAACAATTTTCCATACTCCCACTAAATTATAGGATAATGACAGAAGCTAATTTTGCTCATATCAGACCACCTCTAAAAATAGGTTGTTGAACGACTGCTAATTGACAGTCGAAGAGGCGCTGACTGGTCAATGACTGGTGGTTGGCGGGTCAAATTTATGTAGAAGGGAAAATTTGAGTGAAAAAGAATCTTTCTCTTTAAACATCATAAAAGTCATAGAAGGATTTGGAAATCTAAAAAAATGTGTTATTACAAGCATTTCTACGAAAATTAGAATCTGAGGCGCGGTTGGTGAAAAACGGCCAAACGACAGACGAAGAGGAGCTGACTGGGCAGCTGGATGAAAAAAATCTGTAAAGGTCGGTGTCCTAATTAAGATGGAGAAAGAGTAGGGCATCGAGGCCAATGACGTGGCATCCGGTTGGGAATCCTGTCAGCTGCAAACCGGCAAACCGGCATACCGTTTTTTTGTCTATTATTTTCATAATATTTTGTTTTCTAGTTTTAACTGAAAGTAATGCCGCGCACACCATTTCGGTTGTTTTCTCCTATTCAATTTGGCCCAGGGCCACAAGATGAAGAAAGCGAAGAGACATCGAGCCCAGACATCACTAGAGAATCTGAGGATACTCTTGAAGATCCATACACCATAGATGACATAGACTACGACGATGATGAATCAGGTTCAGTTATCATAGTCCATTATCTAAAAAGAAAAAATATGATAGTTTTCAGATCTGTCCAGCACTCTGAAATCGGTTTCTGACGAGGTTTTAGTTTTTGTAGCTGGCGCATGCCTCGAAAGAATGTCAGATTCTGGATTTGGTAGAATGCTCTCTTCTCAAGATGAGGGGTTTCGCAAACAAGCATGGAAGCTATGGAAAAATGATCTGACAACATTCAGCATTCATGAAGTATGTTGTTCTGAAGTGATTCGTTACGTGCGCACAGGAGGATTCTCTCAATTGATTGATATCGTGAAGCAGCACTTGGAAAGTATTTTGAGTATTCGAGAACGTTTACGAGATGGCACCGAAAAAACACACAATCTATTAGGATCTTATATTGGAAGACTTTGGAAGTCGGAATATGGGAACCGGCTGAAACTTTCTCTCCTTGGTTCCGTTGACGGTGTAAATCTGAATGGAAACAGGAGGTACTCCAATTTTCAAATAAAATCCAGAATTAGAAAGATCGAAATTGTGGCCTGTCACTATGTTACTGGTAGATCTACCAACAGCGGAAGCAAAAAGAGCCAAAAACATAGTTCTACATGGAATTGCAGAAGGTGCAACAAATCTTTCGGCAGTCCGCGCCCGCCAGGCGGCCCGTTTTTCGGCAGTCCCCCTCTACCTGTGAGATAGCGAAAGGGGAGAGGAAGCTGTACAAGAAGCCGGGCGGAAAGCGGCTGAGAGGGAGGAGGCTAGGAGGACTGCTCTTTATTACTCTGTTTTTTTTAAATCAAGAAAATCAATAAAAATCATTCATTTCTTGGCCTTGAAACCAGGAGATTTCGGAGTCTTGGCTGGCATACGGCCCTTGCGGCGGCTGGATTGAAGAATCGCCTGAAGAATAAAGAAAATTGCAGATACAGTAATCCAATCCCATTACTCGAGTCTTATTAGGAGCCGGAACATGACGTTTGATTCCGAAGAAGTCGCGAAGAAAACCAACGGCTTCGGTCATTGTGTAGCGACTTACTGGGTCTTCGGCCCAACACTTGGCCTGGAAAATTTGGATTTTCAGATTTTCTGGAACTTCTAGCTCTCACCATAATCATCTTGGCGACTTCTGGATTGGTATTCGGCGGGAACTCCATTCGGTATCCTCTTTTCACCTGATCATTCACCTCCGCGACAGTCATTCCAGGATACGGCTCGATCCCCTGGAACAATTCAGTAGAGCGCACTTGTTTAGAGCGATACATCTCAAAAACTAAAGAAGCTAGACAGAACTTGTCAATTGTGAAATTATGTAAAATTCAATTTTCTTTATTTTTGCTATTGACTACTTTTTACTAGGATTATTAGTTTTTGAGATATGCGCTTTTGAATAGGGAAGATCAGAGGAAAGGTGCGTGCCAACTTTGAAGGCGCATATCTCAAAAACAAAATTAGCTAGAAAAAATTTGTCAACTACGAAAATATGTAAAATTAAATTTCCAACATTTTTGCATAAGAATTTTTGTTTTTGAGATATGCGCCTTCAAAGCGCCGCCCTATCTTCCCTATTTTTAGGTGTGCAAACTTTAAAGGGCGCATATCTCAAAAACCGAAAAAAGCTAGAAAAACTTTTTTATATATGAAAATATGTAAAATTTAATTATCTTTATTTTATCAGTTAATCACTTTTTTCTAGCCTCTTTAGTTTTCGAGCTATGCGTTTTTAAATCTGACATTCTCCTTGCTCCACATGTGCCCACTTTAAAGGCGCATAACAAACCTTCATATAAATCTCCCAAGCGACAATTCCAAACGACCAGACATCCGACTTAAACGAGTATTCATACTGTAGAAGAGTCTCCACAGCCAACCAGCGAAGCGGCACTTTTCTAGAAGAATCCATTCGGTACGAGGGTCCCGGACGGGACAACCCGAAATCCGAAATTTTGACCTGGCGATCTCCATAAAGACAGTTACGAGCGGCCATATCTCGATGGATGATATTCTTCTCGTGACAGTACTCCAGCCCCCATGCAGCTTGAAGAATCATCTCGTTGTAGACTTCGGGACGAAGATCTGGATTCTTTTTGAGATATCCGTCGAGCGAACCGTTGGATGCCAACTCCATTACCATGTAGAGCGGCTCTTGGACTGCAAATTAGTTTCAAAATTACAAAATGTCGAAATTCAAAAGTAAAGTACCAAAATTCGAAAATTTCGAAATTTCGAAAACTAAACATTTTTAAAAATCCCGAATTTCCGAATTTCGGAAATTCGGAAATTCAGAATCTAGAAATTCAGAAATTCAGAAATTCAGAAACTAGAAATTCAGAGATTCAGAAATTCAGAAATTCAGAAATTCAGAAACTAGAAATTCAGAAGTTCAGAAATTCAGAAATTCAGAAATTCGGAAATTCAGAAATTCAGAAACTAGAGATTCAGAGATTCAGAAATTCAGAAGTTCAGAAATTCAGAAATTCAGAAATTCAGAAATTCAGAAGTTCAGAAATTCAGAAATTCAGAAATTCAAAAATTCAGAAATTCAGAAATTCAAAAATTCAGAAATTCAGAAGTTCAGAAATTCAGAAATTCAGAAATTCAGAAATTCAGAAGTTCAGAAATTCAGAAATTCAGAAATTCAGAAGTTCAGAAATTCAGAAATTCAGAAATTCAGAAATTCAGAAATTCAGA